>NC_053037.3:78739548-79377226 GCF_002575655.3 Aegilops tauschii subsp. strangulata
TGGGAATCAAACCCGCGACCTGTTACAGAGCCTCGTGATGTACTAGCCACTGCGACACGCGACCTGTTGTGTAAAAATTTGCAGCGCAAACATAAAAGAAACTAACGATAGCAGCAAAAAGTAAAACTAGATCGCGAAATTCCAGAAAATATGTTGGCGAAGGATCAAACACAAGACCTCACTCGAGAGAACCACATCCATAACCACTGTACTAACTAAGGTTATGTGTCTAAAAAGGGCAACTAGATACATATGATCTACAATAGGCGGCAGAGCAAAAAAAATTAAGAAAATTCAAACGTGAATTTGAAAAAGGAAAAACATTTTGGAGCACAAACGTTATTTGGGAAGCACAAAAAGGAAAAGAAAATTGAATATGAGAACATTTTTTGAAATTATGAACTACTTCTTGTAAACGCAAAGCATTTTTTGAAAAACAATAACATATTTACAAACAAACTTTTTTTACAAAACTCGAGCGTTTTTTGAATTTGCAAATTAATTTTAAAAATATGAACATTCGAATATGTGCACAAATTTTGTAAACTCTAGAATTTTTTTTGAATATGTGACAAATTTTGAAAACAAGATTTTTTTTTTAAATCCGCAGACATTTTATAATTTGTGAATAAAAATGAAACATGCAAACATTTTCTGAATTTGTAAACCAATTTTGAAACATGAATAGCTTTTGAATATGTGAACAAATTTTGAAAAGGAAAATAATTTTCGAATGTGTGAACAAAATGTGTAAACAGGAATAGTTTTTGAAATTCCAAACTTTTTCCAATTTGTGAACAAAACTTAACCATGTGAACATTCCTTTTTAATTTGTGAATTTTTTTGGAAATAGGAACTTTTTTGGGTTTCTGAACAAAATTGAAAAGGTGAATTTCCGAATTTTTTGTAAACATGAACATTTTTTGAATTAGTGAACAAAATTTCAAAATCATGAACATATTCTTAATTTTTAGAACAAGTTTCAAAATGGAGAACAGTTCTGAAAATCCCAAACAAATTTGAAGCGCGAATAAAAAATTTGTACGTGAACAAAATTTTGAAAACAAGAACACTTTTTGAATTTTTAAACAAGTTTTCAAGAGAGGAACATTTGTGAACATTTTTTGAATGTCCGAACAAATTCTGATAAGAGGAACATTTTTTGCAAATCTGAACAAAATTTGAATTTTTTTTAACAAAATAAAGAGTAGAAGTAAATTTTAAAAAGGAAAAACGAAAAAGAAACAAAAAATGAACATTTTTAAAAAATTGTGAAAATTTTGGACAAAAATATTCCAACACTTTTTGTAAAACAAGAACATTTTTTGAAATGCCGAACATTTTTTGTAAAATGCGAACGTTTTCAAATTTATGAAAAATTTCTTGAACCCAAACTTTTTTTAAAATTTTGAAATTTTTTAGAAACACGAACAAATTTTGAAATTTCTGACCAATTTTCAAAAGAAAGAAAAAAGAAAAATGGAAAAAGAAAAAGGAAATAGAGAAAAGGGAAAGAAAGAAGAAAAGGAAAAAAAAATGTGAAACAGAAAAACATAAAAGAAAACCAGAAAACTGGTGTAAAAATAAAAAACGGTCAGGAAACCCTCTAGAAGGTTCCCAAAACCGCCTGCCTCGCTGTGGGGAATTGGGCTGGCCCAATTCTCGCGCTCGCGGGATCGCCTGTGTGAAAGGTCTCAGCTTCTATGATAGTGAGCCTCCCGTTGCGACCACTTGGGCCGGCCCATGTTTCAGCATCGCTGCTGTTTCTTCCTTGCGGTATCCCTGTTTGGGGAACCTTCTGGAAGGTTCCTAGCCGGTTTTGGGAACCTTCTAGAAGGTTCCCTGGACCGGTTCTTCCTTTTTTTAACAAGGTTTTATTCTGTTTTATTTTTTATTTTTCTTCTTATTTCTTTCTTTTATTTTTTATTTTTACTGTTCTTTTCTGTGTTTCCCTTTTTATAGTACAAAATTTCATCGTGTATTAAAAAAATGTTCATCGTACATTAAGAAAATATTCACCGTATATTATGAAAAAGTCAACCATGCATTATAAAATTATTCATGGTTTATTACAAAAATGTTCATTGTATTTAAGAAATTGTTCACCTTTATTTGAAAGTTGTTCATCGTATAATAAGAAATAGTTCAACATATACTACAAAATGTTCATGGTGTATTTCAGAAAATTGTTCTGCATATATCACACAAATGTTCAATGTGTTTTTAAGAATTGTTCAGCTTATATTATGAAAATGTTCAATGTACATTCTAAAATTGTTGACGTTTCTCAATTGTTGTTCTCTTTTTTCAAAAATTGTTCACGTTTTAAAAGTTCTTTGGTTTTTGTTTTTACATTTTCAAACATTATTCATAAGGAAATGTGTTCACATTTTCCCAAGAAATGTTGTTTTTTTATAAGAAAAAAACGGATCTGCCATTGTATTTATTACTTACGCTCTCATGTTGCATTTTAGTCTAGTAGAGTTGCTAGCTCGACCGGCTACGAACGTTGCTTTGTTGCTTGCGGTCCGGAGTTCTACTCCAGGCTAAAGATTTGATTTTTCGTGAAGTTTTTCCATTCAATGCCTGTGAATGGGCCGGCCCGTTTTGCGCGTCCTTCAGCGAATGCTCTATTTGCCGCTCGCGAGCATCCGACAGGACCTCTCGGATTTTCCCACCTCTCGGATTTTCTCACCGCTACGGTATCTGGCCGGCCCATTATTGCGTGTTCGCGCCACACGCTGTCACAGGCTACATTTACTTTTCCCTATCGCTCGTTTTTTCGATTTTCGTTCACCTTTGTTCTTCTATTTTATTTGTTTATTTCTTGGTTCTTTTTTTTTCTGTTTTTCTTCACACTTTGTTTTCGTTTTTCCTTTTGGTTTTGTTTGTTTCTTTCGTCTTTTTATTGGCTCTTCTTTGTTTTATATTTTTATTTGTGTTTTTCTTTTAACTTTTGGTATTCTTTATTTCTTTCTCGTTTTTCCGTCTGTTTTTGGTGGTTCCCTGATTTTTGTAAGACTTTTCTCCTCATTTCTCTTTTTTTCAACACATATCTACTTTTTTCACCCACACAATATACATTTTTAATATACATCGATATTATTTTGTATGCATCTTTTAACATCTTTGAATACATTGTTAATTTTTATATTATAAGTTTTGATGTTCTAATTTTTTTCATGGATGTTTTACATTTTGAAATACATGATTACTTTTTTCCATAGATGTTGTACTCTTTTCATATACATACGAAACATTTTTTCTACAAGTTTATCATTTTTCAAATATAAATTTAACATTCATATAATATATGTTTAACAGTTTTGTCAGAAAATATATGTTTTTGAAATTTGACATGCTTATTTTTTTAAGCACACTCTAATTATTTCAATACATAGGGTCATTATTTTTTATATATGTTTAACATTTCTTAAATACAAAATTAACATTTTTTCAAATATATGGGTTGATGTATATTTTTTCATGTATGTTTTACATTTTGTGTACACGCCACAAGTTTTTTTATGCATGTTTAATATGTTTTTAAATACATGATTTAACATTTCTTTCAATATATGTTTAACGTCTACTTTTTCATACATGTTGTACATTTTGTCATATTCAAGAGGACCATTTTGTGTACACATTTAACATTTCTTAAATATATTATTAACATTTTTTATAATGTCACCTACATTTATTTGAATCATGTGAACTTTATTTATTACGGACTCTTTGTTGATGCTATCAGCATTTTTTAAAACTACACTAACTGTATTACATTTTTTGAAATCATAGTTTTGTTCAGGAGTTAGTCAAATTTCAGTTTGATAATATGTACTAGAAATTATTCACATTTTTGAAAGTTCTGGAATGTACTACTCTGTGTGATCCATATTAATCGTCGCTTAAATGGATGTATGTAGAACTGAAATACGTGATTAGCATTTTTTTTCAAATATATGCTTTCGTGTCTACTTTTTTTTCATACACATTGGACATTTTGCATATACATCTGAAACAAGTATTTTACATACGTTTAACTTTTTTCAAATACATGTTTAACATACCTTTCAAACATGCTTGTGAAATGTATATATTTATAATTTTTGAAAATATAAAGGAAAGCAAATAAGAAAAAAAGAACAAGAAAAACAAGAGAGAAAAACAAACACAGAGTGAAGAAATTCAAGAGAAACTTCATTTTCTTTTCTCTTTTGCGGGGAGCAGCAAGTTCAATTGTATGAGCCGTCAATCAGGACGTCCTCTCTTTTGGCAGTGGCGGAGCTAGTAGAGAGCGGAGCTAGCAGAGAACAGCCGGAGGGCAGTGCAGAAAATATGATTGTTTGGGGGGGCTAATGATCATTTCTAAACTTTGCTAACCTTGTGGTTCCGGTCAAGACGGATGCGTCCAGGCACTGTGCATCAGTGCATTTGTGTACGGGTATCAGTGCATTTGTGCATGTAACGGAACGCATTAAGTCTGGGCCGGTCAGAAAGTTAACCACACGCATGCACTCCTTTGGCCCACTCAAGGCCAGCCGAGCCCTGCGCTGCGCACGTGCCAATGCTCTTCCATTTTTCGTCATGGCCAACGTCACGACCTGCCTGCGCTAATCAATCATGGATGGTTGGGGTACGGGACTACGGGTATCCAAAATTTGCTACGTAGTACAGTACGTACGAACGATCCGGCACGTCACATCTATCGTATCCAAAACCGCCGAAATGCGTGTGCATGCATGCGCCCTTTGGTCGAGCGCGCCGGAATCCGTCGCCATCGTGTACCAGCCAGCTCGTAGCCAACGCTTCTACGGGAAATGTGTGTTTTATTACGTCTGTGTATGCGAAGTTAGGGCCGGCAACGGTGTTATTTTCAACAGGCGCAGAGCTTTCAATTTATGGCAGGCTGTTCATGAGCCTGGCAGTCACTGTCAGAGATAATATTTAGTTTACATGTGTTTGATAGTTTAGAATTGAGGTAAATACACTAGAAGTTTTAGAACTTGCGTGTGGCGGTCAGTTTAATGCACAAACTTGTAAAATACATGTTTCTGATCCGCTAACTTGCATGGACGTGTAAATACGGTCACATTTTAAACACGCCAACATCGCTAGGGCCCGGTGTCGGCCACTGTAACCGTTCTCATATGGTAGATTTGTAGAAAACCTTTGAATTTTATTTACTCGTGTACTGTGTCCTTCACATAAAGTAAAAAACATAAGAGAAAAGGTGGTGGGTTTCGTACACATGACCTGCCGCTAATAGTCTCGCGTGGGCAGCGTGATTGAATAGTACAACTACCATTTATTCTATAAACACGGACTGGAAAAATTAAAGAACTACAGTTTGAACCTGTGACCTCGTGGAGTCCTGGACGCTACTCAAAAAAAGAATGTTCCAAAGAGTTAACCATTTTATATATTTTCATCTCTTTTGTTCGATGTAAGAAATACTATTTATTCTAGTGTTTCTGACCTCACAAAAATGTTCATTTGTTATAAAAAAAAGGTACGCGACATTTTAAATAAGAGTTAAACATTTTTTGAGTTGGATAATATTTAAATATTGTAAATACATACGGGCTCGTACATACTACTCCCTCTATCCACGTCTTATATAAGGGGACGGAGGGAGTACTATATAGCCATATATGCATAGCTAGCTACATGCATGGTACATCCACGCAAAAAACAAATGCATGGTATCATACTAAACATTATTATTTATATATGTTTAGCATTTTCAATTATGTAATTAATATTTTTTCAAATATATATTTTGATATATACTTTTACATACATATTTTTACTTTTTTTTATGCAACAGAAATATTTTTATACACTTTCCATATACACTATTAACATTTTTTCAATTATATTTTTTGATGTCGATATTTTTCATACACATTATCTCTTTCAGGTATACATCTAAAGACATTTATATATTTGTTTAATATTTCTAAACATATAATTAACATTTTTCAAATACAAGTTCTTTAACCTATTTCAAATACATGTCAAACATTTTTGAATGATACAAAATATTTTTCAACTATTTTTTTACATTGTATTAAAAAAATGTCATGAACATTTTCTGAAATGCATGAACATTTTAAATGCAACATATGTTTTTAATTAAACAAATATATATTTTACAATGTTGAAATATTATCTAAGATTTAACGTACCTTTTTGTATAACACATGGACATTTTGGGAAGGTCACAACACTAGAATCTAAGTTTTTTTCTGTATTTCTTACATTGAACAAAAGACATAACAACATAAACAAGGTTTATATAATTATAACATCCTGTGCCATTGTAGCCTGGTGGTTAGCTTAGTTATGGGCGACCACAATTTCACATGTTTGAATTGTGGGGATCCTATTTTTCGGGTTTGATTTCTTCTTTAATTTTTCAGTCCCTGTTGATAAAATATATATTATAGTCATGCGATACAAATGTGTATTTGTTGTCGGTCTGCTGGCTGTACACACGATATGTTTAGCTGCAGGTCATCGTTCGAGCCCCACCTCACCCCTTGTTTTATTTATTTTATTTGAGTGGCCCAATGTATGAATGAAAAAGGCGTGGGCTTTTCTTCAAATCTATCATGCAAGAATTATTACATAGACTGACAGCGGGCCCTTGCCACGCTGGCCTACATAGTAGGCAGTAGATTACGTTCGTATACATAAAATGTGACCGTATTTGCACCTTCATGCAAGTTCATGGACCAAAAATACGTATTTTATAAGTTTTTGTACCAAACTGACCGTCGCGCACGAGTTCTAAGACTCCTAGTGTATTTACCTCTTTAGAATTTGTAATCCATCTCCTACCTTATCTTTAGGAGAGGCTTTTTGACCTCAAAGTATGTACTCCAATATATACTCGCTTATGAGTCTCAATACAACATCCAACACATTACGCCAATCATCCCTCTCTATTCCTTTTTACAGTCACTTCCGTACTTTGGTGCTTATCTATCACAGCTTCTAAGTTATGAAGAAGCAGAGCATAATATTTCTCTATTTACTTCGAAAAACAAAATGGCTTCTCTATGATCGATTTGGGGTGTGGCGGTCGAGCAGCTCTCGGATGCTATGAACAACGCCTTGTGGCGGTCGTTTCCACTAGAGGAGCAAACTAAGAAAGAGGAAGACATCAAGGTCTCTTTGGTTGGCAGCCCTGGAGGCCGCCGGCCCCTCACGCCTAGGTCTTGCCAGTCGGTACGTCGAGCGGGTGGCCGACGATGCAATGCTCGAATATCGGCGGCATCGGAGAGGAGAGCCCTAATATGGCGTTCTCAAGGACCGCTTCATTAGATAAGCATCAAGACACAGATTACTACAGGACCCAAAAGAAAAAGGAAATTCTAAGTAAGTCCCTGATTTTTACATGGAGGACCCAAACTGAGAGCAAGAAATGCGATCAGGTCATTGACAGACGCCGCCTGGATTGAACCTCGCCGCCACCAGGGACGAACCAATTGGGGCGACGAAATCACCATGGATGGATTACCTGCTCTCCATGGTCTCCAAGCTGCAGTTGGAACTGCCTCTTAGGTGCGGTTTGTGGCATTGAACTCGATGGCATGTGGGGCGGAGGACCCACGTGTCTGATATTTTGCTTTTTCTTCTAAAAATCTAAAACGCCTATGTAATCTAGTTATTTGGTGGTTTTTTCTAGTATTGTTACTTCATATATGTTGATGTGTAAAAGTTTCACAAATTTTAGGATAGTTTTACGATATATTATACATTAAATGAATTTCTTCTAAAATTCTAAAACACCTCTGTATCTTCATCGACCGTGACTAATGGGCCGTAGGCTCTTATGTCCTCCATTGTAGCATTAATAAGTCCTAAAACAGACATCTCAGAGGAGATATTTATAGCTATGTATATATTGAATTTCAAAAACAAAACAAAACAAAACAATATAGTAGAGAAACGTAAAGTAAATGCTAATGGGATGGTAATGATCATGCACATGGATGGGGTCATGCAATTGCATAGCTGGATAAAGGAATGCCCCAGGCCAACTTCATGCTACAGTGATGAACAATGCATAACACTAGCTAGAATAGTTACAGTGAACGAAAGAACTAGTTATCACGCCTCAAACCATGGCCAGTGTTGCCAGGGGCTTCGCTACGCCCCTGGGGTCATGAAGATGGAGGCTAGGGCATAGCCCCCAAATGCCCATGATTTGAATGGAATGAATCTTGATGAGTTTAGTGCCTCCTCTATTGGTGTCTTGGCCGCTTATGATGGATCTGCAGGCTTCGAGATAGGTTTCACGGAGAATTTCACCGAACCGCCTTAAAAAACTTGTTTGGTTAGAACAGATGAGCGAAGATCCAAGTGGTACAGGTGGTGGTATTGGTGATGTTTCGCACTCTAGAACCTATGATTGTGATGTTTCGCACCCATGGTAGGGCTCGATCAACTAGTAGTTTAAAAAGCATCAGATTTCTTTTATTCGGTGGTCATTGTTGATATGCTAAATGCGTAAAAGAGATGATTTGTACATTTGGGGAAGGGGTGTCACTAGTGATTAGGCAACAATTAATGAGATGCCTTAATTGAAAATCAATAAGATTGTTATAAAAAATGATTAGTCTTGAGTCAAAATGGACTCATGAAGCTTGAAGATGTTAGTAAAACTAGAACTCTCTATCTCCAATGGTTTTATCTCTTAACATGGAACACAAGAATACGATGAGGCTTGTTCTCACTGAGTGTAGGATCAGAGAATGAATGGGAAAAATGTTGGGGAATGCAGTATTTCAAAAAATTTACCTACGATCACGCAAGATATATCTAGGAGATGCATAGCAACTGAAAGGATCGATACGGTCGACTAGAGGGGGGTGAATAGGAGACTACAAATTTTACTCTTTCTTGTCAATTTTAAGGCTTAGCGGATAAAAAGGGTTCACTAGATATGCAACTAGGTGAACACAACCTATATGACAAGCAAGTTCTAAGCTAAGTATGCTAGGCAACAAACTAATTAGCAAGCCAACAAGCATACAAGTCTAAGTAAAGTGCGGGAAAGGATTAACCACAAGTGAGACGAGGACGCGGATTTTATCCCGAAGTTCACTCTTCCTTGGGGAAGAGCTACTCTCCGTTTGGAGCGGTGCCGGAGCCAAAGCTTGTGGAACGCCACCGAAGGCTCACCGTAATCTCCTTCGAGTCACCCCCAACGGATGAGCCTCGAATCACTCGGGGTTGGTCTTGAAGGCGACCACCACACCTTTACAAACTTCTCCGGAGCACACCACAAGCAAGGAAGCTTCTGGAGGAACCTCTAACCGCCTAGGAGCCCAAGCTCCAAGAGTAACAAGTCATGGTGGATGAATGTTGCGGGGAATGCGATTTGGTTTGGTCAAAGTGTAGATCGGGTCTTGCTCTCCCAATCCCCAAAGTTTCAACAAGATTGGGTGGAGGGATTGAGAGTAGTGAGCAAAATGGGGTGTAGCAATGGAGGAGCTCAACAAGACATTAGGGTTGGGGGATGGAGGAGGAAGAAGGGGGCTTTTATAGTGTTCTTGGCCGAGAGGGGATTTCTGCCCGTTGGACCCCGTGCGCACGGGCCAAGTCAGCCCCGTGCGCACGGGGTGTCCAGTGAGATGCGAGGTACCCCGTGCGCACGGGGTGTCCAGTGAGTTTCGAGGTACCCCGTGCGCACGGGCCAAGTCAGCCCCGTGCGCACGGGGTGTCCAGAAATATTCTGACTACCCTGTGCGCACGGGGGTCAGAGACCCCGTGCACACGGGGTGTCCAGAAGATTTCTGATGAAAACATCACAGGACACCACGGCAAAGCACACAAGTGGAATATCTGAGGAGGTGTAGGAGGGCTGGTGTATCTGTCTTGGAGGCATTCCCACACGACACTAATTCCACGAAGACCCCTCTTGATAGTGCGGTTTTACCTACGACTCAAATCGAACCAAAACGAAAAACCTTCGAGTCGCCGGTAACCACGCCTTTGATCTTTTTGGACTGGGGGGTCGCACACCTCCATCAATGGACACCTTGGAACCAATGTCCTGAGATAAACTTTAGCAACCAACATTAGTTCCACTAACCACATTGTCATCACACCAAAATATAATCTAAGTGATACTTGCACTTTCAATCTCCCCCTTTTTGGTGCATTGATGACAACATGGTTAGGACATGGCATATAGGATACAACTTAAGTAAACAGCCATGCGACAATAGTTGATCAAAGGAGCTCCCCCTATATATGTGCAAGAAAAAAATTGCTTGATTATGCATCAAGCACACACATATGAGGCTCCCCCTAGATCCACATTGTCAAGGCATGTGATCAACATAATAAAACCCAACACGGTGCCTAGATCACATGCAAGTGTGGTGAGCAGAAAATGTGAGACTAACATATAGAAGCTTGATCATACTCCACAAGATATATCAACATAAGCATAGATAAATTCCATAAAGTAGATAGTCTCTCACATAGACTAGGTAGCTCACGACCACACCGCGAAAGCAAGTAAATAAGAGTATCTCAAGCCAAATAAACACAACCAAAACAAATGAGAAACGAGGCCTTGAGATCTCACCCAACTTAAACCAACTGCAAAGCCTTGAGATCTCACCCAACTGAAACCAACTGCAAACGCCCCTAATAGAACACTTCTCCCCCTTTGTCATCAAGACAACAAAAAGGGAAAAGGCGATGCTAACGAGACTCTAGACAAGAGGAGGTGCGCTCGAAGCATCATCATCATCATCAAAGTGCCATCCCCCCAAGGGAAAAGAACGAGCTGTGGCCACACTGTCGACGTCCTCGGACCCTGGACCAACCTCCTCACCAGCTGCATCACGCTCGGCCTTCTCCTGACGCCTCACCAGCTTGCCCTTGTTGATCTCCTTGACCTGACGGTGCTAAATGGACTGACACATTTTGAACATGTTGCTCACGGTCTTCAGAAGAGACTTCTTCTCCTCTCTGGTGAAACTGGCTTCAGTAGCAACTTGCTTCCCTTTGCTACGCGGAATCCGCACATAGGATGAACATCCCTCAGTGTAGGTAGCACGATCCTCGGGCCTGGGGTTGCGCCCCTTCTTGGGAGGCACATATGGTGGAGGAGCAGCCGGAAGCCAGTTGGAATCACGCTTCGGAAAGGAGGTGCGGTACTTGGCAATGTACCTGGCGGGACAGACGGACTCAATCAAAGCTTGGATGAACGGAGCATAGATGCATGACTTGTTCTCCTGAACACACTGCCTGATCTCAAAGAACATGAAGTCCAGAACATCCACTTTCTTCTTGTTATGAAGGTAGACAAAGATATCCAACATGGAGCTCCTTAGATTGTGAGAGTCCCCGGTCTTAGGATTAAGCGTGTACCTAAGAATGTGACGCATAGTATCATAGGTTGGCTTCAAATGTTTGATAGAACCGGTGGTGAAGGCCTTGTCTGGCTTGTAAGCAAAAGCAATTTCATCCTTGTCTCTACCTGTCTCACGAACACGGCCATACTCAGGATGCTCCTCAGCAAAGAACCGATACGGAATGATGTCAGAGAACTTGGCCATGGAGGCCTCACACTCATATGTGCCAGACATCCAAGTCATAGTGCGAGCCTCATCACTGTGGAAGTATACTGTGGCAAAGAACTGCATCACAAGATCTTCACTGAACGGATGGTGGAAGGCGATGAATGGGATCAAGACAAGCCTCCCAAGAGCACTATACACACCGGGATAGGTATGATCATTGTCCCGAAGAGCCTCCACATTGATTTGCTTGTGGGGGGCAAACTTGTTTTTCTTGGTCATGATCAGCTCAGAGAACACCCGGTGTTGAAAATCATTCTTGAATCTTGGGTCAACCCCTGCATCAGTGTTTGGCACATAGGGGAAATCCTGCCTGCAGGCCCAAAGCTCTGGCTTGGTCCACTTAGAGAGAGGTAGATTCTTGACATTCCAACCTCCTGGGAGCACATGTTCCTCTCCTTCCTCCTCATCAACATCATCAGCAGAATCATCCTCATCTTCTATCTCTGCATCTGCGGGGTTCTCATAGTGAGCATCTTCCTGCGAATCATACTCCTCTTCTGAATCCTCGGAGGCTTCAATCACTAGCTGCTTGGAGGCGGTACGGCGGACACGACCCATCTCAGAGCCCTGACCACTTCCTTCGGACGGCTGACGAGGAGCCAAAGAGAATTCCCTGGAACCTGCCTTGGTGCGCTTGCGACGGAGCTCGGACCTCTTGTCAGCAGAGTCTGAAACACAACAGCAACAAAGCACAACAAACACGAGAGACACAAATAAGTACAAGTGCTCGAGAAGCTGGCGAGGAATGGAAGACGGAGAAGAAGGAGGACTGGCACCACTGTGTACCCCGTGCACACGGGGGTCTGACCACCGTGGACACGGGGTCCCGTGCGCACGGTACAAGGCCCGTGGACACGGGGGTCCCGTGCGCACGGTACAAGGCCCGTGGACACGGGGTTCGCCCAGCGGCAACCACTTCCAGATCGAAATCCGGGAGTGAGTGCGGCAGGGAGAACTGCCACAGTAATGCCCATCCGCCCCTAGTCTACCACACGGGAATGACTGGCCTAGACTAGTAGAGGAGGAAACCCTAGACTAAAACGGATCCAAAGGAGGAACAAGAAGAACAAGGGGAGGGAGATAATAGAGGAGGACCCCATCCCAGAAGATCTCCACGGAGCAGCGAAGTCCCACGGCGCACGGAGGAGCACCGGCGACAAGGAGGCGACGGCGGCGGCCTGGAGGCGATCTGGGGCGTGGAGGGGGCGACTGGGTGGGAATGAACCCAAACCCCCCACGTCCCACCTCTTCAGGGCCAGAAACCGCAGACCCCGTGTGCAAGGGCTAAAGGCCCCGTGCGCACGGGGGCCCGTGCGCACGGTACAAGGGCCGTGGGCACGGGGTCCCCGTGCGCACGGTACAAGGGCCGTGGGCACGGGGTATCTAGAGGATTTTGACAGGAGGAAGCTTGTTGGGTTATGGCTGAATGCAAATTCTTACCAAGACCCCAAGAGCATTCCCGCCTCACTTCTGAACACGTCGCAGAGGAAATCCAACACTACTAGAAAGGAGTATGTGTAGCACTTGCACTGGAAGAGACTCGAGAAAACACACACTCACGGAAACACGAACACAAGGACAAGAAGAACCACACAAACAAAAGACAAAAACGATCCAACCTCCAACGAAGGGCGGTGGCCGAAGCCACCATGTTTGAGTTTGTTTGGTATGGCACCGCGAAGATATGAACCTTGGGTCCAAGACCAATACTCATCTTTGAAGCACAAATGCCATGTTCAAATGGCTAATGTGAAAGATTTTGATCAATTTATGCACTAGTAGGATAAGATAGCTCATTAGTTGAGCTAGCTCCCCTACTTAGGTGCCTACATCTAAAACAAGATACTAGTAGAGTATGTGTGTGTATGCAAGAACCTCAATCCAAGTTACTTATATCCACGATATTCAGCTCATGCCTTAACTCTCGGAATCTTGCTTCATCAAGTGGCTTGGTAAAAATGTCGGCAAGTTGCTTCTCGGTGTTGACATGGAATAAATCAATGTCTCCCTTGGCCACATGATCTCGAATGAAGTGATGACGAATCTCGATATGTTTGGTTCGGCTATGTTGCACTGGATTGTCGGCGATCTTGATTGCACTTTCATTGTCACAAAATAGAGGCACTTTGTCACATTTGACACCATAATCCATCAAAGTTTGCCTCATCCATAATAATTGTGCACAACAACTTCCTGCAGCAATGTACTCGGCCTCAGCGGTTGAAAGGGACACACAATTCTGCTTCTTTGAAGACCAACTTACCAATGACCTCCCTAGGAATTGACAAGACCCGGAAGTGGACTTGCAGTCTACCTTGTCTCCGGCCCAATCCGAATCTGAATATCCTAATAGCTTGAAAGTTGCTCCTTTGGGGTACCAAAGGCCCAAGTTTGGGGTATGAACCAAATACCGAAGGATTCTTTGCACTGCCGAAAAATGGCTCTCCTTGGGAGCGGATTGAAATCTTGCCCACATACACACACTCAACATAATATCTGGCCTAGATGCACAAAGGTAAAGCAAAGAACCGATCATAGAGCGATATACCTTTTGATCCACATCTTTACCATTGGGATCAAGATTAAGTTGGCCATTTGTGGGCATGGGCGTCTTCATGGGCTTGACATCTTGCATTTTGAACCTCTTGAGCATGTCTTGAATATAAAGTGCTTGGTTGATGAAGGTTCCTCCTCTCAATTGCTTCACTTGAAATCCAAGGAAAAACTTCAACTCTCCCATCATGCTCATGGCAAATTCCTTGGTCATAAGATTCTCAAACTCAACGTTAATAGAATGGTTAGTGGAACCAAAAATAATATCATCAACATATATTTGGCACACAAACAGTTCTCCTTTTACCCTCTTCGTGAAGAGAGTGGAATCTATTAACCCGATCTGGAACCCCTTCTCGCTTAAGAACGCCGTAAGGTGATCATACCAAGCACGAGGTGCTTGTTTAAGTCCATAGAGCGCCTTATGGAGTTCATAAACGTGAGAGGGGTGATCGGGGTCTTCGAAACCGGGAGGTTGTTTGACATACACCAACTCCTTAAGAGGACCATTAAGAAATGCACTCTTCACATCCATTTGATACAATTTGAAATCATGATGTGAAGCATATGCAAGCAAGATACGAATGGACTCAAGACGGGCAACGGGGGCAAAGGTTTCACCGAAGTCCAAACCTTCAACTTGGGTGAACCCTTGTGCCACTAACCTTGCCTTGTTTCTAGTGACTTGTCCATGCTCATCTTGTTTGTTCTTAAAGATCCACTTTGTTCCAATGACATTATGATGTTCTTTGGGTCTCTTCACAAGAGTCCATACTTTGTTGCGGGTGAAGTTGTTGAGTTCTTCATGCATGGCATTTACCCAATCCGGGTCGTCAAGTGCATTTTCAACCTTAAGGGGCTCAACACAAGAGACAAACGAGTGATGTTCACAAAAGTTTGCCAAACGTCTACGAGTAGTTACCCCTTTGTTGATGCTTCCATAAATGTTGTCGGTGAGATGTTGAAGATGCTTTAACTTGGCGGCCGCTTTTTGCACTTTGAGGGTGAGCTCTTCTTCACTTGGTTTTGAACTTGTGGAAGAAGCTTGGCCTTGAGAATGCTTTAGCCTTGGAGACACCCTTCTCTTCACAACCTCTAGTTCTTGATCACTTGGATGTGATGATGTGGAAGACACTTGAGGTTGGGATTGATCTTGATCTTGATCTTGATCAAGAGCTTGACCTTGGGCCTCACAGATTGGTTCTTCGTCATTTGGTTGGGCTTGCCCTTGATCTTGCTCGGGAACATGAGGGACTTGATCTTGTTCTTGGATAGGTTCATGATTTTCCATAGCATCTTGACCTTGTGGTGGCGGTGATGACTTCCCTTGTGGAGAATCCACAAGAGGGGCTCTTACTCCTTCTTCTTCTACTTGGACTTGGGGTGTTTCTTGTGGACGAATGTGGCCTATCCCCATAGTCCTTATAGCTTGTGAAGGAGCCTCATCACCTACAACACTAGGAACAATTTGCTCCGCACGGGAACCATTATCTTCATCAAACTCCACATTTACCGTTTCCTCAATACATCCGGTGGATTTGTTGAGAACACGGTAAGCATGCGAGTTTGATGCATATCCAACAAATATGCCCTCATAAGTTTTAGGCGCAAACTTAGCTAAACGGGATTTCTTATTTAGAATGAAACACTTACAACCGAATACTCGAAAGTATTTGACGTTAGGCTTTCTCCCGATTAGGAGTTCGTAGGGAGTCTTGTTCTTGAGCTTATGAAGATAAAGCCGGTTTGTAGCATGGCACGCGGTGTTGATGGCTTCGGCCCAAAGCTTGTATGGAGACTTGTACTCGTCAAGCATGGTCCTTGCCATCTCAATGAGAGTCCGGTTCTTCCTTTCCGCAACACCATTTTGTTCGGGAGTGTATGGCGCGGCATATTGATGCTTGATCCCCTCATCGCTCAAGAACTCGTTCATAGTGTAATTTTTGAACTCGGTGCCGTTGTCACTTCGAATTGCCTTGATCTCACAATTATGTTGACGTTGAGCTTCTTTGGCAAAGTTGATGAAGGTGTCTTGAGTTTCATCTTTAGTCTTGAGGAAGAACACCCATGTATATCTTGTATATTCATCGACAATGACAAGGTAATACCTCCTCCCTCCCAAACTATCATAAGATGGAGGCCCAAAGAGATCCAAGTGAATGAGCTCGAGAGGCCTCCAAGTGGTAATGATAGTTGACACCTTATGAGCTTTTTCATGAAGTTTTCCGGCAATGCACGCACTACAAGGACGATCTTTGGCAAAAGACACATTGGCACCGAAAGCGGAAGCGTTTAGTAACGCGGTTGATGTAGTTGAATGTCTTCGTGATCCAACCGATCCAAGCACCGAACGTACGGCACCTCCACGTTCAGCTCGATGGCGTCCCTCGAGCTCCTGATCCAGTTGAGGACGAGGGAGAGTTCCGTCAGCACGACGGCATGGTGACGGTGATGATGAAGTTACCGGCGCAGGGCTTCGCCTAAGCACTACGACGATATGACCGAGGTGTGTAACTGTAGAAGGGGGCACTGCACACGGCTAAGACAATTGATCTTGTGTGTCTGTGGGGTGCCCCCTCCCCTGAATATAAAGGAGGGGAGGAGGAGGCGGCCGGCCTAGGGGCGCTGTTGGAAATATGCCCTAGAGGCAATAGTAAATGGTTATTATTATATTTCTTTGTTCATGATAATAGTCTATTATTCATGCTATAATTGTATTGTCCGGAAATCGTAATACATGTGTGAATACATAGACCACAACGTGTCCCTAGTAAGCCTCTAGTTGACTAGCTCGTTGATCAACAGATAGTCATGGTTTCCTGACTATGGACATTGGATGTCATTGATAACGGGATCACATCATTGGGAGAATGATGTGATGGACAAGACCCAATCCTAAGCATAGCATAAAAGATCGTGTAGTTTCGTTTGCTAGAGCTTTTCCAATGTCAAGTATCTTTTCCTTATACCATGAGATCGTGCAACTCCCGGATACCGTAGGAGTGCTTTGGGTGTGCCAAACGTCACAACGTAACTGGATGACTATAAAGGTGCACTACGGGTATCTCCGAAAGTGTCTGTTGGGTTGGCACGGATCGAGACTGGGATTTGTCACTCCGTGTGACGGAGGTATCTCTGGGCCCACTCGGTAATGCATAATCATAATGAGCTCAATGTGATTAAGGCGTTAGTCACGGGATCATGCATTGCGGTACGAGTAAAGACACTTGCCGGTAACGAGATTGAACAAGGTATTGGGATACCGACGATCGAATCTCGGGCAAGTAACATACCGATTGACAAAGGGAATTGCATACGGGATTGATTGAATCCTCGACACCGTGGTTCATCCGATGAGATCATCGTGGAACATGTGGGAGCCAACATGGGTATCCAGATCCCGCTGTTGGTTATTGACCGGAGAGGCGTCTCGGTCATGTCTGCATGTCTCCCGAACCCGTAGGGTCTACACACTTAAGGTTCGGTGACGCTAGGGTTGTAGAGATATATGTATGCGGAAACCCGAAAGTTGTTCGGAGTCCCGGATGAGATCCCGGACGTCACGAGAGGTTCCGGAATGGTCCGGAGGTGAAGAATTATATATAGGAAGTCCAGTTTCGGCCACCGGGAAAGTTTCGGGGGTTACCGGTATTGTACCGGGACCACCGGAAGGGTCCCGGGGGTCCACCGGGTGGGGCCACCTATCTCGGAGGGCCCCATGGGCTGAAAGTGGAAGGTAACCAGCCCCTAGTGGGCTGGGCGCCCCCCCCCCATGGGACTCCCCCCATGCGCCTAGGGTTGGGAACCCTAGGGTGGGGGACTTCCCCCTTGCCTTGGGGGGCAAGGCAACCCCTTCCCCCCCTTTGGCCGCCCCCCCCCCCCCCCTTGAGATCCCATCTCTAGGGCCGGTGCCCCCCAGGGGGCCTATATAAAGGGGGGGAGGGAGGGCAGCAACCTACAGCCTTGGGCGCCTCCCTCCTCCCCTGCAACACCTCTCTCTCTCTCTCGCAGAAGCTCGGCGAAGCCCTGCCGGAGACCCGCTACATCCACCACCACGCCGTCGTGCTGCTGGATCTCCATCAACCTCTCCTTCCCCCTTGCTGGATCAAGAAGGAGGAGACGTCGCTGCACCGTACGTGTGTTGAACGCGGAGGTGCCGTCCGTTCGGCACTCGGTCATCGGTGATTTGGATCACGGCGAGTACGACTCCGTCATCCACGTTCATTGGAACGCTTCCGCTCGCGATCTACAAGGGTATGTAGATGCACTCCTTTCCCCTTGTTGCTAGTAGAATCCATAGATGCATCTTGGTGAGCGTAGGAAAATTTTAAATTATGCTACGATTCCCAACAGTGGCATCATGAGCCAGGCCTATGCGTAGTTACTATGCACGAGTAGAACACAAAGCAGTTGTGGGCGTTGAGTTTGCCAATTCTTCTTGCCGCTACTAGTCTTTTCTTGTTTCGGCGGCATTGTAGGATGAAGCGGCCCGGACCGACCTTACACGTACGCTTACGTGAGACAGGTTCCACCGACTGACATGCACTAGTTGCATAAGGTGGCTAGCGGGTGTCTGTCTCTCCTACTTTAGTCGGAACGGATTCGATGAAAAGGGTCCTTATGAAGGGTAAATAGAAATTGGCAAATCATGTTGTGGTCATACGTAGGTAAGAAAACGTTCTTGCTAGAAACCTACAAACCACGTAAAAACTTGCAACAACAATTAGAGGACGTCTAACTTGTTTTTGCAGCAAGTGCTATGTGATGTGATATGGCCAGAAGATGTGATGAATGGTATATGTGATGTATGAGATTGATCATATTCTTGTAATAGGAATCACGACTTGCATGTCGATGAGTATGACAACCGGCAGGAGCCATAGGAGTTGTCTTTATTATTTTGTATGACCTGCGTGTCATTGAATAACGCCATGTAATTTACTTTACTTTGTTGCTAAACGCGTTAGCCATAGAAGTAGAAGTAATCGTTGGCGTGACGACTTCATGAAGACACAATGATGGAGATCATGGTGTCATGCCGGTGACGAAGATGATCATGGTTCCCCGAAGATGGAGATCAAAGGAGCATAATGATATTGGCCATATCATGTCACTATTTGATTGCATGTGATGTTTATCATGTTTTTGCATCTTATTTGCTTAGAACGACGGTAGTAAGTAAGATGATCCCTTATAATAATTTCAAGAAAGTGTTCACCCTAACTGTGCACCGTTGCGAAGGTTCATTGTTTCGAAGCACCACGTGATGATCGGGTGTGATAGATTCTAACGTTCGAATACAACGGGTGTTGACGAGCCTAGCATGTACAGACATGGCCTCGGAACACACGCAATACACTTAGGTTGACTTGACGAGCCTAGCATGTACAGACATGGCCTCGGAACACGGAGGACCGAAAGGTCGAGCATGAGTCGTATAGAAGATACGATCAACATGGAGATGTTCACCGATCTTGACTAGTCCGTCTCACGTGATGATCGGACACGGCCTAGTTAAACTCGGATCATGTTTCACTTAGATGACTAGAGGGATGTCTATCTGAGTGGGAGTTCATTAAATAATTTGATTAGATGAACTTAATTATCATGAACTTAGTCTAAAAATCTTTACACTATGTCTTGTAGATCAAATGGCCAACGTTGTCCTCAATTTCAACGCGTTCCTAGAGAAAACCAAGCTGAAAGATGATGGCAGCAACTATACGGACTGGGTCCGGAACCTGAGGCTCATCCTCATAGTAGGCAAGAAAGATTATGTCTTAGAAGCACCGCTAGGTGATGCACCAATCCCACAGAACCAAGACGTTATGAACGCTTGGCAATCACGTGCTGATGATTACTCCCTCGTTCAGTGCGGCATGCTTTACAGCTTAGAACCGGGTCTCCAAAAGCGTTTTGAGAAACATGGAGCATATGAGATGTTCGAGGAGCTGAAACTGGTTTTTCAAGCTCATGCCCGGGTCGAGAGATATGATGTCTCCGACAAGTTCTTCAGCTGTAAAATGGAGGAGAACAGTTCTGTTAGTGAGCACATACTTAGAATGTTTGGGTTGCACAACCGCTTGTCTCAGCTGGGAGTTAATCTCCCGGATGACGCGGTCATTGACAGAATCCTCCAGTCGCTTCCACCAAGCTACAAGAGCTTTGTGATGAACTACAATATGCAGGGGATGGAAAAGACCATTCCCGAGGTATATTCAATGCTGAAATCAGCGGAAGGGGAGATCAAAAAAGAACATCAAGTGTTGATGGTGAATAAAACCACTAAGTTCAAGAAGGGCAAGGGTAAGAAGAACTTCAAGAAGGACGGCAAAGGGGTTGCCACGCCCGGTAAGCAAGTTACTGGGAAGAAGTCAAAGCATGGACCCAAGCCCGAGACTGAGTGCTTTTATTTCAAGGGAAGTGGTCACTGGAAGCGGAACTGCCCCAAATACTTAGCGGACAAGAAGAAGGCCGGCAACACCAAAGGTATATGTGATATACATGTAATTGATGTGTACCTTACCAGTACCCGTAGTAGCTCCTGGGTATTTGATACCGGTGCGGTTGCTCATATTTGTAACTCAAAACAGGAACTACGGAATAAACGGAGACTGGCGAAGGACGAGGTGACGATGCGCATCGGGAATGGTTCCAAGGTCGATGTGATCGCCGTCGACACGCTACCTCTGCATCTACCCACGGGATTAGTTTTAAACCTCAATAATTGTTATTTAGTGCCAGCTTTGAGCATGAACATTGTATCTGGATCTCGTTTAATTCGAGATGGCTACTCATTTAAATCCGAGAATAATGGTTGTTCTATTTATTTGAGAGATATGTTTTATGGTCATGCCCCGCTGGTCAATGGTTTATTTTTTGATGAATCTCGAACGTGATGTTACGCATGTTCATAGTGTGAATGCCAAAAGATGTAAAGTTGATAACGATAGTCCCACATACTTGTGGCACTGCCGCCTTGGTCACATTGGTGTCAAGCGCATGAAGAAGCTCCATGCATATGGACTTTTGGAGTCTCTTGATTACGAATCATTTGACACATGCGAACCATGCCTCATGGGTAAGATGACCAAGACTCCGTTCTCCGGAACAATGGAGCGAGCAACCAACTTATTGGAAATCATACATACCGATGTGTGCGGTCCAATGAGTGTTGAGGCTCGCGGAGGATATCGTTATGTTCTCACTCTCACTAATGACTTAAGTAGATATGGGTATGTCTACCTAATGAAACACAAGTCTGAAACCTTTGAAAAGTTCAAGGAATTTCATAATGAGGTTGAGAATCAACGTGACAGGAGAATAAAATTCTTACGATCAGATCGTGGTGGAGAATATTTAAGTCACGAGTTTGGTGCACACTTAAGGAAATGTGGAATAGTTTCACAACTCACGCCGCCTGGAACACCACAGAGAAATGGTGTGTCCGAACGTCGTAATCGCACTCTATTGGATATGGTGCGATCTATGATGTCTCTTACCGATTTGCCGCTCTCATTTTGGGGTTATGCTTTAGAGACTGCCGCATTCACTTTAAATAGGGCTCCGTCTAGATCCGTTGAGACGACACCGTATGAATTATGGTTTGGGAAGAAACCTAAGCTGTCGTTTCTAAAAGTTTGGGGATGCGATGCTTATGTCAAGAAACTTCAACCTGAAAAGCTCGAACCCAAATCGGAAAAATGTGTCTTCATAGGATACCCTAAGGAAACCATTGGGTATACCTTCTACCTCAGATCCGAAGGCAAGATCTTCGTTGCTAAGAACGGGTCCTTTCTGGAGAAGGAGTTTCTCTCGAAAGAATTGAGTGGGAGGAAAGTGGAACTTGATGAGGTGATAGTCACCCCTTCCGAACCGGAAAGTAGCACTGCGCGGGAAAATGTTCCTGTGGTGCCTACACCGACTGGGGAGGAAGTTAATGATGATGATCATGAAGCTTCGAATCAAGTTACTGAACTTCGTAGGTCCACAAGGACACGTTCCGCACCAGAGTGGTACGGCAACCCTGTCCTGGAAATCATGTTGTTAGACAACGGTGAACCTTCGAACTATGAAGAAGCGATGGCGGGCCCGGATTCCGACAAATGGCTAGAAGCCATGAAATCCGAGATAGGATCCATGTATGAAAACGAAGTATGGACTTTGACTGACTTGCCCGATGATCGGCGAGCCATAGAAAACAAATGGATCTTTAAGAAGAAGACGGACGCGGATGGTAATGTGACCATCTACAAAGCTCGACTTGTCGCTAAGGGTTATCGACAAGTTCAAGGGGTTGACTACGATGAGACTTTCTCACCCGTAGCGAAGCTGAAGTCCGTCCGAATCATGTTAGCAATTGCCGCATACTATGATTATGAGATATGGCAGATGGACGTCAAAACGGCATTCCTTAACGGCTTCCTTAAGGAAGAGTTGTATATGATACAGCCGGAAGGTTTTGTCGATCCTAAGAATGCTAACAAAGTATGCAAGTTCCAGCGCTCAATCTATGGGCTGGTGCAAGCATCTCAGAGTTGGAACATTCGCTTTGATGAGATGATCAAAGCGTTTGGGTTTACACAGACTTATGGAGAAGCCTGTGTTTACAAGAAAGTGAGTGGGAGCTCTGTAGCATTTCTCATATTATATGTGGATGACATACTATTGATGGGAAATGATATAGGATTCTTGGAAAGTATAAAGGCCTATTTGAATAAGTGTTTTTCAATGAAGGACCTTGGAGAAGCTGCTTATATATTAGGCATCAATATCTACAGAGATAGATCGAGACGCCTCATTGGTCTTTCACAGAGTACATACCTTGACAAGATATTGAAGAAGTTCAATATGGATCAGTCCAAGAAGGGGTTCTTGCCTGTACTGCAAGGTATGCAGTTGAGCACGGCTCAATGCCCGACCACGGCTGAAGATATAGAAAAGATGAGTGTCATCCCCTATGCCTCGGCCATAGGGTCTATTATGTATGCCATGCTGTGTACCAGACCTGATGTAAACCTTGCCGTAAGTTTGGTAGGAAGGTACCAAAGTAATCCCGGCATGGAACACTGGACAGCGGTCAAGAATATCCTGAAGTACCTGAAAAGGACTAAGGATATGTTTCTCGTTTATGGAGGTGACGAAGAGCTCGTTGTAAAGGGTTACGTCGACGCTAGCTTCGACACAGATCTGGATGACTCGAAGTCACAAACCGGATACGTGTATATTTTGAATGGAGGAGCAGTAAGCTGGTGCAGTTGCAAGCAAAGCGTCGTGCCGGGATCTTCATGTGAAGCGGAGTACATGGCAGCCTCAGAGGCAGCACAGGAAGCAGTCTGGATGAAGGAGTTCATTACCGACCTAGGGGTGATTCCCAATGCGTCGGGCCCGATGACTCTCTTCTGTGACAACACTGGAGCCATTGCCCTTGCGAAGGAGCCCAGGTTTCACAGGAAGACCGGGCATATCAAGCGTCGCTTCAACTCCATTCGTGAAAGTGTTCAAAATGGAGACATAGATATTTGTAAAGTACATACGGACCTGAATGTAGCAGATCCGTTGACTAAACCTCTCCCTAGAGCAAAACATGATCAACACCAGGACGCAATGGGTGTTCGATTCATCACAATGTAACTAGATTATTGACTCTAGTGCAAGTGGGAGACTGTTGGAAATATGCCCTAGAGGCAATAATAAATGGTTATTATTATATTTCTTTGTTCATGATAATAGTCTATTATTCATGCTATAATTGTATTGTCCGGAAATCGTAATGCATGTGTGAATACATAGACCACAACGTGTCCCTAGTAAGCCTCTAGTTGACTAGCTCGTTGATCAACAGATAGTCATGGTTTCCTGACTATGGACATTGGATGTCATTGATAACGGGATCACATCATTGGGAGAATGATGTGATGGACAAGACCCAATCCTAAGCATAGCATAAAAGATCGTGTAGTTTCGTTTGCTAGAGCTTTTCCAATGTCAAGTATCTTTTCCTTAGACCATAAGATCGTGCAACTCCCGGATACCGTAGGAGTGCTTTGGGTGTGCCAAACGTCACAACGTAACTGGGTGACTATAAAGGTGCACTACGGGTATCTCCGAAAGTGTCTGTTGGGTTGGCACGGATCGAGACTGGGATTTGTCACTCCGTGTGACGGAGAGGTATCTCTGGGCCCACTCGGTAATGCATCATCATAATGAGCTCAATGTGATTAAGGCGTTAGTCACGGGATCATGCATTGCGGTACGATTAAAGACACTTGCCGGTAACGAGATTGAACAAGGTATTGGGATACCGACGATCGAATCTCGGGCAAGTAACATACCGATTGACAAAGGGAATTGCATACGGGATTGATTGAATCCTCGACACCGTGGTTCATCCGATGAGATCATCGTGGAACATGTGGGAGCCAACATGGGTATCCAGATCCCGCTGTTGGTTATTGACCGGAGAGGCGTCTCGGTCATGTCTGCATGTCTCCCGAACCCGTAGGGTCTACACACTTAAGGTTCGGTGACGCTAGGGTTGTAGAGATATATGTATGCGGAAACCCGAAAGTTGTTCGGAGTCCCGGATGAGATCCCGGACGTCATGAGAGGTTCCGGAATGGTCCAGAGGTGAAGAATTATATATAGGAAGTCCAGTTTCGGCCACCGGTAAAGTTTCGGGGGTTACCGGTATTGTACCGGGACCACCGGAAGGGTCCCGGGGGTCCACCGGGTGGGGCCACCTATCTCGGAGGGCCCCATGGGCTGAAAGTGGAAGGGAACCAGCCCCTAGTGGGCTGGGCGCCCCCCCCCCATGGGACTCCCCCCATGCGCCTAGGGTTGGGAACCCTAGGGTGGGGGACTTCCCCCTTGCCTTGGGGGGCAAGGCAACCCCTTCCCCCCCTTTGGCCGCCGCCCCCCCCCCCCCCTTGAGATCCCATCTCTAGGGCCGGCGCCCCCCCCCCAGGGGGCCTATATAAAGGGGGGAGGGAGGGCAGCAACCTACAGCCTTGGGCGCCTCCCTCCTCCCCTGCAACACCTCTCTCTCTCTCTCGCAGAAGCTCGGCGAAGCCCTGCCGGAGACCCGCTACATCCACCACCACGCCGTCGTGCTGCTGGATCTCCATCAACCTCTCCTTCCCCCTTGCTGGATCAAGAAGGAGGAGACGTCGCTGCACCGTACGTGTGTTGAACGCGGAGGTGCCGTCCGTTCGGCACTCGGTCATCGGTGATTTGGATCACGGCGAGTACGACTCCGTCATCCACGTTCATTGGAACGCTTCCGCTCGCGATCTACAAGGGTATGTAGATGCACTCCTTTCCCCTCGTTGCTAGTAGACTCCATAGATGCATCTTGGTGAGCGTAGGAAAATTTTAAATTATGCTACGATTCCCAACAGGCGCACCATAGAGGGGAGTCCAACTAGGACCCCCAATCCTAGTTGGACTCCCTTTCCTTTTCCGGAGAGGGGGAAAGAGGGAAGGGAGAGGAAGAGGAGAAGGAAAGGGGGGGCGCGCCCCCCTCCCTAGTCCAATTCGGACTCCCTATAGGGAGGGGCGGGGCTTCCCCTTGTGGGCTGCCTCCCCTCTTCCCTATGGACCATGTAGGCCCAATCTTCCCCCGGGGGTTCCGGTAACCTCCCAGTACTCCGGAAAAATGCCCGAATCACTCGGAACCATTCCGATGTCCGAATGTAACCTTCCAATACATGAATCTTTACCTCTCGACCATTTCTTGACTCCTCATCATGTCTGTGATCTCATTCGGGACTCCGAACAAACTTCGGTCATCAAATCACATAACTCATAACACTAATCATCATCGAACGTTAAGTGTGCGGACCCTACGGGTTCGAGAACTATGTAGACATGACCGAGACACATCTCCGGTCAATAACCAATAGCGGAACCTGGATGCTCATATTGGTTCCTACATATTCTACGAAGATCTTTATCGGTCAAACCGCATAACAACATACGTTGTTCCCTTTGTCATCGGTATGTTACTTGCCCGAGATTCGATCTTCGGTATCATCATACCTAGTTCAATCTCGTTACCAGCAAGTCTCTTTACTCGTCCGTAATGCATCATCCCGTAACTAACTCATTAGTCACATTGCTTGCAAGGCTTATAGTGATGATCATTACCGAGAGGGCCCAGAGATACCTCTCCGATACACGGAATGACAAATCCTAATCTCGATCTATGCCAACTCAACAAACACCATCGGAGACACCTGTAGAGCATCTTTATAATCACCCAGTTACGTTGTAACGTTTGATAGCATACAAAGTGTTCCTCCGGTATTCGGGAGTTGCATAATCTCATAGCCAAAGGAACATGTATAAGTCATGAAGAAAGCAATAGCAATAAAACTAAATGATCATTAATGCTAAGCTAACGGATGGGTCTTGTCCATCACATCATTCTCTAATGATGTGATCCCGTTCATCAAATGACAACACATGTCCATGGCTAGGAAACTTAACCATCTTTGATTAACGAGCTAGTCAAGTAGAGGCATACTAGGGACACTCTGTTTGTCTATGTATTCACACATGTACTAAGTTTCCGGTTAATACAATTCTAGCATGAATAATAAACATTTATCATGACATAAGGAAATATAAATACAACTTTATTATTGCCTCTAGGGCATATTTCCTTCAAAAAAGTCCACCCTGGCACAAAGGAATTGGGTCCCTTATATGGTTGGCCAACAAAAATTGCTTCAAGATTCCCTTTCGTGGCAACTTCTCCCTCCGTTTGAAAATAAGTGTCATGGTTTTAGTTCTAGTAGTGAAGCTAGAACCACCGAGATTCAAAACAATGGTAGAATCTCTAAACGCTTCACAACGGAAAAGCTTGCTCGATGTTGGTAGTTTTGAATGGAGCAGAGTCATATCGTGATTTCACTATGAAGCCACCGCCGAGACTCGATACCTTTGATATCTCAAAAGTAGTTCACCCTGCACAATGGAGCACATTCTCGAAACATCCGTACAGAACCTTGACTATGTCTGCTTTCTAATATTGACGGTTTACATATTTGACAAGTTCAAATTATATGTAATTTTAATAGACGCACATTTGTAAATCTAACATAGCATGTAATTATGTGAAAGTGCAATTACTGAATGAACCATTAGATAATATGAAAAATTAACGCCTAGCTAAGACAGTGACTCGGAAATTGCCTAGATAAGATAGGAATCTGAAATAACAAGTTCTAATTCAGCCGTGAAATAACGGCTCCCTTCGAACTATCGGCTAGATATCAATGGAAAAGTCCCTCAATGTAAACATGCTCTAAAGTTTGGTATGCGGGACTTAAATGCGGATCTCGGTTGCATCCGTAGAACATGACAAGAAATGAGAGATAACTTAATTGTGTATTTCTCAAAATGGGTTTTGGACTCAAGAGGTTTTTTTGCCCTCAACTTCATTTCTGAAACTTGCAAAATTGTTTGATTACAACTGTATCTAAAACATTCCCAACCAATATTATGGTTTGGGCATATGGCGCCATTCAAATTTTGCTCAAATCTATCACATTGGTCGTATCCAAATTTAGCGGCACATATCTGCAATGCATATGATGGTGGGGTTGGGAGGCCATCATTTTCATATGTTAGCTCTCATCTATTGCACTTGTGTGTGCTCTTCTAGAGCCATGGTCGATAGAGGGGGGGGGGGGGGGTAATTGGTTTAGTGCCAAAAATTGGCATTGGCTACTACTTGATTGGTTACCAGGTTATCTTGCCTATCTCACATAAATTTACCAATATTTGTCACGTCTTGGTATTACCAATATTTGGCAATGCCAACATTTGGCTAGCCAAACATTGGCTACAAACCAATCATGTTGCTTGCGCATCAATGGAAATAGCTAGAGGCCTATATATGCATGTATCATGTGAAAAATAATACTCTTCCATTAGTGTCAAAAAGGCTCTTAATATTATGGGACAAAGGAAGTACTTACTACATACTGAAAACCGTGCGTGAAGATTGTGAGGGAAGAGTATCAAACGCAAATTACCCCGGAAGTCGAAGGCGACGTCCACATCGATATTGAGGTGTATCAATTTCGAAGCTCCACAACTCTGAAATGTTCTTCAGTAGACGTTGTGTGGGTGTCGCGTATTGTGCTCTGGTTTTTTTTTGTTTTTTTTTGCGTGTGTGCGTTATATTACAATCGGTGTCTCTCAAAATATCAAGTGCACAGCAGTATGCTTTCTCGAGAATTTAACAGCAACTAAACCTCGATCGCACTAAGAAGGTGAAGAGACGAGGAAGACAGCTTGGTTGTTGTACGTTGCACATGCAAGGAATTGTCAGGAAGGGACATTCCGACATGGTACTGTACCAGCTTATTTTGTGGATAGACCCTCAGATGCAAAATTTCAGTACGAGCCTCAGTTAATCAGGGACGCTCAGATGCGTCTCTACCTCTCTAGCTAATCCCAAGTTGACAAGCAAGTCTGAGGAGTACATGTGACCGGCTCCAGCCATTAATTGGGCAATCCACGTCTTCTTCTTTGCTTGCTGCAGCACGGACCGCCACACAAACGCCTGAACTGCAGCCAGCGCTAGCCCAGCCATGCCTGCTGACCACATGTCTGACATGGCCCCCGCTGCGCCATGTAGTCAGCACTTCCGTCATCCCCCGCCGTAATTTTCTTCCCGACGACATCTCCGCCGGAGTATATAACAAGCGCAGCGAAGGGCCACCTCCACATCCACCACGCGCCGCGACCCACCCCAGCGAGGACACTCTTGGCTGCTTACCTAGTACGCTCTTGGCTTCTTGCACTCGCATCGCACGCACGCAGCAATGCCGGCCATGGAGCGCGTGGGGGAGGAGGCGCCGCACTTCCTCGTGGTCACGTACCCGGCGCAGGGCCACATCAACCCGGCGCGCCACCTCGCGCTGCGCCTGCTCCGCGCCGCGCCGGGCGCCCGCGTCACCGTCTCCACCGCCGTCTCCGCCTGCCGCAAGATGTTCCCCGACGACGCGGACGCCGCGGCGGTGGACCACGTCGACGGCGCCGGCGTCCGCTACGTGCCCTACTCCGACGGCTACGACGGCGGCTTCGACAAGTCCGCGCACGACAGCATGCACTACATGTCCAACCTCAAGGTCGTGGGGGCCCGCACGCTGGACGGCGTGCTCGCGCGCCTCCGCGACTCCGGCACCCCCGTCACGCAGGTGGTGTACACGGTGCTCCTCTCCTGGGTCGCCGACGTCGCGCGCGCGCACGGCGTCCCCGCCGCGCTCTACTGGATCCAGCCGGCCACCGTGCTCGCCGCCTACTTCCACTTCTTCCGCGGCACGGACGGCCTCGACCAGGCCGTCACCGCCGCGGCGAGCGACCCGTGGGCGGACGTCCGCGTCCGGGGCCTCCCGCCGATGCGCGTGCGCGACCTGCCGTCGTTCCTCACCATCGCGTCCGACGACCACCCCTACGCCTTCGTGCTCGCCGCGTTCCGCGAGCTGCTCGACGTGCTGGACCGCGAGGACTCGCCCACCGTGCTCGCCAACACGTTCGATGCCATGGAGCCCGACGCGGTGGCGACGCTGCACCAGCACGGCATCAACGTCGTCCCCATCGGCCCCGTCCTCTCCTTCCTGGACGCCTCGGCGTCGGCAACGGCGGCGGCCAACAACAGCAACGACCTGTTCAAGCAGGACGGCAAGGGGTACCTGGAGTGGCTGGACGCGCAGGAAGCGGGGTCGGTCGTCTACATCTCCTTCGGGAGCCTGTCGACGATGAGCAAGCGGCAGATCGCTGAGGTGTCGCGCGGCATGGCGGAGAGCGGCCGGCCGTTCCTGTGGGTGCTGAGGAAGGACAACCGCGGCGAGGTCGACGGCGACGACTTGTGCACCGGCGGCGGCATGGTGGTGGAGTGGTGCGACCAGGGGAAGGTGCTGTCGCACCCGGCGGTGGGGTGCTTCGTGACGCACTGCGGGTGGAACTCGACGCTGGAGAGCGTGGCGTGCGGCGTGCCGATCGTGGGAGTGCCGCAGTGGACGGACCAGGGCACCAATGCGTGGCTGGTGGAGCGGCAGCTCGGCACCGGGGTCAGGGCCGCCGTGAGCGAGAAGGACGGCGTGCTGGAGGCCGACGAGCTGCAGAGATGCGTCGGCTTCGCCACGTCGGATGTGGTGCGCGCCAAGGCGGAGCTGTGGAGGGAGAAGGCGCGGGCAGCGGCTGCCGTGGGCGGCTCGTCCGAGAGGAACCTCAGGGCGTTCGTCGCCGGCGGGCAGGTCGCCCTCGCCAGCAACTAGCCAGCCGGCAGGCCGGCTTGCATGCACTGCATGGTCCTGCAATCCAAATCGACAGCATATACGTAGCACTTAGCAGGACGACGTACACGAGACGAGACGAGAGGACTCGATCCGCTCCTCGATCCGTACCGCGTCGCTGTCGTAAATAATTCGATTCGATATTGTAGCTGCTACCTGGGAAAGATCGAATGCCGTTCGTATCTTGTCGAGGCACTCGTTTCGCCGTTATGTACAATTCTATTAAGATGTTCGTTCCAATCATCTAAAGGTATTGCCGTGTTGCTTGACTATGATCATCTACTTCCTCTCTCATAATATAAGACGTTTTTGTAAGCGCAAACGTTTTAGAAAAAATCCTATGTGCCGCGGGTTGGTCAGGACAAGGGATTCAGATCTCGTTCAAACCGAATCATTTTGGTAGATGAAGTAGTGGGAGGTCACGAAGGAAGTAGGGGGGGGGGGGGAGGGGGCATGTTAAGTTGATAATTTCGAGCATTCTTTTGACGGTTGGGCTATGAGTTGAGAACTTTTAAAAACTCTTAATATGAAAGTACACATTCTAAAATGGTGCATCGAGCGAGACCATCTGGTTTCATTGTGAATGAAGACGTTTTCGACCAACAACATTTACTCATATCCAGCTTCGTGTCATTTTTGAACACCGCGATCAGCAAGCAGCAAGCGGGGGAGAGTCAAGTCAAGTACAACACAGGAATGATTACAATATCATGTGGAACACACCGAACCACACATGCCTACAAAAATCTAGAGATAAAGAAAATTTGGCTAAACTATCAGCTTCATAATTTCTATGAATTGACTCATGAATAAAACTTCAATCTTGAAAATCCATTTTTCTATCATTAACTTCTTTGATTACCGCAGCATGGGCTTCTCCCATGTTCGCTTCTGTATCTTGGATTACCAACTTACTATCAGATGCTATACAAACTCGAGATGCCAATAGGTCGAGAGCAAGCGCCTATGCCTCCAGGCACACCACAGCGTCAAATGTAGGGACATCCGTGAGACCATTGAGAGCAATGGAAGATGCTCCCACGCAATTGCCTTCATGATCTTCACAAACTGTGATGCATGTCTGATGCACACTATGACCGAGGTGAGCAATCTGGTGGCCCGGCCCCTTTTTTGGTAGCCTAGTGTGTGTTTTCTGCCAGTTTTTGTAACCTTCTAGAAGGTTCCCAAATCGGTTTATCATGTCTTTTTCCTTTTTTCTTCTTATTTTTCAGTTTCTATTATGTTTTCCATAAATTGAAAAATGTTTAGAATTTCCAAAAAATCGAAATTCAAATATTATTCAGAATTTCAAATTTTGTTCAGGTTTTAAAAAAACATATTTAAAAAATGTTTTGAATTTCAAATTTTGTTCATAATTTTTAATAAGTCAAAAATTCAAAAAATGTTCAACATTTCAAAAAAATCACGCTTAAAATTTTTGTTCCATTTTCAAAAAATGATCATGATAAAAATGTTCATGTTTTTCAATAAATTGTTCGTGTTTCTCAAAAAAAATTCAAAATTTTCAAAAGGTGTACGCACTTTAAAATTGCTCAAGGATTTCAAAAGTTGTTCATGATTTTCAAAATCTGTTTGTTTTTTTTAATGTATGGAATTCCAAAAATTGTTCAGTTTTTTCAAAATAAAATGGAATTAAAAAATTGTTTGTGTTTATAGAAATATTCGGTATCAAAATTGTCCACAATTTTCAATAAATGTTTTGACAAATTTGAAAAGGCTATTTTCAAATCTCGACGCTCCAATGTGTTCTTAACTATTTCGCGCGTCTTAGCAAACGCTAGCAGCCATCAATTGGCCAGCAGTGTTCGTACAGGAGTATGTGTTCACGTGTTCCATACTGTTTGAAGTAATTGCAAGAGGCAAATGACAAGTACTGTAGTAGAGTAGTTATCTTCATCGATTTGTTACAATATATTTGTTGTGAAATTTTATGAAAGATCCTAAACCCAAAGTTCTCCAAACATACATGCTATCCATACACCACAACAATTGAGGAAGAGAGAACCAAGGCAAGAAAGATGAAATAAGTATTGGGTGGTTCCATGAACACTTTTTGATTCATGAAGGCCATGAACTCCTCCTTTCTTGAATCCCTATACCTCAAGTTCATCTCTTTCACCACAATCATATCCTTGTGACAGAGTGATCCTATGGGTTCTTGAGGCGCTTTGGTTGAAGACCTTTGATGAAGTTTCCATCAAGTGATTTTGGTTTGCATGTTACTCTTGAAGGGTGTGCGCCCCCTAGTCGGTTAGGAGTAATTTTTTACCTTAGATTACTTGATGTCAAGGACTCGAGAGTTTTTAAGGGCACGAAGATCGCCTATTTGTTGAAGATCTACCACTTATGGAAGGACGGTAAGCCATGGTGAATAGGTTGGTTGTGCTTGGTGGGCCGCTCAGTGGGCGACACAACTGATATTTTTATGATCTTAGGACCATTTGGTTTGAAGCCTCCATCAATGAGAAGTAGGATAGCAAGGTGGGCTCAGCTCTTGTCAGACCCCCGATCAAGCAACGATGCAGAGAGCTAGGCAGGGTGGGAACTTTGCAGGAGTGGGCGGAGCGGGAGCTGGGTAGGCGCGACTCAACAAGGCTTGACAGGTTCCACGATGCAGATGGAGATGCAAGAGAATGAAGGAGTTGACTAAGTCTCCAAAACTTACTTGCAGGCCCACTTGGGCCGCCAAGTCAACCTGACAACTGGGTCCCACCGATAAAAATGTTGCTAGAACGAGCTAATACGAAAATCAATGCTACATGTTACTCGGTGGCCCCTGCAGTGGTGGTTAAATGCAATTTTGGGAAGCTCGTGTTTTCTATTACCCAAGCCCCCAATGTGTTTTTTTAGAGAAGGCACCCAAAGGGCATCTTATAATTGAAATATATAAGAAAAATAGGAGACGATGCAATACAAAACGAGCATAGAAAAATTTACATCGAAAAACATATTGGCCGTCTTCTTCCTTCGATTGTACGCCACCCATCAGAGTTTGAGAAATGCACTAAACCAGCAGTAAGGGAAAGGGGCACCCGCAAATGCCCTCGTCATATCAAACTTTGAAGATCACAATAGCCACTCACCACTAGAAACGAGATCTGGTAATTGTTCAAAGAATATTGATTGGCGCATCACCGCACACAATGCAGGCTTGTCGCCCTTCACCACTAGTCTAGAGGGTTGGGGAAACTAGACCATACTACAGAACAACTTGAAAGAAGAGGTCGAAGTCGCCGCACCAAGATCCAACCAACTGCCTCCCTTGATTCACACCAAATACCAAAATATTAAGTGGGCCAACAAAGGTGGCGACATCTACTCTCACAGGCCCTTTGTCGGCGCCGAATCGAAACGTTCTCTAGATAGGGAGAGGCTGCAAAGACCTTATTCCACATGCCATCACCGCCCCCAACTCGTCAAGGACATCAGAAAACGAAAAGCTAAGGGAACTAAGAACCTACAAGAACAAAGAAGAACGAAAGGGGTGGCTCCCTACTACTCTTGCCACCACCGAGGCCGCCGGATGGAAGAGGAGGACCGAGGCACCATCATGGAGAAGACCTTCGGTGGCGGCTAGGGTTGGGAGGACGCAGACAATGGGATAGATAGCTGGGAATGTGGTTGCTCTGTGAAATTAACTCCAGATTTGTTGTGCTCCAAAAGTTAGAAATGGACAGGTAACCATGTGCTCACAAGAAACACAATCAAAAAGCTAAAAGATGATGCTTCTTTCAACCCTTTAAGCTCTCAACGAGTACATAATTTTGAAAGGAAGCCAACAAGTGCATGTGTGGATCATTGGCTTTGAGATAGCTAACTGGACTTGCCACAAGGTAAGTGCAGATTTGTGCCGATCAACACACAATACATATCATACATAATTTGATCAGGAGGTCAACAAGTAAAGATTTGTGGTACTAAATAAGGGTTTGTGCAAAGTGGGCAGAATTATGTAGTGCCTACCAGCAAGTGAAACCAATTTCCTGTGCATTTGATATAACTGATCGGACTAAATTTTACAAAATTGGAAAATCCAATCTTTTAGAAAGCAATAGGTCTGGACTAAAAATCACAGCTTTGTTAGCATGGTTTACAACAATGGCAAACATAAACAGTACATATTACAGGACTGAGCACCATTCTGTGACTTTAGGGAAAGCACCCTGAGATCATGTTACACAAACACTGCACAAAGGACAGATGGCCAGGTGGGGAAAACACCCTAACAAGTAACAAACACTATGGTCCACAACTATCTGAAGCTATGAATGGGTGATACAAAGTTGAGATGTCAGCATCAGATTTGCTGGAGAAACAGCACCAATTCTATGGATGTCGTTGCTTTGTCATGCTTGCAAATTCGCTTCCATGAAACGGACTCATTAGTTTATATGGCTAAAGTCATAAACACCAGTCCTGATGGCTGATGTACAGGAGTGATAGGCAGCTCATCAAAGGTTCGGTTTGTTACTGATTACAGCTTCAGTTTGTCCCACCTTCAATATTAGCTTTCTAATGCAGAAAGCTCAACCTCCTTAGTGCAAGGACGGTATGCTGCAAAGGTGCTGTCGTTCGCAAAAGAACCAGGATTGAAGCAAGTGATTCCTGTATATTTGAAGGCCTTCTGCTCACTCTTGTCAGCCAATACTATCTGAAGATTCAAACATGGAAGTATTATCATAATAAGAACTCTCAAACTTTTATTGGTAGCAGTGTGGACTGACAATAGTTATAAAGCAGAAAGTATACTTATGTTTTGTGCATGTTCAACAAGTATATTAGCAGACGCATATTCATGGAAGCTAGAGTTGGGAAACATTTCAAGGTGTGGATTGATGATATTTATACAGCAGAAGGTATATTTCTGTTTTGTGCAAGTTCAGCACATAAATTAGCACAGAAGCATATTCATGGAAGCTACAGTCAGAAAACATTTCAAGGTGTGAACAGGCTTGTGCTAAATGGCAATACCATGTCAGGAGTTGGATACAGCCGTAGGCAATGATCGTAGTTCCATATGATAGGTTGCACTGTAAGAGGCAATGGACACAGATGACTCTGATGGGTGATAGTTGCTACTAGCTGAAAAAAAAATGATTGGTTAATTTCTGAACAGTCAACAGCATATATTCTCACTGAGATAATAAATAAATTTATTCAACTTGCATGTTCAAATGGGTCACTTGTTTCTTCCGTTGTTGGTGGAATCAAGCATGACCGCCGCATCCTGTAAAGGAGATCTTGCCGGAAAAAGACGATTTCTTGTGTATAAAACTTAACCCTGGGGAAATCAAGCTCTTATTGGCGTTAGAACAGATGATAAATGGCAAGTCCACAAAGTCCAATATTGTCTTGATCATGAAATGTCAATATGGATGTATGCCATAGTTTGTAGTATACGTTCATTGCAAATATATCCTTATACAGTAGTCTCAGTTGGCAATGAGTGCATGAAGCCTTTCAAGACTAACTGAAATGCCTGTGCCTCAATTGATAGCACTGATGAAAAATCCAGCAAGTTCGGAAAAGTAAACCAAATGAAGATAATACTGCATGCAACAAGTTTTATGATAATAGATGCCAGCTAAGAACACAGTTTCACAGTATGGATATTGGTAGACCAGTATAGTATTATTATTAAGCCTCTTCATCTACCTGTTGCAATTGTGTAGAGATATCTCACAAAAATGAAGATGATAGCTCTGTATTAATCAAAATAACTACGGTAGACTGATGGCAAGTCCAAATAAGAGATTTATGCTTAAACTGGACCAGGGTCACACTGAGAACAACTGGTTGGTACTCCCTCTGATTACAAATGTGAGTCGTTTAAGAATCTGTGGTAGTCAAACATTTTTGGGTTTGACCATCACTATCCAAATAGTTACAAATTTTGACGACATTAAATGGTATTACTAGAACCATCATGAAATATAATTTCACAATGTGTCATTATTTTTATATGAAGCAACTAACGTTCATAGAAATTGATGGTGGTTGGTCAAAGGTCACCATGGACACTGTATGTCTGTATCAGTGTCCAAAAGGATTTACATTTGGAATCAGAGAATAACATGTAGCATAATATACAACATGAAAGGAGAGTGGCATCACCTAATCCTGTGAAGGTTTTATTGATATTTTTTAGCTACATACATCAGATTTTCATAATTGATGCGCAAAAAGATATCCCTGTATTTGTGTGGTCGCTTATAGCGACATAAACAGATGGTTAACATATGGAACATGGAGAATGATACAAGGCAATGCTTTGTGACAAACCTGCAGGGGTTGCTTACAAATATAGCATTTGGGATGTGCTTCTGAAGTTCCTCAATTAGATACTTTGGGAGCGCACACCTTGGGAGAGCTTTAGAAGGTCCTACAAATGTGTTACTATGTAAGAAAAAACAACATGCCAAGCTTAGGAAAAAACAGAAAACATCACATTCCAGCTATAGGGAAAACTAGACTGACAGTATTTATTATCAACAAGCTCATTCCTAATCCTATTGCAGAAATTTTTCATTGGTTAAATAGCATGGAGAATAAATAAATGATAATTGGACATATGAAAGAATAGGCCAGGTTTAATCCATTAGTGAATAAAATGAAGTTGGATATTGCAGCAAACCAAACATGCGGATGACAGTAGTTGTCAGGTAAAAGCATGTCATTGAGTTTTAGAATACCTGCATCATCAGGACCAGGAATGAATAAAAAACGACTATGTTCCTTTAATCTAGTCCGAGATGCGATCATCTCACCAAGCTTTCCAAACTGCAATCTACATAAAGTTACATAACTTAAACTTTGTCTTCGATTGGGAAAGCAAACACGCTATAAAACTGTAGATTATATTTCATGAAACAAGTCAGACCTGAGTTCTTCGAACGAATTGAATGCCAGATTGCAGGGCCGGGAGCAGAAATTTCCCATTAGAACAAAGAGAGAAGGAACTACTTCCACACTTTCATAGCCATCAAGAACGACACCCAACTTCTCCATAGTCTACTCCACGAGATAACACATACAAACATCCTGAGAGTATGCTAAACAATATAGTTATATAAAACATGAATTAATACCAAACTAAATACCTCATAACTGTCGAGCCAAACATCTGAAAGAATGACAAACATGTCATTCACAGCCTTATTTTCTAGTGATGACAATCTTAGCTGTTTAGTGCAAACATAGCAAAACCCATCAGTAAAGATGTTTTCTACAGGACCTATTAGTGACATGCATAACATAATTCCTGAACTTACTGCTTCTTCAGTTGGTATGACACCTCCACCAAAGAAATCAAGCCCCATAAGCAGTGAAAGTGATGTTTCTCTGTCCTCTAAGGGAGGAAACCCACAGGTATTGACCTGCAAATGATTGGAACATAACCACTATCAAGACAATAATACAGGAAAACACTGTAGATTTTATGGTGGACAACAGACCTGAAAAATGCCACTTGAAAGTAATTCTCCTTCTGCTACAATCACTGTGTTTTCAACAAAGAAACCTGAAGTGATTTTGTGTTTTATGTAAGGAAAGCGATGCACTTATTTGAATAAACATAACTCCATATGGCTAAAACAAAATATTTGTACGAAATATGGATTACTGACGCCAATATGATCAGTATTCTACACTATCCCTTCTTAAATGAGAGGGTTTTTTCGTAGCCTTTCAGTGACCAAAGGAACTCAATTGTTTTCATTTAGCACAGCACAGACATGCATCTCTATTTATATATATATATATATATATATATATATATATATATATATATATATATATATCTGCATGAAGGTAACATGGCAATGGTTCTAAGGATATTGCATTCGCCAAGTCAATTGGCACTGCTCCAGTAAGATCCTCCAAGTAGAACTGGCGTTCCTCCAACTGCGATATGACCCCCATGATCCATCTCCGCCCAGTACACCCAACTAAGGACTGTATGGAAGTAATCTACATGAAGGGGGGAAACTGTACGTCATTTCATATACAATGATTAAAAAAAATGGGGAACAAAAGAGGCTGCACAAAGGTTTTGGGGGGAAAGCACCAAGTATTGGACTACAGTGGACTGGGATCACAGAAATCAATCTATAGTAGTAGAAGTAGAACACAACATAATTAAGAGAAATACCTCACAACTTTCATTTTCAGTCATAACAGACTCAAAAGCTGGCTTGGAGAAATATTTATCACGAGCGAGCCTCTGAAGCAGCACTTGATATCTATCCCTGTAAAGGGCGGCTTTATCTCCAGCTTCTCCATGGAGGGCTAATCTTCCAGTATGCCTATATACACAGTGTAATCGGAAATAGCATCAACAAACATACACACAACCTGTTTTAGAAAGTCATGTTTTCTAGTTTAGCATCAAAGAGCAATCAATGTGTCATACTGAATCAGATGCCACCAACTAGAAAGAAACGAATTGATTTAAAGACCAATTCAATCCGGAATCCCTCAGGGCTGAGCTAACAAATTGACCAACTATAAGAAAAAGAAAAACACTAAGCTCCATCAACTATAAGAATCGGATCGGCGGCGCTTCCATCTAACCCGGCAGCTGTCGCTGCCCAGCGCTGCCCCGTCCATTGCGGTCTCTGTGCCACTGAAGGCCGAGGCAAAGAAGTCCACGTCGGCTGTCGTTGGGAAGGGCAACGTGCAGCCAGCCGCCAAGCCCTTAGTTTGACATCTGGTTAGACCAGCCAACATCGGCTATTCCTTCTTGAAGGCGGCGTCTTGGAGCATGCATCCATTGCCTGCTAATATGTCATCGTAGGTTTTGTGATATCTGATATGATTTGGGGATGTTGTGGCGAGGCTTGTCCTATGTGGACAGTCTTAACTTTTTTTTTCTTTTTCCTCTTTGTAAGCTGATTTGTTCGACGTTATTGGCCGTATGCATCACTCGATGCAGAGGCCGAGGGTCTTCCCCTCTTTCCGAAAAAAATAATATCAAAGCTATGTCCTGCATCCATTCTGCAAATTATCAATTTCTCCTGAAAGTTCATTTAATATTTAGACGAATCAAGCAGGTAATAGACATCCGTTATCACCATATTCAGCCATCAACACCCAAGACTTAAGACACAGGGCAAATTCTCAAATCCCGACACCCAGTTTCCCAGATCTAAAAGGAAGTGGCAGCATTTACATACTCGTAGAACACTTTCTTGATTGGGTCGTAGTGGAACCGCGGCACGACGAACGAGTCCACCACCCGCAGCGCCGACTGGACGCTGGTGGCGGAAGGCGACGCCGCGTCGACCGCCTCCTCCGCCTCGACCAGTAGGGACACCACGCGACGGACCGCGTCCCGGTCCAGTATCGACGACTTCACTGAGAGCACCCGCAAAGCACAAAGAGACGCGCACAGGGTGAGAACCAGTCATGAATCGAAGCCTCGGAATGAGAATAGGAGGCAAACGGCCTGAAAGCCTGGGGCGGAGCGAGTACTTACGCGGCTCTTTGTCGAGCTCGTCGAGGAGGAGGTCGAGGGCCTCGTCCTCGGCGTCGGGGAAGCGGGCGAGGAAGGCGGCCGCCTCCTCGAGGGCGTCAACTTTGAGGGTGAAGCCACGCAGCCGGAATTTGCGCTGCAGCTTCTTGCGCATGGCTGCCGACGGCGCCGCCATGGGAGAGGGGGGAGGAGGCGAGAGGGAATGGCTGTGGCGGGAAAGGTGGGTTGGGGTTTGGGAATCTGGCGGGATATCAATTGCAGCGCCCTCGCTGGGCTTGAAGTATCCGCTGCGGGCCTTGGCCCAGTGGGTGGATTGCCTCGGCAAGTTGGACATTGTTGTGCCCTTTTTTTTAGGCTCGCACTAGGCGTCAGCCCATACCCCTAAAAAAAACTAGGCGTCAGCCTATCGATTTCGGGGGCAAATTTAGAACAAACGAAAATTCACTATTACTCCCTCCATTCCAAAATAGATGACTCAACTTTATACTAGAGTTAGTACAAAGTTGAGTCATCTATTTTGAAACGGAGGGAGTAGTATATAACATGATAAACGAACAAGTTTCCCTCAAGTTAGGGTATTTCTCTTCGCCGCCGTCGAGTAGTTTGCTTCCCTACCGCCGATCTCCTCTCCATTGCCTTACTAGGAGCTCCAGGGGCAGTCTTTGGATCATTTTCCTGCTTTCGATCTTGTCCTCGGGTCGAGGCGGGAACTAGAGTTTCACCTGAATCATCTGATCTGTTTTGCTCATCGGGTAAGAGATCTATATGGCATCTGAAAGATCCTCGGGCTCATTAGGGGTTAGCGATGTGGAGCGGATGATGAAGGAGATAGGGTTGAAGGAGGAGGATCTGGATGATGTGGTCTTTGATGAGAAAGACGTGCCGCCGTGGGAAACAAGATGGATGCGCAGGCTCGGGTCAACACCAATAAGACCTATAGCCAGACATGGTTTTTCATAAACATGTGATGGGCATGGGACATAGCACAACAGGCAAAGTTCAGGTCTTTTGAGGATAACCTCTACTCCGTTCAATTCTCTTGTTTGGGGAACTGGGAGAGGGTCATGCATGATGCCCCGCATCCCGGTCTAGTATTGACGACTTCACAGTGAGCGCCCGCAAAGCACAAAGAGACGCGCACAAGGTAAGAACCAACCGTAAAAACGAAGCCTCGGAGTGAGAATAGGAGGCAAACGGCCTAAAAGCCTAGGGCGGAGCGAGTACTTACGCGGCTCTTTGTCGAGCTCGTCGAGGAGGAGGTCAAGGGCCTCATCCTCGGCATTAGGGAAGCAGGCAAGGAAGGCGGCGGCCTCCTCGAGGGCATCAACTTTGAGGGTGAAGCCATGCAACCGGAATTTGCGCTACAACTTCTTGCGCATGGCTGCCGACGGCGTTGCCATGGGAGAGGGGGGGGGAGAGGCGAGGCTGTGGCGGGAAAGGTGGGTTGGGGTTCGGGGAATCTGGCGGGATATCAACTGCAGCGCTCTCGCAGACCTTGAAGTATCCGGTGCAAGCTTTGGCCCAGTGGGTTGCCTCGGCATATTTGGACAATGTTTTTGCCCTTTTTTTAGAGCGCCCCTATATCTCGCCTTCAGCAAGACCGAGGGGAGGCTCGCTGAAGGGCAGACCAAGATGGGATGGTCCAGGAGCGCGGGAGCCCACAGCCTCTTTTTTTGTTTTGTTTTTTTACTTTTTTTTGTTTTTTTACTTCTGTTTATACTTTAAAATATTCTAAACATATGTTTATTTGAAGAAAAAATCTATTTTTTGTAAAATGTTGAACAAGCATTTGGAAAATGTTAAATGTGTATAGAGAAAATGTTTACCATGTATATGAAAATTTTAAGAAGTGTATAAAAATTTATCATGTATTAAAAAAATGTTAATTAAGCATTTGAATTTGTTTGGAACAAGTATTTGAAAAATATTGATCAAAAATTTGAAAAATGTTAAATATGTATAGAAAAAATGTTGACCATGTTTTAAAAAATGATTATTTTTATCATGTATATGAAAATGTTAATCAAGCTCTTGAAAAAATGTTGAACAATTATTTAAAAAATGTTAAAATATGTATAAAAAATGTTAACCATGTATTAAAAGATGATGAATTTTTTTGATCATGTATATGAATTTTTTTAATCAAGCATTTAAAATAATGTTGAACAAGTATTCGAAAAATGTTAATCAAGCATTTGAAAAAATGTTAAATGTGCATAGAAAAAATGTCGACCATGCGTTTATTTTTTTTAATATTGTGTTGAGAAAATGTTAATCAAGGATTTGAGAAAATGTTTAATATGCATAGAAAAATTGTTGATCATGTATTATAAAATGTTAATCTTCTATTTGAAAAATGTAATCAAGCATTCAAAAAAGTTTAAAATGTGTATAGAAAAAATGTTACCATGTATTGTAAAAATGTTAAATTTGTATTTGAAAAATATTAAACATGTATTAGAAAAACGTTGTTGACATATACAAGAAATGTGGAATGAAAACCAGAAGAAACAAAGAAAACCAAAGAAACAAAAAAAACATAAACAAAATAAACCATAGAAAAAAGGAAAAAAAGAAGAAAACCGAGGAAACAAATGCAGAAAATAATGAAAAAAACGGATGAAAAAAAGAAATGAAACAAAAGAAAAAGAAACAAAGAAAACAGAAAAAACGGTGAATAAAATTGGCTCTTTTACCTTAAGTAGGTTGTGTCCTACAGTTCATCACGAACTCAACACATAGCGCAGTGGACGGCGTAGCTATAAACAACCTCCTTCGTCTCAAAATAAGTGTCTCACCTTTGTACTAATTTTAGTGTAAAATTGTACTAAGTTTGAGACATTTATTTTGGGACGGAGGTAGCAAACCCAGGGTTGTACTCCGGCTTCGAGACACAACAATCATTCAGGGAGACGATACATAGTCGCCGCGCTTTTTTTAGACTCGCACTAGGTGTCAGCCCATACCCCTCAAAAAAAAAAAAACTAGGCATCAACCCAAGCTGCTACAACAACAGCACACAGCACTGCGTGCACCGCCGGTGAGACGTACGGTTGCAGCATTGCTCGCCGCTTGCGGCACCGGCAAGCAGCGCCCCTCACCCTAGCCCCTGCAGCACTGCATCTTCGGCTTACTGTGCATGATGAGACATACGTTTGCAGCATTTGCCACTGCTTGTCGCCGACGAGCGGCGCCCCGAGTCCTTACAGCGTGACTGCCCCTGCCCCTGCAACATCGAGCTACCACCTGGCTTGCAGCGCTAGTGAATGTTGATTTGAGCACCAGTCCTTCCTCCGGCCCCGGTGACCAGCCCCCGCCTTGCACCCACACCATCAACCTCCTTCATCTCCCCTGCCGGCGACGTAGCGGCGAGCCGTGTTGATCCGTCTCGGGCCAGGTCCTGGCTCGCCGCAGCCTCCCTGTCTCCAGGCCAGTGTATCGCTCTATGCCACTGAGGCCAAAAATAGAAACCAGACCCCTGGTAAATAGCCAACGTGATTACTCATAGATACCGTGACTGGCACCAGCCTCCAGCCATTAATATTTGCCAATCCACACCTTCTTGGCTTACATCTGTACCGTGGCCAGCGCCAGCCCAGGCTTACTACACTACACCTCAGCGCTTTCGTCATCTTCGCCGTATATAACAGGCCAAGCCCATCGATCACTCGCCGCAACCCAACCCAGCAACGACGCACACACATCGACGACAAGACACTCTTACGTAGCACGCTCGCTCTTGCACTCGCAGCAATGCCGGCCATGGTGGCGCAGGAGGCGGAGCGCGCGGGGGAGGCGCCGCACTTCCTCGTGGTCACGTTCCCGGCGCAGGGCCACATCAACCCGGCGCGCCACCTCGCGCTGCGCCTCCTCAGCGCCTCGCCGGGCGCCCGCGTCACCTTTTCCACCCCCGTCTCCGCTTTCCGCAAGATGTTCACGGACGTCGAGGACGCGGAGGCGGTGGACCACGTCGACGGCGCCGGCGTCCACTACGTGCCCTACTCCGACGGGTTCGACGGCGGCTTCGACACGTCAGCGCACGACATCTCGTACTACATGTCCAATCTCAAGGCCGCGGGGTCCCGCACGCTCGGCGGCGTGCTCGCGCGCCTCCGCGACGCCGGCACCCCCGTCACGCAGGTGGTTTACACCGTGATGCTCTCCTGGGTCGCCGCCGTCGCGCGCGCGCACGGCGTTCCCGCCGCGGCCTACTGGATCCAGCCGGCCACCGTGCTCGCCGCCTACTTCCACTTCTTCCGTGGCACCGACGGCCTCGACCAGGCCGTCGCCGCCGCGGCGAGCGACCCGTGGGCGGACGTCCGCGTCCGGGGGCTCCCGCCGATGCGCCTGCGCGACCTGCCGTCGTTCTTCACCATCGCCTCCGACGTCGACCACCCCTACGCCTTCGTCCTCACCGCGTTCCGCGAGCTCCTCGACGTGCTGGACCGCGAGGACACGCCCACCGTGCTCGTCAACACGTTCGACGCTATGGAGCCTGATGCGGTGGCGACGCTGCGCCAGCACGGCGTCGACGTCGTCCCCATCGGCCCCGTGCTCTCCTTCCTGGACGCATCGGCGGCGCCGGTCAACAACAACAACGATCTGTTCAAGCCGGACGGCAAGGGGTACCTGGAGTGGCTGGACGCGCAGGAAGCGGGGTCGGTCGTCTACATCTCCTTCGGGAGCCTGTCGACGATGAGCAAGCGGCAGATCGCGGAGGTGGCGCGCGGCATGGCGGAGATCGGCCGCCCGTTCCTGTGGGTGCTGAGGAAGGACAACCGCGGCGAGATAGACGGCGACGACTCGTGCAGCGGCATCGGCTCCAGCGCGGGCATGGTGGTGGAGTGGTGCGACCAGGGGAAGGTGCTGTCGCACCCGGCGGTGGGGTGCTTCGTGTCGCACTGCGGTTGGAACTCGACGCTGGAGAGCGTGGCGTGCGGCGTGCCGGTAGTCGGGATGCCGCAGTGGACGGACCAGGGCACCAATGCGTGGCTGGTGGAGCGGAAGCTCGGCACCGGGGTCCGGGCCGCCGTGAGTGAGAAGGACGGCGTGCTGGAGACCGACGAGCTGCCGAGGTGCATCGGCTCCGCCACGTCGGATGTGGTGCGCGCCAAGGCGGCGCTGTGGAGGGAGAAGGCGAGGGCGGCGGCGGCCGTGGGCGGCTCATCCGAGAGGAACCTCAGGGCGTTCGTCGCCGGCAACTAGCCAGCCGGTAGGCCGGCTTGCCTGCGCTGCATGGTTCTGCAAGATCGAGAGCGAATAGCAGGACGAGACGAGTGACGAGACGGCTCGAGCAGTACTGTGTGTCTGTGTCCCTGTGGATTCGACACTGCAGCTGTTTTTTTTTGTTGTTGTTGCGAAAGACTGTTCTTTTTATCAAGTTTGGATTGCAAACCACGTGTTCCATGTGGTGCCAAAGACTGTTGTAGTGCTGCTACCTGGGAGAGATCGAATGCCATCTGCATATTGTCCGGATTTCCGCACCAGTGTCAGATGTGTGTGCGTCATAGGATGGCAATTCTCTCTGTTAAAATATTTTTTTGTTAGAGAAAAAGGGGTGACTCAACTTTGTACAAGCTTTAGCCGAAAATTCTGAAATAAATCCATGATAAATGCGAGCACCAAGACTTGAAACCCTGGTGAGCTGGGATTACCACTACCCACCTAAGAGCATCTCCAGCCGTTGGCCCCCCGGGGCGCCTAAAATCGCCGCCTGGGGTGAGCCGGCGCAAAAAATCGGCCTGGGGACGAGTTGGTCCCCAGCCGCCCGCCCCAGGGCCGCCCCAGGCGCGTTCAAAAAAGGCAAATATATAGCAAATTTTGGCAAAGTTCGGCATATATTACATAATAGTCGCGGATTTTTATTACATAACATATCTAATCTAAAAAAGAAACTGGCTGAACGCGGAGTAGTCGCCGTCGTCGCCGCCATCCTCGCCGTCGTCGTCGTCGGGCTTCTCCTCCTTGACACAGGCGTCCCAGCTGGACTCCTGCCCGGCGTCGCCATGTCGGACTGGTGGCGCGTCCTCGTCATCGATGACGACGACTCCTCCTTCGTCGCGGCCCGGCGGCGCTGCGCGAAGCGCCGCAGGGCGGCGCACTGGCGCTCCCTCGCCATCTTCAGGGAGTCCGCGCGCGCCCATTCCAGGGCCGCGTCGTCGTCGAGCTCGACGTCGCTGCCGTGCTCCGTCTTCACCGGCGCGAGCCCCGGCTCCGTCTTGGGCTTGACGAAGCGCGGAGGAGCTGACGAGGAGGCGCGCCGGCCGCCCTCGTTGATGACGATGCCGGCGTTGCGAGTGCGCCGGCCGAGCGGCGTCTCCGCCGCGGGCTCGGCCTTGACGCCGAGCAGCGCCGGAGAGCCGGAGGAGTGCGAAGAAGAGCGTGATGAGGAGGAAGAAGAGGAGGCGCCGAACCTCCTGGGCAACCATTGTTGGGGAACGTAGCAGAAATTCAAAATTTTCTACGCATCACCAAGATCAATCTATGGAGTAACTAGCAACGAGAGAGAGGGGAGTGCATCTTCATACCCTTGAAGATTGCGATGCGGAAGCGTTGCAAGAACGCGGTCGGTGGAGTCATACACGAAGCGATTCAGATCGCGGCCGAATCCGATCTAAGCACCGAACAACGGTGCCTCCGCGTTCAACACACATGCAGCCCGGTGACGTCTCCCGTGCCTTGATCCAGCAAGGAGAGAGGGAGAGGTTGGGGAAGACTCCGTCCAGCAGCAGCACAACGGCATGGTGGTGATGGAGGAGCGTGGCACTCCAGCAGGGCTTCGCCAAGCACTGCGAGAGACGAGGAGGGAGAGGGGTAGGGCTGCGCCAAGAAAGAGGGAGACTCGTGTCTTCTGCAGCCCCAAAAACCCCACAATTTATAGGAGGAGGGGAGGAGGGTGCGCCCCCTCTAGGGTTCCCACCCCTAGGGGGGGCGGCAGCCCTAGATTGGATGGAGGGGGCGGCCAAGAGGGGGAGAGAGGGGGCACGCCCTAGGGTGGGCCTTAGGCCCATCTGCGCCTAGGGTTTCCCCCTTTCCCCTCCAAGCTGCGCCTTGGGCCCTGGTGGGAGGTGCACCAACCCACTCAGGGTCTGGTCCCTTCCCATTCTTGGCCCATGCAAGCCTTTGGGGCTGGTGGCCCCTCCCGGTGGACCCCCGGAACCCTCCGGTGGTCCCGGTACATTACCAGTGACGTCCGAAACTCTTCCGGTGGCCAAAACCTCACTTCCTATATATTATTCTTTACCTCCGGACCATTCCGGAACTCCTCGTGACGTCCGGGATCTCATCCGGGACTCCGAACAACATTCGGTAACCACGTATATCTATTCCCTATAACCCTAGGGTCATTGAACCTTAAGTGTGTAGACCCTACGGGTTCGGGAACCATGCAGACATGACCGAGACGTTCTCCGGCCAATAACCAACAGCGGGATCTGGATACCCATGTTGGTTCCCACATGTTCCACGATGATCTCATCGGATGAACCACGATGTCGGGGATTCAATCAATCCCGTATACAATTCCCTTTGTCAATCGGTATGTTACTTGCCCGAGATTCGATCGTCGGTATCCCAATACCTCATTCAATCTCGTTACCGGCAAGTCACTTTACTCGTTCCGTAATGCATGATCCCGTGACTAACTACTTAGTCACATTGAGCTCATTATGATGATGCATTACCGAGTGGGCCCAGAGACACCTCTCCGTCATACGGAGTGACAAATCCCAGTCTCGATTCGTGCCAACCCAACAGACACTTTCGGAGATACCTGTAGTGTACCTTTATAGCCACCCAGTTACGTTGTGACGTTTGGTACACCCAAAGCATTCCTACGGTATCCGGGAGTTGCACAATCTCATGGTCTAAGGAAATGATACTTGACATTAGAAAAGCTCTTAGCAAATGAACTACATGATCTTGTGCTATGCTTAGGATTGGGTCTTGTCCATCACATCATTCTCCTAATGATGTGATCCCGTTATCAATGACATCCAATGTCCATGGTCAGGAAACCATAACCATCTATTGATCAACGAGCTAGTCAACTAGAGGCTCACTAGGGACATGTTATGGTCTATGTATTCACACATGTATTACGGTTTCCAGTTAATACAAGTACAGCATGAACAATAGACAATAATCATGAGCAAGGAAATATAATAATAACCATTTTATTATTGCCTCTAGGGCATATTTCCAACAGTCTCCCACTTGCACTAGAGTCAATAATCTAGTTTACATCACTATGTGATTGCAATGAATCCAACACCCATGGTGTTTTATCATATCACGCTTGTGAGAGAGGTTATTAGTCAACGGGTCTGAACCTTTCAGATCCGTGTGTGCTTTACAAATCTCTATGTCATCTCCTAGATGCAGCTACCACGCGCTATTTGGAACTATTCCAAATAACTGCTCTACTATACGAATCCGGTCTACTACTCAGAGTCATCCAGATTAGTGTCAAAGTTTGCATCGGCGTAACCCTTTACGACGGACTCTTTTACCACCTCCATAATCGAGAAAATTTCCTTAGTCCACTAGTTACTAAGGATAACCTTGATCGCTGTCCTATGATCCATTCCTGGATCACTCTTGTACCCCTTGACTGACTCATGGCAAGGCACACTTCAGGTGCGGTACACATCATAGCATACTGTAGAGCCTACGTCTAAAGCATAGGGACGACCTTCGTCCTTTCTCTCTCTTCTGCCGTGGTCAGGTATTGAGTCTTACTCAATACTCACACCTTATAACACAGCCAAGAACTCATTCTTTGCCGATCTATTTTGAACTCCTTCAAAATCTTGTCACGGTATGTATTCATTTGAAAGTACTATTAAGCGCTTTGATCTATCCTTACAGATCTTGATGCTCAATGTTCAAGTAGCTTAATACAGGTTTTCCATTGAAAAACACTTTTCAAACAACCCTATATGCTTTCCAGAAATTCTACATCATTTCCGATCAACAATATGTCAACAACATATACTCATCAGAAATTCTATATTGCTCCCACTCACTTCTTTGGAAATACAAGTTTCTCATAAACTTTGTATAAACCCAAAATCTTTGATCATCTCATCAAAGCGCATATTCCAACTCCGAGATGCTTACTCCAGTCCTTAGAAGGATCGTTGGAGCTTTGCATACTTGTTAGCATCTTTCAGGATTGACAAAACCTTCTGGTTGTATCACATCCAACCTTTCCTCATGAAAATCGTCGAGGAAACAATGTTTTGACATCCTATCTGCAAGATTTCATAAATAATGCAGTAACTGCTAATATAATTCCAACAGTCTCTTAGCATCGCTACAAGTGAGAAAGTCTCATCGTAGTCAACTCCTTGAACTTGTCGAAAAACATCTTAACGACAAGTCGAGCTTTCTTAATGGTGACACTTACCATCATTGTCCGTCTTCCTTTTAAAATCCATCTGTACCCAACAGCCTTACGACCATCAAGTAGTTCTTCCAAAGTCTATACTTTGTTTTCATACATGGATCCTCTCGGATTTTATGGCCTCAAGCCATTCGTCGGAATCCGGGCCCACCATCGCTTCTCCATAGTTCGTAGGTTCATTGTTTTCTAGCAACATGACTTTCAAGACATGATTACCGTACCACTATGACGTAGGACGCATCCTTGTCAACCTACGAGGTTTGTAGTGACTTGATCTGAAGTTTCATGATCACTATCATCAACTTCCACTTCAATTGGTGTAGGCTCCACAGGAACAACTTCCTGTGCCTTGCTGCACACTAGTTGAAGTGACGATTCAATAACCTCATCAAGTCTCCACCATCCTCCCACTCAATTCTTTCGAGAGAGACTTTTTCGCGAGAAAGGACCCGATTCTAGAAACAATCCCTTTTGCTTCCGGATCTGAGAAAGGAGGTATACCCAACTGTTTTTGGGTGTCCTATGAAGATGCATTTATCCGCTTTGGGTTCGAGCTTATCAGCCTGAAACTTTTTCACATAAGCATCGCAGCTCCAAACTCTTAAGAAACGACAACTTAGGTTTCTCTAAACCATAGTTCATACGGTGTCGTCTCAACGGAATTGTGTGGTGCCCTATTTAAAGTGAATGCGGTTGTCTCTAATGCCTAACCCATAAACGATAGTGGTAATTCGATAAGAGACATCATGGTACGCACTATATCCAATAGGGTGCAGTTATGATGTCCGGACACACCATCACACTATGGTGTTCCAGGCGGTATTAGTCGTGAAACAATTTCCACAATGTCTCAATTGTGTGCCAAACTCGTAACTCAGATATTCATCTCTATGATCATATCATAGACATTTTATCCTCTTGTCACGACGATCTTCAACTTCACTCTGAAATTACTTGAACCTTTCAATAATTCAGACTTGTGTTTCATCAAGTAAATATACTTAGCATCTACTCAAATCATCTGTGAAGTAAGAACATAACGATATCCACTGCGTGCCTCAGCACTCATTGGACTGCACACATCAAAATGTATTACTTTCAACAAGTTGCTCTCTTGTTCCATTTCACTGAAAACGAGGCCTTTCAGTCATCTTGCCCATGTGGTATGATTTGCATGTCTCAAGTGATTCAAAATCAAGTGAGTTCAAATGATCCATCTGTATGGAGTTTCTTCATGTATATATACCAATAGACATGGTTCGCATGTCTCAATCTTTTCAAAAACGAGTGAGTCCAAAGATCCATCAACATGGAGCTTCTTCATGCGTTTTATACCAATATGACTCAAATAGCAGTGCCACAAGTATGTGGTACTATCATTACTATCTTATATCTTTTGGCATGAACATGTGTATCACTACGATCGAGATTCAATAAACCATTCATTTTAGGTGCAAGACCATTGAAGGTATTATTCAAATAAAAAGAGTAACCATTATTCTCCTTAAATGAATAACCGTATTGCGATAAACATAATCCAATCATGTCTATGCTCAACGCAAACACCAAATAATTATTATTTAGGTTTAACACCAATCTCGATGGTAGAGGGAGCATGCGATGCTTGATCACATCAACCTTGGAAACACTTCCAACACATATCGTCATCTCATCTTTAGCTAGTCTCCGTTTATTCCACAGCTTTTATTTCGAGTTACTAACACTTAGCAACCGAACCGGTATCTAATACCCTGGTGCTACTAGGAGTACTAGTAAGGTACACATTAATATAATGTATATCCAATATACTTCTGTCGACCTTGCCAGCCTTCTCATCTACGAAGTATCTAGGGCAGTTCTGCTTCAGTGACCGTTCCCCTCATTTCAGAAGCACTTAGTCTCGGGTTTGGGTTCAACCTTGGGTTTCTTCACTAGAGCTGCAACTGATTTGCCGTTTCATGAAGTATCCCCTCTTGCCCTTGCCCTTCTTGAAACTAGTGGTTTTACTAACCATCAACAATTGATGCTCCTACTTGATTTCTACTTTCGCGGTGTCAAACATTGCGAATAGTTCAAGGATCATCATATCTATCCCTGATATGTTATAGTTCATCACGAAGCTCCAGTAGCTTGGTGGCAGTGACTTTGGAGAACCATCACTATCTCATCTAGAAGACAACTCCCACTCGATTCAAGCGATTGTAGTACTCAGACAATCTGAGCACATGCTCAACGATTGAGCTTTTCTCCCTTAGTTTGTAGGCTTAAGAAACTTGTCGGAGGTCTCACACCTCTTGACGTGGGCACAAGCCTGAAATCCCAATTTCAGTCCTTGAAACATCTCATATGTTCCGCGACGTTTCAAAACGTCTTCGGTGCCTCAATTCTATACCGTTTTAACATTACGCACTGAACTATCACGTAGTCATCAAAACGTGTATGTCAGATGTTCGCAACATCTACAAACGACGCTCGAGGTTCAGCACACCGAGCGGTGCATTAAGGACATAAGCCTTCTGTGCAGCAATGAGGACAATCCTCAGTTTGTGGACCCAGTCCGCATAATTGCTACTATCAAATTTCAACTAAATTTTCTCTAGGAACATATCTTAAATAGTAGAACTAAGGCGTAAGCTACGACATAATTTGCAAAGACCTTTTGACTATGTTCATGATAATTAAGTTCATCTAATTATTTAATGAACTCCCACTCAGATAGACATCCCTCTAGTCATCTAAGTGATACATGATCCGAGTCAACTAGGCCATGTCCGATCATCACGTGAGACGGACTAGTCATCATCGGTGAACATCTTCATGTTGATCGTATCTGCTATACGACTCATGTTCGACCTTTCGGTCTCTTGTGTTCCGATGCCATGTCTGTACATGCTAGCCTCGTCAAGTCAACCTAAGTGTTTCGCATGTGTAAATCTGGCTTACACCCATTATATGCGAACGTTAGAATCTATCACACCCGATTATCACGTGGTGCTTCGAAACAACGATCCTTCGCAACGGTGCACAGTTAGGGGGAACACATTCTTGAAATTTTAGAGAGGGATCATCTTATTTATGCTACCGTCGTTCTAAACTAATAAGATGTAAACATGATAGACATCACATGCAAATCATAAAGTGACATGATATGGCCAATATCATCTTGCGCCTTTTGATCCCCATCTTCGAGGCGTGGCATGATCACCTTCGTCACCGGCATGACACCATGATCTCCATCATCATGATCTCCATCATCGTGTCTTCATGAAGTTGTCTCGCCAACTATTACTTCTACTACTATGGCTAACGGTTAGCAATAAAGTAAAGTAATTACATGACATTTTCATTGACACGCAGGTCATACAATAAATTAAGACAACTCCTATGGCTCCTGCCGGTTGTCATACTCATCGACATGCAAGTCGTGATTCCTATTACAAGACATGATCAATCTCATACATCACATATATCATTCATCACATCCTTTTGGCCATATCACATCACATAGCATACCTTGCAAAAACAAGTTAGACGTCCTCTAATTGTTGTTGCATGTTTTACGTGGCTGCTATGGGTTTCTAGCAAGAACATTTCTTACCTACGCAAAAGCCACAACGGTGATATGCCAATTGCTATTTACCCTTCATAAGGACCCTTTTCATCGAATCCGATCCAACTAAAGTGGGAGAGGCAGACACCCGCTAGCCACCTTATGCATCAAGTGCATGTCAGTCGGTGGAACCTGTCTCACATAAGAGTACGTGTAAGGTCGGTCCGGGCCGCTTCATCCCACAATGCCGCCGTATCAAGATAAGACTAGTAACGGTAAGAAAATTGAACAAAATCAACGCCCACAACAACTTGTGTTCTACTCGTGCATAGAAACTACGCATAGACCTAGCTCATGATGCCACTGTTGGGGAACGTAGCAGAAATTCAAAATTTTCTACACATCACCAATATCAATCTATGGAATAACTAGCAACGAGAGAGAGGTGAGTGCATCTTCATACCCTTGAAGATTGCGATGCGGAAGCGTTGCAAGAACGCGGTCGGTGGAGTCATACACGAAGCGATTCAGATCGCGGCCGAATCCGATCTAAGCACCGAACAACGGTGCCTCCGTGTTCAACACACATGCAGCCCGGTGACGTCTCCCGTGCCTTGATCCAGCAAGGAGAGAGGGAGAGGTTGGGGAAGACTCCGTCAAGTAGCAGCACAACGGCATGGTGGTGATGGAGGAGCGTGGCACTCCAGCAGGGCTTCGCCAAGCACTGCGAGAGACGAGGAGGGAGAGGGGTAGGGCTGCGCCAAGAGAGAGGGAGACTCGTGTCTTCTGCAGCCCCAAAACCCCCACTATTTATAGGAGGAGGGGAGGAGGGTGCGCCCCCTATAGGGTTCCCACCCCTAGGGGGGCGGCAGCCCTAGATTGGATGGAGGGGGGCGGCCAAGAGGGGGAGAGAGGGGGGCACGCCCTAGGGTGGGCCTTAGGCCCATCTACGCCTAGGGTTTCCCCCTTTCCCCTCCAAGCTGCGCCTTGGGCCCTGGTGGGAGGCGCACCAGCCCACTCAGGGACTGGTCCCTTCCCACTCTTGGCCCATGCAAGCCTCCGGGGCTGGTGTGTAACGCCCACGATGCGGCTATATCTCCCACGTGTCGGGGCACGACTTAGAGGCATAACCGCATAGTGGTTTTGTCGCAAGAAGGGTCATCTTCACACAATCCCATGTAATGAACAAGAATGGGATAAAGAGTTGGCTTACAATCGCCACTTCACACAATACATAAATATAATTCATACATCATCCAAAATACAAACATAAAGACCGACTACGGTCAAAATCCAGATGAAAATAAGACAACCCCAAAAGCTAGATCCCCGATCGTCCCAACTAGGCTTCACTACTGATCATCAGGAAAAGACACATAGTAACGACCACGTTCCTCGTCGAACTCCCACTTGAGATCGATCCCATCATCTGCACTGGCATCGTCGGCACCTGCAACTGTTTTGGTAGAATCTGTGAGTCACGGAGACTCAGCAATCTCACACCCGCGAGATCAAGACTATTTAAGCTTATAGGAAAGGGAGGTGTAATGAGGTGGAGCTGCAGCGGCAGTAAGCATATATGGAGGCTAACATACGCAAATGAGAGCGAGGAGAGAAGCAACGGAACGGTCGTCAACTAGCAATGACCAAGAAGTGATCCTGAACTCCTACTTACGTCATACATAACTCAAACCATGTTCACTTCCCGGACTCCGCCGAGAAGAGACCATCACGGCTACACACGCAGTTGATGTATTTTAACTGGGTCAAGTGACAAGTTCTCTACAACCGGACATTAACAAATTCCCATCTGCCTCATAACCGCGGGCACGACTTTCGAAAGATAATACCCTGCAGGGGTGTCCCAACTTAGCCCATCATAAGCTCTCACGGTCAACGAAGGATAAACCTTCTCCCGGAAAGACCCGATCAGTCTCGGAATCCCGGTCTACAAGACGTTTCGACAATGGTAAAACAAGACCAGCAAAGCCCCCGAATGTGCCGACAAATCCCGATAGGAGCTGCACATATCTCGTTCTCAGGGCACAACGGATGAGCCAGACGTCGGGTTGGCATAGACCCTGGTTGCCTAGGGGGCACCGGACATCGCTCGGTTTGGGCTAGCACTCAAAGGAGCACTGGTCCGAGGTTAAAATAAAGATGACCCTCGGGCTCGCGAAAACCCGGGGGAAAAGGCTTAGGTGGCAAATGGTAAAACCAAGGTTGGGCCTTGCTGGAGGAGTTTTATTCAAGGCGAACTGTCAAGGGGGTCCCATAAATCACCCGACCGCGTAAGGAACGCAAACTCAAGGAACATAATCCCGGTATAACAGAAACTAGGGCGGCAAGAGTGGAACAAAACACCAGGCATAAGGCCGAGCCTTCCACCCTTTACCAAATATATAGATGCATTAATTAAATAAGAGATATTGTGATATCCCAACATATCCATGTTCTGACATGGAACAAACTTCAACTTCACCTGCAACTAGCAACGCTATAAGAGGGGCTGAGCAAAAGCGGTAACTTAGCCAAACAACGGTTTGCTAGGAAAGGATGGTTAGAGGCTGACATGGCAATATGGGAGACATGATATAGCAAGTGATAGGTAGCGCAGCATGGCAATAGAGCGAACAACTAGCAAAGCAAAGATAGAAGTGATTTCGAGGGGTGGTCATCTTGCCTGCAAGGTTCTCAGAGTTGTCGAAAGCTTGATCCTCATAAGCGTACTCAACAGGTTCCTCGTTCACGAACTCGTCTCCCGGATCTACCCAAGACAAGAACACAAACAAACGGAACCACAATCAACCACGAGAAATGCACAAGCAACATGATGCAAAACATGTATGATATGCAAGATATGATATGCGATGCATATGCGTGCTCCGGAAGGAAAATGATGAACAAGGCAGTAACTTGGCAAACCAAGCATGCCACTGGAAAGATGAGATGATTTCGGTCGAAATCGATATAAAGATCACCGGAAACGGATGCACAGTTTGCAAATGGCAAGCAAAACAAGAATGACACGAATCTGCGATTAACAGCATGATAGCACTTAAAATGCAACAAGCAACAATGCCACAGCACTCCAACATAGCAACAAAGCATATGACAGTAATCTACAGGAGATGCTTGACAAAATATGAACACTGAGCTACGGCTAGATCACAACATATCGAGCTCAAACAAGCATGGCAAAAGTGCAAAAGATAACAGGATCACAGACAGTGAAAAACTGGACATGACAGAAAACAGTATCAGGTAGCAATGTTCAGAGCACGAAATCAACATGCTACAGGAACTTAACATAGCAAAACAAGGCATGGCAGTGTTTTACTAAAAGCATATGACAAAAGTCCCTTACTGACCATAAACCAAAAAGGATCAGAAGATATGATGGCAAGCATGTAAACATAGCAAGTTTCGTTATCAGGTTTCAGACTTAGCAGAAAACAGAGCATGGCAGAAATAATATATGTAGGCCTCTTTGTGAGCTTGATGCACTCACTACAGAACAATGCATGACAAAACAAGCACACCTACAGCAATATGGCATGTTTATGAAGCTATCCATGGCAAGAGCAAATACATAGCATGTATGGATCAACTGCAATAAGCTTGACAAAATTGCATATCATGTTAAGAATCCGCCAAAAATATTTTATAGCAAAAGTAGAGCAAGATTGAGTCATGCTATGAGACTCCATAATTGCAAACAAGGGCAGGAATGGATCAATTACAACTATAGCTACAAAACATCCTTACTGAACATCTCCAAAATATGCATGGATCTCTCTGTAGCATCAAGTTTACATGGCAACAAAATAACAGCAGCCAAGGACTTGGAGAAATCACCAAGTCCCTGAAATCAGAAACATTACGGAGCCTACTTTTCATGCTTGTGCTAGTCACCACAGAGACCACAAAAATACATGGCATACACCCTTGGAAAGATAACATGGCATACAACAAAACACATGTAGAGCTCATGCCCATAAGATGCACAGATTAAATGGTACAAAAATGACAAATCTCCAAGTTCTGCTAAGAACCAGCAGATAACAGCAACTATCCCTCTTCCAACAGAGATTTGGGCATCAAGATAACCTCTAATAAACATGGTGCAATTGAATAAAATGTAGAGCATCACGAGACGAACAATTTTACATATTACACGCGCGAATCGAAGCTACATGCAAGAAGTTATGCACTGATGAACATGATAATATGCTGTAGAATTTAGAGGACTTGGAGAAAATCGGGCACGTGGAAAAAGTCAACGCGTACAGGGTTTGAGAGGATCCAGATCGGAGCACGGTAGCTCGGGCTCGGGCTCGTCCTCGGCCTCGCCGGCGATGGAGGAAGAGGAGGCGGCGGACTCCGGCGGAGGGAGGAGGCGGCGGGCCTCGGGCTGCGGCCGGAGGAGGAGGGGAGGCGCGCCGACGGGCGGCGGGGCGCGGGCGTGCACGGGCGCCGGGCGGCGGGGCTTCACGCCGGCGATGGCGGCGGTGAGTGGCGAGGCAGCGGCGCAGAGGCGCGGGGCGGCGGGGCGCTGGCGCGGGAGCCGGCGGAGCGGGCGACGGCGTGGGCCGGGAGGGCCGCGGGCGGGCCCCGGCGGATCGGCGCGGTACGGGCGGCGGCGCAAGAACGGACGTGTCCGGCTTCGCCCGGACGTGTCCGGCGGCGGAGAGGGACGAGGGCTAGGGTTTGGACTGCGTTCGTTTTTCGGGGGTCTCACATATAAATAGGTAGAGGGAGCTAGGAGGCTCCAAATGAGGTGCGGTTTTCGCCCACACGATCGTGATCGAACGACCTAGAGCATGGAAGAGAGTTTGGTGGGTTTTGGGCTGGTTATTAGGGGGTTTTTTTTTCTGCACACACAAATGGACTTTGCGGATGCCCGGTTAACCGTTGGAGTACCAAACGACCTCCAAATGAAACGAAACTTGACTGGTGGTCTCCGGGTGGAATATTAAGGCCACTTGACAAGCCTCGGTCCATTCCGAGAAAGTTTTGACACCCGCACACGAAAGAAAACAAGAGGGGTGCACCGGAGGAGATAGGAGCGCCGGATTGCAAAACGGACAACGGGGAAAATGCTCGGATGCATGAGACGAACACGTATGCAAATGCAATGCACATGATGACATGATATGAAATGCATGACATGACAAAATGCAAAACGAAAGACAAAACCCGACCATGGGGGGAATATCATAACACATAGCCGGAAATGGCAAGAGTCGGAGTTACAAATATGGCAAGTTACATGCGGGGTGTTACATGGTGGACCCCCGGAACCCTCCGGTGGTCCCGGTACATTATCGGTGACGTCCGAAACTCTTCCGGTGGCCAAAACCTCACTTCCTATATATTATTCTTTACCTCCGGACCATTCCGGAACTCCTCGTGACGTCCGGGATCTCATCCGGGACTCCGAACAACATTCGGTAACCACGTATATCTATTCCCTATAACCCTAGGGTCATTGAACCTTAAGTGTGTAGACCCTACGGGTTCGGGAACCATGCAGACATGACCGAGACGTTCTCCGGCCAATAACCAACAGCGGGATCTGGATACCCATGTTGGTTCCCACATGTTCCACGACGATCTCATCGGATGAACCACGATGTCGGGGATTCAATCAATCCCGTATACAATTCCCTTTGTCAATCGGTATGTTACTTGCCCGAGATTCGATCGTCGGTATCCCAACACCTCGTTCAATCTCGTTACCGGCAAGTCACTTTACTCGTTCCATAATGCATGATCCCGTGACTAACTACTTAGTCACATTGAGCTCATTATGATGATGCATTACCGAGTGGGCCCAGAGGTACCTCTCCGTCATACGGAGTGACAAATCTCAGTCTCGATTCGTGCCAACCCAACAGACACTTTCGGAGATACCTGTAGTGTACCTTTATAGCCACCCAGTTACATTGTGACGTTTGGTACACCCAAAGCATTCCTACGGTATCCGGGAGTTGCACAATCTCATGGTCTAAAGAGATGATACTTGACATTAGAAAAGCTCTTAGCAAACGAACTACACGATCTTGTGCTATGCTTAGGATTGGGTCTTGTCCATCACATCATTCTCCTAATGATGTGATCCCGTTATCAATGACATCCAATGTCCATGGTTAGGAAACCATAACCATCTATTGATCAACGAGCTAGTCAACTAGAGGCTCACTAGGGACATGTTGTGGTCTATGTATTCACACATGTATTACGATTTCCAGTTAATACAATTACAATATGAACAATAGACAATAATCATGAGCAAGGAAATATAATAATAACCATTTTATTATTGCCTCTAGGGCATATTTCCAACAACCATTGCCCGTCACGTCGGCGGTGAGCCGTGGCCGTGGCGGCCGCCTTCGCCGGGTGGATGCCAACGGCGGGTCGTTGCCGCCCTCGAGGTACGTCAGAACGCCCTCGAGGGTGCGGCCGAGACACCCCACCACAGGTGGCATCCCTCGCTGTTCTTCAGGCCGGCCACCACCGGCGCGCCGTTGGTGGACGCCATCCTCTGCTGCTGCCGGCGCTGGAAGTACGCCGTCCATGCCGCTTGGCTGTCGGCGGCGTACTGGGGGAGGGCGAGCTGGTCGTCGGTGAGGGAGGCGCGCACGACCTCTACCTCCTCGGCGAAGTAGGAGGGTTTCGCCACGGCGTCGGGCAACGGGGGAATGGGCACTCCCCCGTTGCTGAGCCTCCACCCCGTCGGCCCGGCGCGCATGTCCGGCGACGCCGGGATGTTCGCCTGGAACAGGAGCCAAGACTCATGTTCGTGGAGCGAGCGGCGGCCGAAGCCGTTGGCCGCCGCCTCATCTCCGGGAAAACGCTTGGCCATCGGGAGAGGGAGGGCTCGACGGCGGCGCACGGGAGAGGGAAAGGGAGGGCTCGGCGGCGGCTCTCGGGAGAGGTAGAGCTCGGCGGCTAGGGCTGGTGTGGCCAGAGGCGAGGGAGGCCACCGGCTTATATAGCCGCGCCGCGCCCGTGTGTACGCGTACGAGGGAGGGCAGGCGTCAGCGCACCGCCCCGTGACGCGCCGCCCGTCAGGATCGGCGGCAGCCTTGCCATTGATTTCCCGCGGGAAACCGAGGCGTTGGGGGAAGACGACGCGCGGTGTCGCTGACGCGGCGGGCCCGCGGCTCTTTCGCGCCAAAACCGTTCGCCCGGCGCCCCCGAGCGCCCCCAGCGCGCCGGGTTCGGCCTGGGTCCGCCGGCGCTGATTTCGGCCCAGGCCGGCGAAAATCGGGCTCCTGGGGATGCGACTGGGCCAATTTTTCGACGCCGGCGCGAAAAAATCACCTGGGAGGCCTTTCTAGGGGCGCGGCTGGAGATGCTCTAACCACCCCAACCACAGGTTGGTTCGCCTTTTCTTGGCGATGTTTTGAAACCCTCCTGGTTAAAGTACGGTATGTACAGGCCAACCGGCCGGAATATGCTTTGCGTACAACTGTTAGCTACAAATCTTTGTAGACAGATTTCATGTATCGGCCTGCACTTTTATGTACCTGTTTTCTTTTTATTCTTCTCCAAGTTTCTGGTTAGTGTCATGACACGTAAATTTTCCCATATAAAAAAATACAAGAAGTATCTTTTTCGTGGGTGAAAATAAATTTTTTTATCAATATGCAATTATTTTTGTATTTTAAAACTTTCTTATATTTTCATTATTGTGTACTTTGAAGAGGCATCTTCATTCCGGACCTCAAGCACACACAATTACCGTTTATCTTCATTGTATTTCCAAAATACCAAATTATTAAGAAATTTGACAATGTTGTATTTTGTACAACAAGTATAAAAAATTATTGCGCAATAATATTAAATTCTACAAATGTATCAAAAACATGTCAATTGTGTTTGTGGGAATGTAAGGATAATTTTAGAAAATAAATTTTAGTACACGTTGAACTTTCTAAAATTAAACATTGTCCATTTTTTACTGCATGATGAACATTCTTCATAAACACGGTATTAAAGTAAAACTTACCATAAACATGTTGAACAATTTTCAAATATAGTAACACTTTCTTGTAAGTTTATGGTAGTTGTAATTTTTTCTTACATTTCTATTTTAAAATGGTGAAAATTTTGAAAATAAAAATAAAGAACTTTAAAAAATATCTATGCGGGCCAATAGAAGAGCCATATATAAAAAATTCGCTCGAAGAGGTACATAGCTACCAAAGCGGATTTTTGGAGCATGATGGACATTGAGTACATTTTTGACGGCAAAAAACTGGCACTTAAAAGTTCCAAAAAAAGTTGATTTTTTTTACACAAAAACGCATGCATGTGCTCTAAGTGACTTTCAAAATTCGTTTGAAATTATGTTATATTATACCCTGCAAAAGAAGACAAAAAAGGGCAAAAAAAAGTCAAGCTGGTTTTTGCATGTATTTGTGTTTTTGTGTCTCTTACATAAAAACACAGATTTTGATGAAAATTCACAGGGAAGTATTACACTTCTATGTGTGCATGTACAAAAAGTTCACAATATTTTTAGCTGTACTAATCCGTTTATTTGAACTTAGAAAAATGGCACATGTGCCCGTGCTCCAAAGTTTCTTTTTGCATAGCAACACCATATATATAGTTCGACCTCCTTAGTATCTACTGAGCAGAATATGGCCGCGTGGACAACTTGCTCGTGAAAATGCAATCCGCGGCCATGAGGTCTCAGGTTTGATCCTACAAGAAAACTGATTTGTGGGGTTTTCCTATAAGATTAAATAAAATATGACGGGGTTTTCTAAAAAAAAAATCCTCACACGACTGGCACACAGGATCTTCCCGGCAGGACAAGTTCGAGCACCAGTTTCATGTATTTTGCAACTTTAGACATTAAACTGACCGCACATGACAAGTTGAGACACCTCGACCGGTATTGGACCGGTATTTAACTCTCTTTGAAATAAAGTCAAGTGTAAGAGCATGGAAGGAATTTTTTAATCTCTAATATTAAAGGAGGATCGAACGTCGTGATGGTTCGACCTCCATCGCCCCCTCCTATCGCTAGCTCCTCCCACCCACGTCCTCCCACGGATTTTTTTTCAATACTACAGTCCCTCCAAAAACCAAAGGCAAGTAAACAAAAGAACCAAGCGGTTCATCAATAAAAGAAACCTGAGCCGACCTCCACCGCTCCCTCGTTTCCGTTCAAAAAGAAAAAACCTCTCCCCACGAATCACCCACCCACGAACTCACGTCCCACACATCCCCCATCTCCCCCGCAGCCCTCGGCCCCGATCCCATCTCTCCCCTCTCTCCTTTCTCAGAAAAATCGCCGGCCCAGATCTCGATTCGCCGCTGCCGCTCCCCTCCTCGTCAGCCTCGTGGTCGCGGTGGCCGAAGTCCTGGCTGTGGACGTCGCCGCTCCCCTCCTCGTCAGCCTTGTGGTCGCGGTGGCCGTAGCCGCCGGCCCTGCACTCTCCTCTTCAGGATGTCCCTCGTGCCACCCTCGTGTTGTTGTCGTCGCGCCGCCTCTATACACCGGCAACCAACTGTTCAGTTCCATGGGCCCTGATTGTTTCTTGAATTTCAGATTGTTGGGCATGAGAGCCATCATCGGCTGGTTGATCCACCTCGCTAGCTCGTGTCCGTCGAGGTCGTTGACTCTTCCATTCCTGAATTGTTAAGCTTCGCTGCAGCAGACTCGCCTTGGAGTTTCAGTTTCGATCACATGCATGACCCTGTAGGTAAATTGCTTTTTTCCCGTGGATGGTCTTCAACCTGCAGATGGGCTTCTATTGTACGATGATACTGCTGCGAACAGCGATCATTGTCCCGCGACTGGTGAACAAGTTGAAGTCCACAGTGATGTATAGCATCATGAGCGTAATTATATGACTACTTTTTGTTACTGTTTCTACATACATGTTTTATTATATCACAGTTCTGCTCTTTGGGTGTGCACTTAATTTATGGGAGGAGCCCCAAACTTGTATTAAAGAACTTACCAATCTTGAACCTTCAGAATTCAGACTGGTGGAGTACCTGTCATTTTTAGGCAATTGGTAGTGACGTATTTGACTCGTCAGACATATGTCATAAACTTAAAACATATTGTTGGCTGGATACGAGACGATGTAGTGTTGGTTGGATACGTGACGATGTAGTTCCATCACCATTGGTGAAGTGGATAAGCTTAGAACATACTATTACTTTTAGGCAATCTGTCGCGAATCAGCAATAATGACTTAGTCCGGAGGTGGAGCGGATAGTTGACACCATGCAGTTCAACGATCCCTCATATGTGAGCAAGCCGCCTTTGGAGCTGCTCGAAGCAAGACAGGAAGCATGTCATGCTCAAGCTCAAGTCGTCTCGATGGCTCGTCGACCTGAAATGGATGATGCGCTCAAGTGATGCGTTGTGCGCTCAAGTGGTCGAAGCAGAAGGAAGAAAGGTCGTCCATAGTGTAGTCTTGCTGACTGTGGTCTTATATACTCAGCTGAGCAAAGCAGATGAAGCAAAGGAAGAAATGGATGAGTGACAAGTTATCAACTATGTAGTCTTAGAGTCAAGTGACAAGTGTGTACGAGTATTTCACAGGCATGCTTTTCAGTAGTGCGAGTGAGATTTTTATTTTGACCATTAATTAGTGTGAATTATGATGATCACCATTGATCAATTAATGTAAGGGGTTTGTTTTACGTAAAAGCATTGGATCTGATGTATACAAGTATCTGCCACTAGATCTCTTTCTATGTTTTCATCTGTTGTATGTTCCTGATGCGACAGATAAATTCTACACTGTTGAGGTCTACACTTTTCTAATCAGGGCACACATACCTGTTCTTCTCCTGAAAAATAGCTGCAATTTGGAATAGTTCAAGCACAGAAGTAGTCTCCCAACTCTCAAATTGTTGCTTGTTATATTAATCTGCAGACTACCAAATTGGAAGATTTTCAATCATGATATGATTCTGAGAATGGATGCATGATTGCAGATGGCTACCAAACCGTAAAATTTCAACATTCAAAGGATGTATTTTGTACTGGCAGTTTTGATGCATGATTGCAGCTCCATGTAGGTTTCGGTTTGTCCAAGAACTGTCTATGTATACCGATAATGATTACTCCATCCGTCCCAAAATAGTTTATTTGGTTTAGTACAGTTTATACTATAAAACTGTACTACATGTACTAAATCAAAGATACTTATTTTGGGACCGGGGGAGTACTTTGTTTTCAAATGGCGCCTGCTGTACGCATGACAACTGTGCGTGTATAAATTAGTATCATGTTGCCTGCACGTTGAACTTATAATTCTTTTTCTGAATAATGTGTCATATTTGATTCCTGTCAAAATGAGCATTGCTATTTGCTTTCTAGACATCTTGTATGTGGCTTGTGGTGATGACAATTTTTATTTTTCTCAGGATTTGATTATGATCGTGAAGGGTACATTACGATTTACGAGCATTTAATCTTCTCTGATAATCAAAGTGCCGCATAGTCTTATGTGCATTCATCAGAGCTATTCCACAATTTTGTCCCCCCTTATGCCTTTTTACACTTTTATATGTGTAGCTTTTATTTTTTTTAAGACGTTCATTCTTTTTTTCTAAGTCTTCATGTGTGCAGAATTACTTCTGCGGTGAGCCGGAGTGTGACGTCTTCTCACGGGCTACTGTCATCAATCAAGGTGGTCATCGGTCGATATCAAGCTTGACGAGTACTTCCCGAAGGCTGATTTCTGCTCCCGCCGCGTCGCTGATCGAGGCCCCATCTACGTGGGAAGCTGCTATTTTTTTGATAGATTGGCAGTGAGATGCTTGGATAGGAGAAAAGAAATCGGAAGAGCATGAGAGATAGATGTTGAGAACCTAAATAATGCACACACATTTACATATTTCATGCGATGGTAGTATGTCGTCGTAATTTTTGTGTTGGTTGTCCTACTGAATGTTCCTGTGAGTCCTAACTCATCACATCTCTCTCAATTTTCAGTCATGCTTGGAGCTTTTATCTGTAACTCTACAATATCAGAAAGCATGTCTAAAGCTCAAGGTAATGTTGAAACTTGGAGGCGATCAAACCATATGCTTTTTGGGCTGTAAGAGTTTAAACTAACTATTGCTTTTTGGGCTGTACGAGTTTGAACTAACTATCGCTAACATCCTGACTTTGAATTTTCAGTTTGTATTTTTTTTTGCAAAAGTTTGTATTTGTCCATGGTCAAGATAAGGGGCACATCGAGCTTGGTTTGTTAAGCTTCTTTATATTCTCAAGGAGGTCAGGAGTTCCTCTTGAGAAGGAAGAGGACAGCCTTTAACTCAACCTACGCCTTCAGAGAGAACTACTTGAACTCAAGATGCTCCTCCCAGTCATTTGATCGATGCAAAAATAACCTTTTATGAGAGTGACTTAAAAGTCAGATGTTTTACATTAAGCATACATCTCTTGTAGGTCTATTTAACTTTGGGTTTGGGAGTATTATATGTTGTTTGAGAGGGTCTATTTTTTTTGAGAAAATAAGATTTTGTTCTTTGTTTCTATACTTATCGAAGTTCATGTTTCTTTTCAGTTAGTTGTGAGAGGTACTTCATAAGTTTCCATTCAAAAAGGAGATCAAATGATATTTTAAATCGATGACATAATAAATGAAAATACAAGATTTTGAATAGGGCTTGCCCACACGGCACTGTGGAAAAAGGTGAAGGGAAAGGAAGGATGAGGAGAATTAAATGATGAAGGGGGAGTTTTTGAAGACATAGGACGATTGCCTAGGAAGAAATAAGAGGGAGAGAATCAATTTGTCCAGGAATTGAAACCAGTCCTATCATATCCGACATACATCTTTTAATTCGAAAAATTATTTGATCATAATGCTTTTTTAACCCATGGCAACGTACGGGCATTCAGCTAGTTTAAGTAAGAAAGATAGCAGTGGTGTGGTTGATGAACAAACTCTTCCTTCCCGCAGAAAAAGAATTCCACGTGCACACGCTACTGCCGGAGAACAAAACTGAGAACAACCGTCGTCAGGATAACGTGGAAGACGACCACCTCACAATTCCTCCGTACTGGCAATGGCGGCCGCGCCTGCAGCCGCGGCACTCCGACCCCACCTTTCCCTTCTCTCGGCTGGCGGCGGAATCCCCAACCCCACGCTCCAAACTCTATCCTTCGTTGCCCCCCTCCTCCTCCGCCGCCGCTGCCGCCGCTGCCGCCGCCGCAGCAGCGTCGTTCTCTCCAACGCCTCCTCGTCGCCCCCGTCCCCCCCTCCTTCGCCGGAGAAGGAGGTCGAGGCGGCTCCGACGGCGGAGTCGTGCGTCAACCTCGGCCTCGAGTTCTTCTCCAAGGGCAGAGTAAGCGAAGACGACTCCAAGGCGCATTTTTTCCAACGTTCATGTCACACGGGATCCTTATTGTGTAAACGAAGGAAGTCTATCAGTATCAGCTAGTAATTGTACGGCAATTCGTTAGCTCTTCAAGATGATACATATGTGTCAGTTTGGAATCTGGATGCAGGAGCCACTCTAGTGAAGATGTGAAAGTATTTAGCAGCTTTTGTTTTTGAACGAGATGTAGCAGCTTTTAGCCAGAGCTTAATCAGGCCATTTCAGGATTGTGTTTCACTCTATGTTATCCATTGCATTGTGATTGGGGTGATCTTAAGTGAGTTAATGCCAGATTTGGGTGTATAAATTGGGTTTCTCTTGGTTATCTCAACTGAAAAATGTTTGGAAACTACCTTCATCAGGAGAATAATTGTAAAGCTACTAATCATTGTAGTATTGAGCTGTCACCTTAAACGGCTACCAGCGGTGCCTTGTAGCTTGGTGTTGAGCAGGCATAAGATAAAAAAATCATCCTCTGCTAACAATGGAGGTTCATACTGTGATTGAATTAATGCCTAGATCACTTTATGATCCCATAAATACATTTCTGAAGTTGAGTTCCTTCTAGGGTTGATTGTATAAGCAAACTCTTACATGGATTTAATTGGAGAGAACCATTTCGAATCGTCGTAATGCAGCAGTATCTTCAAGCATTCTCCGTATTCTCTTTTCATTTTTTTTTGTACATGTCACAGGTGAGGGATGCACTTGAACAATTTGACAATGCCCTAGAGCTGAATCCAAATCCTACCGAAGCCCAAGCAGCGTTCTATAACAAGGCATGCTGCCATGCGTACAGGTGAGGGCACCTATGATACTATGCTTGGAGTTTCCGTATGCACATGTTGTACTCATTTAGGCTTGTTACCAGCACTTTTGTGTCTGTCAGTACTACTTTTTCAGCTCCACTTCACTTGAATGTATCAAGGCAGCAAATTGCTCGAACTCACTATTAGACATAGAAGACAAGACGTTAGCATATTTTGGATAGGATGAATGTTCCACTGTTTAGATTCTCTGATGGCATTGTTAAGTTCTTTGGTGAATTTGTACATTTTTTATTTCCTTATTTATTTTATGTTCCTTTTGTGATGCATCTGTTTGGACCAGGGAAGAAAGCAAAAAAGCTGCAGAGTGCTTGAGAATAGCTTTGCGAGATTACAATCTCAAATTTGGTACAGTACTTAATGATCCAGACATGGCGCCATTCAGGGCATCGCCAGAATTTAAGGAACTTCAAGAAGAGGTAAGGCTTTGTGCTTAATCCACTGCTCTGCTATATGCTGGATAAGAAATTTATCTTCTAATCATAGTTGACATCTTGATCCCACCAGTTCGATGTCAGAGATTTGATCCTTTACATCTTCTAATTTCGTTTCAGGCATTGCGTGGTGGAGAAGATATTGGTTCTGGGTTCCGAAGAGATCTAAAGCTCATTAGTGAAGTACAGGCACCATTTCGTGGTGTCCGGAGGTTCTTTTATGTGGCGTTCATTGCAGCAGCTGGAATTTCAACATTCTTCACCATTCCCAGACTTATATTTGCACTTCAAGGTGGTGATGGTGCTCCAGATTTTCTGGAAACGGCTGGCAATGCTGCCATTAATATTGGAGGTAAACTGACACATCCTCAAAGAATGGTGTTGCAAGGAGTTAGGCAGTGTTCACCTGACAAATTTGTCCCCTCATTACATGTCAACAGTTCATCTTGTTGCATACTAGTAGCATTAGAAGAAAAACCATCAGCAATGACTTTGTTTGTTGTTCTGGTTGGATTTTAGGGTGTTGTCAACCTAGTCAGTCGAGGCATCAAACCTACATGAAAATTTCCAAAACAAAAAGTATAGAAATACTTCAATTTACAGTAACTTCTTTTCTTTCAATTTAAAGTCCAGACTCATTATGAGTAACGAAAATATATCGACAAGTAACGAATAAAAACCATGGCAAGCGTTACTATTCATGGCAGACTTATTTATTCCCTTTCTTCTAATTCACTTCAAGTTGTTGAAATTTAAATATATGCCACAACACTTTTTTACTTCTTGCAAAGAAAAGTTAATAGACTACATCACAAAAACAAAAGGGGGGAAGTAAGAAGTTTCTGTGTTGGTGTGGTGTCCAAACTGAAACCAGGTTGCACGCTCCACCGCCAAAAAAATATAGTAATTGACTTTTCATTTGATTCGCCAATGTATTAAAGCATTTGCCAATTGCCAGTGCTATGTTCATTCCTGATGGTTGGTGCCTGCCACACGCATACACCAATGCGTTCTTTTAGGATATCTTGGTGACCATCTTGTATATTTACTCTTAGATGCTTCAACATAAAAATGCTCTACATAATTCTGTATTTGTTTACTGGTAAATGTATTAGCATTCATCAATGCTTACTAGCTACCGCTGGAATACGAAAATGCAAAGAACTACTGCTATTTCATTTCAGTCCTCGTTCCCTGAGTTGTGCATCTTGTAGAAGTTCATACTAATGAGATTCCTTGGCTCAATTATTGTTTTTATGTTTGCTATATTACAAGTCAGTCATTTGTTAAATAATTCTTATTTATGTTGCTTGTTAAACTTAAAAAATAATCAATCTCTGGAATCAGCACTCTGCAGGTATTGTCGTGCTCGTGGCTTTGTTTTTCTGGGAAAACAAGAAAGAAGAAGAGCAGATTACAAATATCTCTCGTAATGAAACCCTTTCAAGGTTACCTGTGCGTCTGTCAACCAATCGCATAACTGAACTTGTGCAACTCCGGGACATTTCTAGGCCAGTTAGTATAATTCTTTTAGCATCTTTCATACTCGCTACATTTCTTTTAAATTTTCATTAAGTGACCAGTGGATTAAGTAGTATTGTAGGTTATATTGGCAGGTTCAAAGGCATCTGTTACTCAAGCAATGCAAAGAGCTGAGAGGTACCGAACTGATCTGCTCAAACGAGGCGTTCTTCTAATTCCTGTGATCTTTGGTGCTTCACTAAAAGTCCAAGGCAAACCAAAAGGCTTCGGTACTACAAGATCTGCTGCATCAGCTCCTTCAATTGGGGTTAGACCATTATTACATATCTACTAATCCAAAAACTGTCACATGCTTCTTATTTTGTATTTTCATACGGAAAACTTGGTATCTTTTATTAAGTTTCATGCACCAACCAGTAGAATCAAGAATACAAACAGATGGTGAAGGTCGGGCAATCCACATACTTCAACAACCCCTCTCACATGTGGCTCAAAAAGGCCTAAAAGTGGACAAAAAGAGAGCAAGCATTTTTTTCGTTTTAACTGCGAAAGCCGAGACTTGAACCCAAAACCTCTTGGCTTCTGAAACCATATTAAGTTTCATGCACCAAAGGGTAGAACGAAAAGTCTGAACTGTTGAGAAGGTTGGGCAATCCACATATACTCAAGCACCTTTATCTTTTTGATAGTACAATGCAACTTTTTTTTGGGCAGGGTGACTTTGAAAAACGTACTGAATCTATTGCGGCAAAATCACGACTCAGAGCTGAGGTTCGATTTAAAGCTGATATTGTCTCTCCAGAACAATGGGAAAGGTGAATTTTCTTTCCTTTCTCCTGTACTGCATAGTCTGTATTATGTTTAAGCAACTGTAGAATAATTTTGCATGTTCTTACCATTTCAACGTAAGACAACAACGTAAATTACATACACTAGTCGTGAACCCATGCATTCACAAGGTTGGGCCTGTATCATGAGACATTTTATGTATATATATGTGTGTGTGTGTGGTATATGAGGAGCAAGAGTACATACTCCCAGGAGTACATAACCATTTTCCTATATTTATATAAATATAAATTATATTTGCATACTTCAAGTTAAATATAATAAAAAAACATGATTAAAATTAGTGGTGGAGTCAGGATTCTACTTTGAAGGGGGGCGAGAAAATGCATGATTTCCTGTTCAATCTTAGCATTATAAATGCACCTTCCATTTTTGGTATATAAAAACGAAGATTGTTTAAAAGGAAATAACTTAATTAATAAATCCGAGCACATACTATGGTAATAATAAAACAAAGTTACAAAATCATAAGATCCCTGGTAAAATATATGTGCCTCCACTGCAATGCATGGGCCATTATCTAGTTACTGGTAACATTTGTAGTTGTGTATGAACATCTGACGAGTTAGAGCTTGTCTTTGTTGTAATATACATTCGCTCTCCAGATTTGCAGATTTACCAGCTCAACGCCTTTTTGTGTCCTATACTACTCCTTTTCTAATGGTATTAGCATGGCTGTAGTTGTAGCAACACAAAAACTCACTTCCTAAAATTTTGGTGCCATCAATTTGTTATCTTTGAGGTTTACTTGACATCTACTTGCCCGTGGACAGTTGGATACGTGACCAGCAAGAATCTGAAGGTGTCACTCCTGGTGAAGATGTCTACATAATTCTCCGTCTTGATGGTCGTGTGAGAAGATCTGGAAGAGTAATTCTTTTCTTTGGGTTTATTTGGTTGGAGTTAATCCTATTGATACTAGAATGAATGAACTAAAATCTAACTAAAGTTGAGATTAACGGTAAAAGTTACAATTGATTGTTTTTTTTTGCAGGGCATGCCAAACTGGAACGACATTTTGAAGGAATTGCCACGTCTTGAAGATTTGCTCAGCAAACTTGAACGATGAAAAAGACGTGTATACGGGTGTAGTTTTCTTCTTCATGCCCTTTATCTTTGTGAAGACCGGAACACTATTTCGTTGCACAGGGATTGAACATCCTGTTTCGTAAGATTTCAATGTAGCTTCTTTTCAGTTCTCCTTGCTATGCGAAAACCAAGGTGGATGCCTTATTTCTCTATAAGAAGTGAGGTCCTTGTGTGCCAGATAAGAACATGTACACAAGATTGTAATTACAGCAGAGGATATATTAACAAACCAAGAATTGGCTCTGTTTTTTTTGTTGTTGTAAAAGACGAAAGGTCCCAAGCAAAAATACAAAGGTGAACATGGTTATCCAAAAGTTCTGAATTTTGAGGGTATCAAATTTGATCAACCATTCTCCTCATGTGTGAAGTTTCATGAAGGAATGACACTGAAGAAATTCGACCTTACTATTCAGTCAAACATTCGAGTATAGCTTTGATTTTTTCATTTTTTGCCTAGCAATACTTTGATGTCATTTACACGAGTATACAAGTCGACTATGTATGTTACAAGGAAAAACATTTTTTTCCTTAGTTTAATTTTCAGGATTTACTATTCATAAAGGGTTCCCGTGGAACCATGTTCAGCAAATCCATGTCTAGGTTCCAAGGGCCCAAACATTGCATCTCTCTTCCTAATATGTGTCGATTAAGGCCGACTCTCTGAGCTTTGAGATACTTGGCGGTAGGATCGTGCTAAGGATGGCTTGGATCACAAAGAAGAGGGGTATTTTTGTCATTTCACTAGCAAAATCCAACCACCAGGTCTATATCAGGCTGCCTCGCATTCACATGTGTTCCCCTCTTCTCGCGTGACTTTGCAACTGCGTCTCCCCTCTCCCTCGTCCTTCTCTTATTTGCCGAAATCACTAGTTAAGGATGCGCCACTTGTCGCAAACTATGAGTTTTTGAGTGATTTTTCCCAATATGGGAGGGATAGGTGAGTTTGTTCTTCATTTGTTCTGTTTTGAAAAGTTTTTTTTCCAAAACGAAAGATCTTTTGAACTGTGCGTCAAAGTTACTAACCGTTTTCACCGTTGCACGTATCAAGATCTCCGAACTAGATCTCATGTTGATAATTTTTTATGGAATTTTTTTGAACAAATATGTGCTCTCAGTTAGTACTAACATGCACTCCCAACAACAATAAACTATGCTCATGCGCTGGTGAAGCACAGTTGTGCTCCTGGTAGGAAGCGCACCCATGCTCCCAAGTATACTAGATTTGTGCTTTCACCAGACGAAGCACAATTGTCTTCCCTGCGCTCTGCTCACAAGTGCACTAGTTTGTGCTCCCGCAAACATGAAGCACAATTGTGCTCCTGCATGAAGCATGCATGTGCTCCAGTGCTCCTGACAGATGAAAAAAAAACGTGAAACCAAAAAAGAAAAAAATTGCGAAGGTGAAGCACACATGTGCATCAATGCTGATGAAAATGAAAGTAATCATGAAACCAAAAAAAGAAAGAAAATCATGAAACACCAAAACAACCTGGGGAAAATAAAAATTAGGAAAAATATCGGATAAAGCCGAAAACCCGGGGGGAAAGCGCTTGCTCCTTTCAGTCTTACTCGCTCGGTCACTTCTTTGCTGTCTGGCTCGCTAGCTAAGCTCGCCACATGGCACGTGCTGACTAGCTACCACTGGGTTGTGCCCTATGCGGAGGACACCCATCATGATCCTCCTCCCCTGGCCGTTCCTCCCTCCGAGGCCGCCATTGATGCCATCTTCGGACCAGAAAGCTTCGGGTGATGGCGATGACAAAGACAACGATAGGCGTGACCACGCCTCTGTCGGACAGTGTCGTCGTCTTCATCCTCAATCTCTTCACAAGAAGCAGCGGAAGGTGGGTGGCGTGACTCTCTCTCTCTCTCTCCCTCTCTCACACGAGCACGCGTACACACATACAACTTGGTCACGATAATGGTCACAAATTCGCCGACTTGCCTTCTTCTCGCGCCATCCAGTAGAGTACACACCAACTAGGTCAGCATCACCACCTCATCTCCTTCGCCTCGATCCCTCAATTCGGCAGCAAGGGCACAAAGCAGCAACACGTGGGTGGCCTCCTCCATCCTTCCCGTCCTGCTCGATCTGGTGCTTGCAAGGTATTTTCTATGTTACAAAACCTCGTCAAGAGGGCAGGGTGCACCTAAGATTTCATAAAGAAGAATAAAATTGACCTAAGGAAAACTAGGCAACAAACCATACAACTGCTTAATTGATTAAGGGACAATCAAGCGAAAACCCCAACCACAAGCACAAAAAGAAAATAAGAAAAAGGAAACAACAAAGTCGCAGCCGGCCAACTCAAAATCCACTGCCTACTCGCCCACACCAGAAAGAAGTGAACGTGATCTTTGGAGACGCATTCAAAAAGGAAATACGATGTCCGAAGGCATCATCATCGACCCCCATCGACCGATAAAGCTTTCGCCCAGACACCACCCACAACTCCCCGCCGAAACCTTGGAAATGGTGGTCACGCCAACAACCACTATGAAAACCCAAGAAACGACCAACCACAACCTAGTGGAGAGGAGGAACATCTTTGCGACAACTCCCAAAGGAAGAGGCTACATCGCACCATAGTCGCCGGTAACTAATCCCCATCGGAAGCAAGGCTTTCGCCCAGAGCCCTTCGCATCTCCACCTCACCGGGCACAGGGGAAGGGGCCCAACCATTGCCAAAGGAGACCACCGGCATTGGAAGACCATGGTCGCCAGATCTAAGGGTTCGCTGGTCGAGCCGCAAAAGCACCAAAGAGACAAGTTCATGAACATCCAGCCACCACCACACCCTACACGCCACCACCACCACTGCGCACAAATACCAAAACCACCGCCGCACCAACAACATAGTTGCTGCCACCACACCGCCGGGCCACAACCCTCGCGGACCCATATGGGCCACGTGTGGAGCCCCAAAAGAAGCACGTCAGTGCCCTAGCCCGCCGCGCCCGAATCCGGACGGAACACCATTGGCTAGAGCCCCTAGAAGATCATTTCTCTCCTTTTCCTCGCCGGCGAAGGTTTTGAAAGTACACACAATCTCTTGGTGGTTTTGGTAATTCATGTCAACATACATTTCCTTCGACTAATGATTTCCTTGAGTACATCCAGGAATAGTCTCTTTAGGTAAAACTTGGGAACTAAAGATGAAACCCCACAAAATGCTAAGGACAAGTGTTGGCCAAGCCTCTAGACTTCATTTTATATTTAAGTGATCCAAGACCACATTGAGTCTATAATGAGGTTCATATGATGAGTTCATTGCTCAAGTGCTTAAAGTCTAAACTCCAAAAGTCTCATACAAGTTTCCACATTCCCACTATATCACAAACCAAATATTCAACTTGGACTCACTGAAACATTTTACACTGGAGTCACCGAGTCACATCGATATAGCCGTTGTCCTTGAAGGAAATATGCCCTAGAGGCAATAATAAAGTTGTTATTTTATATTTCCTTATATCATGATAAATGTTTATTATTCATGCTAGAATTGTATTAACCGGAAACCTGATACATGTGTGGATATTGATGACCCACAAGTATAGGGGATCTATCGTAGTCCTTTCGATAAGTAAGAGTGTCGAACCCAACGAGGAGCAGAAGGAAATGACAATCGGTTTTCAGTAAGGTATTCTCTGCAAGCACTGAAATTATCGGTAACAGATAGTTTTATGATAAGGTAATTCATAACGGGTAACAAGTAAAAAAAGTAAACAAGGTGCAGCAAGGTGGCCCAATCCTTTTTGTAGCAAAGGACAAGCCTGGACAAACTCTTATATAAAGGAAAGCGCTCCCGAGGACACATGAGAATTATCGTCAAGCTAGTTTTCATCATGCTCATATGATTCGCGTTCGTTACTTTGATAATTTGATATGTGGGTGGACCGGTGCTTGGGTACTGCCCTTCCTTGGACAAGCATCCCACTTATGATTAGCCCCTCTCGCAAGCATCCGCAACTACGAAAGAAGAATTAAGGTAAACCTAACCATAGCATGAAACATGTGGATCCAAATCAGCCCCTTACGAAGCAACGCATAAACTAGGGTTTAAGCTTCTGTCACTCTAGCAACCCATCATCTACTTATTACTTCCCAATGCCTTCCCCTAGGCCCAAACAATGGTGAAGTGTCATGTAGTCGACGTTCACATAACACCACTAGAGGAAAGACAACATACATCTCATCAAAATATCGAACGAATACCAAATTCACATGACTACTTATAACAAGACTTCTCCCATGTCCTCAGGAACAAACGTAACTACTCACAAATCATATTCATGTTCATAATCAGAGGGGTATTAATATGCATAAAAGACCTGAACATATGATCTTCCACCGAATAAACCAACTAGCATCAACTACAAGGAGTAATCAACACTACTAGCAACCGACAGGTATCAATCTGAGGTTTTGAGACAAAGATCGGATACAAGAGATGAACTAGGGTTTGAGAGGAGATGGTGCTGGTGAAGATGTTGATGGAGATTGACCCCCTCCCGATGAGAGGATCGATGGTGATGACGATGGTGACGGTTTCCTCCTCCCGGAGGGATGTTTCCCCGGCAGAACAGCTTCGCTGGAGCCCTAGATTGATTGCGCCAAGGTTCCGCCTCGAGACGGTGGCGCTTCGTCCCGAAAGCTTCCTGCTTATTTTTTCCAGGGCAAAAGACACCTTATACCATAAGATGGGCATCGGGGGGCTTCCAGGTGGCCCACGAGGCAGGGGGCGCGCCCAGGGGGTAGGGCGCGCCCTCCACCCTCGTGGACAGTGGGTGGCCCCCTCTGGTGCTTTCTTCGCTCAATATTTTTAATATATTCCAAAACTGACTTTCGTGGAGTTTCATGACTTTTGGAGTTGTGCAGAATAGGTCTATAATATTTGCTCCCTTTCCAGCCCAGAATTCCAGCTTCCGGCATTCTCCCTCTTCATGTAAACCTTGTAAAATAAGAGAGAAAAGGCATAAGTATTGTGACATAATGTGTAATAACAGCCCATAATGCAATGAATATCGATATAAAAGCATGATGCAAAATGGACATATCAACTCCCCCAAGCTTAGACCTCGCTTGTCCTCAAGCGGAAGCCGATATCGAAAAATATGTCCACATGTTTAGAGATAGAGGTGTCGATAAATTAAAATACAGACATGAGGGCATCATGATCATTCTTAAAACAGCATATACATATATATTGTCATATGATTTCTTATGCTAAAGTAACAATCTATTCACAATGTAAAGTATGAATCAGAAACTTCATTGAAAACTAACAAACTATAACCTCAGTCATTGAAGCAATTGCAATTTATCATAACATCAGAAAGAGTCAATATAAGAGCTTTTCAGCAAGTCCACATACTCAACTATCATTTAGTCTTTCACAATTGCTAACACTTACGCAATACTTATGGGTATGAAGTTTTAATCAGACACAGAGAAAGATAGGGGCTTATAGTTTTGCCTCCCAACCTTTTACCTCAAGGGTAACGTCAACAATAATGCTTTATGAAAACCCACATCCAATTGGATATATATATATATATATATATATATATATATATATATATATATATATATATATATATATATATACACACAGGATCTTTCCAACACATAGTGCTTGCCAAAGGATAAAGTGTAAAAAGGAAAGGTGAAGATCACCATGACTCTTGTATAAGGTATAAGACAAAAATAAAAGATAGGCCCTTCGCAGAGGGAAGCAGAGGTTGTCATGTGCTTTTATGGTTGGATGCACAAAATCTTAATGCAAAAGAACGTCACTTTATATTGCCACCTGTGATAGGGACCTTTATTATGCAGTCCGTCGCTTTTATTTCTTCCATATCACAAGCTCGTATAAAGCTTATTTTCTCCACACTAATAGATCATACATATTTACAAAGCAATTTTTATTGCTTGCAACTATGACAACTTACTTGAAGGATCTTACTCAATCCATAGGTAGATATGGTGGACTCTCATGGCAAAATTGGGTTTAAGGATATTTGGAAGCACAAGTAGTATCTCTACTTGGTGCAAAGAATTTGGCTAGCATGAGGGAGAAAGGCAAGCTCAACATGTTGGATGATCCATGACAATATAATTTATTTCGGATATAATAAAACATAAACCATTACGTTGTCTTCCTTGTCCAACATCAACTTTTTAGCATGTCATATTTTAATGAGTGCTCACAATCATAAAAGATGTCCAAGATAATATATTTATATGTGAAAACCTCTTTTTCTTTATTACTTCCTATTAATTGCAACGATGACCAAAACTAAGTTTGTCAACTCTCAACAACTTTTATTCATCATACTCTTTATATGTGAAGTCATTACTCTCCATAAGATCAATATGATCCCTTTATTTCTTTTTATTCTTTCTTTTTTCTATTTTTTTCCTCAAGATCATAGCAAGATAACCAAGCCCTCGACTCAAGACTAATCTTTATTATATAGCTCACGGACTCGATTACATAGATAAGGATCAACACAAAAACTCAAAGCTAGATTATACTAAACTTTATTCTACTAGATCAAGATATAACCAAAAGGATCGAACTAAGAAAAACGGTAAAGCTAGGAGTGTGATGGTGATACGATACCAGGGCACCTCCCCCAAGCTTGGCAGTTGCCAAGGGGAGTGCCCATACCCATGTGATTATGTCTCTTTCTTCGGAAGTGGTGATGTGATATTCTTGGCGATGATGCCCCTTAGGATATGATTCTCTTCCTCGAGCTTATTGACTTGCTGCTTGAGATCCATTATTTCCTTACGGAGCTTACCCGTGACGGCTAATGCTCCTATCACCCATGGATGTTGCATAGCTGCGGGAGAACAAGTAACACTCTTTTTCAAATTTTCATAAGAAAGAAACCTAGCATTGGGAGGGATGACCGAGTTTGGAATTGCTGAGCTCTGAAGTTCCTCCATCGTGAATCTGGCTTGGAGACGAGAGGTAACTTCTTGATCCTCCTCCATGGCATATATCCTTTTCAAGTCGGCCTCCATCTCTTCCTTCGTTGATGGCCCAAAGTGGTAAGCATCGCTATTTGCTCCTGGCCCCAGTGTCGGATGAGACGCCCGACTCTCCCTGTTGAGAAGACATCTTGCTCTAAATCTGCTGCAGAAACAGCTCGAAACAAAAACAGAGGATATTTGCATGGTACGGTGGTCAAAACCTTCGGGAGATTATATAATAAATTTTTACCGACCAAAAGAAGTATCGTGCAAGAAAACAGAGTCCAAAGGGCACACGAGGTGCCCACGAGGCAGGGGGCGCGCCCAGGGGGGTAGGGCGCGCCCTCCACCCTCGTGGATGCCTCGTGTCCTTCCCGAACTACTTCTTATTTTCCTATTTTCTTAAATATTCCAAAACGGAGAAAAATTGCTATTAGAACTGTTTTGGAGTCGGTTTACTTACCGTACCACATACCTATTCCTTTTCGGAGTCTGAAACGTTCTGGAAAGTGTCCCTTATGTACTCCTCCGGGACTACGGTGTCAATAACATTAGTTTCAACATTTATGGGATTACCTGAGATATAATGTTTGATTCTTTGACCGTTCACCACCTTTGGATTTGTGCCTTCGAAGTTGTTGATTTTTATGGCACCGGAACGATAAACCTCCTCGATAACGTAAGGACCTTCCCATTTAGAGAGAAGTTTTCCTGCAAAAAATCTTAAACGAGAGTTGTATAACAAAACATAATCACCTACATTAAACTCACGCTTTTGTATCCTTTTGTCATGCCATCTTTTAACTTTTTCTTTAAACAGTTTGGCATTCTCATAGGCCTGGGTTCTCCACTCATCAAGTGAGCTAATGTCAAATAGTCTCTTCTCACCATCAAGTTTGAAATCATAATTGAGCTCTTTAATGGCCCAATATGCCTTATGTTCTAGTTCGAGAGGTAAATGACATGCTTTTCCATAAACCATTTTAAACGGAGACATACCCATAGGATTTTTATATGCAGTTCTATAGGCCCATAATGCATCATCAAGTTTCTTGGACCAATTCTTTCTAGATCTATTAATCGTCTTTTGCAAAATTAATTTAATATCTCTATTACTCAGTTCTACTTGACCACTAGATTGTGGGTGGTATGGAGATGCAATTCTATGATTAACATCATACTTAGCAAGCATTTTACGAAAAGCACCATGAATAAAATGTGAACCGCCATTAGTCATTAAGTATCTAGGGACTCCAAACCTCGGAAAATAACTTCTTTAAGGATCTTAATAGAGGTGTTATGATCAACACTACTAGCTGGAACAACTTCTACCCACTTAGTAACGTAATCAACAACAACTAAAATATGTGTATACCCATTAGAGGAAGGAAAAGGTCCCATATAATCAAAGCCCCAAACATCAAATGGTTCAATAACAAGTGAATAGTTCATAGGCATTTCTTGACGTCTACTAATATTACCGATTCTTTGACATTCATCACAAGACAAGACAAACTCACAGGCATCTTTGAAAAGAGTAGGCCAATAAAAACCGGATTGCAATACCTTATGTGCAGTTCTATCTCCAGCGTGGTGTCCTCCATAAGCCTCGGAGTGACACTTGCGTAGGATCTGTTCCTGTTCATGCTCAGGCACACAACGTCTAATAACACCATATACTCCTTCTTTATAAAGGTGTGGGTCATCCCAGAAGTAATGTCTTAAATCATAGAAAAACTTTTTCTTTTGCTGGTATGTGAAACTAGGTGGTATATATTTAGCAACAATGTAATTATCATAATCAGCATACCATGGAGCAGTACGAGAAGCATTTATGACAGCTAATTGTTCATTAGGAAAACTATCATCAATAGGTAGTGGGTCATCAAGAACATTCTCTAACCTAGACAAGTTGTCTGCAACGGGGTTCTCAGCTCCCTTTCTATCAATAATATGCAAATCAAATTCTTGTAGCAAGAGAACCCATCTAATAAGTCTAGGTTTAGCATCTTTCTTTTCCATAAGATATTTAATAGCAGCATGATCAGTGTGAACAGTTACTTTGGAATCAAAAATATAAGGTCTGAACTTATCACAAGCAAATACAACTGCCAAAAATTCCTTTTCAGTAGTGACATAATTTCTCTGGGCACTGTCTAGAGTTTTACTAGCATATTGGATAACATTTAATTTCTTATCAACTCTTTGTCCTAGAACAGCACCTACAGCATAATCACTAGCATCACACATAATTTCAAAGGGTAAATTCCAATCAGGTGGCTGAACAATAGGTGCAGAAATCAAGGCTTTCTTAAGTATTTCAAATGCTTCTACACATTCATCATCAAAGACAAAAGGAACATCTTTTGGTAAGAGATTAGTCAGAGGCCTAGAAATTTTAGAGAAGTCTTTAATGAACCTCCTATAAAAACCGGCATGACCAAGGAAACTTCTTATACCTTTAATGTCCTTAGGACACGACATCTTTTCAATAGCATCAACTTTAGCTTTATCAACTTCAATACCTCTTTCAGAAATTTTATGCACCAAGACAATAGCTTCATTAACCATAAAGTGGCACTTCTCCCAATTCAAGACAATATTAGTTTCTTTGCATCTCTGCAAAACTCGATCAAGGTTGCTTAAGCAATCATCAAAAGAAGTTCCATACACGGAGAAATCATCCATGAAAACCTCAACAATATTTTCACAAAAGTCAGAGAATATAGCAGTCATACATCTTTGAAAGGTAGCAGGTGCATTACATAAACCAAAAGGCATACATCTATAAGCAAAGGTACCGAAAGGGCAAGTAAAAGTGGTCTTATCCTGATCCTCTTTTGACACAGGTATTTGAGGGAAACCAGAATAACCATCTAGGAAGCAAAAATGTGTATGTTTAGATAATCTTTCTAGCATTTGATCAATAAAAGGTAAAGGGTACTGATCTTTTCTAGTAGCTTTATTTAATTTGCAGAAATCAATTACCATTCTATAACCTGTAACAATTCTTTGTGGGATCAATTCATCTTTATCATTAGGAACAACAGTAATACCTCCCTTCTTAGGGACACAATGGACAGGATTTACCCACTGACTATCAGTAACAGGATAAATTATACCTGCCTCCAGAAGCTTTAGTATTTCATTTCTTACCACTTCTTTCATCTTAGGATTTAACCGTCGTTGGTGATCAACAACCGGTTTAGCGTCTGTCTCCAATTTTATTTTGTGCTGGCATAGAGTGGGACTAATGCCCTTAAGATCATCAAGAGTATATCCAATAGCAGCACGGTGCTTCTTCAGAGTTTTCAATAATCTCTCTTCTTCCTGCTCTGAAAGGTTAGCACTAATAATAACAGGATATATCTTCTTCTCATCAAGATAAGCATATTTAAGAGTATCAGGTAATGGTTTAAGCTCAAACACGGGATCACCCTTGGGTGGAGGAGGATCCCCTAGAATTTCAACAGGCAAGTTGTGTTTCAAAATAGGTCCCTCTTTAAAGAATACTTCATCTATTTCCCTTCTTTCATTCATAAACATATCATTTTCATGGTCTAGCAAATATTGTTCTAAAGGGTCATGAGGAGGCATGACAATAGAAGCAAGACCAATAATTTCATCTTTACTAGGCAATTCTTTATCATGGGGTTGTCTACGAAATTTAGCAAAATTAAAATCATGAGACATATGTCACGCCCAATATGTGACCCTATCCGAGAGGAACTAGAAGGTCCCACCAAGGATAGACCCGCATATTGAAACGCTTTTGCAAGGTGGATATCATTACACCGTACCATTACATAATAATTGGGGATACATACATAAGGCGCAAACGCCCCAAGAATACATCAACATCATACATGAGAACAACATCCGACTACGGTTGAAACATAAACAGAAACTCAAACAATATCCACCCTGCTAGCCCAGGCTGCCGACCCGGAACCTAACCCAAGATCGACGAAGAAGAAGAAGAACTCCAACACGAGTAAACATCGCTCTCACATCATGACCATCGCATAACCTGTACCTGCAACTGTTGTTGTAGTAATCTGTGAGCCATTTTTGAACCCAACCAAAACAACTCCAAAATAGATGAGATTTTACAGAGGGGTTAAAGGCAAGGTGCAGGATTCATAGGAAAAAAAAGAACATTTTTCTGGACAGAGAAATGTCACATGAAAATAAGTGTAATAAAGAAGAAAGGAGAAGTTTGGATGGGATAGAAACTTGAGTGAACTTGACGAATGGTTGCTGGTATGTGCATGTTGCATGAAAGAAGTGGAGATAAGAATAAGAGGGGGGTTTCACACAAGAAGACTTAAAGATGCAAACCAAGGCATGATGATCATGATGCAATGCAATAATAAATGACAAGAGGCACATCCAAAACATGTAGCATATAACAAAGTGGGATGAAAATGGCAACAACAAGGATGGCATACTATAATCAATAATGAACATGATGCAAGAAGCAAAATATGACAAAGGCACTCATCATGAACATGGCATAAACATATAGGAATGAAATATGCAAAACAATTATGATAATGCAACAAACATAATAAACACACGTCAACAACTAAAATAAATGGAAGGGCAATTGAAGCGTCGCTCTCGGGGCATTACAACTCTCCTCCACTAATAGAAGATCTCATCCCGAGATCTTAGGAACAAGACGAAAGAGGAATAGGAAGACAAAGTTGCTTGTTGGACAAATGAGTGAAATCAAAGAACCTTGAGAGGTTGAAAAACTTGGAAGAAAAGGTACAAGGGAGACGAACAAGATTGAGGCTCTCCGGTAAAATGAGGAAACAAGGAATACAGCGAGAACCAAGAGCTTAGGTGACAAGAGAGACATTGAAACCACTCCGGTTAAGCGAGATAGACAAGGAATAAGAACAACGAAATTTAGGCAACACTCAGGTTGAACATGGATGGAATAGAACATGAACCTCACAAGATGGTATGACACTTGACGAGATTAACAACACAATGCCTCCGGAAGAATTGAAATAGTGGAATGAAAAGAACGGATAAGAGAACAACAACTTCCACCACGAACGAATTTGATAGCATCCTTGGAAGGAAGGATTGAGTGAAGTTGTTGAGAAAATCAACAACAAAAGAATTGCTTGTTGTGGACTTATAGATAACATCTCAAAATTACGAGGTGATCGCCGACCACAAGCGGAAAAGATTAAATAGCTGAGAAGAATGAAGAAATGCAAAACTCCATTTCAAAAGACTACGGAGAATTAATTGCACTTCGAGAGGCAAGAAGGAAAAATACCTGAGCCCCTCCAAAAGAATCTTGATGAACACTTGAGGAATGAATTAAATACTGACGAACCACCGTGAAGAACTCCGGTAAAAAATGGATAATGAGATAGAATTGAAGGATGAAAGGAATAAGATTAAAGCCTTGCGATGATTTAGGTGGGGCTTCGCGTCGAGACAAGCGAGAAGCTTGGAACTCCGGAAGGGAAAAGATGAACAACTTAGAGCCAAGATATTATTCATCATGAAAAATCTCCGAAGGAATTGATCCACTTGATGAAAGAAGAATGAGAATGAGAATTATGTTATGCTTATCCTTCATCACTTGCATTGATGAGAAGCAATGGATTGCATACAACTTATTCACGATGAAAAAGATTAAGGGGAGATATAGCGCAAAACTTGAAAAAGTCTTCATGAACCACCAGTAGGATTGGGAAGAACGAATGAATATATGTGATAAGAACGAAAAGGAATCTTGAACGAACCACCGTAAGAATTGAAACTCGTAGACGTTCGTAGTTGCCGCTTCTCTCTTTGTCTCCATTTATCTTTTGTCGGCCCTTTGTCCTTGTCTATCTCTCTCAAAACCCCTTGCATGCGCGTCCGAAACTTCTCCGAACCTGACCCGGGCAGTCATCACCGTTGGATTCGGATAATCCCCTAAATATTTTCGGTTTCTTATTTGATCTACCCTAACCTAATTGTCCCGGGCCGTTCGATTATAACCGGAGAGTCTTCTGAGATGTCTTCAACACTCCGGGATAATAGAATGGCGAGAGGAGGAACGAGCAAGGGGAAAACACTTCGGTCAAGGAAAAGAATACGATCAACACCGAAAACTTGAATTGGATCCACCGGAAAAGGAAATGAGACGAACAATGATTAACTAGGCGAGAATTCACCGGTTGAGACAATTGAGGAAAGACTGAAGGGGCTTCGCGTGAATGAAGTAACTGCTCGAATAGAGGCTCAGACGCCGGGAAGAAAAACGGGTGGGAGGGCGGGAAAACAAAAGCAACTGGGACGACGAATAATTGAATAGAAAAGCGCAGGTTGAAATGATTGAGGAGAGAATGCAAAGGCTTCGCATGAGTAGGATGGATACTCAATTACGGACTCCGGTTCCGAGAAGAAAAAGGGTGGGCGGGTGGGAAAAACAAGGACAACGTCGGACAGGGAAACAACGTCGTGGAGGAAGAACTGAGGATTGATCTCGCGAAAGACAAAGAGGTTTGAGTCGACTTGACGAGAGATGGACCGGATAAAAGAGAATGGACAACGCACGAAAACTAACCGCGTGATCCTAAAGAAGAATTTGAAGGGGAAGAGGAGTAGTTCAAAACACCTACGTCAAGATTCCTTACCAGAGCGACGAAAGGGCAGAGGAGTAAAAAGAAGTCCTACTCTCTGATATAGCTAGACTCCGAAAAAGTTTTCTTCTAGACTCAACAACGTCAACGATTCGATCAAGCAGGGGGCTCCTAAGTCGGGGATGGCTCTGATTACCAACTTGTCACACCTAATATGCGACCCTATCCAAGAGGAACTAGAAGGTCCCACCAAGGATAGACCCGCATATTGAAACGCTTTTGCAAGGTGGATATCATTACATCGTACCATTACATAATAATTGGGGATACATACATAAGGCGCAAACGCCCCAAGAATACATCAACATCATACATGAGAACAACATTCGACTACGGTTGAAACATAAACAGAAACTCAAACAATATCCACCCTGCTAGCCCAGGCTGCCGACCCAGAACCTAACCCAAGATCGACGAAGAAGAAGAACTCCAACACGAGTAAACATCGCTCTCGCGTCATGATCATCGCATAACCTGTACCTGCAACTGTTGTTGTAGTAATCTGTGAGCCATTTTTGAACCCAACCAAAACAACTCCAAAATAGATGAGATTTTACAGAGGGGTTAAAGGCAAGGTGCAGGATTCATAGGAAAAAAAAGAACATTTTTCTGGACAGAGAAATGTCACATGAAAATAAGTGTAATAAAGAAGAAAGGAGAAGTTTGGATGGGATAGAAACTTGAGTGAACTTGACGAATGGTTGCTGGTATGTGCATGTTGCATGAAAGAAGTGGAGATAAGAATAAGAGGGGGGTTTCACACAAGAAGACTTAAAGATGCAAACCAAGGCATGATGATCATGATGCAATGCAATAATAAATGACAAGAGGCACATCCAAAACATGTAGCATATAACAAAGTGGGATGAAAATGGCAACAACAAGGATGGCATACTATAATCAATAATGAACATGATGCAAGAAGCAAAATATGACAAAGGCACTCATCATGAACATGGCATAAACATATAGGAATGAAATATGCAAAACAATTATGATAATGCAACAAACATAATAAACACACGTCAACAACTAAAATAAATGGAAGGGCAACTGAAGCGTCGCTCTCGGGGCGTTACAACATATCCCCTAAACCAACAGTAACAATATCCTTTTCGCAATCTATCCTAGCATTAACAGTATTCAAGATGGGTCTACCAAATATAATGGGACAAAAGTCATCTTGTGGGGAACCAAGAACAAGAAAATTAGTAGGATATTTAACTTTCCCACACAAGACTTCAGCATCTCTAACAATCCCAACTGGTGAAATAGTATCTCTATTGGCAAGCTTAATTGTAACATCAATATCTTCTATCTTAGCAGGTGCAATATCATGCATAATTTCTTTGTATAAGGAATGGGGTATTGCACTCGCACTAGCACCCATATCACATAAGCCATGATAACAATGATCTCCTGTTTTAACAGAAACAACAGGCATGCCGACAACAGGTCTATGTTTATTTTTAGTATCGGGTCTAGCAATTCTAGCAGCTTCATTACAGAAGTAAATAACATGCCCATCAATATTATCGACCAAGAGATCCTTAACCATAGCAATACTAGGTTCAACTTTAATCTGCTCAGGGGGTGTGGGTGTTCTAACATTACTCTTACGAACGACAGTTGAAGCTTTAGCATGATCCTTTATTCTAACAGGGAAAGGTGGTTTCTCAATATAAGCGATAGGAACAATAGGATCAAAATTATAAGTGATAGTCTTTTCTTCAACTTTAAAAGGTTCAACTACTTTTACTTCAAGGGGAGGATGATATTTAAATCACTTCTCCTTAGGGAGATCAACATGAGTAGCAAATGATTCATAGAAAGAAGCTACTATCTCAGAGTCAAGTCCATATTGTGACGCCCGGATAATTAGGCTACAGTAATACCACGTTAACGATGCCACGTCACCCCGGTTACTGTTGTTAATCTCGCGTAGTCAAAACCGATTCAAATTCAAATTTGAAATTTAAGTCGAACGATAAAAGTTTTCAAACATTAAAACAAAAATGTTCGGTTTGTGTCAAATACTACATAGTTAATTATGGTGAAGAAAACACATGTTTAGAAAATGCATAAATATTTTAAATAGAAATAAAACAAAAAAGAAAATAAATAAAAGAAAAAGAAAATACAAAACAAAAAACAAAAAAATAAAACGAGAAAAGGCCCCCTGGCCGACTGGGCCGCGGCCCAGCTGGCCACTTGGCTAGCCAGGCTGGCCCAACCGGCGCCCCACTCCCTCTTCATAATTCCCCCCACTCCAGTGGTCAACCCCACCGACACCCCCACACTCCCCTGAAAATATCTCCCCCCTCTCCCTTGATTGGATCGGGATCGAGAGGAGGAGGCCGCCGCTCGCCGCCCGAACACTGACGCCGCACGCCGCCGCCTCACCCTCGCCGCACGACGCCGGCGCCCGGAGCTTCCTCGTCGGACCACCTCAACGGCCTGCTTCCTTCCCGTCGCCCGGTCGTCCCCGTCGACCTCCTCAACCCCCGCTGCCCTTTTCCCTACGGCCACCGTGAGCGCCCCGTTCGCCTTCCCCTCCTCTCCCGCTCACAAGCTATGGCCGTCCCCTCCCTGCCACGCTGCACGCGCACTCGCCCACCGTCGCCCGAATCCATCCGAGCCCGCGCCTGGAGCTTCGCTCCCCCACTGCGCGCTTGCCTCCCTCGGCATCGCCCAACGTCTGCGCGCGCCCGGGCCAGCCGCTGCAAGTTCCCCTGGCCGCCCCTACCCGCGCCCGAGGCGCCCCCTACGCGTGCGCCCGCCGTAGGTGCCGTGCTCCGCTGCTGGATGCCATCGATGTTGTGCCGCCGCTGCTGCATCCGGCCCCGCTGCCACACGCGCCGCGCCGCTCCCTCCGCGTCCCGCCGCCGCGCCCCCCGCGCATTCCCCCCGTTCCCGGCCGCACATGTCGTGCCGCGGCCCACGTCCTGCTACTGCACCGCTGCAGTAGCCGACCACTGACAGCGCTCCGGCTCCACCCCCGCGCGCGCCCCTCCACCTCCGACCATCGCGCCCGCAACCACCGCACATGCCGCTTGCCGGTCGCGCCTGGCCGCACCAGGGCCGCCCCCTTCCTTCCCCGGCGGCTGTGGCCGCTCGTTGCGGTGGCCGTCAGCGCCCCGCTAGTCCCGCCCCTGGCCTGGGCAAGCGGCCTAACGGGTGGGCGCCCGTCGCCCGTAACTGCTGTGCCCAGCGCCCGCCGTCCGACCCACTAAGGCCTGTGTGCCACTGGACAACGGGCCCCACGCCCAAAACGTTAAAAAATGGAAATTAAAATAATAATAATAAAATAAATGAATAATAATTTAATTAATTAATTAATTAATTAAAGAATTAATTAACTTAATTAATTTTGATTAATTAAACTAAACAACTAATTAAACTAATTAATCATGATTAGTTAGTCTAGTCAATGACGAATGGGACCCACACGTCAGTTTGACCAGTCAACACCCCTGTTGACTGCTGACGTAAGCATGCACTGTTCCGGATAATGTTGAATTAAAGTAATTAAATGAATTCTAAAAATGATTTAAAACTTTAGAAAATCATATAAAATAAACCGTAGCTCAGATAAAAATACTTTCTACATGAAAGTTGCTCAAAACGACGAGACGATTCCGGATACGCAGCCCGTTCGTCCGCCACACACCCCTAGCATATCGAAGATGCAACTTTCCCCCTCCGGTACATCTGTCCGAAAACGCGAAACACCGGGGATACTTTTCCGGATGTTTCCCCCCTTCGCCGGTATCACCTCTTACCGCGTTAGGGCACACCTAACACCGCTGTTTGCTTTGTCATGCATTGTTATGCATCTGTTTGCATTGTATTCATTGTTTCTTCCCCCTCTTCTCTCCGGTAGACTATGAGACCGACGCCACTGCTGGTGCCCCGACCGACTACGCTGTTGACGACCCCTCCTTGCCAGAGCAACCAGGCAAGCCCCCCCTTGATCACCAGATATCGCCTATTCCTTCTCCCTACTGCTTGCATTAGAGTAGTGTAGCATGTTACTGCTTTCGGTTAATCCTATTATGCCGCATAGCCTATCATTGTTGCTACAATTGTTGATACCTTTACCTGCTATCCTAATGCTTAGTATAGGATGCTAGTGTTTCATCAGTGGCCCTACATTCTTGTCCTGCTATACTATCGGGCCGTGATCACTCGGGAGGTGATCACGGGTTTATACTATATACTTTATACATGATACATGTGGTGACTAAAGTCGGGTCGGCTCGTGGAGCACCCGCGAGTGATTCACGGATTGGGGGCTGAAAGGACCTTTGTCCCAATGGCCCTCTATGTGGATCTTTGTGGCAGAGCGACAGGGCAGGTTGAGACTACCTAGGTGAGAGGTGGGCCTGGCCCTGGTCGGCGTCCGCGGTTACTTCAAAATAACACGCTTAACGAGTTCTTGGTATTTGATCTGAGTCTGGCCATTTGGTCTATACGCACTAACCAACTACGTGGGAAAGTTATGGGCACTCGACGTCGTGGTATCAGCCGAAGCCTTCTTGACGTCAGCGACTGAGCGGCGCGTGCCGGGTTGGACCGCGTAACGCAACTTCCTTTGAAATGGAGGTTGCTAGGTCTGCTCACCGGCCGCGTTCGCAACGTGCAGGTGTGCAATGGGCGATGGGCCCAGACCCCTGCGTGCATAGGATTTAGACCGGCGTGCTGACCTCTCTGTTGTGCCTAGGTGGGGCTGCGACGTGTTGATATTCCGAGGCCGGGCATGACCTAGGAAAGTGTGTCCATCCAAATGGGATCGAGGGTGTTGGGTTATGTGGTGCACCCCTGCAGGGAAGTTTATCTATTCGAATAGCCGTGTCCCTCGGTAAAAGGACGACCCGGAGTTGTACCTTGACCTTATGACAACTAGAACTGGATACTTAATAAAACACACCCTTCCAAGTGCCAGATATAACCCGGTGATCGCTCTCTAACAGGGCGACGAGGAGGGGATAGCCGGGTAGGATTATGCTATGCGATGCTACTTGGTGAACTTACCATCTACTCTCTTCTTCATGCTGCAAGATGGAGGCTGCCAGAAGCGTAGTCTTCTACAGGATTAGCTATCCCCCCTCTTATTCTGGCATTCTGCAGTTCAGTCCACCGATATTGCCCCTTTATTTACACAGATACCCATGCATATGTAGTGTAGATCCTTGCTTGCGAGTACTTTGGATGAGTACTCACGGTTGCTTTCTCCCTCTTTCCCCCCTCTCCTTTCTACCTGGTTGTCGCAACCAGATGCTGGAGCCCAGGAGCCAGACGCCACCGTCGACGACACTCCTACTACACCGGAGGTGCTTACTACTATGTGCAGGCCGCTGACGATGACCAGGAGTAGTTTAGGAGGATCCCAGGCAGGAGGCCTGCGCCTCTTTCGATCTGTATCACAGTTTGTGCTAGCCATCTTATGGCAACTTGATTAACTTATGTCTGTACTCAGATATTGTTGCTTCCGCTGACTCGTCTATGATCGAGCACTTGTATTCGAGCCCTTGAGGCCCCTGGCTTGTATTATGATGCTTGTATGACTTATTTTATTTTGAGTTGTGTTGTGATATCTTCACGTGAGTCCTCGATCTTGATCGTACACGTTTGCGTGTATGATTAGTGTACAATTGAATCGGGGGCGTCACAAGTTGGTATCAGAGCCGACTGCCTGTACTAACCCCCCTTCCAAACTCCTTGGCCGAAGTCGAGTCTAGTCATTGTGAAACTTTTACTAACACGGCTGTGTGGATTACGGGCCCACGTCGCCATTGGGTGGTAGTAGGATCTTTTATTCCTCGTCTATACTCTGGGACTCTGATCTCTCTTCTATATGGGTTAAAATTGTTTTACTAACTCTAACATTAGGATCTCGTGATCACATCCACCCGGAGAGCCCCTTACTACAGATGATCGCCTGCTGCACCAGAAGATTTCTAAGATACTCTATGATGTTCTCTCGAGACTTTGTGCCATCGCTTTTGCAATTCCCTTTCGTCAATAAACCCCATATGGAGAACCACGTACACTTGTCATTCATACAATCATTCCCCGTTGATCTTGTTATTACAAGGTACCCCATAATTTTCACTATTGTTCCGAGAATAATTTGTGCCTACCGCCTTGCAGTTCTTGCCACATGAATACCCCCTGCGGATAATTCTCCGCACTTATCGAGTATCCGTTCTTCCCCCGTTGCTCATATGATTCACAAGATACATGGAAATACTATCCGATCTTTTGAGAATCCTCAACAACCTATGGCTCTTGAAATTCTTGTCTGCCTGCATTATGGTTAATTCCAAATGCCTAGCAATATTCATTGACGTCCTTTGCCTATATCATCTTGGGTCCCTTGATTCAATATGTTGTGAATGTTTGCAATCCCTAATCAGATCGCAGAATTCATCCTTTCGGCTCAGACGCCATTTTGAGCATGAGCTGGTTCTCGATCAATCAACTGCCGTCGATTGTACCCCTAAGTCTATTCAAATTATCCATCCTTTATCAGAGTGTTTGCTTCTGATCCCTTGATTGGGAAATCTTAATTCCCCTTTGCATTTGAGCTTGAATTAGTCAGTTGTTTCTATAATCAGATCTCCTTGCATTCTCTCTTCTTCTGGTTGAGTACCGATGCTCACATCAGATCCCTTATGGACCCCTAGATCCTTTGTTGGATTTTGTCCGACGCCGTCCTTCATATTCATTAACCTTGTGAGCCTTTCATCGGATACATAATGCCTTTGGTAAATTGTATCCCCTGCTTTTGTCAACCATGCTCTGCTCCCGAGCTTGAGTTATTCGCTCCTGAAGTTTGTGGTATGTGTTCATAAGATGCCCCGATGGGTTAAACCTATGCCTTCCTTACTCTATGTAAACCGGAAAGATTTCACAGGTCATACTTATCTGGTATTGCACCAGGTAAAACTTTCAACAACTAATGTCATTTTCGAAAAGCGAGAGGTGAATGGAAGGTTATGCATTGAGGAAGTGGGAGTCGACCTTGAACCTTTGTGTTCATGCCCATGGACACGATGTAGACCCTATCATGGAAGCTTCTTGTAATAATAAATATTTCCTTGATATAATATCCTTTGGTATCGGTGAATTGATCCTTTACAATTGTGGTTCCGACCATATGTTCTTCTTTGATTCCATTTCTCAGGCAAGTGAAAACACTTGTCTTTTGCAGATCAATACATCTCCGCACCTCCTATGTCGATCTTCCTTTGTGTAATACCCTTCAGTATCTCGAGAGTATCAAAGAACTGTGTTGCTTCCTATGAGTCTTCATCTAGTATTGCTTCTCACCGATTTCAGATTTCCCCCGGGTTCTGAGTTATTTCACTCGAGAACACCGTTAAGTGAATCGATTCCGCACTCCGAATCAATAACTCTAAGTAATTATCGTTGCTTATGAGTTTATTAATCCTTCAAATCATTCCTAACCTGATCGGCTATATCATTATCGTGCAAACTTTTATCTATGGTACCTGGTCCTTCTTCCCGGAGCACCATTTTTGACGATGAGCTAAACTTTTGTCGATTTTCCTCATCATATCATTTCGCCTTGAACAACAAGCTTGATTTTGAGTTTGTGTCATACCCATGGTTCCAATAACCTTTCGCTTCATCATTCCTTTGACTTGATGTCGTCGCTAATTGATTACATCTTCTTGAAATCTCTCGACAAATGTGTCGTGATCATCATCAACCTTATGAGCTCGTCCTGGATATCAATCGGATTCATGAAGAGAAATATCATCCTTGCCCTCGAAGAGTTGTGTTATCATCGGCCACTTTATTGCCTTCCCTCCAACACAAACTTGTTCGTATTTTGTGTTGTACCTTGAGTTCCTTGCTACCCAGCATTGTTCTTCTTTACCTTGAAATTTTACCACCTTTTATGTCAAGAATGTCGTGGGAATTTCACCACCTCTTAAGAATTCTTGGTATGGTGATACCTTTCACCATCACCATTCTTTCTTGGGTCCTCGTGTTGGTTCCAACCGGGGTACCAACAAGTGAGCGGTGCTGTTTGGATTCTGCCCTTCTAGCAACCCTATTGCTTTGAAGTTAATGGTCGGCCGTTCATTCTTAGACTATTGATTATTGAATCACCATTCCGACGTTGGTCGTGCAACCCAGCCCATATTCGGGTGCACCTACCAATGTTTAATTGTGTATGTTTTCCTTGAACATATATACATCATTATATCATTTGATCTGACAAATGTTATCTCCTTGTTCACATAATTGTGGAAATCCATGTTTTGTTAATCTCGATGAATTGTCGCTGATTCCATCAGCCACCTCCTCATCCTCTCATTAGTTTACTGATAAACTCTTGTTTCGGAACTCGCTTCCATAGTTCATTTATCGAGAATTTTACAATGTCATCTTGTCAATTTGTATTGCACCTTTTCCTCTCAGGCATCCTGAGTCCGAGTTATCCTAACACCAATCAGATCTGAATTCCGGTCAGATATGATGGTTGGAACATATTTCCAAGAGTTATAACATTGGTCTTTACATGACCCGGTAAGGTGATGTCGTGCCTAGCACACCTGGCCGGAGGCCCTATTGTTATATTTTCCTTTTTAACAAGGTTAACCATATTTCCATGAGGAAATTGAATGCCTTGTTTAATAAGTTATCCTGATGGATTCTTTGTGTATACAAAGCCTGACCTTTGCTTGAAGACCATGTCAATGCTATCTCGAAGCATGTCTTTGGAACTCTGATTTTTTTTCCAGCAAGAACATTTGAAGCCCAATACTAAATGTTTCTTATTCAATTATCCAAACACCGTTGTATGGGTAATGTCATGAAAATTCTCTCCCCTTTCCTAAAGGATTTTCTACGTTATATCCTGTCATGGATATCTTGCTCTGCTTGTCCTTGGGAAGGATATACCCTTGAAATATGTGTTTAAACACATTTTCCTTTCCATCGTTCTGTTAATCTGATGATCACATTTCCTTTACATTGGTTTCTTTAACCTTTCCGGTGATCTATATGATATAAGCAGTAATATTCTTCTGCTTATGTAAACACCTAGGTGTACAATCGTGTCAGTAAGACCCTGTTACTATTGTTGATGACATTCCGGTAACCACCGATGGACGAGAACTTTGCCTATTGGTCCGCCTCGTTCAACGAGCAGGAAAATGGTTCTCTTCGTCCCTCGCCCTTGGTACCGACGTTGTTGCCAACATAATCGCCAGGTTACCCTCTGACATGCCTTGCTATCATGACCATGCAAGATGTCACCACTCCTCCTACTTTTTTTCCCACATGGTGGGCCCATAACCCACAGTTCCACAGGATCGAAACCTGACTCACCTGTACACCACCTGTTCCCAAGGTTGTTCATCGCGCTTGACTTCGTATGTAATTCACGGACCACCTATCTAGTGATCTATTCTGGCATGAGACGCAATACCTATTCTCGTTGCCCTGAAACCCTTTCACCTTCTGATTAGGCATCGAATGATTGCCTATCCATTTGAAACTTTTCATGGTACCTTCTTACTTTGCTCTCGATAATTTCTTAAGTTTCAATTCGAGAGTTACTTTTCGCCACCTTCCCTAATGTTATCTACCGGATAAGCAACTGTGTAGAGTTCCGTTCTTTCGAGTTACCCCTTATCATTTTACGTAAGTACGATGGAGTTTCCGAAGAAAGGTTGCCAACTTCATCATGATGACATGAAGCAGAGAAATGGAGACATCAACGTAATGGATCGACCTCTTCGAGAAGAGCAACCAATGACCGAGAAGAATTGTTAGAATTTCGTAACCTATTCTCCCCCCTTACCCCCCTCTTAAATCTCGGGACGAGATTTCTTGTAGTGGAGGAGAATTATGATGCCCGGATAATTAGGCTACAGTAATCCCACGTTAACGATGCCATGTCACCCCAGTTACTGTTGTTAATCTCGCGTAGTTCAAAACCGATTCAAATTCAAATTTGAAATTTAAGTCGAACGATAAAAGATTTCAAACATTAAAACAAAAATGTTCGGTTTGTGCCAAATATTACATAGTTAATTATGGTGAAGAAAACACATGTTTAGAAAATGCATAAATATTTTAAATTGAAATAAAACAGAAAAGAAAATAAATAAAAGAAAAAGAAAATACAAAACAGAAAACAAAAAATAAAACGAGAAAAGGCTCCCTGGCGAACTAGGCCTCGGCCCAGCTGGCCACTTGGCTAGCCAGGCCGGCCCAACCGGCGCCCCACTCCCTCTCCATAATTCCCCCCCACTGCACTGGTCAACCCCACCAACACCCCCACACTCCCCTGAAAATATCTGCCCCCCTCTCCCCCGATTGGATCAGGATCGAGAGGAGGAGGCCGCCGCACAACGCCGGCGCCCGGAGCTTCCTCGCCGGACCACCTCAACGGCCTGCTTCCTCCCTGTCGCCCGGTCGTCCCAGTCGACCTCCTCAACCCCCGCTGCCCTTTTCCCTACGACCACCGTGCGCGCCCCGTTCGCCTTCCCCTCCTCTCCCGCTCACGCGCCATGGCTGTCCCCTCCCTGCCACGCTGCGCGCGCACTCGCCCGCCGTCGCCCGAATCCATCTGAGCCCGCTCCTGGAGCTTCGCTCCCCCACTGCGCGCTCCCCTCCCTCGGCATCGCCCAACGCCTGCGCGCGCCCGGGCCAGCCGCTGCAAGTTCCCCTGGCTGCCCCTACCCGCGCCCGGGGCGCCCCCTACGCGTGCGCCCGCCGTAGGTGCCGTGCTCCGCCGCTGGATGCCGTCGATGTTGTGCCGTTGCTGCTGCATCCGGCCCCGCTGCCACACGCGCCGCGCCGCTCCCTCCGCGGCCCGCCGCCGCGCCGCCCGCGCATTCCCCCCCGTTCCCGGCCGCACACGTCGTGCCGCGGCCCATGTCCTGCTACTGCACCGCTGCAGTAGCCGACCACTGGCAGCGCTCCAGCTCCACCCCCGCGCGCGCCCCTCCACCTCCGACCGTCGCGCCCGCAACCACCGCACACGACGCTTGCCGGTCGCGCCTGGCCGCACCAGGGCCACCCCCCTTCCTTCCCCGGCGACTGCGGCCGCTCGTTGCAGTGGCCGTCAGCGCCCCGCTAGTCCCGCCCCTGGCCTGGGCAAGCGGCGTAACGGGTGGGCGCCCGTCGTCCGTAACCGCTGTGCCCAGCTCCCGCCGTCCGACCCACTAAGGCCTCTGTGCCACTGGACAACGGGCCCCACGCCCAGAACGTTTAAAAAAATGGAAATTAATAATAATAAAAAAATAAATGAATAATAATTTAATTAGTTAATTAATTAAAGAATTAATTAACTTAATTAATTTTAATTAATTAAACTAAACAACTATATAAACTAATTAATCATGATTAGTTAGTCTAGTCAATGATGAACGGGACCCACACGTCAGTTTGACCAGTCAACACCCCTGTTGACTGCTGACGTAAGCATGCACTGTTCCGGATAATGTTGAATTAAAGTAATTAAATGAATTCTAAAAATGATTTAAAACTTCAGAAAATCATATAAAATAAACCGTAGCTCAGATAAAAATACTTTCTACATGAAAGTTGCTCAGAACGACGAGACGATTCCGGATACGCAACCCGTTCGTCCGCCACACACACCTAGCATATCAAACACGCAACTTTCCCCCTCTGGTACATCTGTCCGAAAATGCGAAACACCGGGGATACTTTCCCGGATGTTTCCCCCCTTCGCCGGTATCACCTCTTACGGCGTTAGGGCACACCTAACACCGCTGTTTGCTTTGTCATGCATCGTTATGCACCTGTTTGCATTGTATTCATTGTTTCTTCCCCCTCTTCTCTCCGGTAGACTACGAGACCGACGCCACTGCTGGTGCCCCGACCGACTACGCTATTGACGACCCCTCCTTCTTGCCAGAGCAACCAGGCAAGCCCCCCCTTGATCACCAGATATCGCCTATTCCTTCTCTCTACTGCTTGCATTAGAGTAGTGTAGCATGTTACTGCTTTCGGTTAATCCTATTATGCCGCATAGCCTATCATTGTTGCTACAATTGTTGATACCTTTACCTGCTATCCTAATGCTTAGTATAGGATGCTAGTGTTTCATCAGTGGCCCTACATTCTTGTCCGTCTGCCATGCTATACTATCGGGCCGTGATCACTCGGGAGGTGATCACAGGTTTATACTATATACTTTATACATGACACATGTGGTGACTAAAGTCGGGTCGGCTCGTGGAGCACCCGCGAGTGATTCACGGATTGGGGGCTGAAAGGACCTTTGTCCCAACGGCCCTCTGTGTGGATCTTTGTGGCGGAGCGACAGGGCAGGTTGAGACTACCTAGGTGAGAGGTGGGCCTGGCCCTGGTCGGCGTCCGCGGTTACTTCAAAATAACACGCTTAACGAGTTCTTGGTATTTGATTTGAGTCTGGCCATTTGGTCTATACGCACTAACCAACTACGTGGGAAAGTTATGGGCACTCGACGTCGTGGTATCAGCCGAAGCCTTCTTGACGTCAGCGACTGAGCGGCGCGTGCCGGGTTGGACCGCGTAACGCAACTTCCTTTGAAATGGAGGTTGCTAGGTCTGCTCACCGGCCGCGTTCGCAACGTGTAGGTGTGCAATGGGCCTAGACCCCTGCGCGCATAGGATTTAGGCCGGCGTGCTGACCTCTCTGTTGTGCCTAGGTGGGGCTGCGGCGTGTTGATCTTCCGAGGCCGGGCATGACCTAGGAAAGTGTGTCCAGCCAAATGGGGATCGAGCGTGTTGGGTTATGTGGTGCACCCCTCCAGGGAAGTTTATTTATTCGAATAGCCGTGTCCCTCGGTAAAAGGACGACCCAGAGTTGTACCTTGACCTTATGACAACTAGAACTGGATACTTAATAAAACACACCCTTCCATGTGCCAGATATAACCCGGTGATCGCTCTCTAACAGGGCGTGTTGGGGAACGTAGTAATAATTCAAAATTTTCCTACGTGTCACCAAGATCAATCTAGGAGATGCTAGCAACGAGAGAGAGGGAGCTCATCTTCATACCCTTGAAGATCGCTAAGCGGAAGCGTTACAAGAACGCGGTTGATGGAGTCGTACTCGCGGCGATTCAAATCGCGGAAGATCCGATCTAGCGCCGAACGGACGGCGCCTCCGCGTTCAACACACGTACAGCCCGGGGACGTCTCCTCCTTCTTGATCCAGCAAGGGGAGAGGAGAAGTTGAGGGAGAACTCCAGTAGCACGACGGTATGGTGGCAATGGAGCTCGTGGTTCTTCGGCAGGGCTTCGCCAAGCACTACGGAGGAGGAGGAGATGTATGAGGAGGGAGGGGCTGCGCCAAGGAAGGGGTGTGGCTTCCCTCCCACCCCCTCACTATATATAGGGGGAAGGGGAGAGGGGGCCGGCCCCTCTAGATGGATCTGGAGGAGGAGGCGGCGGCCAGGGGTAACCCTAGATGGGTTTGGGCGCCCCCACCCCCTAGGAAACTTGCCCCCAAGCCAGGAGGGGCGGCTGCCCTAGGGGTGGCGCCCCCACCTCTCCTGGTTACGTGAGAGGGGTTGGGAGGGGCGCACAGCCCCTTAGTGGGCTGGTTTGCCCCTTCCCCTTGGCCCATAAGGCACCCCAACGCTTGCCGGGGCCTCCGAAACCCCTTTCGGACATGCTGGCCATAGCCTGGTACCCCCGGAACAATTCCGGACTCCAATACCCTCTGTCCAATATACCGATCTTCACCTCCGGACCATTCCGGAGCTCCTCGTCATGTCCGGGATCTCATCCGGGACTCCGAATAACCTTCGGTAACCACATACTATTTCCCATAACAACTCTAGCGTCACCGAACCTTAAGTGTGTAGACCCTACGGGTTCGGGAACCATGCAGACATGACCGAGACACCTCTCCGGCCAATAACCAATAGCGGGACATGGATACCCATATTGGCTCCCACATGTTCCATGATGATCTCATCGGATGAACCACGATGTCGAGGATTCAGTCAATCCCGTATACAATTCCCTTTGTCTATCGGTATGTTACTTGCCCGAGATTCGATCGTCGGTATCCCTATACCTTGTCCAATCTCGTTACCGGCAAGTCTCTTTACTCGTTCCGTAACGCATGATCCCATGACTAACTCCATAGTCACATTGAGCTCATTATGATGATGCATTACCGAGTGGGCCCAGAGATACCTCTCTGTCATACGGAGTGACAAATCCCAGTCTCGATTCGTGCCAACCCAACAGGCACTTTCGGAGATACCTGTAGTGCACCTTTATAGCTACCCAGTTACGTTGTGACGTTTGGTACACCCAAAGCATTCCTACGGTATCCGGGAGTTGCACAATCTCATGGTCCAAGGAAACGATACTTTGACATTAGAAAAGCTCTAGCAAAACGAACTACACGATCTTGTGCTATGCTTAGGATTGGGTCTTGTCCATCACATCATTCTCCTAATGATGTGATCCCGTTATCAATGACATCCAATGTCCATGGTCAGGAAACCATAACCATCTATTGATCAACGAGCTAGTCAACTAGAGGCTCACTAGGGACATGTTGTGGTCTATGTATTCACACATGTATTACGGTTTCCAGTTAATACAATTATAGCATGAACAATAGACAATTATCATGAACAAGGAAACACAATAATAACCATTTTATTATTGCCTCTAGGGCATATTTCCAACAGTCTCCCACTTGCACTAGAGTCAATAATCTAGTTCACATTACTATGTGATTGCAATGAATCCAACAGGGTTTGTTCATATCTCGCTTGTGAGAGAGGTTATTAGTCAACGGGTCTGAACCTTTCAGATCCGTGTGTTCTTTACAAATCTCTATGTCATCTTGTAGATGAAGCTACCATGCGCTACTTGGAGCTATTCCAAATAACTGCTCTACTATACGAATCCGGTTTACTACTCAGAGTCATCCGGATTAGTGTCAAAGTTTGCATCGACGTAACCCTTTACGACGAACTCTTTTACCACCTCCATGATCGAGAAAATTCCTTAGTCCACTAGTTACTAAGGATAAGTTTTACCGTTGTCATGTGATCCATTCCTGGATCACTCTTGTACCCCTTGATTGACTCATGGCAAGGCACACTTCAGGTGCGGTACACAGCATAGCATACTGTAGAGCCTACGTCTAAAGCATAGGGGACGACCTTCGTCCTTTCTCTCTCTTTTGCCGTGGTCAGATCTTGAGTCTTAGTCAACACTCACACCTTGTAACACAGCCAAGAACTCCTTCTTTGCTGATCTATTTTGAACTCCTTCAAAATCTTGTCACGGTATGTATTCATTTGAAAGTACTATTAAGTGTTTTTGATCTATCGTTATAGATCTTGATGCTCAATGTTCAAGTAGCTTAATGCAGGTTTTCCATTTCAAATAACCCTGTATGCTTTCCAGAAATTCTACATCATTTCTGATCAACAATATGTTAACAACATATACTCATCAAAAATTCTATAGTGCTCCCACTCACTTCTTTGGAAATACAAGTTTCTCATAAACTTTGTATAAACCCAAAATCTTTGATCATCTCATCAAAGCGTATATTCCAACTCCGAGATGCTTACTCCAGTCCTTAGAAGGATTGCTGGAGCTTTGCATACTTGTTAGCATCTTTCAGGATTGACAAAACCTTCTGGTTGTATCTGAAGGAAATATGCCCTAGAGGCAATAAGAAAGTATTATATATTTCCTTATATCATGATAAATGTTTATTATTCATGCTAGAATTGTATTAACCGGAAACATAATACATGTGTGAATACATAGACAAACAAAGTGTCACTAGTATGCCTCTACTTGACTAGCTCGTTAATCCAAGATGGTTATGTTTCCTAGCCATAGACATGAGTTGTCATTTGATTAACGGTATCACCTCATTAGGAGAATGACGTGATTGACTTGACCCATTCCGTTAGCTTAGCACCCGATCGTTTAGTATGTTGCTATTGCTTTCTTCATGACTTATACATGTTCCTATGACTATGAGATTATGCAACTCCCGTTTACCGGAGGAACACTTTGTGTGCTACCAAACGTCACAACGTAAATGGGTGATTATAAAGGTGCTCTACAGGTGTCTCCAAAGGTACTTGTTGGGTTGGCGTATTTCGAGATTAGGATTTGTCACTCCGATTGTCGGAGAGGTATCTCTGGGCCCACTCGGTAATGCACATCACTATAAAGCCTTGCAAGCATTGTGACTAATGAGTTAGTTGCGGGATGATGTATTACGGAACGAGTAAAGAGACTTGCCGGTAACGAGATTGAACTAGGTATCGAGATACCGACGATCGAATCTCGGGCAAGTAACATACCGATGACAAAGGGAACAACGTATGTTGTTATGCGGTTTGACCGATAAAGATCTTCGTAGAATATGTGGGAGCCAATATGAGCATCCAGGTTCCGCTATTGGTTATTGACCGGAGAGGTGTCTCGGTCATGTCTACATAGTTCTCGAACCCGTAGGGTCCGCACGCTTAACGTTACGATGACAGTTTTATTATGAGTTTATGTATGTTGATGTACCGAAGGAGTTCGGAGTCCCGGATGAGATCGGGGACATGACGAGGAGTCTCGAAATGGCCGAGACGTAAAGATCGATATATTGGACGACTATATTCGGACTTCGGAAAGGTTCCGAGTGATTCGGGTATTTTTCGGAGTACCGGAGAGTTACGGGAATTCGTATTGGGCCTTAATGGGCCATACGGGAAAGGAGAGAAAGGCCCCAAAGGGAGGCCGCACCCCTCCCCATGGGCTAGTCCGAATTGGACTAGGGAGGGGGGGGCGCCCCCTTCCTTCTTTCTCCTTCCCCCTTCCCTTCTCCTACTCCCACAAGGAAAGGAGGAGTCCTACTCCCGGTGGGAGTAGGACTCCCCCCTTGGGCGCGCCACCTCCCCTTGGCCGGCCCTCTCCTCCTTGCTCCTTTATATACGGGGGCAAGGGGGCACCCCAAGGGCACACAACTTGATATACGATATTTTAGCCGTGTGCGGTGCCCCCCTCCACCATATTACACCTCGATAATACCGTTGCGGAGCTTAGGCGAAGCCCTGCGTCGGTGGAACATCATCATCGTCACCACGCCGTCGTGCTGACGAAACTCTCCCTCAACACTCGGCTGGATCGGAGTTCGAGGGACGTCATCGAGCTGAACGTGTGCTGAACTCGGAGGTGCCGTGCGTTCGGTACTTGATCGGTCGGATCGTGAAGACGTACGACTACATCAACCGCGTTGTGATAAACGCTTCCGCTGTCGGTCTACGAGGGTACGTGGACAACACTCTCCCCTCTCGTTGCTATGCATCACCATGATCTTGCATGTGCGTAGGAATTTTTTTGAAATTACTACGTTCCCCAACAGTGGTATCAAAGCCTGGTTTTATGCGTTGATGCTATGCACGAGTAGAACACAAGTGAGTTGTGGGCGATATAAGTCATACTACTTACCAGCATGTCATACTTTGGTTCAGCGGTATTGTGAGATGAAGCGGCCCGGACCGACATTACGCGTACGCTTACGCGAGACTGGTTTCACCGTTGCGAGCACTCGTTGCTTAAAGGTGACTGGCGGGTGTCTGTCTCTCTCACTTTAGTTGAACCGAGTGTGGCTACGCCCGGTCCTTGCGAAGGTTAAAACAACACCAACTTGACAAACTATCGTTGTGGTTTTGATGCGTAGGTAAGAACGTTTCTTGCTAAGCCCGTAGCAGCCACGTAAAACTTGCAACAACAAAGTAGAGGACGTCTAACTTGTTTTTGCAGGGCATGTTGTGATGTGATATGGTCAAGACATGATGTGATATAATTTGTTGTATGAGATGATCATGTTTTGTAACCGAGTTATCGGCAACTGGCAGGAGCCATATGGTTGTCGCTTTATTGTATGAAATGCAATCGCCATGTAATAGTTTTACTTTATCACTAAGCGGTAGCGATAGTCGTAAAAGGAATAAGTTGGCGAGACGACAACGATACTACGATGGAGATCAAGGTGTCGCGCCGGTGACGATGGTGATCATGACGGTGCTTCGGAGATGGAGATCACGAGCACGGTGCTTCGGAGATGGAGATCACAAGCACAAGATGATGATGGCCATATCATATCACTTATATTGATTGCATGTGATGTTAATCCTTTATGCATCTTATCTTGCTTTGATTGACGGTAGCATTATAAGATGATCTCTCATTAAAATTTCAAGATAAAAGTGTTCTCCCTGAGTATGCACCGTTGCGAAAGTTCTTCGTGCTGAGACACCACGTGTTAATCGGGTGTGATAGGCTCTACGTTCAAATACAACGGGTGCAAAACAGTTGCACACGCGGAATACTCAGGTTAAACTTGACGAGCCTAGCATATACAGATATGGCCTCGGAACACAGAGACCGAAAGGTCGAGCGTGAATCATATAGTAGATATGATCAACATAGTGATGTTCACCATTGATATTACTCCATCTCACGTGTTAATCGGACATGGTTTAGTTGATTTGGATCATGTAATCACTTAGATGATTAGAGGGATGTCTATCTAAGTGGGAGTTCTTAAGTAATATGATTAATTGAACTTAAATTTATCATGAACTTAGTCCTGATAGTATTTTGCAAATTATGTTGTAGATCAATAGCTCGCGTTGTTGCTTCCTTGTGTTTATTTTTTGATATGTTCCTAGAGAAAAAATTATGTTGAAAGATGTCAGTAGCAAAGATGCGGATTGGATCCGTGATCTGAGGATTATCCTCATTGCTGCACAGAAAAATTATGTCCTTGATGCACCGCTAAGTGACAGACCTATTGCAGGAGCAGATACAGACGTTATGAACGTTTGGCTAGCTCAATATGATGACTACTTGATAGTTTAGTGCTCCATGCTTAACGGCTTAGAATCGGGACTTCAAAGACGTTTTGAACGTCATGGACCATATGAGATGTTCCAGGAGTTGAAGTTAATATTTCAAGCAAATACCCGAGTTGAGAGATATGAAGTCTCCAACAAGTTCTATAGCTAAAAGATGGAGGAGAATCGCTCAACTAGTGAGCATGTGCTCAGATTGTCTGGGTACTACAATCGCTTGAATCAAGTGGGAGTTTATCTTCCAGATAAAATAGTGATTGACAGAATTCTCTAGTCACCATCACCAAGTTAGTAGAACTTCGTGATGAACTATAGTATGCAAGGGATGACGAAAGTAATTCCCGAGCTCTTCGTGATGCTGAAATCGACGAAGGTAGAAATCAAGAAAAACATCAAGTGTTGATGGTTGACGAGACCACTAGTTTCAAGAAAAGGGCAAAGGGAAGAAGGGGAACTTCAAAAAGAACGGCAAGCAAATTGCTACTCAAGTGAAGAAGCCCAAGTCTGTACCTAAGCCTGAGACTAAGTGCTTCTACTGCAAAGGGACTGGTCACTGGAGGCGGAACTGCCCCAAGTATTGGGTGGATAAGAAGGATGGCAAAGTGAACAAAGGTATATTGGATATACATGTTATTGATGTGTACTTACTAGTGTTTATAGCAACCCCTCAGTATTTGATACTGGTTCAGTTGCTAAAGAGTAGTAACTCGAAAACGGGAGTTGCAGAATAAACAGAGACTAGTAAAAGGCGAGGTGACGATGTGTGTTGGAAGTAGTTCCAAGATTGATATGATCATCATCGCACACTCCCTATACTTTCGGGATTAGTGTTGAAACTAAATAAGTGTTATTTGGTGTTTGCATTGAGCATGAATATGATTTGATCATGTTTATTGCAATACGGTTATTCATTTAAGTTAGAGAACAATTGTTGTTCTGTTTACATGAATAAAAAGCTTCTATGGTCATACACACCAACGAAAATGGTTTGTTGGATCTCGATCGTAGTGATACACATATTCATAATAATGAAGCCAAAAGATGCAAAGTTAATAATGATAGTGCAACTTATTTGTGGCACTGCCGTTTAGGTCATATTGGTGTAAAGCGCATGAAGAAACTCCATACTGATGGGATTTTGGAATCACTTGATTATGAATCACTTGATGCTTGCGAACCGTGCCTCATGGCAAGATGACTAAAAACGCCGTTCTCCGGAACTATGGAGAGAGCAACAGATTTGTCGGAAATCATACATACAGATGTATGTGGTCCGATGAATATTGAGGCTCGTAGCAGGTATCATTATTTTCTGACCTTCACAGATGATTTGAGCAGATATGGGTATATCTACTTGATGAAACATAAGTCTGAAGCATTTGAAAAGTTCAAAGAATTTCAGAGTGAAGTAGAAAATCATTGTGACGAGAAAATAAGGTTTCTATGATTTGATCGCGGAGACAAATATTTGAGTTACGAGTTTGGTCTTCAATTAAAACAATGTGGAATAGTTTCACAAATTCACGCCACCTGGAACACCACGGTGTAATGGTGTGTCCGAACATCGTAACCGTACTTTATTAGATATGGTGCGATATATGATGTCTCTTACCGATCCACCACTATCGTTTTGGGGTTATGCATTAGAGACACCTGCATTCATGTTAAATAGGGCACCATCAAAATCCCTTAAGACGACGCCTTATGAACTGTGGTTTAGCAAGAAACCAAAGTTGTCGTTTCTTAAAAGTTTGGGGTTGCGATGCTTATGTGAAAAGGTTTCATCCTGATAAGCTCAAACCCAAATCGGAGAAATGTGTCTTCATAGGATACCCAAAGGAGACAGTTGGGTACGCCTTCTATCACAGATCCGAAGGCAAGACATTCGTTGCTAAGAATGGATCCTTTCTAGAGAAGAAGTTTCTCTCGAAAGAAGTGAGTGGGAGGAAAGTAGAACTTGATGAGGTAACTGTACCTGCTCCCTTATTGGAAAGTAGTTCATCACAGAAATCTGTTCCTGTAACTCCTACACCAATTAGTGAGGAAGTTAATGATGATGATCATGTAACTTCAGATCAAGTTACTACCAAACCTCGTAGGTAAACCAGAGTAAGATCCGCACCAGAGTGGTACGGTAATCCTGTTTTGGAGGTTATGTTACTAGACCATGACGAACCTACGAACTATGAAGAAGCGATGGTGAGCCCAGATTCCACAAAATGGCTTGACGCCATGAAATCTGAGATGAGATCCGTGTATGAGAACAAAGTGTGGACTTTGGTTGACTTGCCCGATGATCGGCAAGCAATTGAGAATAAATGGATCTTCAAGAGGAAGACAGACAGTGATAGTAGTGTTACTATCTACAAAGCTAGAATTGTCGCAAAAAGGTTTTCGACAAGTTCAAGGTGTTGACTACGATGAGAGTTTCTCACTCGTATCTATGCTTAAATCTGTCTGAATCATGTTAGCAATTGCCGCATTTTATGAAATATGGCAAATGGATAAACAAAACTGCATTCCTTAATGGATTTATTAAAGAAGAGTTGTATATGATGCAACCAGAAGGTTTTGTCAATCTTAAAGGTGCTAACAAAATATGCAAGCTCCAGCGATCCATCTATGGACTGGTGCAAGCATCTCGGAGTTGGAATATACGCTTTGATAAGTTGATCAAAGCATATAGTTTTATACAGACTTGCGATGAAGCCTGTATTTACAAGAAAGTGAGTGGGAGCACTACAGCATTTCTGATAAATATATGTGAATGACATATTGTTGATCGGAAATAATGTAGAATTATTCTGCAAAGCATAAAGGAGTGTTTGAAAGGAGTTTTTCTCAGGACCGGATTTTCGGGATATAAATTCTCCTGAAAATGGCCCTTGTGCTCACCAGCCCCAGGATTACTGTTAGCTGATGAGGCACCAACTTGATACAAGAATTCCAAGCAAGGAACAAAAATATGTAGTACAAGACCATTGTGGCCTATGAGTACAACACGGTTTCTAATGGTTGATGGCAGAAGCGGTTTGTGGTTCATCTGCGCCTATGGGACTCCATTTCCCACAAGAACAGCTGACCAGGATAACTCCTATCTTCGCGAGGCTGCTGTCAACACTGCGTAGGCTCCGGGGCTGTCGTCGTAACGCTCTTCTCCACGCAAGAAAATCTGGCCAAGACAATAGCCAGGGACAAGCCAGTGAGTACGTTTGAATGTACTCGCAAACATCAGGAACACGGGTATAATATATCAAAACATGCTCCGAAATATTCTATGACCATAACGTCAGCCACGAGGTAAACAAAATATTCATGATGCACGCATGTGGGTAATATATGAATATGCAATATAGAAATAGAATGTAGTGATCGAGTGTCTGAAATGACTCCTCGAAAAGGGGTGCAAATAAATTAACAATGCCGCAGTCGGGCGTCTATGCGACACCACATAAAGGGCTTATAGATAAAAGAAATAACAAGCAAGCCACAGTCGGGCGTCTATGCGACGCCACATAAAGGGCTTATAGATAAAAGAAATAACAAGCATGCCACAGTCGGGCGTCTATGCGACGCCACATAAAGGGCTTATAAATAAAAGAATAACAAGCATGCCACAGTCGGGCGTCTGAGCGACACCACATAAAGGGCTTATAAATAAAAGAATAACAAGCATGCCACAGTCGGGCGTCTGAGCGACACCACATAAAGGGCTTATAGATAAAAGAAATAACAAGCATGCCGCAGTCGGGCGTCTATGCGACACCACATAAAGGGCTTATACAGATTTATCACAGTGAATATCCAGGAGATAGAACCATCCCAGGGATACTCAATAATTCAAATAAAATAAATGGTTAGTCCACAATAATAATGACCATAATCCACATATGTCACAGTTCATAATCAAGGTTCTGGTTTAACCGTTTTTCCCTCCGAAGACCGACACTAAGACCGAAACTTGACCTATCCCAGACTGTAGTCCTTAACCATGGACACGGCTATTCGAATAGATGTATAATCTCTGCAGAGGGTGTACTCTTTACCCACGGGTAACGGATTTCTTTTGTCCATCGGGACTAATTCCGTCTACGGTCTTTTAATTTGAAAACACGCCTGACCTGCACACACCAGCTTAACTTACCGGTGTCTGGAATCACCCACAACACCTGTCAAGCCAAACTCTAAGTGGGGAGGCTACAACCTCGACGTAGCATGGGATCAAATTTATATACGCGCGCTCTAAGGGGTGCCCCCCTCTCGGTCCCAACCGGAAAAACACCCATGCCCCCGGACCGGATGACTGGCTTTAATCCATGGCCATGGGACCCTCATCACGGCCTCTCTGTACGGTGTGTGCTAGAAAGGGGTTGACAACTTACTGAACTGTACCCTACCTAAGGCAGGGACAAGTGGTAGTACCAGGCAAGTATGGGGGTTACTGGACAAGACTCGATCTAAGGCCGACTCAAGAGGTTCAAGTGTTCCCTGCATGATTATCATAACAAAAATATTTCCATTAACAGGTAAACTTACCACTCGTCAAGCCTCACCATGCCATACCGGACATACTCGTCCCGACGAGGTACTAGGGACAAGCCCGTGTCTACCCAAGACCACGACTTTCCCGGCTTCCTTCTGGTATGCAAGGGAAGCTTATGAGGATGAATACCATCACCAACATATCCATTTATCACAGCAAAGAAAACTCCACTATGCACTCATGCATATGATTTTTATCGTCACATAAAATAGCGTATGCTCCAAGTCAAGGTGATGTTGTAACCGTATTAACAACATCCAAAAATATTAAACCAGGGTTCAGGATGCTTGCCTTCAAGTGTATGCATGTGAGGGTGCACTTTTGAAGGATGCCTTTCTCCAAAAATCCTATTTTGAGAAAAATAATCAAACAACACACATTTCAAAAACAGTACAGAAAGTTGTCCCAAATATTTTTGGAATAAATCTTAAAATAAACTAGACGAAATTTGAGAGAGGTAGGAAAAAGAATCAATTCATTTGGAGTTTTATTTTAAAAGTTATAGCCAGTCAAAGATCAGTCAAAGTTCTGTTTTAATAAAATCAGAAAAAGGAAAAACGCTTCGAGGAAAATACGCTTTCAAAGCAGAGGTGACGTACTCGGGGTTTTTGCGCTATCACTTAAACAGAGAGGACGGGCGCGTGGGTCGCTGACAGTTGGTCCAGGGGGCCCACTGGTCAGGTTTGACCGTTCTTCCTCTCCCTCCTTTCTCTCTGCCCGAACGGGGCGGGGCTCCGGCGATCGCCGTCGGCGAACGGCAGCTCCCCATGGGGTCCCGAGGGCAGGGATGGATCCGCCAGGCTGGGGCGGTCCTCCCGGTGGGCGCTAGGCAGGCGGGGACGGAGGAGGTCACCGGCGGCGAGCTCCGCGGCGGACGGAGGTTCGGGAGCAGAGTGGGTTTTGGGCTCCGGTGGTCCTTGGTCGAAGCTGAGGCGCTAGGAAGCTCCGCATGACTACGGGGAAGCTCTTGGAGGCGTTGGATTGGCAGGGGAGGGCCTGGCTGCGACGAATTGCTCCAGAGCTCGGCGGCGGTCGAACTGGCCGGAGACGAGGAAGAAAGCCCCTCCTCGTCGATTGCTGGCTACGGGAGTGCTATGGGGGTGGCCTGGGTTTGTCTGAGTGCTCGGCTGAGCTCGGGGTCCCCTTTTATAGCGCGACGGGGCTGGCTCCGCGGCGGTGGATAAGATCGACGACGAGTCGCCGTTGTTGTAGCTGCAGGGCGTCGTGGCGGCGACGAGCGCGTGCCGACGAGCATGTGGATAAGCACGAGCTGTTCCCCGGGGCAGCTGGCGCGCGCGGGTGGCTTGGGCGGCGCCGTCCACGGCAGAGCCCGCAGCCGACGCCGGCGTGCCACCAAGGGAGCTCTGCCGGCGACGCTGTAGGGCGCCAGTGCGGCTTGGAGGTTTGCTGCGAGGGGGCGAGTGTATGGCGCGGCTCTGCAGGCGAGCTAGGACCAGTGACGGGACGCGTCGACCCGAGCGCACGCACGTGCAAAACGCGCGCTCTGGCCACGCCCAGAGCACGCACAGCAGGTGTTCGACGAAATGCCAGTGCGCGCTATAGAGCTAGAGTGAGGCTGGCAGTCAACAGGCCAGGTTTAGGGACATCTGGGAGGTTAGTGGACATGCTGGATGGGTCAGGGGCTCAAGTCCACAATGCAAACCAGGAGACATGCCAAAATTGTTCCCGCACACAGGGTGTTCGACAGAATGCCATGGTCATCTAGGCAACTCTTGGGGTGGCCAAACTCTCCAGATCCTAGTCTCTTTAGGAGCTAAGGAAAGTGGCAGGGTTAGTTTGGCAAAAACAGAAAGTTGATAGTGCAAGATTTTGAGAAAACCAGTTTTGGGCAGAAACTAAAGGCTATCATTGCATGCACCAAAAATACCCCAATGGGTCCAATCTCCTGGACTTAAGGGTTTGGAAAGGAGAACTATAAGTAGGAAAAAGTTCAAGGGCACTAGAGCAAAATAAAATGGGGTTGCAGTACAAATCACCAAACTGGACCAGAATGAAGATGAGGTTGATTCACTCAAATTTTTCAAAGAACATCACTGGGTTTTTGCATGAGGTTGCATTATAAGCATCCACTGACATCTCCAAACACTTGGAAGAATTTTTAGAACAATATTTAAATAGGTTGTAGTGCAAAAACACCTACTGGACCAGATTTGAAAAATTGATGTAGAGCTCAAAATCTCCAATGACCAAAAGATATTTTTGCATAAAAGTGATGTGGAAACCTCACATGTCATCCCCAAAATTTTGTGAAAATATTAGAAGTATTTATCAAATGGTTGCAGTGCAAAAGGAGCTCCAAATTAATGAAAGTTCATTTTAAAAGAATAAAGCTCATGAAAAAATAATTATGCAAATAAGTCCACTGATAAAGAATTGATTTTATAAAGAGGGCATACAAGTCCAATAATATTTTTGGAAAGTTTCCATTTGAGGTGAAAACCCACAATATTAAAGAGAAGAGGGGTTCTGAAATCAGAGGAGAAATCCAGAAAAATAAAATTTTTATTTCCTGGCAAAATTTTAATTAATAAAACAAGGTCAAATTTTTGGGGTGTTACAGTTTTTCAAAGAAAGACCTCGGTGAAGCTGCTTACATATTGAGCATCAAGATCTATAGAGATAGATGAAGACGCTTGATAAGTTTTTCAATGAGTACATACCTTAACAAGATTTTGAAGTAGTTCAAAATAGAACAGTCAAAGAAAGAGTTCTTGCCTGTGTTACAAGGTGTGAAATTGAGTAAAGACTCAAAGCCCGACCACGGCAAAAGATAGAAAGAGAATGAAAGTCATTCCCTATGCCTTGGCCATAGGTTCTATAAAGTATGCCATGCTGTGTACAAGATCTATTGTATACCCTACACTGATTTTGGCAAGGGAGTACAATGGTGATCTAGGAGTAGATCACTGGACATCGGTCAAAATTATCCTTAGTGGAATAAGGATATGTTTCTCGATTATGGAAGTGACAAAAGGTTCGTCATAAAGGGTTACGTCGATGCAAGTTTTGACACTAATCTAGATGACTCTAAGTCTCGGTCTAGATACATATTGAAAGTGGGAGCAATTAGCTAAGAGTAGCTCCGTGCAGAGCATTGTAAACATAGAAATTTGCAAAATACTTACGGATCTGAATGTGACAGACCCGTTGACTAAAATTATCTCACAATCAAAACATGATCACACCTTAGTACTCTTTGGGTGTTAATCACATAGCGATGTGAACTAGATTATTGACTCTAGTAAACCCTTTGAGTGTTGGTCACATAGAGATATGAACTATGGGTGTTAATCACATGGTGATGTGAATTATTGATGTTAAATCACATGGCGATGTGAACTAGATTATTGACTCTAGTGCAAGTGGGAGACTAAAGGAAATATGCCCTAGAGGCAATAATAAAGTATTATATATTTCCTTATATCATGATAAATGTTTATTATTCATGCTAGAATTGTATTAACCGGAAACATAATACATGTGTGAATACATAGACAAACAGAGTGTCACTAGTATGCCTCTACTTGACTAGCTCGTTAATCAAAGATGGTTATGTTTCCTAGCCATAGACATGAGTTGTCATTTGATTAACGGGATCACCTCATTAGGAGAATGACGTGATTGACTTGACCCATTCCGTTAGCTTAGCACCCGATCGTTTAGTATGTTGCTATTGCTTTCTTCATGACTTAAACATGTTCCTATGACTATGAGATTATGCAACTCCCGTTTACCGGAGGAACACTTTGTGTGCTACCAAATGTCACAACGTAAATGGGTGATTATAAAGGTGCTCTACAGGTGTCTCCAAAGGTACTTGTTGGGTTGGCGTATTTCGAGATTAGGATTTGTCACTCCGATTGTCGGAGAGGTATCTCTGGGCCCACTCGGTAATGCACATCACTATAAAGCCTTGCAAGCATTGTGACTAATGAGTTAGTTGCGGGATGATGTATTACGGAACGAGTAAAGAGACTTGCCGGTAACGAGATTGAACTAGGTATCGAGATACCGACGATCGAATCTCGGGCAAGTAACATACCGATGACAAAGGGAACAACGTATGTTGTTATGCGGTTAGACCGATAAAGATCTTCGTAGAATATGTGGGAGCCAATATGAGCATCCAGGTTCCGCTATTGGTTATTGACCGGAGAGGTGTCTCGTTCATGTCTACATAGTTCTCGAACCCGTAGGGTCCGCACGCTTAACGTTACGATGACAGTTTTATTATGAGTTTATGTATGTTGATGTACCGAAGGAGTTCGGAGTCCCGGATGAGATCGGGGACATGACGAGGAGTCTCGAAATGGCCGAGACGTAAAGATCGATATATTGGACGACTATATTCGGACTTCGGAAAGGTTCCGAGTGATTCGGGTATTTTTCGGAGTACCGGAGAGTTACGGGAATTCGTATTGGGCCTTAATGGGCCATACGGGAAAGGAGAGAAAGGCCCCAAAGGGAGGCTGCACCCCTCCCCATGGGCTAGTCCGAATTGGACTAGGGAGGGGGGGGGCGCCCCCTTCCTTCTTTCTCCTTCCCCCTTCCCTTCTCCTACTCCCACAAGGAAAGGAGGAGTCCTACTCCCGGTGGGAGTAGGACTCCCCCCTTGGGCGCGCCACCTCCCCTTGGCCGGCCCTCTCCTCCTTGCTCCTTTATATATGGGGGCAAGGGGGCACCCCAAGGGCACACAACTTGATATACGATATTTTAGCCGTGTGCGGTGCCCCCCTCCACCATATTACACCTCGATAATACCGTTGCGGAGCTTAGGCGAAGCCCTGCGTCGGTGGAACATCATCATCGTCACCACGCCATCGTGCTGACGAAACTCTCCCTCAACACTCGGCTGGATCGGAGTTCGAGGGACGTCATCGAGCTGAACGTGTGCTGAACTCGGAGGTGCCGTGCGTTCGGTACTTGATCGGTCGGATCGTGAAGACGTACGACTACATCAACCGCGTTGTGATAAACGCTTCCGCTGTCGGTCTACGAGGGTACGTGGACAACACTCTCCCCTCTCGTTGCTATGCATCACCATGATCTTGCGTGTGCGTAGGAATTTTTTTGAAATTACTATGTTCCCCAACAGTATCACATACAACCTTTCCTCAAGAAAATCGTCGAGGAAACAATGTTTTGACATCCTATCTGCAAGATTTCATAAATAATGCAGTAACTGCTAATATAATTCCAACAGACTCTTAGCATCGCTACGAGTGAGAAAGTCTCATCGTAGTCAACTCCTTGAACTTGTCGGAAAACATCTTAACGACAAGTCGAGCTTTCTTAATGGTGACACTTACCACCATTGTCCGTCTTCCTTTTAAAATCCATCTGTACCCAACAGCCTTACGACCATCAAGTAGTTCTTCCAAAGTCTATACTTTGTTTTCATACATGGATCCTCTCGGATTTTATGGCCTTGAGCCATTCGTCGGAATCCGGGCCCACCATCGCTTCTCCATAGTTTGTAGGTTCATAGTTATCTAGCAACATGATTTCCAAGACATGATTACCGTACCATTATGACATAGTACGCATCCTTGTCAACCTATGAGGTTTGGTAGTGACTTGATCTGAAGTTTCATGATCACTATCATCAACTTCCACTTCAATTGGTGTAGGCTCCACAGGAACAAATTCCTGTGCCATACTGCACACTAGTTGAAGTGACGGTTCAATAACCTCATCAAGTCTCCACCATCCTCCCACTCAATTCTTTCGAGAGAAACTTTTCCTCGAGAAAGGACCTGTTTCTAGAAACAATCACCTTGCTTTCGGATCTGAAATAGGAGGTATACCCAACTGTTTTGGGTATTCTATGAGGATGCATTTATCCGCTTTGGGTTCGAGCTTATCAGCCTGAAATTTTTTCACATAAGCGTCGCAGCCCCAAACTTTTAAGAAACGACAACTTAGGTTTTTCTAAGCCATAGTTCATACGGTGTCGTCTCAACGGAATTACGTGGTGCCCTATTTAAAGTGAATGCGGTTGTCTCTAATGCCTAATCCATAAACGATAGTGGTAATTCGATAAGAGACATCATGGTATGCACTATATCCAATAGGGTGCCGTGATGATGTTCGGACACACCATCACACTATGGTGTTCCAGGTGGTATTAGTCGTCAAACAATTTCCACAATGTCTTAATTGTGTGCCAAACTCGTAACTCAGATATTCATCTCTATGATCATATCATAGACATTTATCCTCTTGTCACGATGATCTTCAACTTCACTCTGAAATTACTTGAACCTTTCAATAATTCAGACTTGTGTTTCATCAAGTAAATATACTTAGCATATACTCAAATCATCTCTGAAGTAAGAACATAACGATATCCACTGCGTGCCTCAGCACTCATTGGACTGCACACATCAAAATGTATTACTTCCAACAAGTTGCTCTCTCGTTCCATCTCACTGAAAACGAGGCCTTTCAGTCATCTTGCCCATGTGGTATGATTTGCATGTCTCAAGTGATTCAAAATCAAGTGAGTCCAAATGATCCATCTGTATGGAGTTTCTTCATGCATATATACCAATAGACATGGTTCGCATGTCTCAATCTTTTCAAAAATGAGTGAGTCCAAAGATCCATCAACATGGAGCTTCTTCATGCGTTTTATACCAATATGACTCAAATAGCAGTACCACAAGTATGTGGTGCTATCATTACTATCTTATATCTTTTGGCATGAACATGTGTATCACTACGATCGAGATTCAATAAACCATTCATTTTAGGTGCAAGACCATTGAAGGTATTACTCAAATAAACAGAGTAACCATTATTCTCCTTAAATGAATAACCGTATTGCGATAAACATAATCCAATCATGTCTATGCTCAACGCAAACACCAAATAACAATTATTTAGGTTTAGCACCAATCCCGATGGTAGAGGGAGCGTACGATGTTTGATCACATCAACCTTGGAAACACTTCCAACACATATCGTCATCTCACCTTTGGCTAGTCTCCGTCTATTCCGTAGCCTTTTATTTCGAGTTACTAACACTTAGCAACCGAACCGGTATCTAATACCCTGGTGCTACTAGGAGTACTAGTAAAGTACACATTAATATAATGTATATCCAATATACTTCTGTCGACCTTGCCAGCCTTCTCATCTACGAAGTATCTAGGGTAGTTCTGCTTCAGTGACCGTTCCCCTCATTTTAGAAGCACTTAGTCTCAGGTTTGGGTTCAACCTTGGGTTTCTTCACTAGAGCAGCAAGTGATTTGCCGTTTCATGAAGTATCCCTTCTTTCCCTTGCCCTGCTTGAAACTAGTGGTTTTACTAACCATCAACAATTGATGCTCCTACTTGATTTCTACTTTCGCGGTGTCAAACATCGCAAATTGCTCAAGGATCATCATATCTATCCCTGATATGTTATAGTTCATCACGAAGCTCTAGTAGCTTGGTGGCAGTGACTTTGGAGAACCATCACTATCTCATCTGGAAGACAACTCCCACTCGATTCAAGCGATTGTAGTACTCAGACAATCTGAGCACATGCTCAACGATTGAGCTTTTCTCCCTTAGTTTGTAGGCTTAAGAAACTTGTCGGAGGTCTCACACCCCTTGACGTGGGCACGAGCCTGAAATCCCAATTTCAGCCCTTGAAACATCTCATATGTTCCGCGACGTTTCAAAAACCGTCTTTGGTGCCTCAATTCTATACCGTTTAACTTTACGCACTGAACTATCACGTAGTCATCAAAACGTGTATGTGAGATGTTCGCAACATCCACAAACGATGCTCGAGGTTCAGCACACCGAGCGGTGCATTAAGGACATAAGCCTTCTGTGGAGTAATGAGGACAATCCTCAGTTTACGGACCCAGTCCGCATAATTGCTACTATCAAAGTTCAACTAAATTTTCTCTAGGAACATATCTTAAACAGTAGAACTAAAGCGTAAGCTACGACATAATTTGCAAAGACCTTTTGACTATGTTCATGATAATTAAGTTCATCTAATTATTTAATGAACTCCCACTCAGATAGACATCCCTCTAGTCATCTAAGTGATACATGATCCGAGTCAACTAGGCCGTGTCCGATCATCACGTGAGACGGACTAGTCATCATCGGTGAACATCTTCATGTTGATCGTATCTGCTATACGACTCATGTTCGACCTTTCGGTCTCTTGTGTTCCGAGGCCATGTCTGTACATGCTAGGCTCGTCAAGTCAACCTAAGTGTTTCGCATGTGTAAATCTGGCTTACACCCGTTGTATGCGAACGTTAGAATCTATCACACCCGATCATCACGTGGTGCTTCGAAACAACGATCCTTCGCAACGGTGCACAGTTAGGGGGAACACTTTCTTGAAATTATTGCGAGGGATCATCTTATTTATGCTATCGTCGTTCTAAGCAAATAAGATGTAAACATGACAAACATCACATGCAAATCATAAAGTGACATGATATGGCCAATATCATCTTGCGCCTTTTGATCTCCATCTTCGAGGCACGGCATGATCACCTTCGTCACCGGCATGACACCATGATCTCCATCATCATGATCTCCATCATCGTGTCTTCATGAAGTTGTCTCGCCAACTATTACTTCTACTACTATGGCTAACGGTTAGCAATAAAGTAAAGTAATTACATGGTGTTTTTCATTGACACGCATGTCATACAATAAATTAAGACAACTCCTATGGCTCCTGCCGGTTGTCATACTCATCGACATGCAAGTCGTGATTCCTATTACAAGAACATGATCAATCTCATACATCACATATATATAATTCATCACATCCTTTTGGCCATATCACATCACATAGCATACCCTGCAAAAACAAGTTAGACGTCCTCTAATTGTTGTTGCATGTTTTACGTGGCTGCTATGGGTTTCTAGCAAGAACGTTTCTTACCTACGCAAAAGCCACAACGGTGATATGCCAATTGCTATTTACCCTTCATAAGGACCCTCTTCATCGAATCTGATCCGACTAAAGTGGGAGAGACAGACACCCGCTAGCCACCTTATGCATCAAGTGCATGTCAGTCGGTGGAACCTGCCTCACGTAAGAGTACGTGTAAGGTCGGTCCTGCCGCTTCATCCCACAATGCCGCCGAATCAAGATAAGACTAGTAACGGCAAGCAAATTGACCAAATCATCACGCACAACTACTTTGTGTTCTACTCGTGCATAGAATCTACGCATAAACCTAGCTCATGATGCCACTGTTGAAGAACGTAGTAATAATTCAAAATTTTCCTACGTGTCACCAAGATCAATCTAGGAGATGCTAGCAACGAGAGAGAGGGAGTGCATCTTCATACCCTTGAAGATCGCTAAGCAGAAGCATTACAAGAACGCGGTTGATGGAGTCATACTCGAGGCGATTCAAATCGCGGAAGATCCGATCTAGCGCCGAACGGACGGCGCCTCCGTGTTCAACACACGTACAGCCCGGGGACGTCTCCTACTTCTTGATCCAGCAAGGAGAGAGGAGAAGTTGAGGGAGAACTCTAGCAGCACGACGGTATGGTGGCAATGGAGCTCGTGGTTCTCCGGCAGGGCTTCGCCAAGCACTACAGAGGAGGAGGAGATGTATGAGGAGGGAGGGGCTGCGCCAAGGAAGGGGTGTGGCTGCCCTCCCACCCCCTAACTATATATAGGGGGAAGGGGAGAGGGGGACGGCCCCTCTAGATGGATATAGAGGAGGAGGCGGCGGACAGGGGAAACCCTAGATGAGTTTGGGCGCCCCCACCCCCTAGGAAACTTGCCCCCCAAGCCGGGAGGGGCGGCTGCCCTAGGGGTGGCGCCCACACCTCTCCTGGTTATGTGAGAGGGGTTGGGAGGGGCGCACAGCCCCTTAGTGGGCTGGTTTGCCCCTTCCCCTTGGCCCATAAGGCCCCCCAACGCTTGCCGGGGCCTCCGAAACCCCTTTCGGACATGCTGGCCATAGCCTGGTACCCCCGGAACAATTCCGGACTCCAATACCCTTGGTCCAATATACTGATCTTCACCTCCGGACCATTCCGGAGCTCCTCGTCATGTCCGGGATCTCATCCGGGACTCCGAACAACCTTCGGTAACCACATACTATTTCCCATAACAACTCTAGCGTCACCGAACCTTAAGTGTGTAGACCCTACGGGTTCGGGAACCATGCAGACATGACCGAGACACCTCTCCGGCCAATAACCAATAGCGGGATCTGGATACCCATATTGGCTCCCACATGTTCCACGATGATCTCATCGGATGAACCACGATGTCGAGGATTGAGTCAATCCCGTATACAATTCCCTTTGTCTACCGGTATGTTACTTGCCCGAGATTCGATCGTCGGTATCCCTATACCTTGTCCAATCTCGTTACCGGCAAGTCTCTTTACTCGTTCCGTAACGCATGATCCCGTGACTAACTCCATAGTCACATTGAGCTCATTAGGATGATGCATTACCGAGTGGGCCCAGAGATACCTCTCTGTCATACGGAGTGACAAATCCCAGTCTCGATTCGTGCCAACCCAACAGACACTTTCGAAGATACCTGTAGTGCACCTTTATAGCTACCCAGTTACGTTGTGACGTTTGGTACACCCAAAGCATTCCTACGGTATCCGGGAGTTGCACAATCTCATGGTCTAAGGAAACGATACTTTGACATTAGAAAAGCTCTAGCAAAACGAACTACACGATCTTGTGCTATGCTTAGGATTGCGTCTTGTCCATCACATCATTCTCCTAATGATGTGATCCCGTTATCAATGACATCCAATGTCCATGGTCAGGAAACCATAACCATCTATTGATCAACGAGCTAGTCAACTAGAGGCTCACTAGGGACATGTTGTGGTCTATGTATTCACACATGTATTACGGTTTCCAGTTAATACAATTATAGCATGAACAATAGACAATTATCATGAACAAGGAAACACAATAATAACCATTTTATTATTGCCTCTAGGGCATATTTCCAACAGTCTCCCACTTGCACTAGAGTCAATAATCTAGTTCACATTACTATGTGATTGCAATGAATCCAACAGGGTTTGTTCATATCTCGCTTGTGAGAGAGGTTATTAGTCAACGGGTCTGAACCTTTCAGATCCGTGTGTTCTTTACAAATCTCTATGTCATCTTGTAGATGCAGCTACCATGTGCTACTTGGAGCTATTCCAAATAACTGCTCTACTATACGAATCCGGTTTACTACTCAGAGTCATCCGGATTAGTGTCAAAGTTTGCATCGACGTAACCCTTTACGACGAACTCTTTTACCACCTCCATGATCGAGAAAATTCCTTAGTCCACTAGTTACTAAGGATAAGTTTTACCGTTGTCATGTGATCCATTCCTGGATCACTCTTGTACCCCTTGATTGACTCATGGCAAGGCACACTTCAGGTGCGGTACACAGCATAGCATACTGTAGAGCCTACGTCTAAAGCATAGGGGACGACCTTCGTCCTTTCTCTCTCTTTTGCCGTGGTCAGATCTTGAGTCTTAGTCAACACTCACACCTTGTAACACAGCCAAGAACTCCTTCTTTGCTGATCTATTTTGAACTCCTTCAAAATCTTGTCACGGTATGTATTCATTTGAAAGTACTATTAAGCGTTTTTGATCTATCGTTATAGATCTTGATGCTCAATGTTCAAGTAGCTTAATGCAGGTTTTCCATTTCAAATAACCCTGTATGCTTTCCAAAAATTCTACATCATTTCTGATCAACAATATGTTAACAACATATACTCATCAAAAATTCTATAGTGCTCCCACTCACTTCTTTGGAAATACAAGTTTCTCATAAACTTTGTATAAACCCAAAATCTTTGATCATCTCATCAAAGCGTATATTCCAACTCCGAGATGCTTACTCCAGTCCTTAGAAGGATTGCTGGAGCTTTGCATACTTGTTAGCATCTTTCAGGATTGACAAAACCTTCTGGTTGTATCACATACAACCTTTCCTCAAGAAAATCGTCGAGGAAACAATGTTTTGACATCCTATCTGCAAGATTTCATAAATAACGCAGTAACTGCTAATATAATTCCAACAGACTCTTAGCATCGCTACGAGTGAGAAAGTCTCATCGTAGTCAACTCCTTGAACTTGTCGGAAAACATCTTAACGACAAGTCAAGATTTCTTAATGGTGACACTTACCATCATTGTCCGTCTTCCTTTTAAAATCCATCTGTACCCAACAGCCTTACGACCATCAAGTAGTTCTTCCAAAGTCTATACTTTGTTTTCATACATGGATCCTCTCGGATTTTATGGCCTCGAGCCATTCGTCGGAATCCGGGCCCACCATCGCTTCTCCATAATTCGTAGGTTCATTGTTGTCTAGCAACATGACTTCCAAGACATGATTACTGTACCATTATGACGTAGTACGCATCCTTGTCAACCTATGAGGTTTGGTAGTGACTTGATCCGAAGTTTCATGATCACTATCATCAACTTCCACTTCAATTGGTGTAGGCTCCACAGGAACAAATTCCTGTGCCCTGCTGCACACTAGTTGAAGTGATGGTTCAATAACCTCATCAAGTCTCCACCATCCTCCCACTCAATTCTTTCGAGAGAAACTTTTCCTCGAGAAAGGACCTGTTTCTAGAAACAATCACCTTGCTTCCGGATCTGAAATAGGAGGTATACCCAACTGATCCAAGACAATATACTTTATTTTGGATATAAGAAAACATAACCCATTATGTTGTCTTCCTTGTCCAACATCAACCTTTTATCCTGTCATATTTTAATGAGTGCTCACAATTACAAAAGATGTCCAAGATAGTATATTTATATGTGAAATCCCTCTTCCTTCAATATTCTTTCATGAATTGTTCAAGTGACCAATTCTACGTTTGCTAACTTTCAATGAGTTTACTACCTATACTTATTATGTGTGAAGTCATTACTGCCCATGTTGTAAGCATATGAAACATATATAAATTCAGATTTACGACATTCAATTCATTCAACCTTTTACTCATAGGATATACGTGAAGCACGTGAGTTATTAACAAACTACTCCAAAAAGATACGAGTGAAGAACACTGAGTAGTCAAATGATTAACTAGCCATGGGAGGATTCTTTTTCATTCAAGATTTAAGATCCAATGAATTTATTCAAACAGCAAGTAAAATTGAAAATACGCTCCAAGCAAAACACATATCATGTGACGAATAAAAATATAGCTCCGAGTAAGGTATACCGATAGTTTTGAAGACGAAAGAGGGGATGCCTTCCGGGGCATCCCCAAGCTTAGGCACTTGAGTCTTCCTTGAATATTACCTTGGGGTGCCTTGGGCATCCCCAAGCTTAGGGTCTTTCCACTCCTTATTCTCCTCATATCGATATCTCACCCAAAGCTTGAAAACTTCAATCACACAAAACTTAACAAAACTTCGTGAGATAGGTTAGTATGATAAAGAGTAAACGATTCACTTTGGTACTGTCAAGGACAAGTTTCATAATTGTTCTCACACAATTCCTACTGTACCATATCATTTCTGCAATTTATATTGAGAAATATAAGTCATAGAAACTAGAAAACAAGCAAACTATGCAATGAAAACAGAATCTGTCAGAAACAGAACAGTCTGTAATGATCTGAACATAAACCATACTTATGCTACTCCAAAAATTATGAAATAAATTGGTGGACGTGAGGAATTTGTCTATTAATCTTCTTCAAAAAGAATCAACTCAAAAGCACTCTTCTGTAAAAAATTACAGCTAATCTCGTCAGAGCAAAGTTTCTGTTTTTTACAGCAAGATCACATTAAGTTTCACCCAAGTCTTCCCAAAGGTCTTACTTGGCACTTTATTGAAACAAAAGCTATAAAACATGATTACTACAGTAGATTAATCATGTAGACACACAAAAACAGTAAGGGTAAATATTGGGTTGTCTCCCAACAAGCGCTTTTCTTTAATGCCTTTTAGCTAGGCATGATGATTTCAATGATGCTCACATAAAAGATAAGAATTGAAACATAAAGAGAGCATCATGAAGAATATGACTAGCACAATTGATTCTAACCAACTTCCTATGACTAGGGATTTTGTGAGCACACAACTTATGGGAACAAGAATCAACTAGCATAGGAAGGCAAAACAAGTATAACTTCAAAACTTTAAGCACATAGAGAGGAAACTTGATATTATTGCAACTCCTACAAGCATGTATTCCTCCCTCATAATAATTTTCAGTAGCATCATGGATAGGAACTTTGTTCTCATACTCAATTGGAACCTCTTCCGAAATAGTGGAATCATTATTAGCTAAAGTTGACACTCTTCCAAATCCACTTTCATAAATATCACACTAAGATTCAACACCCTCCAAAATAGTGGGATCACTAATTCCTAAAGTTGACACTCTTCCAAACCCACTTTAAATTATAGTATTATTCATACTCCAAAAGATATAAGTGAAGTTCATGGAGCATTCTACAATTAATATAGATTAACCAATATCCAAGCTCAAAATATGTAAGTGAAGCACACGAAGCATTCTATAAAACCATACTCGAAAGATTTAAGTGAAGCACAAAGACCAATTCTATAAGATCATACTTAAAAGATATAAGTGAAGCACATAAAGTATTCTATAAATCAATTAAGGGCTATATCATGCTAGCATGGTTCTTAAAGGAAAAACAAAAACACAAAGGACACAAATCATGTGAACAAAACAAAAACCGAGGTATACCGATAATTGTTGAAGAAGAAAGATGGGATGCCAACCGGGGCATCCCCAAGCTTAGATGCTTGAGTATCCTTTGAAATATTTACTTGGGGTGCCTTGGGAATCCCCAAGATTGAACTCTTGCGTCTCTTTATTCTTCTCATATTGATAGTTCCTCGATCTTCAAACACTTCATCCACACAAAACTTTAACAAAAACTTTGTGAGATCCGTTAGTGTATTAAAGCAAATCACTACCTTTAGGTACTGTAATGAACTCATTATTTATTTATATTGGTGTTAAACCTACTGTATTCAAACTTCTCTATGGTTCATACCCCCCGATACTAGCCATAGATTCATCGAAATAAGCAAACAACACACGCAAAACAGAATCTGTTAAAAACAGAACAGTCTGTAGTAATCTGAAAGTTTGGTAAACTTCTGTAACTCCTAAAATTATGAAATAAATTTGAAAATTTGAACAATTTGTACATAAGTAATGTGCAAAAATTTTTAGACCCATTTGACCTTCCAGTAAAAAAATGTAAATTCATGCACTACAGCCAAAGTTTCTGTTTTTGTTCTGCACATAGTAAACAAGCAATCTAATCATCCTAAAACCAAAGCTTGGCACATTATTTTTATAATACAATGGATATATACAAGGGGATAATTATTTACAGAGAAATTTCCATGAAAATTTCTACATTGTTTCCGTGAGCATGAGCACAAGTGCTCAAGGTCGACCCTCACTTCTTCAATGCATAACTTTCCAATCACTTCTCTTTTTGAAAAACTTTTTAGGCATGAGAGGCAAGTATTTTTTTTGGTATTTTCATTCTTTAATTTTTTTTGTATGTTTCACCCACAACTAAACAGAAACAAAAAGGAAAAATGAAATCTATTTAGTGAAGAAAGCAAACAAGCACACACGAGAAAATCAACCCCACGCTATTGCTCCCCGGCAACGACGCCAGAAAAGAGCTTGATAATCCCCAAGTGCAGGGAATCATCGTAGCAATTCCCAAAGGTAGAAGTGATAAGTATGGAGTGTCGAACCCACAAGGAGCTAAAGGTAAGATCAATATTCTCTCAAGTCCTATCTGCCACTGATACGACTCTACGTACACCGAACGTTTGCTTCCAACTAGAAACGAGAAATAAAACTACGATGTGGGTATGAAGAGGATAACTTTGCATGATATCGGAGAGATTAAAACATAAAAGTAGGTGCTGTTATCATAAAGTTAGAATATATTACTAAATATTATAAATAGCGAGTGTGGAATAATGATGGATCGGTGTGCGGAATTGTCCTAGGCAATTGTTAACAAGACCGATAGTCGTCATTGCAATTTCATATGAGGGAGAGGCATAAGCTAACATACTTTCTCTTCTTGGATCATATGCACTTATGATTGGAACTCTAGCAAGCATCCGCAACTAAAGATCATTAAGGTAAAACCCAACCATAGCATTAAAGCATCAAGTCCTCTTTATTCCCATACGCAACAACCCCCTTACTCGGGTTTGTGTTTCAGTCACTCACCAACCCACTATAAGTGAATCATGAACGTATTGCAACACCCTACAGCGGGAATCCCTCACGCTTGCATGACACGGAGGGCACAATAGGACAGCACCAAAATAAAACATACAACTCGTACCAATCTAGATCATCAAGCAACCCAAAGACAAAGGATATCTACTCAAAACATCATAAGATGGCAACACATCATTGGATCATAATATGTGGCATAAAGCACCATGTTCAAGTAGGGATTACAGCGGGGTGCGGGAGAGTGGACCGCGTAAAATAGATGAGGATGGTGATGTTGATGAAGACAATCATCGCGGCGATGATTCCCCTCTCGATGGCACTCCGGTGCCACCAAGAGAGAGGAGGAGAGGTTCTCCCCCTTGTGCTTGCTGCTCCATGGCCTCCCCCCTCTGGTCCTTGGCCTTCATGGTGATGATGGCCCCTCCGGGATACTCCTCCATGGCCTCCGGTGATGGTGGCCCCCTCCGGCAGGGTGCCGGAGAGGGCCTAGATTGATTTCTCGTGGCTACAGAGGCTTGCGGCGGCGGAACTTCTGATCTAGGTTAATTTTCCGAGGTTTCTGTATTTATAGGAATTTTTGGCGTCGGTCTCATGTCAAGGAGGTGCCCGAGGCATCCACGAGGCAGGCCCACGCGCCTGGGGGGGGGGGGGGGGGGTGGGCGCCCCCCATCCTCGTGGGCGCCCCGGGACTCTCATGGCCCAACTCTTTTACTCCGAGGTCTTCTTTTGGTCCATAAAAATCGTAAAAAATTGGCATGTCAATTGGACTCCGTTTGATATTCCTTTTCTGTAAAACTCAAAAACAAGGAAAAAACAGGAACTGGCACTGGGCTCTAGGTTAATAGGTTAGTCCCAAAAATCATATAAAATAGCATATAAAACATCTAAGATGGATAATATAATAGCATGAATACTTCATAAATTATAGATACGTTGGAGACGTATCAAGGAGCAGAAGGAAATGACAAGCGGTTTTCAGTAAGGTATTCTATGCAAGCACTGAAATTATCGATAACAGATAGTTTTATGATAAGGTAATTCATAACGGGTAACAAGTAAAAAAAGTAAACAAGGTGCAGCAAGGTGGCCCAATTCTTTTTGTAGCAAAGGACAAGCCTGGACAAACTCTTATATAAAGGAAAGCGCTCCCGAGGACACGGGAATTATCGCCAAGCTAGTTTTCATCATGCTCATATGATTCGCGTTCGTTACTTTGATAATTTGATATGTGGGTGGACCGGTGCTTGGGTACTGCCCTTCCTTGGACAAGCATCCCACTTATGATTAACCCCTCTCGCAAGCATCCGCAACTACGAAAGAAGAATTAAGGTAAACCTAACCATATCATGAAACATGTGGATCCAAATCAGCCCCTTACGAAGCAACACATAAACTAGGGTTTAAGCTTCTGTCACTCTAGCAACCCATCATCTACTTATTACTTACCAATGCCTTCACCTAGGCCCAAACAATGGTGAAGTGTCATGTAGTCAACGTTCACATAACACCACTAGAGGAAAGACAACATACATCTCATCAAAATATCGAAGGAATACCAAATTCACATGACTACTTATAACAAGACTTCTCGCATGTCCTCAGGAACAAACGTAACTACTCACAAATCATATTCATGTTCATAATCAGAGGTGTATTAATATGCATAAAGGAGCTGAACATATGATCTTCCACCGAATAAACCAACTAGCATCAACTACAAGGAGTAATCAACACTACTAGCAACCCACAGGTACCAATCTGAGGTTTTGAGACAAAGATCGGATACAAGAGATGAACTAGGGTTTGAGAGGAGATGGTGCTGGTGAAGATGTTGATGGAGATTGACCCCCTCCCGATGAGAGGATCGATGGTGACGATTTCCCCCTCCTGGAGGGATGTTTCCCCAGCAGAACAGCTCTGCCGGAGCCCTAGATTGATTGCGCCAAGGTTCCGCCTCGAGATGGCGGTGCTTCGTCCCGAAAGCTTCCTGCTTATTTTTTCAGGGCAAAGACACCTTATACCAGAAGATGGGCATCGAGGGGCTTCCAGGTGGCCCACGAGGCAGGGGGCGCGCCCAGGGGGTAGGGCGCGCCCTCCACCCTCGTGGACAGTGGGTGGCCCCCCTATGGTGCTTTCTTCGCCCAATATTCACTACTGCAGGATGTTGCTAACGCGACACTATGATCAGAGACCCTTTCACGAAACTGTGTGCGATGAATTAATCACAAACGGGGATGTAAAAAAATCGTCAAAAAGGTGCCAAACTTTGCAATGGAGGATGCATCAAACACGGTTCAGATTTTTGTTGCGTATGCGATCCAGGGCATACAGTTCAGTCCAATGAACCATTTGCGATGAGGCGGAACAAAAGAAACGGGCAGCCTGATGAAGGCGTGTGCGATGTACAACATACGGTTCACTCGGATGGACTGTTTGTGATTAGGCAACACAAAAGAAACGGTCAGCCAGATCAAGGTGTGTGCGATGTACATCATACAGTTCACTCGGATGAATTGTTTGTGATTAGGCAACACAAAAGAAATGGTCAGCCAGATCAAGGTGTGTGCAATGTACGACATGCGGCTCACCCGGATGAACTGTTTGCGTTGAGACAAGAGAACAGAAATGGTTCAATATAACAAATACCATAAATATTGCAAGGTTCAAGTTCAAAGATTACAACGCCCAAATTCAAACATTGCAAGCTGCGTCATTTCTGAAAAGGGATCAGTCGCTGACAAGTCATGTATGGGTTTGACACAATAACTTCCAATTGCTTTGCCATATGCTCTTCCAGTACGAAGTTTGGAATTTTTGGAGGCACTTCCATTCCGCAGTACCAGCCGCCTTTGATAATCATACCATTGATCTTTCCTAATTAAATGCATGTTTAACCTCAGTACCCTCAGCACCTTTGCTCTGGCAAGAAAGAACATGGCGAGTGTAATCTCCGGTGGGGTCCCTCGGTAGGAGTTTAAAGTATGAGAGATGCAGATCCAGGCATTCGATGTGATTGTCGTTATCAACATCTTCCACCGGGCCTAATATGCACTGCAAAAGAAGAGAACGTGTTAGTGTCTACATGCAGTTTTGAACACTGCTACACGCCCATTTGGTTTGCAAGATTTGTAAAATGCACCAATGTGCCATCTTCGATCTGTCATGATTATCATGGGCATTAATTTGATTACAATCTAGAAACATGTAGCCTTCTTCATAAGAGGTTGGATTGGATGAAAAATTCCCTAAGAAAAATAGTACTGATGAATCCAAAGGAGAAATGCTTATGGACGATTGTAACCATATGAATCAAGCAACCAATATGGGGCGGGGGTGTATGTCCTAAAATCCTCCAAAATTCCTTCAGAAATCATAGTACATATCATTGTAAACTTGGGAAAAGGTGCAAAAAATTGAACTCCCTTATGGTTAACATTTAACAGGAAAGGAACATCACCTCGATATAGAGCTTCTTTAGGCAGGGAAAGCATCTCAGGCAACTGAAAACTTGGTCCAGGTTGGGGACGACAGATTCTAGTGCCAAGACCTTCACTGTGCCCAGAGTCTGGGTGAAGCTTCGCTGGATGACAGATGAACATACATATTCAAAACTATAAATAACATTGATATCAAGAAGGAGAGGTATATAAGGCGATTGCTGTACCTGAAAGTTGTAGTATTTGACAGACGAGTAGCCCACCACTTTCAATTTCGGCGCAGAAATGACATTGGTTCTTGTTGGACCTTGTTGATCAACTACAAGTAATCTCTCAAGTGAAGGTGTGTCCTGGATGACCATATTGTGGTCCACCTTTTGTGATCTCTCGTTACAGCACCAGCAACACACATAAATAGTGCGGAGAGTCCTGGAGGTGATGTGCAAGGTACTCGACCAATTCATCGCCTGAAGACAAAGGAACTCGAGTGCCGTACAGCCGCGGAGCAGGCGCGCCATGTCATCCTTTGGGATGCGAACGACGACGAGCTCGAGGTGCTTCAATCGTGGTAGAAAAAGAGCGGGCGCGTCATTAAGGGAGGGGGGGGGGAATGACAGTTCATGAACTTGGCGAGGCGCAGCGTGGGCGCGAAGCGGAGCGCGGACATTGGCAACAAGCTCATATGCCCATCATTATAACTTAGCTTCTCGAGCTGATCTATGGCGCGGGATCGGAACCATTCGTCAAGCTTGGCTCGCTCCCTGCCATTTGAACGGAACTTGCCCGCGATAAGGCCTTTGATTGGGCCATGGTGACTGCCGAGGATCTGGGAGAACGCATCCAAGCTTTGGCGATAGCCATGGCAGAGCTTGCGGGCATGGAGGAGGTCGACAGGGGTGCGGAGCCATAGGGTGCGCCACCGTCGGGAAACGGCGTCTGTCCTCCGATTTCTGATTGGGAGGAGGGATATGATGACTATCAACATATCATCGGGGAGGTTGTTGATGAAGTCTAGGCCTGCTGGAGTCGCTTGTGGTTCTTTCTCGACCCTCCTCCGCTTGTTGGCAGCCTCGTTCTCCACCTCGTCGGCGGGGGTGGGAACCTCTGTCTCCATATTCACGCCATGCTCCGGTGCTTCAACAGCCCCGGCGTCGCCACTCCCTCCGATGGGGCGCTTCGGCGGCATCCTCGTACACTGACGACTTTGAGGACTCAGAGCAGCGTCGAGGATGCGGGCGAGGAGAGAGGAATTGTGTGTGTGTGGCGAGGATGGGGGGGGGTGCGGCCGCTCGGCGGCGCCATTAATATAGACCAGAGGGAGCGAGGCGGGCGGCGTTCCAAGGCTGTCTCGCTTCCCGGTGAGAACAACTGCTTAATCTCTAGTATGAATGAAATCTATGCTAAATTACTGAATTTTAGTTGCAAAAAATAGATAGTGATATTGATTTTAGCTGCATATTTTGACAAATCGCAGTGTCTCTTGGCTTAGCGCCGAAGTCTGGCTTTAATTTTCATACCGTAATCTGAACTGTTTGCGTTGAAGAGATGCACAGATCCTGCGTTGAACAGCTTGTACGCTTCCCGGCGAGCCTGCGCACCGGACTGCACTCGCACGCCTCCCGTTCAGTCAAGCAGTTGTCCACACGGCACCTCCTATAGCCATTAAAACCAAGACACGTGGCGTCACATGAATGGTTAACCGAACGAACACAGTTTGAATTATACAAACATTTGAGATATTAAAGTGGCAACTATTTTTTTTCAAAATGCCTTTGTTGGCTGTCATTATTCGAGTGCGCCTTCTCTCAAAATGGACACGAAAAATACCACAGCATGTCGGGTGCCCTTCCATGATAGCATGCCAAGTTTCATGAATTTCAGACGAGTTTTGGATTTACTAGAATTTAAAAACCAGGTATCTCAATGTTTTGCCGGCAATCAACGGTGCCCCGGTGTTTGAAATTAATTCCCATTTCTTGCATGGGACCTAAGCATGCACCCAAGGACACCGATTTGATTTTTCAACGAATTTATATGCACTGGAGCATGCGCATGGAGTTCAAATTTGAATTATGCACATAAATGCATTGAAAACTCAGTTAATGCATAAAAATGTCCAAACGAACCCCGAAAAATCACAATAAATCACACAACACTCCTGTTGTTCTATGTTGACACGAGAAAAAAACTTGAAAGCAATAAGAGGCAATGGATATCGTTTCGTCCCCAAAGGTGGGACGTTCCCTACCGAAAACCATCTTGCTTGTTGTGAGAAGCTCCGGTTTGTGAGAAGCATATACCCAAACCTGCCCCAAATGGGACAAAATTTGTACCACGGCATGTTGATGCCGCTCCATGATAGCATGCCAAGTTTCATGAATTTCAGACGAGTTTTGAATTTACTAGAATTTAAAAACCAGGCATCTCAATGTTTTGCCGACAAGCAACAGTGCCATGGTGTTTGAAATTCATTCCCATTTCTTGCATGGGACCTAAGCATGCACCCAAGGACACATATTTGATTTTTCAACCAATTTATATGCACTGGAGCATGCACATGTAGTTCAAATTTGAATTATGCACATAAATGCATTGAAAACTTAGTTAATGCATAAAAATGTCCAAACGAACCCCGAAAAATCACAAAAATTCACACAACACTCCTGTTGTTCTATGTTGACACGAGAAAAAAACTTGAAAGCAATAAGAGGCAATGGATATCATTTCGTCCCCAAAGGTGGGACATTCCCTACCGAAAAACATCATGCCTGTTGTGAGAAGCTCCGGTTTGTGAGAAGCAAATACCCAGACCTGCCCCAAATGGGACAAAGTTTGTACCACGACATGTTGATGCCGCTCCATGATAGCATGCCAAGTTTCATGAATTTTAGACGAGTTTTGGATTTACTAGAATTAAAAAACCAGGCATCTCAATGATTTGCCAGCAATCAATGGTGCCATGATGTTTGAAATTCATTCCCATTTCTTGCATGGGACCTAAGCATGCACCCAAGGACAAAGATTTGATTTTTCAACGAATTTATATGCACTGGAGCATGCGCATGTAGTTCAAATTTGAATTATGCACATAAAATGCATTGAAAACTCAGTTAATGCATAAAAATGTCCAAACGAACCCCGAAAAATCACAAAAATTCACACAACACTCCTGTTGGTCTATGTTGACACGAGAAAATAACTTGAAAGCAATAAGAGGCAATGGATATCGTTTTGTCCCCAAAGGTGGGACGTTCCCTACCGAAAACTATCATGCTTATTGTGAGAAGCTCCGGTTTGTGAGAAGCATATACCCTAACCTGCCCCGAATGGGACAAAATTTGTACCACGGCATGTTGATGCCGCTCCATGATAGCATGCCAAGTTTCATGAATTTCAGACGAGTTTTGGATTTACTAGAATTTAAAAACCAGGCATCTCAATGTTTTGCCGGCAATCAACGATGCCATGGTGTTTGAAATTCATTCCCATTTCTTGCATGGGACCTAACATGCACCCAAGGACAAAGATTTGATTTTTCAACGAATTTATATGCACTGGAGCATGCACATGTAGTTCAAATTTGAATTATGCACATAAAATGCATTGAAAACTCAGTTAATGCATAAAAATGTCCAAACGAACCCCGAAAAATCACAAAAATTCACACAACACTCCTGTTGTTCTATGTTGACACGAGAAAAAAACTTGAAAGCAATAAGAGGCAATGGATATCGTTTCATCCCCAAAGATGGGACGTTCCCTACCGAAAACCATCATGCTTGTTGTGAGAAGCATATACCCAAACCCGCCCCGAATGGGACAAAATTTGTACCACGGCATGTTGATGCCGCTCCATGATAGCATGCCAAGTTTCATGAATTTCAGACGAGTTTTGGATATACTAGAATTTAAAAACTAGGCATCTCAATGTTTTGCCGGCAATCAACGGTGCCATGGTGTTTGAAATTCATCCCCATTTCTTGCATGGGACCTAACATGCACCCAAGGACAAAGATTTGATTTTTCAACGAATTTATATGCACTGGAGCATGCGCATGTAGTTCAAATTTGAATTATGCACATAAAATGCATTGAAAACTGAGTTAATGCATAAAAATGTCCAAACGAACCCCGAAAAATCACAAAAATTCACACAACACTCCTGTTGTTCTATGTTGACACGAGAAAAAAAAACTTGAAAGCAATAAGAGGCAATGGATATCGTTTCGTCCCCAAAGGTGGGACGTTCCCTACCGAAAACCATCATGCTTGCTGTGAGAAGCTCCGGTTTGTGAGAAGCATATACCCAAACCTGCCCCAAATGGGATAAAATTTGTACCACGGCATGTTGATGCCACTCCATGATAGCATGCCAAGTTTCATGAATTTCAGACGAGTTTTGGATTTACTAGAATTTTAAAACCAGGCATTTCAATGTTTTGCCGGCAATCAACGGTGCCATGGTGTTTGAAATTCATTCCCATTTCTTGCATGGGACCTAAGCATGCACCCAAGGACAAATATTTGATTTTCCAACGAATTTATATGCACTTGAGCATGCGCATGTAGTTCAAATTTGAATTATGCACATAAAATGCATTGAAAACTCAGATAATGCATAAAACTGTCCAAACGAACCCCGAAAAATTACAAAAGTTCACACAACACTCCTATTGTTTTAAAAATTGAAAGCACTAAGAGGCAATGGATATCGTTTCGTCCCCAAAGGTGGGACGTTCCCTACCGAAAACCATCATGCTTGTTGTGAGAAGCTCCGGTTTGTGAGAAGCATATACCCAAACCTGCCCCAAATGGGACAAAATTTGTACCACGGCATGTTGATGCCGCTCCATGATAGCATGCCAAGTTTCATGAATTTCAGACGAGTTTTGGATTTACTAGAATTTTAAAACCAGGCATCTCAATGTTTTCCCGGCAATCAACGGTGCCATGGTGTTTGAAATTCATTCCCATTTCTTGCATGGGACCTAAGCATGCACCCAAGGACACATATTTAATATTTCAACCAATTTATATGCATTGGAGCATGTGCATGTAGTTCAAATTTTAATTATGCACATAAATGCATTGAAAACTCAGTTAATGCATAAAAATGTCCAAACGAACCCTGAAAAATCACAAAAATTCACACAACACTACTGTTGTTCTTTGTTGACACGAGAAAAAAACTTGAAAGCAATAAGAGGCAATGGATATCGTTTCGTCCCCAAAGGTGGGACGTTCCCTACCGAAAACCATCATGCTTGTTGTGAGAAGCTCCGGTTTGTGAGAAGCATATACCCAAACCTGCCCCAAATGGGACAAAATTTGTACCATGGCATGTTGATGCCGCTCCATGGTAGCATGCCAAGTTTCATGAATTTCAGACGAGTTTTGGATTTACTAGAATTTAAAAACCAGGCATCTCAATGTTTCGCCGACAATCAACGGTGCCATGGTGCTTGAAATTCATTCCCATTTCTTGCATGGGACCTAAGCATGCACCCAAGGACAAAGATTTGTTTTTTAAACGAATTTATATGCACTGGAGCATGTGCATGTAGTTCAAATTTGAATTATGCACATAAATGCATTGAAAACTCAGTTAATGCATATAAATGTCCAACCGAACCCTGAATAATTCCAATTGTTTTATGATCACTGCAGATAAAAGGTCTAGCAATTCAAACACCGTCCATGGCCGCTGTGACCCCATTATGTAATTCAAATCAAGGCCAAAAATCAAGTAGATCCCACATAGTTTATTATAACCAACCGTGTGAGATGCAGCACAAAATATCTTCGGACCATGTCTGATGACACTTTGCGCGCCAGTTTTTTGTCTGAAGCGATTCCAAATTTTTGGCTTCCGCGGAAATATCTACCTCCCCGCCCCCTCCCCCTTACCAAAAGCCACATTTCCCCTCTTTTCGCCTTCCTTTCCAAGTTGAAACCTTCACTCCTTGCTTGCAGCACCGCCTCCTCCTCGCCAGCGACCCTCCTTCACGCTGCTCGTCCTCGCCTATCCAGGCAGGTAATCCACACCCGACCCCCATCCTCCTCCTCCTTCCACATCCCACATGCCCTAACAGCCGGCGCGAGCGCGACACCTTCCACCCAAATCACCAACCCCTCCACCAAATAAGCGCCGGCCTAAGCCATGGTGCACGTAGTATAGCCAGGACCTCAAGGAGCATTTGGCAGCGGAGAAGCAAATCGCGGTCGCACGCGCGGATGAGGTCGCGATGTCTGCTGTTCGTGCCGACCCCCAGATCTTGGAGGAGCACCTCGCCATCGAGGCCACCGTTGACACCTCGCGCACTAACGCCGCGACGCGGTTGGCTGCTTTAAACGACAGTTCGTGGCGTTTTCTTGAGGCCACCGTCGGTGCCTTCGACGAAGACTACGAGGTGTTTTCTTAGCGTGCACGTGCTTACCTCATCTCGAAAGCCAGAAGGTTGGTGCCCGGAGTGGCTCAGGCAACTCACCACTACAACGAGGGCACCTGATGTCTACTACAAAACCTTCTTCTTGTAGACGTTGTTGGGCCTCCATGTGCAGAGGTTTGTAGGACAGTAGCAAATTTCCCTCAAGTGGGTGACCTAAGGTTTATCAATCCTTGGAAGGCGTAGGGTGAAGATGGTCTCTCTCAAACAACCCTGCAACCAAATAACAAAGTGTCTCTTGTGTCCGCAACACACCCAATACAATGGTAAATTGTATAGGTGCACTAGTTCGGCGAAGAGATGGTGATACAAGTGCAATATGGATGGTAGATATAGGTTTTTGTAATCTGAAAATATAAAAACAGCAAGGTAACTAATGATAAAAGTGAGGGTAAACAGTATTGCAATACTTCGAAACAAGGCCTAGGGTTCATACTTTCACTAGTTCAAGTTCTCTCAACAATAATAACATAATTAGATCATATAACAATTCCTCAACATGCAACAAAGAGTCACTCCAAAGTCACTAATAGCGGAGAACAAACGAAGAGATTATTGTAGTGTACGAAACCACCTCAAAGTTATCCTTTCTGATCGATCTATTCAAGAGTTCGTACTAGAATAACACCTTAAGATACAAATCAACCAAAACCCTAATGTCACCTAGATACTCCAATGTCACCACAAGTATCTGCGGGTATGATTATACAATATGCATCACACAATCTCAGATTCATCTATTCAAACCAACACAAAGAACTTCAAAGAGTGCCCCAAAGTATCTACCGGAGAGTCAAGACGAAAACGTGTGCCAACCCCTATGCATAGATTACCAAGGTCACGGAACCCGCAAGTTGATCACCAAAACATACATCAAGTGAATCAATGGAATACCCCATTGTCACCATGGGTATCCGACGCAAGACATACATCAAGTGTTCTCAAATCCTTAAAGACTCAATCCGATAAGATAACTTCAAAGGGAAAACTCAATCCATTACAAGAGAGTAGAGGGGGAGAAACATCATAAGATCCAACTATAATAGCAAAGCTCGTGATACATCAAGATTGTGCCGAATCAAGAACACGAGAGAGAGAGAGAGAGAGATCAAACACATAGCTACTTGTACATACCGTGAACTACTCCCGCCTCGTCATGGAGAGCACCGGGATGATGAAGATGGCCACCGGTGAGGGATTCCCCCTCCGGCAGGGTGCCGGAACAGGGTCCCGATTGGTTTTTCGTGGCTACAGAGGCTTGCGGCGGCGGAACTCCCGATCTAGGTTATGTTCTAGAAGTCTGGGTATATATAAGAGGTGTTGGCGTCGGGAACTAGTGAGGAGGGTCTCCGAGGAGGCCATGAGGTAGGGGGGCGCGCCCCCACCCATCTCCGATACTCCGTGGGCTCTTCTGTCCCATCTCCGATACTCCGTGGGCTTCTTCTGGTCCAAAAATAATCTCCGTCAATTTTCAGGTCAATTGGACTCCGTTTGGTTTTCCTTTTCTGCGATACTCAATAACAAGGAAAAAACAGAAACTGGCACTGGGCTCTAGGTTAATAGGTTAGCCCCACAAATAATATAAAAGATCATAATAAAGCCCATTAAACATCCAAAACAGATAATATAATAGCATGGAACAATAAAAAATTATAGATACGTTGGAGACGTATCAAGCATCCCCAAGCTTAATTCCTACTCGTCCTCGAGTAGGTAAATGATAAAACAGAATTTTTGATGTGGAATGCTACCTAACATAATTTTTCAATGTAATTCTCTTTATTGAGGCATGAATGTCTAGATCCAAAAGATTCTAGACAAAGTTTTAATATTGACATAAAAATAGTAATACTTCAAGCATGCTAACCAAGCAATTATGTCTTATCAAAATAACATAGCCAAAGAAAGCTCGTCCCTACAAAATCATATAGTCTGTCCATGCTTCATTTTTGTCACACAAAATTCTCCCATCATTCACAACCTCGATGACAAGCCAAGCAATTGTTTCATACTTAGCCTTTTCAAACTCTTTCAACTTTTATGCAATATATGAGCGCAAGCCATGGACATGGCACTATGGGTGGAATAACATATCACTGGTGCGCGTCGGTCCTAAACAAACAGTTTAAAACCCCTTCCCGCGACGGCATCTGGAACCGTCTGCAAGTGAGCATGGGCGATAGGGGGGTCCTTCCCACACGACCCAGAAACCGTCGGGGATATGCCCTCCTGGCACACACGTTCGGCAAAATGAGGTCGTGTGCGACCGGCGAGCGCTCAAATACGGAAATACGTACAATACAGATAAAAAAATTACAATTATACGGAGAAATTGTTTCCGGTCTCAAGTACATCCCACATAGTCTGTCCCCGCTAACCGTTTCTGTTCTTATGCACATCCCACACAGTCGCTCCAAGGAAAACGTTTCCGTTCATAGGTACATCACACACAATTTTTCCCGTTAAATCGTTTGCGTTATTGAATGTAGCACACATGGTCCGTAGAAGAAACTGTGTGGCAAAGGCTGTCCATGACACACAGTTTTTATGTGGTAAATGTTTGCACAAGGTGGCTTAACGCAAACAGTTTTCAAGAGAAAGTCATGTGTGATTGTTCATTGATCCAACACGGTTTATTCCTAGAAACTGTGTGTGTTGCCTGAGGTCATCGCCCACGGTATTTTTTCAACAACCATTTGCAATATCAAAACCCAATTAGCAGGCTAATTCGCCATTAGCAAGCTAATTTCCCTATTATTAATAATCCATTTATTAATCTAATTAACATTCATATTAAGCAAACAATATATTTCATTTCCATATTAAGGAAGCATAATTTCATAATTGAAATACATCAGAGTACGACATGATATAGCTTCAGCACTTAGCTACCCCATTACACAATTGCACCAGCAGCAAGTTCCACATGCAAAATGTAGAACCTTTCGAAATTAGCATCATAGACGGTCTATAGACAGATGCATCTCATCTGTAAAACTGCTGAAGTGGAAGGCGAATATTGAGCCTTCATTCATGTTGAAGGTCTTTGGAACTTTAGGCCAGTGCCTGCGGATGATTGACCGTCCGTTCTTCGACCTCTTCGGGAACACTTCAATATTGAACCGTGGGTGTTGTATGAAAACCTTCCTCGCCTCCTGACCATAGAGGTGGTTTGAGAGGTAATCATCAGTGAACTGCTTTGGAAAGGTCTGAAAACAAGGATGTGCATAAATATCTTCTCTATATTGGAAATGGGTCAAAGGAATAAAAAAAGGCAAGGTATAATAGTTAGTACCATCTTGTAGTGAACGGATGTCTTCTTCATTGTGCAGACAAAGATCTTTTTGTTTTTTGTCACTTTATCCTAACAATCTTTCTGAGTCTTTTGATTTGATTGATATTCATGGACAACTCATTTCCCCATATGCAAAAAGGGTCGAACAGTGGGTCAAAACCTCTGACAGCAGGACCTACATGTGCAAGACCAAATTGTTAAAAACCAAAATATTAGAATGGTTCCTACAATTGCACAATAATGTGCTATTAGACAATGGACCATGCACGTGCTAACCTCGATTGTAAACCTCAATGCTTCCCATTGTTTCCCTGCAACACATATAAGGTAGTTAGTCATCAGGTTAAGTAAGGGTTCGCATGCTATCAGTAAAATATGTTGATGAAAAATAAGCACATTGCAGATTCATCAGATTAATTAAAGCCACACGGAAAACCCATTTCCCCAAACCAAGCATGATTAAGAACTAGGAAATATATCACTTGTATATGTTTCTCATGTATTAAGTGCAGCCAAATTCAATTTATTCCTCACATGCACAACAATACAAAATTCTACCCACGACAATTGGACATCGCATTGCAGAATTGAACCAAGCAGTTAACTAAACACCACAACAAATGAACCAAACATTAACTGAGCACCACATTGCACAACATAACATTGAACCAAGCAGTTAACTAAACACCACAACAAATGAACCAAACATTAACTGAGCACCACATTGCACAATATAACATACTCCTAATAGAAGATCAGAGAGTTAACCAAACAGTTAACTACAGCCAATTGTAGCAATTGTATTTGTTTCTCATGTATTTACTATAGCCAAATTCAATTTATTCCTCACATGGTATACAATAACAGAATGCACCCACAATTTTGTAAAGATAAATTCGATTTATTTCTCACATGGAAGACAATACAAAATTGCAGCCTGAAGAATTGAACATCACATTTGCAGAATTGAACCAAACAGTTAATTGAAGACGACAACTAATTAACAAAACAGTTAATAAGTGAGCACCACACAGCACGACATAAAGAACATATACACTAGAGCAACAGATTGCATGGTGAAATTAGATAGCACAATTCACTAGATTTTGTGAAGGAAAGGCAGGAGTAGCACACGCAACGGGTAAACTGAGCATGCTTAACCGGCGTAGCTAGCAATTGGCAAGGTGCTCCTCCACGATCTGGGGGTCGGCACGAATGGCAGCCATCGCGACCTCATCCGCGCATGTGGCCGAGATTTGCTTCTCCGCTGCCAAATGCTCCTTGAGGTCCTGGCTATATTGCGTGCACCATGGCTTAGGCCTGCACTTATTTGGTGGAGGGGTCGGTGATTTGGGTGGAATGTGTCACACTCACGCCGGCGGTCGGGGCATGTGGGATGTGGAAGGAGGAGGAGGATGGGGGTCGGGTGTGGATTACCTGCCTAGATAGAGGAGGCCGAGCAGCGTGAAGGAGGGTCGCCGGCGAGGAGGTGGCGGCGCTGCAAGCAAGGAGTGAAGGTTTCAACTTGGAAAGGAAGGCGGAAAGAGGGGAAATGTGGCTTTTGGTAAGGGGGAGGGGGCGGGGAGGTAGATATTTCTGCAGAAACCGAAAATTTGGAATCGCTTCAGCCAAAAAAATGGCGCGCAAAGTGTCATCAGAGTATCAGACACGGTCCCTTATTCAGAACTGTGTACGATATGTGGACATCACAAAATATTCAGATAGCTTAACCCATGTGTGTCACGACCGGTTTTTCAATAAAATATTTATTGAGAGACCAATCCCTTTTACGGACCAGTAGAGAAGAATTCCTTCACACTGGTAGACATTATCTTGGTCACAGAAGAAAAATACCAGGAGTACTGAATATAATATAAGGTTGAGCGGGGACTGCTCAACAATTTATTACATGCACGCCGAATAGACATAACGGCGGATAGGGTGGCATAACTACTAACTCACGATAACAACGGTGGTGGAAATATCACAGCGGAGCGGGTGATATGGCTCCTGCAAACTACAGCTCTTCGAGCGTCGGGGTGAAGCTCGAGGAGGTTTATTGCGGGTGGCGGAAGCGTTTATAATACAAGTGACCAATATCCAGGATCGCACAGGACTGACAGGGATTCCTCTAGGCGTCGGACTCACTATCGAATTCTTCATCCAAGAGATCGCCTTTGTCAACATCTGGCCAAATCAACAAGCCAGGTGAGTACTATGAAAGTACTCGCAAGACAGTTCGGACATAAGATATAACAAATGTAAACATGAAGCATAAGAACAGAATAACAAGTGCGTTCAGGCATAGAGACAATATTGCATGGGGGAATAACAGAGAAGTCGGGCGGTAGTCCTCCCGAAATCCCAAAATAAATACTGGGTGCCAAACGAGGGTCTGAATGACTCCTCGAGAGGAAACTGCAAGAATAATAATGCCGCAGTCGGGCGTCAGGGCGACACCACATAAAGGGCTTATAAAAGGAAATAAAAGATAGTGCATGCCACAGTCGGACGTCTGAGCGACATCACATAAAGGGCTTATATCAAAAGTAAATAATCAATATGCCACAGTCGGACGTCTGAGCGACATCACATAAAGGGCTTCATAACTTAACATCTTATTAGCTCAATAATTTAAATCATATCCAGAGAATAATCAGGCATGAGATAAATAACAGGGTTAGTCCATCCACATGAGTAACGTTCAGCTAAGTCTACTGCTCATGCTCACTAACCGGAAAGAAGAACAAACCACGAGGACTTGACATAGATAACGGTTTGAATAGAAACGCGCAAGCTCAAAGGGAAAACGCATTTGCCCGAAGGCGCCAACAGAAAACGTTTCGAGGGAGAAGAGAATAGAGGCTGACAGGGGGGGTCCACATGTCAGGTTTAAAAAGTTCGCCGGCGCCCGAAGACTGCGGTGGTCGCCGGCGTCGAACCACAGCGAGACAGGGAGATCGGAGTGTACCAAGAGCTTCAGCGTGTCCTTCCACGTCGGTGGGTGGTGGACTCGACCGACGGAGAGCACCACGTCGACGGTGACACTTTCTCCGGCGGACGGCGGCTCGGGTGATGGTGGAGAACTCTGGTGGGTGCTGCAAACTCCAAATTGAAGCGCGGGTCAGGAGAGTGGATGCATAGGGAAGCTACTGGCAAGAGTTGAAGGGTGGAGGTGCACGCACGGGAGCGAATCGAGCTGGATCCCGTGGCGGGTCGCGGCGGCCGGAGTCGGGGAAGAAAGCTCCCTCGGGGCTCTTCCAGTGGCTTGGTGTGGTCTAGGTGGAGTGCAGAGGTGGTGTGGGTTCGAGTTGAAGCTCGGGGCCTCTATTTATAGGCGGATCGAGGGGGCGGCCGTGAACGGGATCGCTCCGGCGAGCAATTACGGCGAGGCAGTGTCTTGGCAGGGAGCTTAAGTGGCCAGGCAGCATCAGTGAGATGTACTGGTGTCGTTCCCCCGCTAATCCCGGTTGGTCTTGGCGTAATGGCGCCGGTCCACGGTGGGGTGGCCGCACGGGCACGACGGCGGCAGAGAGCGCGCTCCGCGCCCAGCGGTTCACGACGAGGGTGGCAGCGCGCACTGGGGAGTGGAAGGCCACGCGGCGATCTCCGGTGGCTTGGGCGGCACTGGGTGGCGCCGTCTGCGCTGCGCCTCTCTCTGGCGGCCGCAAAGCCGCCGTTGGCGTCGGTCACGGGGCGGCGCACCTCCTCCAGCTCGTCGCCGACGTCCGCAAGCATCCAGGCGCTCGTGCGGTGCAGAGGACAAGGGGGAGGGGACGGGGAACACGGCGACGCCGAGGCACTGGCGAGATCGACTACGGACACTGAAGAAACGACAGCAACACTGAACTGTTCTCTGAATTTGACTGAACCTGATTTTGACAATGCTCTGCAGGTGTTCGAAAAAATGATTTGGCAAGGAGAAATTTTTTCCTGGAGCTGGGGCTTGGTGAGGTGACCACTCAATGCACCCAGAGGCTGTCTGATTTTTCTCAGAAATTTTGGAGAGGGATTTGAATGAATTTCATCAAATTTGGCAAAACTGGTCCAAACTTGCAGCAAGTATAGTTTGAAAATTTTGAACTGAAGACCAGTGGATCTTCATGGATCTTGGTTGAGGGTTCAAAGGACTAGGAAGGGAAATTGGTTTGGGGGCAAAAATCAAAACAGAAATGGTAGCTCCTTTGTAAATCTCCAAGGGCTAGAATAGAAGGCGGAAATTGTTTTGATAAGATTTAAATGGAAAAATAATCATATGGGGAGGTTCAACTTTCTGGATTTGATGCAAATCAAGATCCAAAGGTGAGGGAAGGTTTAGGAGAGTGGATTTGCACTAAGGCCATGGCAAGAGAGATTTGTTGAAAGTGGTAAAGGATTATTCCAAAAGCTATAGAGTATTATCAAAGGAATTTTCAAAAGACATTTTTCCCAAGTGAAAAGCATTTTGGCTTGAGTCCAAAATAAAAAGCAAGAACCTCCAAGACCAAAAACAAGTCTTGGGTGAATCCAAATAAAACTCTTGCCATAAAAAAATATTTTGAAAGGGTTTTTTTTTGATTTTTTTTAAAATCACCTCCCTCAAGTCAAGTAAATTTGTTGAAAAATCCAAATGAAATTTTGGGTGTCACAATGTGTGATGAGTTTGAACGTCAAAAGTTTTGGTTCGAATTTCCATGGTTACAGTGGTCATCCACGTCATTGCATAATTTGGGTACACAAAGGAGACTACAACACACTCACACTTCTTAATCGAGCAAGTTCAGCAATTAAACTGAGCTAGCTGACCTAAACATTACTCTAACAAATTAAAGACCGGCGCACTTAATTAAACAAAACATAGAGTACTACTACGGCTGGTGCTCGTCGATCTCCGCCGCCGCCTCCATGTCCAGCCCGCGCCCGACTGTCTCCTGGGGAAGGGGCTCCATGGCATCCATCGCACCATACTCGGCAAGCATCTCGCCATCCGCCTCCACCATCTCTTTGGAAAAGGCCGCCATGAGCTGGGCGTGCGCGGACGCGATCTGGGCTTGGACGGGCTCGTCGTTGCAAGGTATGCGGCGGAGGAACGGACGGCTGCTCGAACGCTCTCCGCGATTGCCAGCTCTTCGGCCGTGGGTTGCCGACCGTTGTCGGAGAAGCTTCGTTTGATTTGTGCGGTGACCGCCAGGAGCTGGGCGTGAGCGGCCTCCATTAGGGATAAGGCCGCCACTGCGGAACGGACAGCTGCTGTGCCGCTCTCGCCAGTTGCTATCCCCGAGGCAGATGTTGCTGCCACCACCTGAGAAGCAACAGCGGCCGTTTGGGCTGCCTTTGCCGCCCGGTCACAAATTGTGGCCGTGCTCATGCACCTTGTTAGCACGCGCATGGCGGCTGCGACCACGCTCTCGCCGGAGTGGGCCACCGAAGTTGCCCTCACGACGCGGGTCCACGTGCCCATCTTTCACCGGCGACGATTGAACAGTGAAATGATATTTGGGGAGCGAGATAGTGTGTTTGAGACGCCGGCTGTGGACTGTAGCCGACGCACCTTCTCGCGTGAACCATAGGCGTACTATACACCGACGGTGCTCCAAGATATTTTGTACTACATCTCACACGGTTGCTGATAATAAACTGTGTGTGATCTACTTGATTTTTCATCTTGATTTGAATTACATAATGGGGTCACAGCCACAATGGACGGTGTTTGAATTGCTAGACCTTTTATCTGGAGTGAACATGCAGCTATATGTGTGTCATAAAAGAATTGGAATTATTCAGGGTTCATTTGAATGTTTAATACATTAAATTGGTTTTCTATCAATTTCAGGCGAACAATTCAAATTTGAACTACATGCACATGCTCCAGTGCATATGAATTGGTTCAAAAATAAAATCTGTGTCCTTGGGTGCATGCTTAGGTCCCATGCAAGAAATGGGAATGAATTCCAAACACCGGGGCACCGTTGATTGCCGGCAAAACATTGAGATGCCTGGTTTTTAAATTCTAGTAAATCCAAAACTCGTCTGAAATTCATGAAACTTGGCATGCTATCATGGAGAGGCATCAACATGCCGTGGTACAAATTTTGTCCCATTTGGGCAGGTTTGGGTATATGCTTCTCACAAACCGGAGCTTCTCATAACAAGCATGATGGTTTTCGGTAGGGAACATCCCACCTTTGGGACGAAACGATATCCATTGCCTCTTATTGCTTTCAAATTCTTTTCTCGTGTCAACATAGAACAACAGGAGTGTTGTGTGATTTTTCGTGATTTGTCGGGGTTCGTTTGGACATTTTTATGCATTAACTGATTTTTCAATGCATTTTATGTGCATACTTCAAATTTGAACTACATGCACATGCTCCAGTGCATATAAATTGGTTGAAAAATCAAATCTGTGTCCTTGGGTGCATGCTTAGGTCCCATGCAAGAAATGGGAATGAATTTCAAACGCCGGGGCACCGTTGATTGCCGGCAAAACATTGAGATGCCTGGTTTTTAAATTCTAGTAAATCCAAAACTCGTCTGAAATTCATGAAACTTGGCATGCTATCATGGAGCGGCATCAACATGCCGTGGTACAAATTTTGTCCCATTTGGGGCAGGTTTGGGTATATGCTTCTCACAAACCGGAGCTTCTCACACCAAGCATGATGGTTTTCGGTACGGAACGTCCCACCTTTGTGGACGAAACGATATCCATTGCCTCTTATTGCTTTCAATTTTTTTTTCTCGTGTCAACATAGAACAACAGGAGTGTTGTGTGAATTTTTTGTGATTTTTTGGGGTTCGTTTGGACATTTTTATGCATTAACTGAGTTTTCAATGCATTTTATTTGCATAATTCAAATGTGAACTACATGCACATGCTCCAGAGCATATAAATTGGTTGAAAAATCAAATCTGTGTCCTTGGGTGCATGCTTAGGTCCCATGCAAGAAATGGGAATGAATTTCAAACACTGGGGCACCGTTGATTGCTGGCAAAACATTGAGATGCCTGGTTTTTAAATTCTAGTAAATCCAAAACTCGTCTGAAATTCATGAAACTTGGCATGCTGTCATGGAGTAGCATCAACAAGCCGTGGTACAAATTTTGTCCCATTTGGGGCAGGTTTGGGTATACGCTTCTCACAAACCGGAGCTTCTCACAACAAGCATGATGGTTTCGGTAGGGAACGTCCCACCTTTGTGGACGAAACGATATCCATTGCCTCTTATTGCTTTCAAATTTTTTTCTCGTGTCAACATAGAACAATAGGAGTGTTGTGTGATTTTTTTGTGATTTTTCGGGGTTCGTTTGGATATTTTTATGCATTAACTGAGTTTAAAATGCATTTTATTTGCATAATTCAAATTCGAACTACATGCACATGCTCCAGTGCATATAAATTGGTTGAAAAATCAAATCAGTGTCCTTGGGTGCATGCTTAGGTCCCATGCAAGAAATGGGAATGAATTTCAAACACCGGGGCACCGTTGATTGCCGGCAAAACATTGAGATGCCTGGTTTTTAAATTCTTGTAAATACAAAACTCGTTTAAAATTCATGAAACTTGGCATGCTATCATGGAGCGGCATCAACATGCCGTGGTAAATTTGTTCTCCCACTTGGAGCAGGTGTGGGTATATGCTTCTCACAAACCGGATCTTATCAGAACAAGCATGATGGTTTTCGGTAGGGAACGTCCCACCTTTGGGGACGAAACGACATCCATTGCCTCTTATTGCTTTCATTTTTTTTCTCATGTAAACATAGAACAACAGGAATGTTGTGTGATTTTTTGTGATTTTTCGGGGTTCGTTTGGACATTTTTATGCAATAACTGAGTTTTCAATGCATTTTATGTGCATAATTCAAATTTGAACTACATGCACATGCTCTAGTGCATATAAATTGGGTGAAAAATCAAATGTGTGTCCTTGGGTGCATGCTTAGGTCCCATGCAAGAAATGGGAATGAATTTCAAACACCAGAGCATCGTTGATTGCCAGCAAAACATTGAGATGCCTGGTTTTTAAATTCTAGTAAATCCAGAACTCGTCTGATATTCATGAAACCTGGCATGCTATCATGGAGCAGCATCAACATGCCGTGGTACAAATTTTCTCCCATTTGGAGCAGGTGTGGGTATATGCTTCTCACAACAAGCATGATGGTTTTCGGTAGGGAATGTCCCAGCTTTGTGGACGAAACGATATCCATTGCCTCTTATTGCTTTCAAATTTTTTTCTCGTGTCAACATAGAACAACAGGAGTGTTGTGTGATTTTTTGTGATTTTTCAGGGTTCGTTTGGACATTTTTATGCATTAACTAAGTTTTCAATGCATTTATGTGCATAATTCAAATTTGAACTACATGCACATGCTCCAGTGCATATAAATTGGTTAAAAATCAAATATGTGTCCTTGGGTGCATGCTTAGGTCCCAGGCAAGAAATGGGAATGAATTTCAAACAACAGGGCACCGTTGATTGCCGGCAAAACATTGAGATGCCTGGTTCTTAAATTCTAGTAAATCCAAAATTAAGTTAACCATTTATGTGACGCCACGTGTCTTGGTTTTAATGGCTGTAGGAGGTGCCGTGCGGACAGCTGCTTGACCTTGATTGAACGGGAGGCGTGCGAGCGCCGTCTGGTGTGCAGGCTGACCGAGAGGCGTGCAAGCTATCCTGGAGTGCGCAGGCTCACCGGGAAGCGTGCGAGCTGTACGCTGCGTAGGCTCACTGGGAAGCGAGCCCTTTGACTTCCATGGCCGCCCGCCTTGCTCGCATCCTCTCCATTAATGGCGCCCAAGCCGCAGTTTAATTCGCTTTTTAAATATAAGACACTCATCGCAAATGTTTTAGTTAGAACACCCGTATGCAAACCGACAGCTTCCCCAGGAAGCCAAGAGAAAATGTGCCGAGCAGGATTTCTGCAGCTCTTGATCGCAAACGTTTTAGATAGAACACCCGTATGCAGAGTGAGAGAAGCGCAGGATTTGTGCATCCCTTCAACGCAAATGGTTGTTTTGGATGACCCGTGTGGAACCACGTACAAACAATTTGGTAAGATTTGTCAATCCTTGTAACACTGCGATTTGTCAAAATATGAAGCTAAAAATCACTAGCAGTATCTAATTTTTGCAACTAAAATTCAGTAATTAAGCATAGATTTCATTCATAAATTAAGCAGTCGTTCTTAATTTATACAAACAGTTCAACTCGACAGCTGAACCGACCGAACTTTTCCCCAATTGTTGCCAACCACGTACCAAAATAGCTAGTTCAACTATATCTACCAGCTAATTTTAAGTACGTTGTACAGTTCCACCACATCTATAGTCAGATGAACTGAACAAAATAGCCCCTAAATACTACTACTGCGGAGGGGCTTTGTACTACTTTCGTCTGCCTCTCCTCTGCCGAGCGCGCTCACTAAGAGGCGGAGGAGGAGGAGCCTACCGATGAGCTGGGCAACTGCAATGCGGTGCCTGCCGCTAATGCAGCTTCAGCGACGCTCGCCTTGAACGCCCTCTGCTGCTCCAGTCGACCCCTCTCGAAGTGGTGGTTCTCCTGGTAGATCTCCTGATTCCTTGCCTTTGAGGCGGCGTGTGCCGCTGCCACTGCGGCGGTAAGGCTCTTTGCGTGCTCGACGAGGCGCTCCTCCTCCTCCCACAGGAACTCGGTGTAGCGCGCAAGGTCGCTGTCGCACGTGCGGGCATCCACCTCCGCCTCCCGCCTTCGGGCGGCGGTGGCGGAGCGGGTGATGACCCCGGCGGTCGACGGTGGGTTGGCGGCAACGGCGGCCGACGACGGGGTGGCGGCCACGACCACCACCTCCCGCCTTCGGGCCGTGGTGGCGGAGCGGGTGATGGCCACAGCGGCCGGCAGTGGGGTGGCGGCCATGACGACCATCTCCCGCCTTCGGGCCGCGACAGCGGAGCGGGCGATGGCCCTGGCTTTCGACGGTGGTGTGGCGGCAACGGCGGCCGACAACAGTTGCCGACGGGCACCGGCGACGGAGCGTGTGGTGGGTGTTCCACGCACACCCAACAGGGACGCCACGCGCACTACACTACGCCGGGGACTGTGCCGCCGCCGCGGTGTAGCCTCCCAGCTGGAGCTGTCCTCTGACGGCAGAGTGGCTGAGCGACGATGACGGACCGGTGCCATTGGCGAAAGTGGGAGAAGCAGATGAGATAAGCTACCGGGATGGAGGGGAAAATGCGACACAGGACTCACCGGCCGTGAGGGTTTTTATAGCAGGCCAGTAAGCATTGGGATTTTGGGGGATTTCACCGAGTCGGGCGGGAAGCTTGCGTGGGAACCTGCGAGGTTGCGCGGGAACGGGCTCACCGACGATTCATTGGCGCCATCGTTTGGCAAAAAGAATGCCCCCGCGCGCTGCGCAAGCTTGCGATATAGGCCGTCTGCGGCAGCGGGGTGACAAGACGTGCGAGAGGAGGACGAAAGGCCACGTACACATACGGTTAATAAAAAGAACGTTTGTGATTTAATTACCTACTATACCACCGTCCTGGTGTATAAGTATGATTTAACTAATAAAATACGAATGCATGTCGCCAAAGATTACATAGTTGGATTTGTATTTGAACATAGTTTCCAATTATATAATTTTTAAAACATGCATTAACATTTTGTTGGTTAAATTTGAGGGCAAAGTATGGCACGGAATATAAAGGAGAGTATAGACTAGACGGAGGTGGTACCACACGGCTGCTCTCTACGCAGTGAGGCAACTGTCGGCCGACTTGTAGGCTACCATTTGCTACGTGTTCAACTTCTCCATGCGTGTGGTTGCTTGCGGTTCAGGCGGCTGCGACGCGCTCTGCTCTCGCGTCCCTCTGGGTGCTCTGCTCTCGCCCCTCCACGCGCGCTGCTGATACGTCTCCGTCGTATATATAATTTTTGATTGTTCCATGCCAATATTCTACAACTTTCATATACATTTTGGCAACTTTTTATACTATTTTCGGGACTAACATATTGATCCAGTGCCCAGTGCCAGTTCCTGTTTGTTGCATGTTTTTCGTTTCGCAGAAAACCCATATCAACCGGAGTCCAAATGGAATAAAAACTGACGGAGATTTTTTTGGAATATTTATGAATTTTGGGAAGTGGAATCATCGCGAGACGATGCCCGAGGGGGCCACGAGGCAGGGGCGCCCCCCAGGGGGCCAGGCATGCCCTGGGCCCCTTGTGGCCACCCCATAAGGCAGTTGGCGCCCTTCTTTTGCCGCAAGAAAGCTAATATCCGGATAGAGATCATGTCCAAAATTCAGCCCAATCGGAGTTACGGATCTTCGGGAATTTGAGAAACGGTGAAGGGCCAGAATCTGGAGCGCAGAAACAGAGAGAGACAGAGAGACAACAATCTCGGAGGGGCTCTCGCCCCTCCCATTCCATGGAGACCATGGACCAGAGGGGAAACCCTTCTCCCATCTAGGGAGGAGGTCAAGGAAGAAGAAGAAGGAGGGGGGCTCTCTCCCCCTCGCTTCCGGTGGCGCCGGAGTGCCACCGGGGGCTATCATCATCACCGCAATCTTCACCAACAACTTCACCGCCATCATCACCAACTCTTCCCCCCTCTATGCAGCGGTGTAACCCCTCTTTTACCCGCAGTAATCTCTACTTAAACATGGTGCTCAACGCTATATATTATTTCCCAATGATGTATGGCTATCCTATGATGTTTGAGTAGATCCGTTTTGTCCTATGGGTTAATTGATGATCGTGATTGGTTTGAGTTGCATGTTTTATTATTGGTGCTGTCCTATGGTGCTCTCCGTGTCGCGCAAGCGTGAGTGTCGGTGTGGAACGACACCTATGGGATCACAAGAATCCCTACTACGGTTGCCAGGGCGCGGGGTTGCGAGAAGAGCAGGGCTAGTAGACAACACAAGGATCGTTTACCAAGGTTCGGGCCGCGAGGATGCGTAAAACCCTAGTCCTGCTTTGGTGGGTGCGTTTCAGAAAGTTCTTGAGCTCTCGAACTAGCTGTGATCAGTGTGTGGTTCAAAAGAGACGAATCCTCCTCCAGTATGCCATGGGCCTCCTTTTATAGTCAAAAGGGGCTGCCACAGTGGCACACAGGAGGTGGAAAGGCGTACAGTGCCCTGGGCTTATCGCCCGTATTACAGGACAAGACACATTTAATGTGTAGCTTAGGTGTCCCCTTGCTTTATCGGGGACGGGGCGAGGCCCGTCCCGTCCGTCGCCGCTCCTCCTCGCTTCGACACGCGCCTCGGCCTGTGATGCGTGCGGTGCCATGTAGGTAGGCAGGCAGCTGAGGTGGCGCGGTTGTGGAGCCTTCACGAAGATCTGCATGCCGCCACGCAGGCGTTCGATGAGTTGGCCTGGGAGCTGCATGTTGCCACGCAGGTGCCCGCCCAGCTGGTTGGGCTGGCAGCTGCGTGTGAACGGCGGTGGAAGCTTGGTTGACGTGGGCCTGGAGGTGGCACTGCCGGCGTCCTTGGTGAGGGTCTTGCCGGGTGGCCCGGCAAGGTTCTTGCCGTGTGGCCTGGCAAGGGTCTTGCCGTGGCACGCTGTCGTCCCCGGCAAGGCCCTTGCCGGGGGTCTGGTGGTCTTCCTCGGCAAGGATCTTGCCGAGGATCATTGTCTTCTAATCCTCATCTGATCTTGAATATGTCTTCACAAAGATCTGCATGCCACCACAGAGGTGCCTTCCCGAGCCCTGGCCCCACGTGGATGATGGCGTTGGGGACCGTGGGCTCAAGGGTGGCTCGCTCTGTTGGTGTGGGGCGAGCTGCCCCGGCAAGGATCTTGCCGGGGCTGCTGAGGCTTCCCCGGCAAGGGTCTTGCCGGGGGAACCTGCTTCGTCCCTCTGCTCTTTGTGGTATTGGCCTTGGCGTTGCTCTTGTTATCTTAGGCTTTGGTCTTACCTTGGCTCACCTCCCTTGTTCTGCTTGGCGTAACCGTAGGTGCGGCTCCGACTGCCCGTGCACAGGTATAGGGGTACAAAAACGCACCCCTCTTTTTGTACACTGACAGGAGCCCCCGGGCCTGGGCCACACATAAGCGCGACACGTTGTTGGGTCAGGCCCAAAACGGTGCGCGGGCAGGCGGGGCGGTTTTTACCGCGGTATGACTTTTCGTGCACTTTGCTTCCCACGACCCGCGCGTGCGGCACGGCATGGAGGGGTGTGCGTGACGTGGGCGGCATGCGTGGGGCGGTTCCCGCACGCATGCGTCACATCGCAGTAAAGAGGCGGCTCGCGCCTTCCCCGTAAAAAGAGGGAGGCGTGGAGGCGCGGCTCATTTACTGAATGGGGCCGGGCCGCAGTCTTCAAGGCGTCCACTCCCCACGATCACAGGGTGGGGAGATGTCGCTTCACCCGTCCTCTTAGTTCTGCACGTCCGCCACGCGTCCTTCATGCGCCTGGGGTGGCAGGCAGTGGAGGCGGGAAACCGGGCCGTCGCTGGTTGGGGCAGCGGGTCGGTCCTGATTCCCTGCGCCCCCGGTGGCTGGATTGGCCGAGCGGGGCAGCCGAGCCCCGACCCCGCCCCTTTATAAAGAGGGGAAAGGGAGGATGGCGTCCCACATTCTTCTGTCATCTATCTCCTCCTTCTTCTGCTTCTTCCTCTCACCTGCCATGGAGAAGGGGAATCCCGGTCCCTCGACGGTGGCGGCGAGGGTCGCCGCTTGACAACGCGTCCCTCCTCCTCCTGAGCCTGTGGTGGTGGAACCGGCCGCGAGGGGAAGGGGGAGGGGGCGAGGCCGGGGCAGAGGTCGTAGTGCTCGGGGAAGAGGAGGACGGGGTGGCGCGCCGGTCTCGCCCCTGCCAATGGTGCCTTTCCCATTGGAAGGCCATGTCGGAGACCAGCCCCGCGAGTTCTTCATCAGGCTGCGCCGGCCTCCGCGTCGCCGTCTCTGTCTTCCCGCCCTGTTTGCTCGGGAGATGGAACGTGACCGGCCCCAATCCCTCAGATTGCACATGAGGGGTTGTGGGAACGGGGGCACGCGGGTCGACGTCGACTTCCCGGCTCCTCGGTTCATGTACCTCCGTCGTCGGTGGAAGACGTTCGCTCGCATCCACAGACTGACGGCGGGGCTCGTCCTCTACTTCAAATTAATGGAGGATGGCCTACTCTCTGTCAAGGTCTTCGGAGAGTTCGGAACTTGCCTGAAGTGTTGCGTGGAGAGCTCCTCTGATGGAGATTCCGACGATGGAAGCTTTTCCTCGAGCGAAAGTGATGAGGAGGACAGCGGGGCAGATCACGGGGACGAGTCCGACTAGGCGTCGGACGCCCCGCGCCTGGGCGGGTGCGGCAGCAGCAACATCTGCACCTGGCCGCTCCTCCAGCAGAGGTTTGCCGGGGGCGGGGCCAGCTCCTTGAACTTCTCGGGGCCGTCTCCTTGGGTGGCTGGCGTCAGGAGGCTGCGGAAGAGGAAGAGGGCGGGTGGCAAGGCCGTCAACTCGGAGTACACGGGCACCGACGCCTTCATCGCGTATTGCCGGTCCTGCCGCCTCGTCTTCCAGCTCCTGTCCCGGCACCGTCATCACCGGTCCACCCGTGGGCGGCCACCAAGGTGTTCTCTTGGTGCTTTCTGCTGCTCGTAGCTCGCCTATGCACCCCTTTTGCCCTTTCGCCTCCTTGACCTGCCTCCTGAGGAGAGGGACAAGAAAGGGATTACGGGCATCTTATCTCTTTTTTAGTTTGTAAGCCTGCAGACCTTCGTTAAATTTAGAACTTGTAATCCCCCTGCTCATGTTTTTCATTCCGTACGAACTGTACCTATTTGGGATGTTTTTAATGAAAAAGGGATGCTTGCCGGGTTTTTTGTTCATGGGTAAACCCCGCGACAAGGAGTGAATCCTTGTTATTTTTTAAGATAAACGTTTTTCACCCGGCAACAGGCCTTGCCGTCCCCCCACTCCACTCGACCGTTGTCGCGCCCTTGGCGGAGGCAGGGATGAAGTGGGCTTTAGGCTCCTCGTTCTACCTACTTGCCGTCGCGGCTACAACCAAATCCGGACCCAGGAAATAATCCTTAGGTATAGGAAAAAGGGGAGCACGACAGCCTAGAGATAAAAACGAGGTTTCACATGCCCCAGTTCTATTCCGAAATGCATGACAGAGGATAGAAGACTTATCTGGATCTGCAGCCCCCCGGCAATCTCATCTTGCCGCGGTTGGATCCTTGTGCTTGCAGCCCCCGGCAAGTCTGGTTTGCCGGGGTCGGGACGCCGGCCGTTTCTTTTCTTCCAAATAGCTCAGCAGAAGTGCTCATGTGCCCTGCGAACCAAAAGAGGACAGAAGAGAAACAGATAGACGCGCACTCGACCTCTAAGCTAGGGGTTAGTCGCTGCTGAGCACTATCAACCCTAACCAAGGAAGAGACTCGACCTAGCATGCATGCTATAACTTAGGGCGCCAGCGCTTCATATATTTATGCTTAGGGTCTGCGCCTGGCTTTGTACAAAGGGTCACATGCCTTGCCGGCAAAGCTTGTACAAAAGGTGGCTTGCCAGGAGGCCCGGCAAGCCGCGCCTTATGGGTAAAACTTGCGAAGATGCTCGATGTTCCAGGAGTTGCTCACTGGGACGGCATCTTCGGTCTCCAAGCGGACTGCGCCAGGCCTGGTGACTCGTATTACCCGATAAGGGCCCTCCCACTTCGGCGTCAACTTGTTGGAATTCTTGGCCGACTGAACGCGCCGAAGAACAAGGTCGCCTTCCTAAAAGCTTCGGGCATGAACCTTGTGGCTATGGTAGCGGCGCAAGGCTTGCTGGTAGTGCGCTGCTCTCACAGCCGCCCGAAGACGATCTTCCTCAAGGAGCGTCGCGTCATCTTGGCGCAACTGCTCTTGCTCAAGCTCATCATAAGCAATCACTCGAGGTGACCCGTATATGAGTTCCATGGGGAGAACTGCTTCTGCCCCGTAGACCAGGGCAAAAGGTGTCTGGCTGGTGGCTCGATTTGGCGTCGTCCTGATCGACCAAAGAACCGCCAGCAACTCATCAATCCAGCGCCTTCCGCTCTTGCGCAGCTTGTCAAAGGTCTTCGTTCTCAAGCCTCGCAACACTTCAGCATTTGCCCTCTCCGCTTGGCCGTTGCTCCGTGGGTGTGCCACGGAAGCAAAACAGACCTTGCTACCGAGGTCTTGAATGTATTGCATGAAGGTGTGGCTTGTGAACTGCGTGCCGTTGTCGGTGATGACTCTGTTTGGCACACCAAAACGGCAGACCACTCCCTTGAAGAACTTGATGGCAGACTGAGCAGTAACCTTTCTCACTGCTTCCACTTCCGGCCATTTTGTGAACTTGTCGATTGCAACGTACAAGTACTCAAAGCCGCCGACAGCGCGGGGGAAAGGGCCCAGTATATCGAGCCCCCAGACCGAGAATGGCCAGGAGAGAGGGATTGTTTGAAGGGCTTGAGCTGGTTGATGAAGCTTCTTTGAATGGAACTGGCACGCTTCACACTTGGTTACTAGTGCCGTCGCATCCTGGAGGGCGGTGGGCCAGAAGAAATTTTGCCGGAACGCCTTCCCGGCAAGGGCCCTCGACCCTACGTGGGAGCCACATATGCCTCAGTGTATCTCCGCCAACAGCTCCAGTCCTTCCTCCCGGGGGATGCACTTCAATTTCACACTGTTTGGCCTTCTCCTGTACAGGACGTCATCGACGAACTGGTACAGGGCGGACCGACGGGCTACTTTTTCCGCTTCTTCCTGCTCCTTAGGAAGCTCCCCTGTTTGGAGGAAATGGACGGTATGCTGCGCCCATGCCGGAGCCTGGGGCTCGACGGCAAGGACCAAAGGCATTTCTTCCGCCATGGGAGCGGCTGTCTCTACGGCAAGGGCTTGACGCCCTGCCGGAGCCAGTTGCTCTTGGGCAGGCTTAGCGTCCACGGCAGCACCCTTGCCGGCGGCCCCAGGGGGCTCGGTAGGAAAGTACTTGCCTGGACCTGACTTCCTCCGCTTGTTCTTCCCCATTGATGGCTCGACGGATGGTTGAGTTAGCCGGAGCAAAAAGGTACCTGGTTCCACAGGTAGCTTGAATGCAGCACGCTTTGACAGGTAATCGGCGATGTCGTTCTCCACTCGAGGGATGTGCTCCGCCTGGATACCGTCAAAGCGTTCCTCTAGCTTCCTCACCTCATCTACGTAAGCTTCCATCAATGGGCTCTGATAATCCTTTTTGACCTGTCTGACAACGAGCTGCGAGTCACCCCTGACGATGAGCTTCTTAACCTCGAGGTCTGCCGCGATCCTGAGACCGGCAAGCAACCCCTCATACTCAGCAGTGTTGTTGGTGGACATCTCCCCGGGGAAGTGCATCTGGATCACGTACTTGAGGTGTTCTCCGGTGGGTGCGACGAGCAGCACACCGGCACCGGCGCCTTGCAGCGAGAAAGCCCCATCAAAGTACATGATCCAGTCACGGTTTGCTTCCTTGCCAGGGAGAGTGGTCTCCTGGATTTCTTCATCAGGCGTTGAAGTCCATTCTGCAATGAACTCCGCCAAGACTCTGCTCTGGATTGTCGAGGTACTTTCAAACTTCAAACCGAAACTTGATAGCTCCAAGGCCCATTCCACAATCCTTCCGGTTGCATCTGGGTTATGCAGTATCCGTTGCAACGGGAGGCGGGTGACGACATTGATCTCGTGGGATTGGAAGTAATGACGCAGCTTCCTCGAGGCCATAAGGAGGCCGAAGAGCAATTTTTGCACACCAGAATACCTCGACCTAGCCCCCTGCAAGAGGGAGCTGACAAAGTAAACCAGGTGCTGCATCATTTTCTTCTTCTGCACCAGTTCACTCGACTGCGCGGGCACTGCCTTGGTGGCATCAGACTCTGCCGGAGGCCGCGCCTTGCCGGCACCAGGCCCTGCCGGGGGAATCTTTGGCTTGCCAACCGCTGGTTCTACCGCCGTCACTGCCTCCTCATCGACCTCCCTTTGTGCCACCAGTGCGGCGCTGACCACTTGATTCGTCGCCGCCAGATATAGCAGCAACGGCTCTTGTGGTTTAGGCGCAACCAGTATTGGCATGGAGGAAAGGTATTTCTTCAGATTCTGCAATGCTGCCTCAGCTTCTGGGCTCCACTCCATTGGGCCCGCCTTCTTCAAGACTTTGAAGAAAGGAAGGGCGCGCTCAGTGGACTTGGAGATGAATCGGCTCATGGCGGCGACGCAGCCGGTGAGCCGACGCACATCTTTGATCTACTTGGGCGCCTCAATCTGCTCAATAGCCTTGATCTTGTCTGGGTTTGCCTCGATCCCGCGCTGCGACACAAAGAACCCGAGAAGCTTGCCGGATGGAACGCCGAAGACACACTTCTCAGGGTTCAGCTTGAGGTTGATCTTGCGTAGGTTGGCAAATGTCTCTTCCAGATCTTGCACAAGAGTTGGCCCGTCCTTGGTTTTGACCACTATGTCATCCATGTATGCCTCCATATTTCTATGGAGCTGAGGTTCAAAACCAATTTGGACTGCTCTTGCAAACATTGAGCCGGCACTCTTCAACCCGAAAGGCATCCGTAAAAAGCAATACGTACCACATGGGGTGATGAATGCTGTCTTCTCTTCATCCTCTCTTGTCATGAAGATCTGGTGGTAGCCTGAGTAGGCGTCGAGGAATGATAACAGATCACACCCAGCTGTGGAGTTAACAATATGGTCGATGCGCGGCAACGGGAAGGGGTCCTTAGGACAAACCTTATTAATATCTGTGTAATCAATACACAGCCTCCACTTCCCATTCGCCTTGCGCACCACTACCGGATTGGCCAACCATGTCGGGTGGAGCACTCCTCTCACCAAACCTGCCGCTTCCAATTTCCTGATCTCCTCTGTGATGAACTCCTGCCTCTTCAGAGCCTGCTTTCTGACCTTCTGTTTGACGGGCCGCGCGTGGGGGCACACAGCTAGGTGGTGCTCAATCACCTCCCTAGGAACACCGGGGATGTCGAATGCTTGCCATGCAAACACGTCGACATTCGCCCGCAAGAAGGTGACGAGCGCGCTTTCCTATTTGCTGTCGAGGGCGGAGCCTATGGTGAAGGCCCCTCCCGTGCCATCCTCCCTGACGGGCACCTTCTTGGTCTGCGGCGGCTCGGCTCTGGATCTCTTGCTCTTGTCGGTAGAGCTCTCTGGCACGTCCTTGACGGTAGCACAACACTCCGAGGAGGTGCGCTTGCCGGAGTGGGTGCGAGAGGTCTTGCCGGGCTTCTTCTTCCCTCCCGGGCCTTTAGCGGCAGGAGCAGGTGCCTTGACGGCAACTGCTTCCCGGTAGAGTTGGTCGGCGTAGATCAGCGCGTCCTTCTTGTCAGAGGGGACGGAGATGATGGTCAACGGCCCGGGCATCTTTAGCATGTTGTAGGCGTAGTGTGACGCCGCCATGAACTTGGCTAGTGCCGGGCGGCCGAGGATCCCGTTGTAGGGCAAGGGGATCTCGGCCACGTCGAAGACGATCCTCTCCGTCCTGTAGTTCAACTCTCCTCCAAATGTCACGGGCAGTGTAACCTTTCCCTTCGGCTGTCTCCTCCCCGGATTGACCCCTTGGAACGTGCCCGTTTCCTCGAGGTCTCCATCAGGGATTTGCAACCTTTTGATCACGACAGGCGAGATCAGGTTCAGGCCGGCCCCGCCGTCAACCAACATCTTGTTCACCCTGAGGTTGTGTATCATTGGTGAGACCAACAATGGCAAACACCTGACCACGGTAGTGCGGTCAGGGTGGTCCTCGGCGTCAAAGATGAGGGGCGTGCTGGACCACTTCAGCGGCTTCTGAGCGTCGAACGACGGCTCTGCTGCTATTATCTCACGCGCCCACTGCTTGAGCTGGCGGTGAGAGGTATGCAGCGAGGCGCCGCCATCGACGCACATGGCCTCCGTAGCCTTCTGGAACCCTTGCCCACTAGACTCATCGTCCTCGTCGTGATCATCATCTTCTTATTTCTTGTCGTGGCCCCGGGCGGGCCTCTCTTGCTGGTTGTCCTTGCCGGGGCGGCCTCCTTGGCCGCCACGCTTCTTGCCGGATCCCTCAGCATCGTCCTGGTCCTTCTCCTTGTCCCGCCTCTCGTACTCAGCTCTTTGCTTCTCAGCAAGCAGCTCGACTTGTCGGCAGTTCTGGAGGTCGTGGCCCTTGGTGCTGTGGATCTTGCAGTATTGCTTGCCGGAGCTTCCTGGCTTGTCGGTAGCCGCCAAGGCCCGGCAAGCGGCGCACCCGGCAATCTCCTTGCCGGGGGCGTCTGCCCTTACCTTCTTGGTGGCACCGGTATCGTCAGATCCCTCAACGGCAAGCACGGCCTTGCCTTTGCGTTTCCTGCTGCGACACCGGCACTTCTTCGTCGGGGTGGCGGCGTCTTCATCGGTAGAGTCCGTTTCCGCGGCGGCGTCTTCGCCGGGGTACTTCCTTCCCTCTTCAACCCGGGTGCACCTATCGGCCAGAACGTCGGGGATGTTGTATTGCACCCGGCTGAATCTCTGGATGTACTTGCGCAGGGTCTCCCCTTCCTTCTGGGGTACGATATGCAGATCACTGGCCTGGCCATGAGCTTGGTGGCCTCCTGTGAAGGCGCCAACAAACTCATGGCACAGATCCGACCAAGAAGAAATGGAATCCACCGGCAAGTGCATCAACCAAGACATAACATTGGGCTTGAGCGCCAGCGGGAAATAGTCGGCGAGCACCTTGTTGTCGCGAGCTCCAGCAGCCTGCATCGCGATGGTGTAGATGCTGAGGAACTCGGACGGATGGGTCTTGCCTTTGTACTTCTCGCCGACGTCGGGCTTGAACGTGCGGTGGGACGGCCACTGGAACTGTCGTAGCTCACGGGTAAAGGCCGGGCAGCCCACCTCGTAAGGTAGGCCGCCGGAGCCCCCCGGTGCCAGGTGGTCCATAGCGGGTCCCGCCCGCTTGTCCGACTAGGGGCGCGTTTCACGCCGGTACTCGACGGTGGTTCGAGCGTCTTCGTGAGCTCGCTCCCGGAGGACCTGGCGCTGGTCGCGGAGGGTCCGCGGGTCGGACGCCGCTATGGAGATTTTATCACAAGCGTCGTCGCGACAGGCCGACGCCCGCGGCGGCTGGCGAGGAGGAGGAGAGTGCACAGTGGCCGCAGCTCCCCCGGTCCTCCCAGCGCCAGCATGTGGTGGCTTGGTGGAGCGCCGACCCGAGGGCCCCGCCGGTCGTGGATCGTCTTTGTTTGCGACGGCGACGAGGCTCTGGATGGTGGCCCTCCACTCGTCGAGCTTCTCCGCAGCAGGAGGGAAGTTGAGGAGCAGCTGTGCGCGTGCCAAAGCTTCCGCTGGCGTGGGCTGCGGCGACAGCTGCGTGGATGGCGACGCGCTTCGACTTCTAACTACGTTAGAAGGAGTTCCGTTATGACCCAGTGGCTGCGTGCCATTTGCGCCAGCGCTTCGGTGAGCGTGCTGACCCCCTTCATCTTGCGGGTGATGCACAGGGCTCTTCCCACGGCGGTGCCCAGGGTCACCAACGTGGTGACACTGCTCGGCGTGCACATCATGGGAAGAGCGTGCGGTGGTCGCCGGTGTGAGCGTCTTGGAGGTCGCTGCGCCGTCCGGAGGTGGCACAACGCACCCCTGGAGGGCCCCGCTCCGCCTGCGGGGGGCCCGGCTCTGTCTTTGGATCTGGCGGCGTGCGGCCGGTCGTCTGGCGCGCGAACGACGCCCCTCGCCAGGATCTGACTGCCTGGGCGATGCTGGTGCTCGCGGAGCACGGCCCGGGTCCTATCCGCGACCGGTCCACTGCTCGTCCACACCGGCACGGGCCGTTCGGCTCCCAACGAGCGGATCGCCGTGGCCGTCTTCTTCTTAGGAGCCATGGCGACGAAGAACTACTAAGCTAACTACTAGACCAGATTCTCACAATTGCGCCCCCTACCTGGCGCGCCAAAGATGTCGGTGTGGAACGACACCTATGGGATCACAAGAATCCCTACTACGGTTGCCGGGCCGCGGGGTTGCGAGAAGAGCAGGGCGAGGAGACAACACAAGGATCGTTTACCCAGGTTCGGGCCGCGAGGATGCGTAAAACCCTAGTCCTGCTTTGGTGGGTGTATTTCAAAGAGTACTTGAGCTCTCGAACTAGCTGTGATCAGTGCGTGGTTCGAAAGAGCCGAATCCTCCTCCAGTATGCCATGGGCCTCCTTTTATAGTCAGAAGGGGCTGCCACAGTGGCACACAGGAGGTGGAAAGGCGTACAGTGCCCTGGGCTTATCGCCCGTATTACAGGACAAGACACATTTAATGCGTAGCTTAGGTGTCCCCTTGCTTTATCGGGGACGGGGGCGAGGCCCGCCCCGTCCGTCGCCGCTCCTCCTCGCTTCGACACGCGCCTCGGCCAGTGATGCGTGCGGTGCCATGTAGGCAGGCAGGCAGCTGAGGTGGCGCGGTGGTGGAGCCTTCACGAAGATCTGCATGCCGCCATGCAGGCGTTCGATGAGTTGGCCTGGGAGCTGCATGTTGCCACGCAGGTGCCCACCCAGCTGGTTGGGCTGGCAGCTGCGTGTGAACGGCGATGGAAGCTTGGTTGATGTGGGCCTGGAGGTGGCCCTGCTGGCGTCCTTGGTTTGGGCCTTGCCGGGTGGCCCGGCAAGGGTCTTGCCGTGGCGCGCTGTCGTCCCCGGCAAGGGCCTTGCCGGGGGTCTGGTGGTCTTCCTCGGCAAGGATCTTGCCGAGGATCGTCGTCTTCTAATCCTCATCTGATCTTGAATATGTCTTCACAAAGATCTGCATGCCACCACAGAGGTGCCTTCCCGAGCCCTGGCCCCACGTGGATGATGGCGTTGGAGACCGTGGGCTCAAGGGTGGCTCACTCTATTGGTGTGGGGCGAGCTGCCCCGGCAAGGATCTTGCCGGGGCTGCTGAGGCTGCCCCGGCAAGGGTCTTGCCGGGGGAGCCTGCTTCATCCCTCTGCTCTTTGTGGCCTTGGCCTTGACGTTGCTCTTGTTATCTTGGGCTTTGGTCTTACCTTGGCTCACCTCCACTGTTCTGCTTGGCGTAACCGTAGGCGTGGCTCCGACTGCCCATGCACAGGTATAGGGGTACGAAAACGCACCCCTCTTTTTGTACACTGACAGTGAGGGATCCCTGCTGTAGGGTTTGCAATATGTTCATGATTTTCTTATGGTGGGTGGCGTGAGTGACAGAAGCATATACCCGAGTAAGTAGGTTGTTTGCGTATGGGAATAAAGAGGACTTGATACTTTAATGCTATGGTTGGGTTTTACCTTAATGATCTTTAGTAGTTGCGGATGCTTTCTAGAGTTCCAATCATAAGTGCATATCATCCAAGTAGAGAAAGTATGTTAGCTTATGCCTCTCCCTCAAATAAAATTGCAATAACGATTACCGTTCTAGTTATCGATTGCCTAGGGACAGATAACTTTCTCGTGACAAAAAGCTCTCTACTAAAACTAATTTAGTTGTGTCTTTATCTAAACAGCCCCTACTCTTTATTTACGTGCTCTTTATATTCTTGCAAACCTATCCAAAAACACCTACAAAGTACTTCTAGTTTCATACTTGTTCTAGGTAAAGCGAACGTTAAGCGTGCGTAGAGTTGTATCGGTGGTCGACAGAACTTGAAGGAATATTTGTTCTACCTTTAGCTCCTTGTTGGGTTCGACACTCTTACTTATTGAAAGAGGCTACAATTGATCCCCTATACTTGTGGGTTATCAGCTGCCAGTGTTTTGGGCCGGCGCACGATCACACACGTTTGCGTGCAAGCGGTTGCGCCGGGCGCGGCGCGACGATGCAGTTACCTGCTGCAAAAACTGCCATGTGGACGCGCCGAGAATCCACGCCGCCCGACCCCCTTTTATTCCTGCAGCCATTTACCTTCATCTCTCGTCTCACACCTCACAATAAGCACACCCACGAGGACACATACAGAGAGGACATCCAGCGGTTCCAATGGCGCTCCCCGTGGCTCCAATGGCGCTCCCAGCGGCCGACGACGACAACGGCGGGCAGTTCACCACGCATCACGTAGTGGACACCCACGTGAGGGGGAAGGCCCTCTCAGTGGTGTACACGAACGATCCGGTCTCGGTGGAGAGCTCCATCCAAACTATGGAGCAGTTCCTTGCCGAGGACAAGTACCGAGTGGTCGGCTTTGACCTCGAGTACACCATCGGTCGTGCCGGGCACGATCAGAAGGTTGCCATCGCCCAGTTGTGCGTGTGACATGACGTCCTCGTCTACCACTCCCACCTTGCCACAAGGCCTTGCGAGCGTTTCTCCTGGTTTATCAAGAGCTCCGACTACAGTTTCGCTACGGTGGACACCACCAACGATCTAAAAGCGCTCAAGGTTTCGGACTTGAAATGCCCGAATCTTGTCAACATCCAGCACCACTACAAGGTCTGGGGCACCGACGAAAGCAAACTGAACTCCCTGGTTGACCTCGCCTCGGCCATCATCAACCCCTACTACGCAAAGATGAAGCAAGAGAGAAATAAGGACAAGAACGCCTGGCACAGTGTGTGGCATAAGAGACTGGATGAACAACATGTCAAGTATGCGGCCATGGACGCGTACACAAGCTACGAGATGTATAGGCAGATCGTTGACATGAGAAACTGTCTTCTTCCTAACCCAGACGAGGGATCGAGCCACATAGCAGTGGCGAGAGCGTCACAAGAAGTAGATGACTAGACGATCGTTTCTCCTACTTTAGAATGCATGCAATTGTTTATTGAGGTGTGTGCGAATGATATGTATAGTCACTTATGTAATTGGATGTTTATTTCAGTTATATATATGTACATGTTATTCTACTGTAGATAGAGCAATTCACATGGCTTATTAGCAGCAATCGTCTGTGTTATTATTGGTCTTCGCACACATTTCAGATTACGGACCTGTTTGCCGCGCATCACATACATCTTGTTCAGTTGAACCGTTTCCATCGTGTTTCCTAATCACACACAGTTCATCCCAGTGAACCGTATGCTGTATATCGCACACGCCTTCATCTGGCTGCCCGTTTCTTTTGTGCGTCCTCATCACAAACAGTTCATTGAGCTGAACTGTATGCCCTGCATCGCACACGCAACTAAATTCTGAACCGTGTTTGATGCATCTGCCATCGCAAACATTTTGCACCTTTTTTGACGGTTTTTACACCACCGTTTGCGATTATGGCATCGCACACAGTTTCGTCGAAGGGTCTCTGATCGTAGTGTCGCGTTTGGACCATCCTGCAGTAGTGTATGATGATGGGGGTTATGTGAGAAGACAAAAAAGGAGAAAGTCTCACATTGACGCGGCTAATCAACGGGCTATGGAGATGCCCATCAATTGATGTCAATGCGAGGAGTAGGGATTGCCATGCAATGGATGCACTAGAGCTATAAATATATGAAAGCTCATCAAAAGAAACTAAGTGGGTGTGCATCCAACTTGCTTGCTCACGAAGACCTAAGGCATTTTGAGGAAGCGCATCATTGGAATATACAAGCCAAGTTCTATAATGAAAAACTCCCACTAGTATATGAAAGTGACAAAATAATAAACTCTCTATCATGAAGATCATGGTGCTATTTTGAAGCACAAGTGTGGAAAAAGGATAGTAACATTGTCCCTTCTCTCTTTTTCTCTCATTTTTTTGTTTGGGCTTCTTTGGCCTCTTATTTTTTTGGGCTTCTTTGGCCTCTTTTTTATTTTATTTTTTTATTTATCGTCCGGAGTCTCATCCCGAATTGTGGGGGAATCATAGTCTCCATCATCCTTTCCTCACATGGGTCAATGCTCTAATAATGAAGATCATCACACTTTTATTTACTTACAACTCGATACTTAGAACAAAATATGACTCTATGTGAATGCCTCCGGCGGTGTACTGGGATGTGCAATGAATCAAGAGCGACATGTATGAAAGAATTATGAAGGTGGCTTTCCCACAAATACGATGTCAACTACATGATCATGCAAAGCAATATGACAATGATGGAGCGTGTCATAATAAATGGAATGGTGGTAAGTTGCATGGCAATATATCTCGGAATGGCTATGGAAATGCCATAATAGGTAGGTATGGTGGCTGTTTTGAGGAAGATATAAGGAGGCTTATGTGTGATAGAGCGTATCGTATCACGGCATTTGGATGCACCGGCGAAGTTTGCACCAACTCTCAAGGTGAGAAAGGGCAATGCACGGTACCGAAGAGGCTAGGAACGATGGAAGGGTGAGAGTGCGTATAATCCATGAATTCAACATTAGTCATAAAGAACTCACATACTTATTGCAAAAATCTACAAGTCATCAAAACTAAGCACTACGCGCATGCTCCTAGAGGGATAGATTGGTAGGAAAAGACCATCGCTCGTCCCCGACCGCCACTCATAAGGAAAGCAATCAAAGAACACCCCATGCTTCAAATTTGTCACACAACTTTTACCATACGTGCATGCTACGGGACTTGCAAACCTCAACACGAGTATTTCTCAATTCCACAATAACCCAACTAGCATGACTCTAACATTACCACCTTTATATCTGAAAACAACTATCAAGTATCAAACTTATCATAGTATTTAATGCACTCTATATGAAAGTTTTTATTATACCCATCTTGGATGCCTATCATATTAGGACTAATTTTATAGCCAAAGAAAATTACCATGCTGTTCTAAAAGACTCTCAAAATAATATAAGTGAAGCATGAGAGATCAATAATTTCTATAAAATAAAACTACCGCCATGCTCTAAGAAGATATAAGTGAAGCACTAGAGCAAATGACAAACTACTCCGAAAGATATAAGTGAAGATCAATGAGTAGTTGAATAATTATGCAACTATGTTAAGACTCTCTAACATTCAAGAATTTCAGATCTTGGTATTTTATTCAAACAGCAAGCAAAACAAAATAAAATAAAATGACGCTCCAAGCAAAACAGATATCATGTGGTGAATAAAATATAGCTCCAAGTAAAGTTACCGATGAATGAAGACGAAAGAGGGGATGCCATCCGGGGCATCCCCAAGCTTAGGCTATTGGTTGTCCTTGAATATTACCTTGGGGAACCTTGGGCATCCCCAAGCTTAGGCTCTTGCCCAAAACTTGAAAACTTCACAACACAAAACTCAACAGAAAACTCGTAAGCTCCGTTAGTATAAGAAAATGAAACCACCACTTAGGTACTGTTGTGAACTCATTGTTTATTTATATTGGTGTAATATATACTGTATTCCAACTTCTGTATGGTTCATACCCTCCGATACTACTCATAGATTCATCAAAATAAGCAAACAACACATAGAAAACAGAATCTGTCAAAAAACAGAATAGTCTGTAGCAATCTGATTTGTTTGAATACTTATGGAACTCCAAAAATTCTGAAAAACTAGAACAACCTGGATAATTTGTATATTGATCTTCTGCAAAAATAATTAGCATTTTATCACGTTCTGGTGAATTTTAACAATTATTTTCGTGAGCACAAAGTTTCTGTCTTTTTCAGCAAGATCAAACAACTATCACCCAAGAAGATCCTATTGGTTCTACTTGGCACAAACACTAATTAAAACATAAAACCACATCTAACCAGAGGCTAGATAGATTATTTATTACTAAACAGGAGCAAAAAGTAAAGAACAAAAATAAAATTGGGTTGCCTCCCAACAAGCGCTAACGTTTAACGCCCCTAGCTAGGCATGGTGATTTCAATGATGCTCACATAAAAGATAAAAATTGAAGCATAAAGAGAGCATCATGAAGAATATTACTAGCACATTTAAGTCTAACCCACTTCCTATGCATAGGGATTTTGTGAGCAAACAACTTATGGGAACAATAATCAACTAGCATAGGAAGGCAAAACAAGCTTAACTTCAAACTTTAAGCACATAGAGAGGAAACTTGATATTATTGCAATTCCTACAAGCATATGTTCCTCCCTCATAATAATTTTCAGTAGCATCATGAATGAATTCAACAATATAACCATCACATAAAGCATTCTTTTCATGATCTACAAGCATAGAAAATTTACTACTCTCCACATAAGCAAAATTCTTCTCATTAATAGTAGTGGGAGCAAACTCAACAAAATAACTATCATGTGAAGCATAATCCAATTGAAAATTAAAATCAATATGACAAGTTTCATGGTTATCATTATTATTTATAGCATACATGTCATCACAATAATCATCACAGATAGCAACTTTGTTCTCATAATCAATTGGAACCTCTTCCGAAATAGTGGAATCATCACTAAATAAAGTCATGACCTCTCCAAATCCACTTTCATAATTATCACAATAAGATTCAACATCCTCCAAAATAGTGGGATCATTACGTCCTAAAGTTGACACTCTTCCAAACCCACTTTCATCAATATAATCATCATAAATAGGAGGCATGCTATCATCATAATAAATTTGCTCATCAAAACTTGGGGGACAAAACATATCATCTTCATCAAACATAGCATCCCCAAGCTTGTGGCTTTGCATATCATTAGCATCATGGGTATTCAAAGAATTCATACAAACAACATTGCAATCATGCTCATCATTCACATATTTTATGCCAAGCATTCTATGTAATTCTTCTTCTAGTACTTGAACACAATTTTCCTTCCAATCATTTTCACGAAAGACATTAAAAAGATGAAGCATATGAGGCAACCTTAATTCCATTTTTTTGTAGTTTTCTTTGATAGAATAAACTAGTGATAAAACAAGAAACAAGAAGATTCGATTGCAAGATCTAAAGATATACCTTCAAGCACTCACCTCCCCGGCAACGGTGTCGGTTCAATATCCGGCGTATCTCGTAGTAGGGGTCCTAAGCTAGGCGTCTTGGAGCGATGGTAACATGGACACGGGGTTTTACCCAGCTTCGGGCTCTCTTGCTGAGATAATACCCTACATGCTGCTTTTGATTGTATTCATATGGGTGTAGTACAGAGTACACGTATCTACCACGAGATTGTAGTAATGAATATGAGATATCTATTGACTAGCCTGGCCTCGGTTTATATAAGACACCGGAGGCCTAGGGTTTAGGAGAGTCCTAGTCTTGGGCGCCAAGTCTTGGGGAGTCTTCCTTGTATGCGGCAGGGGTTGTCCGAGCTGGCCCATGAGTATGCGGCCATGGGGTCCTCGGCCCAATCTAACTGATCGGGAGATGACGTGGTGAGTACCCCCTAGTCCAGGACACCGTCAGTAGCCCCCTGAACCGGTCTTCAAGTTGGGGACGCTCCTCGATTCTTCCGAACTGTTCTTCATCTTCGGTCGTCGGTCTTGAAAACTGGTTCAACAAATCTTCCCATCTTCGATCTTGAGGATCGCCAAAGTGCATCCGAAGAGTTTACACGTCGAGTATCCGAGGAGCCCCTTTAAGTTTCCGGCCTTTATCAATGCCTTGTTATTTTCACGCCCACCTCGGGTTTGAAGTTGTCCCCGTGCAGCGGTGTCCTCTTGCATCCGAGCTCCAACGCTGGACTGCATTTGAGGTATCTTTTGCAGCCGAGCACCAACGCCGGACTGTATCCGAGCTCTAACGCCGGACTGAATCCAAACTCCAACGCCGGAGAGTATCCGAGCTCCAACGCCGGACTATATCCGAGGTGTCATAGATCACCTTGGCTCAAAAAAGTCGAAGGAGGTTAGCTGAGCTTAATGCCAGAAATGCCCTCTACGGAGCCAACCACTGGCGTCCGAGCTTTATGCCGGACTACTTCCGGGGTGTCTATTGTAGTCGAGCACCAATGCCGGACTGTATCCGAGGTAGTACACCACCTCGTCCATGGGCTGATTTTTATGAATTTAATCTCGAATTGTGCAATGTAATCTCTGCTGAGATGTATAGCCAGTAGCCCTCAAGGTGTGTGTTGGCCTAATATCCGGGATGCACCTGAAGGAAAAAAATCAAACCGCTGACCCTAGTAGCCCCTGAGAGTCAGGTCGATTCATAAAATCAGCCTGAGGATCAATTCCCAGCTTGGCAGCATATTTAGGAATAGAAATGCGGTGTGCAAAGTCCTCGAGACTCAGGTTGGGTGCGGCCGACCAACCTGAGGATAATAATCTCCTCGAAAACTATATTGCACTTTAAATTTTCTGCATTGGATTGTCAATGCAGTAGCCCCCGAGACACTGGTCAGGTGGCAACACCAGATCAGGGGATCGATGTACCCCTTTAATATTTGTAAATAATAAGCACGAAGCCCAGTAGCCCCCGAGCCTTAATGTGGGCACGGGTGGCCGAATTAAGGATCGATATCCAAAGTAAAATCACAAATTATGTGTAATGATTCAATGTATCCAAATACTTTTCATCATCAATGCTCGGATCCGCATTGTACAAAACTTTGTTGACCAACCATCGGCTTCCACCTCCTTGGCCAGTAGCCGAGGAGTGTTTGTCCTACTTTATAAAGCCTTTACAAGGGCAAAGATTTACGACAAACAAGGCAATCCGGCCATACGGTTTTATAAACAAAGGTACGTAGAGAGATATGTTGTATTACTGTTTAATGTAAGAAACATCTTCCAAAGAAAATAGTCCCGCTATCGGTTCCTTCCTTTGGGTTGTCATGCCAACCATGATCATGGAACCTCACCTCCGATCAATGCAGGAGAAAAATATTGAGGATTTAGTTCGGTGAAAGTTCCTGAATTCTATGGTATTAATGAACCAAAAAATTTCACTTGCGTCGTTGCCGACCAATGTGATACTTTAAGATTGCTAGCTTTCGGCTTCACCCAGTCCGAGGTAATAACTTGGATGACCCGGCAGTAACGATCACAGAGGTGCTCCCTTTACCGCCTAGCCGAACAATCGGGAACGTAGGGGTAAGCACAGGAGCCAGGCAACCCAGCTTGGCCAAAATCTTAAGTCAAATTGATGGCTTTATAACGATGATTACGGATGGCAGCCCTCGTATATTAAATACAAACGCCGATGATATGTTTATTTTGACTCCGTTGCGACCGTTTATCAGTTGAAAGTGGCCCATCATCGGCTTCTACCCCTTTGTAGATACTACTCAGGGTGTTTCCGCAATAACAAGACAGCCCTTAGCCAACGTCTCGGTGCCCGAAGGCGGTTGTGTTAGCGGAAACGAGGCAATCAGATATGCGGGCTTTATAACTTTCACTTAGTCATAGGAGCTTCAAGTTGGGAGGCCAATTACTAGCCCCCGGTTAGTGTTCGGCGACACCCTAGGTCAAGCCGTAAACACTTTGGCCAATGTTATGAATGGCCCGTCATTTAACACAGTCATCGGATCGCTGACCAGTTTACACTTATTGTGACACTCAGTTTTCGGCTTTCTCCACTGAGGTGCTTAACCATGTGAGCTGGAAGCACAATCGCAGTGGTTCTCCTTTTGCACACCTAGCCGAACAAAGCAGAACGTAGGCGGCAAGCACAGGAGCCGGGCAACCCAACTGTTGACCGAAGACACAATTCGAAACCAATGCATATATAGCAATATCCGAGAATGTTTTTGCCAAATCTCTAAAGGTGTCCGGCGTTGCACTGTGAGACTTATGCTGGAAACACACAAATTTTTTAAAAGTGCCATAGGCTTGGAAAACCAAAAAACCTCAGGAAAAACTTGACGTCCGAACTATATCAAGTGTTCGGTGCCAATCCAAAAAATTGGTCTTAGAGAAAAAAGTGCTTCTGTCATGCTTTAACATGACGTGTCCTGTCTCAAGACGTCAAGCGGGTCAGCCTTCGGCTTCAACCTTCCTATCCCGAACGCGGGGTGTTTCTCGTTAGGCCAGTTCAGCGAACTAAAACTCGAGCGGTTTGAGAGAAAAAAATCAGGCTACCCGGCTATTGACCACACACTCGCGTCGAAAAAGGAGTGATAGAAAAAGAATTTGCAGCGACTGAGAAGAAAAATTTATTGTAAAACGGCTCATGCAAATTTAAGAGCCCCCAAGTGACTTGGGTAAAAGAATTTTATGTATAATGATTGTATGTACCAAAGTACTTATATCATATCTGTGTTCACCCGAACTTTATACGCGTCTTAGCCGACCGTCGACTTCTCCCTCTTCGGTCAAGGGCCGAAAAGTGTTATGTACTCCACCTGTCGAGAATATCGACGGTGTTTCTGATAACCGGGCAATCAGGCCATAAGGCTGTAACAGACAAAGCGCGCTCAGGGAACTTATGCTATATTACTGACGAAGTGTAAGAAGCATCTTCGAAGAAAATAGTACCCCCACCGATACCTTTCTTCGGTGCTCATTGTTACTATGAGACTTGTGCAATAGATTTTTTGTACTCATGAGTTCTGTTGTGTGCCGACCATAATTGAAAACAATAAGAGCGCTAGCTTTCGGCTTCACCCAGTCTGAGGTCCGGCTCAGATGACCCGATCGTGACAATCGCAAAGGTGCTCCCTTTACTCCCTAGCCGAACAATCAGGAACGTAGGGCTAAACATAGGAACAAGGCAACCCAGCTTGCAAATTGCTTAAGTCAACATGGTGCATATTGTGGCGTAATACACGAACAAGGAACGAAGGCATACAAGTATAATCATTTGCAAGAGGAAATGCTTCACGAAGGAAGCCCCCAAGTAAATGGGGTATTTGAATTTGTGTGTCACAAACAAAGTTTTGACGAGGAAGTTTTTCACAAGAAACTTTTTGCCAAAAAGGTATAATGCTTGGTCGAACCGAACAAAATTTAAAACTGAAAGTCTTTGAGCATGAAAGTGACTTAGCTGGTTAATGTGCTCGGTGTTGATTACGTGATTCGGGCTTGTGGCGGGACGAAGACGCCCATTGATCAGTGACAGATCCAACAAGGTTCGCAGTCCTCGACATGGCCGAGGTCCCAGCTCCCAAGCCAGTTCCGAAGTGTCCGAGAAAAGAGCTTGGCTTGACGAAGTGGCGACATAGCGCGGTTAGCGTGTTGAGAGCAGCCCCCGGTCCAGCTGAGCTGACGAAGCTGGTCGGCTGATGATGCCGGAGTCCCCGGAGGAGGTTTGATGAAGAAATGGCAAAGCCCCCGGTCCAGCCGGGGTGACGAGGTAGGTCGGTAAGGCGACGACGGGAACGCAATGTCAACACGTCGGTGCACCGAAGTGACAGCGCTGCCCGACCCGGATCATTTACCTGTGCACAGAAAATAGTGCCAGCTGGAGATAATAATAATAATAAATTAAAAATTCATTGCATAATCAATAATTTATGCAAAGTGAGTAATAAAAGAAATATGGCCCGTGTGCCGAACACTCGATGAGGTAGAGCTCTTTCAACGATGCCGAAGTCCCCGGGGCAACCGGACATGTCGGTAAGGCAATTCGACCAACAAGATGATCACGCGAGCCGATTTATGCCATTTGGGACGACGACGTCGGCTTGCCGAAGTGTTAGCGCGGCCCAAACTAAATAGATTGCCTGCACGCACAAAGTAGTGCAACCGAGAAATAATAATAATAATGAAAAAAGGTGCATAATTAATTTATGCGAAGTGAAAAAGTTTGGTAAATATGGCACGAGCGCTGAGGCACGGCGATGGCTTTGTGGCACGGCGATGTCGACGAGGGTCAGCCTTCCCAGGTGACAGGGAGGAGTTGGCCGGACCGACGCTAGGTACAAGTGTTGACAAAATATCTCTGCAAAAAATAATATAGTACAAACCAACAGAGAGAAAAAACTCTGTGTGCAATAATTTGATGAGCCAAACAAATAGCCTGATGAAATAAAATATAGTTGACAGCTAAGGTTGTAACAGACCAAGGCAAAAAAGAAACCATATCTACAGAACTGGTACTACCAAATATCAAGAATATATTGATTTTGATCTTTACGTGGAGTAGTTGTACTTGAATTACTAGAATCCACTTACCAAATCTGAGGTGCCGTGCTACAAAATTAATAGTCAATTGGGTTATAGGTCTACGTACTTGTCAACAAAAAAGTAGTAGAGGACCAACGACTAGGAGCTGAAGAAAAAAAAGGAGGAGAAAGAAAAGCAATCTCCCTGATGTTGTGCTTGGAGGTCCTCTTCTCGACATGGTCGTTCGGGACCTGCCGCCGCATCATGTATGCACTGTTGCACGTGTGCCGCTGAGAGGTCGTTGAGCCGGGTCCAACTAGACCATAGCGTGATCGCAACAACGATGAGCGAAAAAAAGGAATACTAAATAAGTAATTCAAGATGGATTAGTAAAACCAAACAAAAAGGCAGAATATCTATCAATTAGGTATGGCAAACGTGCCCAATTTGGCACTAGTACTTCCCTCGCTAGTATATCCATGCTCACGCTTTTACTTTGCTAGGTCGGGTACGGGACTTGCACGTGGATTATCTCCTCATGTGCCTTTATTTCTGGATGGGGCGGCCGTGGTTGCGGACGCGTAGACAGTCTGAGGATCGATCACTGGCCTTGCTTCTAGTTTGTTGCTGCTTCGCCGGCGCGCCCTTGATGGATTTTACCAAGGTCCCCGATCGATTGCTGAATTTTACAGATCGTCCGCGTACGGAATATTGCACAACCTTTCTTTTGTCCTATCTGCTAACAAAATTATGCTAGACAAGGGTAATAATTCTCAAAGAAAAGGTATATATATGACTTGTGCCGTCAGTCAAGATCCGGTCAAACCACGAGGATCAATTTTGACATGGATAGGAATCCACAGGATGAAGAATTCGGTGGTCCGACGATGATTGCGCCGTGATTTTTTTTTCTGAAACTATCCGCACTGTCCACCAACCGATCCTTGAAAACCACGTTCAAGGTTAGTATTATTAGTATGGGGCTGCATGCCCTAATCATATTTAATACATAGAAGGTAATGGCTCACGCCATAGCACTTAATTTGATAAAGGGGAAAAAAGACTTCCTGGGCGGCCCCGTTGCTGGAGACCGGATTTACTTCCGTATTGTGTACGGCCGCAGGATCCTCGAGCAGCCGTGTCCGGACAATTCCCATACGTGATCTGACGTTTTGACATCGTCCATGTCCCGTACGACATTAAAATATTCCTTCGAATCCCGTTCTACAGCGAGACTCAAATCGTTCTGCGAACAAACCAGAACACAACAGTAGCAGTAATTTGTAAAAAACATAATTTGCATGGAACAGATTGAACTGAAAAAATATCACCTGATCGTCCCACCGATCCGTGGCGATCACCCAGCAGGCTCTCAATGAAAGCACCAATGTCGGTTCAATATCCGGCGTATCTCGTAGTAGGGGTCCTAAGCTAGGCGTCTTGGAGCGATGGTAACATGGATACGGGGTTTTAACCAGCTTCGGGCTCTCTTGATGAGATAATACCCTACATGCTGCTTTTGATTGTATTCATATGGGTGTAGTACAGAGTACACGTATCTACCACGAGATTGTAGTAATGAATATGAGATATCTATTGACTAGCCTGGCCTCGGTTTATATAAGACACCGGAGGCCTAGGGTTTAGGAGAGTCCTTGTCTTGGGCGCCAAGTCTTGCGGAGTCTTCCTTGTATGCGGCAGGGGTTGTTCGAGCTGGCCCATGAGGATGCGGCCATGGGGTCCTCGGCCCAATCTAACTGATCGGGAGACGACGTGGTGAGTACCCCATAGTCCAGGACACCGTCAAACGGCGCTAGAAATTGCTTGATCTCTACTACACAACCTTCTTCTTGTAGACGTTGTTGGGCCTCCAAGTGCAGAGGTTTGTAGGACAGTAGCAAATTTCCCTCAATCGGATGACCTAAGGTTTATCAATCCATGGGAGGCGTAGGATGAAGATGGTCTCTCTCAAACAACCCTGCAAACAAATAACAAAGAGTCTCTTGTGTCCCCAACACACCCAATACAATGGTAAATTTTATAGGTGCACTATGGATGGTAGATATAGGTTTTTGTAATCTGAAAATATAAAAACAGCAAGGTAACTAATGATAAAAGTGAGCATAAACGGTATTGCAATGCTTCGAAATAAGGCCTATGGTTCATACTTTCACTAGTGTAAGTTCTCTCAACAATAATAACATAATTAGATCATATAACAATCCCACAACATGCAACAAAGAGTCACTCCAAAGTCAGTAATAGCGGAGAACAAAGGAAGAGATTATTGTAGGGTACGAAACCACCTCAAAGTTATCCTTTCTGATCGATCTATTCAAGAGTTCGTACTAGAATAACACCTGAAGATACAAATCAACCAAAACCCTAATGTCACCTAGATAATCCAATGTCACCACAAGTATCCACGGGTATGATTATACGATATGCATCACACAATCTCATATTCATCTATTCAAACCAACACAAAGTACTTCAAAGAGTGCCCCAAAGTTTCTACCGGAGAGTCAAGACAAAAACGTGTGCCAACCCCTATGCATAGATTGCCAAGGTCACGGAACCTGCAAGTTGATCACCAAAACATACATCAAGTGAATCAATAGAATACCCCATTGTCACCACGGGTATCCCACGCAAGACATACATCAAGTGTTCTCAAATCCTTAAACACTCAATCCGATAAGATAACTTCAAAGGGAAAACTCAATCCATTACAAGAGAGTAGAGGGGGAGAAACATCATAAGATCCAACTATAATAGCAAAGCTTGCGATACATCAAGATCATGCCGAATCAAGAACACGAGAGAGAGAGAGAGAGAGAGAGAGAGAGAGAGTGAGATCAAACACATAGCTACTGGTACATACCCTCAGCCCCAAGGGTGAACTACTCCCTCCTCGTCATGGAGAGCGTCGGGATGATGAAGATGGCCACCGATGAGGGATTCCCCGTCCGGCAGGGTGCCGGAACAGGGTCCCGATTGGTTTTTGGTGGCTACAGAGGCTTGCGGCGGCGGAACTCCCGATCTAGGTTATGTTCTGGAAGTTTGGGTATATATAAGAGGTGTTGGCATTGGGAACAAGTCAGGGGGGTCTCCGAGGCAGCCACGAGGTAGGGGGGCGCGCCCAGGGGGGTAGGGCGCCCCCACCCTCATGGGTGCCTCAGGACTCTTCTGACCCATCTCCGATACTTCGTGGGCTTCTTTTGGTCCAAAATTAATCTCCGTCAATTTTCAGGTCAATTGTACTCCGTTTGGTTTTCCTTTTCTGCGATACTCAAAAACAAGGAAAAAACAGAAACTGGCACTAGGCTCTAGGTTAATAGGTTAGTCCCAAAAATAATATAAAAGAGCATAATAAAGCCCATTAAACATCCAAAACAGATAATATAATAGCATGGAACAATCAAAAGTTATAGATACGTTGGAGACGTATCAGCATCCATGATGCGGAGGCCTCGCCCTCTTCCATGTCCAAGGAGCCAATCATCATCGATATCTCCGACAATGAGGAGTAGCTTGTCTTATTAGCTCACTATAAGGACCCACGTTCAGTTTGCTAGCTACTGCCTTTCCTTAACAAATTCTAGTGAATTGTGCTATCTACTTTCACCATGCGATCTTCTCCTATAGTGTATATGTTCTATATGTCGTGCAATGTGGTGTTCAATTAACTGCTTGGTTCAATTATGCAAATGTGATGTTCAATTCTTCAGGGTGCAATATTTCCAAGTTGTTAAGCATGCTTGGTTTGGTTAACTGTCTGATCTTCAATTAGGAGTATGTTATATTGTTCAATTGGTGTTTACTTAACTGCTTGGTTCATTTGTTGTGGCTTGGTTCACTTGTTGTGGTGTTTAGTTAACTGCTTGGTTCAATTTGACAATGCGATGTTCAATTGTTGTGGCTGCATTCTGTTATTGTATACCATGTGAGGAATAAATCGAATTTGGCTGTACTAAATACATGAGAAACAAATACAATTGCTATATTTCCAAGTTGTTAAGCATGCTTTGTTTGGTTAACTATCTGATCTTCTATTAGGAGTATGTTATATTGTGCAATGTGGTGCTCAGTTAACGTTTGGTTCATTTGTTGTGGTGTTTAGTTAACTGTTTGGTTCAATTCTGCAATGCGATGTTCAATTGTTGTGGCTGCATTCTCTTATTGTATACCACGTGAGGAATAAATCGAATTTGGCTGTACTAAATACATGAGAAACAAATACAATTGCTCTATTGCCAAGTTGTTAAGCATGCTTGGTTTGGTTAACTATCTGATCTTCTATTAGGAGTATGTTATATTTTGCAATGTGGTGCTCAGTTAACGTTTGGTTCATTTGTTGTGGTGTTTAGTTAACTGTTTGGTTCATTTCTGCAATGCGATGTTCAATTGCTGTGGCTGCATTCTCTTATTGTATACCACGTGTGGAATAAATCGAATTTGGCTGTACTAAATACATGAGAAACAAATACAATTGCTCTATTGCCAAGTTGTTAAGCCTGCTTGGTTTGGTTAACTGTCTGATCTTCTATTAGGAGTATGTTATATTTTGCAATGTGGTGCTTAGTTAACGTTTGGTTCATTTGTTGTGGTGTTTAGTTAACTGCTTGGTTCAATTCTGCAATGCAATGTTCAATTGTTGTGGCTGCATTCTGTTATTGTATACCATGTGAGGAATAAATCGAATTTGGCTGCACTTAATACATGAGAAACATATACAAGTGCTATATTTCCTAGTTCTTAATCATGCTTGGTTTGGATAAATGGGTTTTCCATGTGGCTTGAATTAATCTGATCAATCTGCAATGTGCTTATTTATCATCAACATATTTTACTGATAGCATGCGAACCCTTACTTAACCTGATGACTAACTACCTTATATGTGTTGCAGGGAAACAATGGGAAGCACTGAGGTTTACAAGATGGTACTAACTATTATACCTTGCCTTTTTGTATTCCTTTGCCCCATTTCCAATATAGAGAAGATATTTATGCACATCCTTGTTTTCAAGCTTCACTAATGATTACCTCTCGAACCACCTCTGTGGTCAGGAGGCGAGTAAAGTTTTCATACAACACCCACAGTTCAATATTGAAGTGTTCCTAAAGAGGTCGAAGGATGGACGAGTCAATCATCCATAGGCACTGGCCTAAAGTTGCAAAGACCTTCAACATGAATGAAGGCTCAATATTCGCCTTCCGCTTCAGCAGTTTTCCAGATGAGATGCATCTCTCTATGTACCGTCTATGATGCTAATTTCGAAAGGTTCTAGATGTTGCATGTGAAACTTGCTGCTGGTGCAGTTGTGTAATGGGGTAGCTGAGTGCTGAAGCTATATCATATTGTGCTCTGATGTATTTCAATTATGAAATCCTGCTTCCTTAATATGGAAATGGAATATATTATGTGCTTAATATGAATGTCAATTAGATTAGTAAATGGATTATTAATAATAGGGCAATTAGCCTGCTAATTGGCCAATCAGCTTGATAATTGGGTTTTCCTATTGCAAACGGTTAATGAGAAAACACTGTGGGCGATGACCTAAGGAAACGCACACAGTTTCTAGGAATAAACCATGTTGGATCAATGAACAATCACACACGACATTCTCTTCAAAACTGTTTGCGTTACGCCACCTTGCGCAAACGTTTTCCTTGTAGTGACTGTGTGGGATGTATATACGAACGAAAACGTTTAGTGGTGACTGACTGTGTGGGATGTACTTACGACCAGAAATGATTTTGCCTGTATAATTGTATTTTTTGAGCACTACTGTATGTATTTCTGTATTTGAGTGCTTGCTGGTTGCATACGACCTCATTTTGCCGAGCGTGTGTGCCAGGAGGGCATATCCCCAACGGTTTCTGGGTCGTGTGGGAAGGACCCCCCTATCGCCCAAACTCACTTGGCGACGGTTCCAAATGCCATCGCGGAAAGGGGTAAAAAAAGTTTGTTTAGGACCAACGCGCACCAGTGATTTTTAATATATTCCAAAACTGACTTTCGTGGAGTTTCAGGACTTTTGGAGTTGTGCAGAATAGGTCTCTAATATTTGCTCCCTTTCCAGCCCAGAATTCCAGCTGCCGGCATTCTCCCTCTTCATGTAAACCTTGTAAAATAAGAGAGAAAAGGCATAAGTATTGTGACATAATGTGTAATAACAGCCCATAATGCAATAAATATCGATATAAAAGCATGATGCAAAATGGACGTATCAACTCCCCCAAGCTTAGACCTTGCTTGTCCTCAAGCGGAAGCCGATATAGAAAAATATGTCCACATGTTTAGAGATAGAGGTGTTGATAAATTAAAATACGGACATGAGGGCATCATGATCATTCTTAAAACAGCAGCATATATATATATATTGTCATATGATTTCTTATGCTAAAGTAACAATCTATTCACAATGTAAAGTATGAATCAGAAACTTCATTGAAAACTAACAAACTATAACCTCAGTCATTGAAGCAATTGCAATTTATCATAACATCAGAAAGAGTCAATATAAGAGCTTTTCAGCAAGTCCACATACTCAACTATCATTTAGTCTTTCACAATTGCTAACACTCATGCAATACTTATGGGTATGAAGTTTTAATCGGACACAGAGAAATATAGGGGCTTATAGTTTTGCCTCCCAACCTTCTACCTCAAGGGTAACATCAACAATAATGCTTTATGAAAACCCACATCCAATTGGATATATATATCAGGATCTTTCCAACACATAGATCTTGCCAAAAGATAAAGTGTAAAAAGGAAAGGTGAAGATCACCATGACTCTTGTATAAGGTATAAGACAAAAATAAAAGATAGGCCCTTCGCAGAGGGAAGAAGAGGTTGTCATGTGCTTTTATGGTTGGATGCACAAAATCTTAATGCAAAAGAACGTCACTTCATATTGCCACTTGTGATAGGGACCTTTATTATGCAGTCCGTCGCTTTTATTTCTTCCATATCACAAGCTCGTATAAAGCTTAGTTTCTCCACACTAATAGATCATACATATTTAGATAGCAATTTTTATTGCTTGCAACAATGACAACTTACCTGAAGGATCTTACTCAATCCATAGGTAGATATGGTGGACTCTCATGGAAAAACTGGGTTTAAGGGTAGTTGGAAGCACAAGTAGTATCTCTACTTGGTGCAAAGAATTTGGCTAGCATGAGGGAGAAAGGAAAGCTCAACATGTTGGATGATCAATGACAATATAATTTATTTCAGATATAAGAAAACATAACCCATTACGTTGCCTTCCTTGTCTAACATCAACTTTTTAGCAAGTCATATTTTAATGAGTGCTCACAATCATGAAAGATGTCCAAGATAGTATATTTATATGTGAAAACCTCTCTTTCTTTATTACTTCCTATTAATTGCAACGATGACCAAACCTAAGTTTGTCAACTCTCAACAACTTTTATTCATCATACTCTTTATATGTGAAGTCATTACTCTCCATAAGATCAATATGATCCCTTTATTTATTTTTATTCTTTCTTTTTTCTATTTTTTCCCTCAAGATCATAGCAAGATAACCAAGCCCTCGACTCAAGACTAATATTTATTTTATATAGCTCACGGACTCGATTACATAGATAAGGATCAACACAAAAACTCAAAGCTAGATCATACTAAACTTTATTCTACTAGATCAAGATATAACCAAAAGGATCAAACTAAGAAAAAGGTAAAGGTAGGAGTGTGATGGTGATACGATACCGGGGCACCTCCCCCAAGCTTGGCAGTTTCCAAGGGGAGTGCCCATACCCATGTGATTATGTCTCTTTCTTCGGAAGTGGTGATGTGATATTATTGGCGATGATGCCCCTTCGGATATGATTCTCTTCCTCGAGCTTATTGACTTGCTGCTTGAGATCCATTATTTCCTTACGGAGCTTACCCGTGACGGCTAATGCTCCTACCACCCATGGATGTTGCATAGATGCGGGAGAACAAGTAACACTCTTTTTCAAATTTTCATAAGAAAGAAACCTAGCATTGGGAGGGATGACCGAGTTTGGAATTGCTGAGCTCTGAAGTTCCTCCATCGCGAATCTGGCTTGGAGACGAGAGTTAACTTCTTGATCCTCCTCCATGGCATCTATCCTTTTCAAGTCGGCCTCCATCTCTTCCTGCGTTGATGGCCCAAAGTGGTCAGCATCGCTGTTTGCTCCTGGCCCCGGTGTCGGATGAGACGCCCGACTCTCCCCGACTGACTCTTGAGAAGACATCTTGCTCTAAATCTGCTCCAGAAACAACTCGAAACAAAAATAGAGGATATTTGCGTGGTACGATGGTCAAAACCTTCGGGAGATTATATAATAAATTTTTACCGACCAAAAGAAGTATCGTATAAGAAAACGGAGTCCGGAGGGCACACGAGGTGCCCACGAGGCAGGGGGCGCGCCTAGGGGGGTAGGGTGCGCCCTCCACCCTTGTGGATGCCTTGTGTCCTTCCCGGACTACTTCTTACTTTCCTATTTTCTTAAATATTCCGAAATGGAGAAAAATTGCTATTAGAACTGTTTTGGAGTCGGTTTACTTACCGTACCACATACCTATTCCTTTTCGGAGTCTAAAACGTTCTGGAAAGTGTCCCTTATGTACTCCCCCGGGGTTACGATGTCAATAACATTAGTTTCAACATTTATGGGATTACCTGAGATATAATGTTTGATTCTTTGACCGTTCACAACCTTTGGATTTGTGCCTTCGAAGTTGTTGTTTTTTATGGTACCGAAACGATAAACCTCCTGGATAACGTAAGGACCTTCCCATTTAGAGAGAAGTTTTCCTGCAAAAAATCTTAAACGAGAGTTGTATAACAAAACATAATCACCTACATTAAACTCACGCTTTTGTATCCTTTTGTCGTGCCATCTTTTAACTTTTTTTTAAACAGTTTGGCATTCTCATAGGCCTGGGTTCTCCACTCATCAAGTGAGATAATGTCAAATATTCTCTTCTCACTATCAAGTTTGAAGTCATAATTGAGCTCTTTAATGGCCCAATATGCCTTATGTTCTAGTTCGAGAGGTAAATGACATGCTTTTCTATAAACCATTTTAAACGGAGACATACCCATAGGATTTTTATATGCAGTTCTATAGACCCATAATGCATCGTCAAGTTTCTTGGACCATTTCTTTCTAGATCTATTAACACTCTTTTGCAAAATTAATTTAATCTCTCTATTACTCAGTTCTACTTGACCACTAGACTGTGGGTGGTATGGAGATGCAATTCTATGATTAACATCATACTTAGCAAGCATTTTACGAAAAGCACCATGAATAAAATGTGAACCACCATTAGTCATTAAGTATCTAGGGACTCCAAACCTCGGAAAAATAACTTATTTAAGCATCTTAATAGAGGTGTTATGATCAACACTACTAGTTGGAACAGCTTCTACCCACTTAGTAACGTAATCAACAGCAACTAAAATATGTGTATACCCATTAGAGGAAGGAAAAGGTCCCATATAATCAAAGCCCCAAACATCAAATGGTTCAATAACAAGTGAATAGTTCATAGGCATTTCTTGACGTCTACTAATATTACCGATTCTTTGACATTCATCACAAGACAAGACAAACTTACGGGCATCTTTGAAAAGAGTAGGCCAATAAAAACCGGATTGCAATACCTTATGTGCAGTTCTATCTCCAGCGTGGTGTCCTCCATAAGCCTCGGAGTGACACTTGCGTAGGATCTGTTCCTGTTCATGCTTAGGTACACAACGTCTAATAACACCATCTACTCCTTCTTTATAAAGGTGTGGGTCATCCTAGAAGTAATGTCTTAAATCACAGAAAAACTTTTTCTTTTGCTGGTATGTGAAACTAGGTGGTATATATTTAGCAACAATGTAATTAGCATAATCAGCATACCATGGAGCAGTACGAGAAGCATTTATGAGAGCTAATTGTTCATCAGGAAAACTATCATCAATAGGTAGTGGGTCATCAAGAACATTCTATAACCTAGACAAGTTGTCTGCAACGGGGTTCTCAACTCCCTTTCTATCAATAATATGCAAATCAAATTCTTGTAGCAAGAGAACCCATCTAATAAGTCTAGGTTTAGCATCTTTCTTTTCCATAAGATATTTAATAACAGCATGATCAGTGTGAACAGTTACTTTGGAATCAACAATATAAGGTCTGAACTTATCACAAGCAGATACAACTGCCAAAAATTCTTTTTCAGTAGTGGCATAATTTCTCTGGGCACTGTCTAGAGTTTTACTAGCATATTGGATAACATTTGATTTCTTATCAACTCTTTGTCCAAAGCATAACACATAATCACTAGCATCACACATAATTCCAAAGGGTAAATTCCAATCAGGTGGCTGAACAATAGGTGCAGAAATCAAGGCTTTCTTAAGTATTTCAAATGCTTCTACACATTCATCATCAAAGACAAAAGGAACATCTTTTGGTAAGAGATTAGTCAGAGGCCTAGAAATTTTAGAGAAGTCTTTAAAGAACCTCCTATAAAAACCGGCATGACCAAGCTAACTTCTTACACCTTTAAGGTCCTTAGGACACGGCATCTTTTCAATAGCATCAACTTTAGCTTTATCAACTTCAATACCTCTTTCAGAAATTTTATGCCCCAAGACAATACTGAAGGAAATATGCCCTAGAGGCAATAATAAAGTTGTTATTTATATTTCCTTGTATCATGATAAATGTTTATTATTCATGCTAGAATTGTATTAACTAGAAACTTAGTACATGTGTGAATACATAGACAAACAAAGTGTCACCAGTGTGCCTCTACTTGACTAGCTCGTTGAATCAAAGATGGTTAAGTTTCCTAGCCATAGACATGATTGTCATTTGATTAACGGGATCACATCATTAGAGAATGATGTGATTGACTTGACCCATTCCGTTAGCTTAGCATTTGATCGTTTAGTATATTGCTGTTGCTTTCTTCATGACTTATACATGTTCCTATGACTATGAGATTATGCAACTCCCGAATACCGGAGGAACACTTTGTGTGCTACCAAACGTCACAATGTAACTAGGTGATTTTAAAGGTGCTCTACAGGTGTCTCCGATGGTACTTGTTGAGTTGGCATAGATCAAGATTAGGATTTGTCAATCCGATTGTCGGAGAGGTATCTCTGGGCCCTCTCGGTAATGCACATCACTATAAGCCTTGCAAGCAATGCAACTAATGAGTTAGTTGCCGGATGACGTATTACGGAACGAGTAAAGAGACTTGCCGGTAACGAGATTGAAATAGGTATTGGGATACCGACGATCGAATCTCGGGCAAGTAACATATCGATGACAAAGGGAACAACGTATGTTGTTATGCGGTTTGACCGATAAAGATCTTCGTAGAATATGTAGGAGCCAAGATGAGCATCCAGGTTCTGCTATTGGTTATTGATCGGAGACATGTCTCGGTGATGTCTACATAGTTCTCGAACCCGTAGGGTCCGCACGCTTAACATTCGGTGATGATCGGTAATATGAGTTTATGTGTTTTGATGAACCGAAAGTAGTTCGGAGTCCCGGATATGATCACGGACATGACGAGGAGTCTCGAAATGGTCAAGACATAAAGATCGATATATTGGAAGCTTATATTTGGACATCAGAATAGTTCCGGGTGAAATAGGGATTTTACCGGAGTGCCGGGGGGGTTACCGGAACCCCTTGGGGGCTAATGGGCCCTAGTGGAGAGAGAGAGGGGCCGGCCAGGGCAGGCCGCAGGCCCCCTCCCCTTGAGTCCGAATAGGACAAGGAAGGGGGGGCGGCGCCCCGCTGGCCTTTCCCCTCTCCCACTCCTTCCTTCCCCCTCCTAGTGGGACTAGGAAAGGGGAGTCCTACTCCCACTAGGAGGAGGACTCCTCCTCTTGGCGCGCCCTCCTAGGGCCGGCCGGCCTCCCCCTTGCTTATATATGGGGGCAGGGGGCACCCCATGGACACACAAGTTGATCATTGATCTTTTAGCCGTGTGCGGTGCCCCCTCCACCATAATCCACCTCGGTCATATCGTAGCGGTGCTTAGGCGAAGCCCTGCGTCGGTAGCATCATCATCACTGTCACCATGCCATCGTGCTGACGGAACTCTCCCTCGAAGATCTGCTGGATCGTGAGTTCGTGGGACGTCACCGAGCTGAACGTGTGCTGAACTCGGAGGTGCCGTGTGTTCGGTACTTGGATCGGTCGGATTGTGAAGATGTATGACTACATCAACCGCGTTGTCATAACGCTTCCGCTTACGGTCTACAAGGGTACGTGGACGACACTCTCCCCTCTCATTGCTATGCATCACCATGATCTTGCGTGTGCGTAGGAATTTGTTTGAAATTACTACATTCCCCAACAGTGGCATCCGAGCCAGGTTTATGCGTAGATGTTATATGCATGAGTAGAACACAAGTGAGTTGTGGGCAATACAAGTCATACTGCTTACCAGCATGTCATACTTTGATTCGGTGGTATTGTTGGATGAAGCGGCCCGGACTGACATTACGTGTACGCTTACGCGAGACTGATTCTACCGATGTGCTTCGCACACAGGTGGCTGGCGGGTGTCAGTTTCTCCTGCTTTAGTTGAATAGAGTGTGGCTACGCCCGGTCCTTGTGAAGGTTAAAACAGCACATACTTGACGAAATATCGTTGTGGTTTTGATGCGTAGGTAAGAACGGTTTTTGCTCAGCCCGTAGCAGCCACGTAAAACTTGCAAAAACAAAGTAGAGGACGTCTAACTTGTTTTTGCAGGGCATGTTGTGATGTGATATGGTCAAGACATGATGCTAAATTTTATTGTATGAGATGATCATGTTTTGTAACAGAGTTATCGGCAACTGGCAGGAGCCATATGGTTGTCGCTTTATTGTATGAAATGCAATCGCCATGTAATTGCTTTACTTTATCACTAAGCGGTAGCGATAGACGTAGAAGCAATAGTTGGCGAGACGACAACGATGCTACGATGGAGATCAAGGTGTCACGCCGGTGACGATGGTGATCATGACGGTACTTTGGAGATGGAGATCAAAGGTACAAGATGATGATGGCCATATCATATCACTTATATTGATTGCATGTGATGTTTATCTTTTATGCATCTTATTTTGCTTAGATCAACGGTAGCATTATAAGATGATCTCTCACTAAATTTCAAGGTATAAGTGTTCTCCCTGAGTATGCACCGTTGAGAAAGTTCGTCGTGCCGAGACACCACGTGATGATCGGGTGTGATAAGCTCTACGTTCACATACAACTGGTGCAAGCCAGTTTTGCACACGCAGAATAATCGGGTTAAACTTCACGAGCCTAGCATATGCAGATATGGCCTCAGAATACTGAGACCGAAAGGTCGAGCATGCATCATATAGTAGATATGATCAACATAGTGGTGTTCACCATTGAAAACTACTCCATCTCACATGATGATCGGACATGGTTTAGTTGATTTGGATCACGTGATCACTTAGATGATTAGAGGGATGTCTGTCTAAGTGGGAGTTCTTAAGTAATTTGATTAATTGAACTTTAATTTATCATGTACTTAGTACCTGATAGTATTTTGCATGTCTATGTTGTTGTAGATAGATGGCCCGTGCTGTTGTTCCGTTGAATTTTAATGCGTTCCTAGAGATAGCTAAGTTGAAAGATGATGGTAGCAACTACACGGACTGGGACCGTAACTTGAGGATTATCCTCATTGCTGCACAGAAGAATTACGTCCTGGAAGCACCGCTAGGTGTACCACCCGCGCCGGCAACTGCAGACATTGTGAATGCCTGAGTCGCGTGTTGATAACTACTCGATAGTTTAGTGTGCCATGCTTTACGGCTTAGAACCGGGACTTCAACGATGTTTTGAATGTCATGGAGCATATGAGATGTTCCAGGAGTTGAAGTTAATATTTCAAGCAAATGCCCGGATTGAGAGATATGATGTCTCCAATAAGTTCTACAACTGTAAAATGGAGGAGAATAGTTCTGTCAGTGAACATATACTCAAAATGTCTGGGTACTACAATCACTTGATTCAACTGGGAGTTAATCTTCCTGATGATAGTGTCATTGACAGAATTCTTCAATCACTGCCACCAAGCTACAAGAGCTTCATGATGAACTATAACATGCAAGGGATGGATAAGACAATTCCTGAGCTCTTCGCAATGCTAAAGGCTGCGGAGGTAGAAATCAAGAAGGAACATCAAGTATTGATGGTCAACAAGACCACCAGTTTCAAGAAAAGGGGTAAAGGGAAGAAGGGGAACTTCAAGAAGAACGGCAAGCAAGTTGCTACTCAAGTGAAGAAGCCCAAGTCTGGACCTAAGCCTGAGACTGAGTGCTTCTACTGCAAAGGGACTGGTCACTGGAAGCGGAACTGCCCCAAGTATTTGGCGGATAAGAAGGATGGCAAAGTGAACAAAGGTATATGTGATATACATGTTATTGATGTGTACCTTACCAATGCTCGCAGTAGCACCTGGGTATTTGATACTGGTTCTGTTGCCAATATTTGCAACTCAAAATAGGGACTACGGATTAAGCGAAGATTGGCTAAGGACGAGGTGACGATGCACATGGGAAATGGTTCCAAAGTTGATGTGATCGCAGTCAGCACGCTACCTCTACATCTACCTTCGGGATTAGTTTTAGACCCGAATAATTGTTATTTGGTGCCAGCGTTGAGCATGAACATTATATCTGGATCTTGTTTGATGCGAGACGATTATTCATTTAAATCTGAGAATAATGGTTGTTCTATTTACATGAGTAATATCTTTTATGGTCATGCACCTTTGAACAGTGGTCTGTTTTTGATGAATCTCGATAGTAGTGATACCCATATTCATAATATTGAAGCCAAAAGATGCATAGTTGATAATGATAGTGCAACTTATTTGTGGCACTGCCGTTTAGGTCATATTGGTGTAAAGCGCATGAAGAAACTCCATTCTGATGGACTTTTGGAATCACTTGATTATGAGTCACTTGGTACTTGCTAACCATGCCTCATGGGCAAGATGACTAAAACGCCGTTCTCCGGAACAATGGAGCGAGCAACAGATTTATTGGAAATCATACATACTGATGTATGTGGTCTGATGAATGTTGAGGCTCGCGACGGGTATCATCATTTTCTCACCTACACAGATGATTTGAGCAGATATGGGTATATCTACTTGATGAAACATAAGTCTGAAACATTTGAAAAGTTCAAAAAAAATTCAGAGTGAAGTGGAAAATCATCGTAACTAGAAAATAAAGTTTCTATGATCTGATCGTCAAGGAGAATATTTGAGTTATGAGTTTGGTCTTCATTTGAAACAATGCGGAATAGTTTCGCAACTCACGCCACCCGAAACACCACAGCGTAATGGTGTGTCCGAACGTCGTAATCGTACTTTACTAGATATGGTACGATCTATGATGTCTCTTACTGATTTACCGCTATCGTTTTGGGGTTATGCTTTAGAGACGGCTGCATTCACGTTAAATAGGGCACCATCCAAATCCGTTGAGACGACGCCTTATGAACTGTGGTTTGGCAAGAAACCAAAGTTGTCGTTTCTTAAAGTTTGGGGCTGTGATGCTTATGTGAAAAAGCTTTAACCTGATAAGCTCGAACCCAAATCGGAGAAATGTGTCTTCATAGGATACCCAAAGGAGACAGTTGGGTACACCTTCTATCACAGATCCGAAGGCAAGACATTCGTTACTAAGAATGGATCCTTTCTAGAGAAGGATTTTCTCTCGAAATAAGTGAGTGGGAGGAAAGTAGAACTTGATGAGGTAACTGTACCTACTCCCTTATTGGAAAGTAGTTCATCACAGAAATCTGTTTCTGTGACTCCTAGACCAATTAGTGAGGAAGCTAATTATGATGATCATGTAACTTCAGATCAAGTTACTACCGAACCTCATAGGTCAACCAGAGTAAGATCCACACCAGAGTGGTACGGTAATCCTGTTCTGGAGGTCATGTTACTTGACCATGACGAACCTACGAACTATGAGGAAGCAATGATGAGTCCGGATTCCGCAAAATGGCTTGAGGCCATGAAATCTGAGATGGGATCCATGTATGAGAACAAAGTGTGGACTTTGGTTGACTTGCCCGATGATCGGCAAGCCATCAAGAATAAATGGATCTTCAAGAAGAAGATTGACGCTAACGGTAATGTTACTGTCTACAAAGCTCGACTTGTTGCGAAGGGTTTTCGACAAGTTCCAGGAGTTGACTACGATGAAACTTTCTCACCCGTAGCGATGCTTATGTCCGTCCGAATCATGTTAGCAATTGCCGCATTTTATAATTATGAAATTTGGCAAATGGATGTAAAAATTGTATTCCTGAATGGATTTCTGGAAGAAGAGTTGTATATGATGCAACCTGAAGGTTTTGTCGATCCAAAGGATGCTAACAAAGTGTGTAAGCTCCAGCGATCCATCTATGGACTGGTGCAAGCATCTCAGAGTTGGAATATACGCTTTGATAGTGTGATCAAAGCATATGGTTTTATACAGACTTTTGGAGAAGCCTGTATTTACAAGAAAGTGAGTGGGAGCTCTGTAGCATTTCTAATATTATATGTGGATGACATATTGTTGATTGGAAATGATATAGAATTTCTGGATAGCATAAAAGGATACTTGAATAAGAGTTTTTCAATGAAAAACCTCGGTGAAGCTGCTTATATATTGGGCATCAAGATCTATAGAGATAGATCAAGATGCCTAATTGGACTTTCACAAAGCACATACCTTGATAAAGTTTTGAAGAAGTTCAAAATGGATCAAGCAAAGAAAGGGTTCTTGCTTGTGTTACAAGGTGTGAAGTTGAGTCAGACTCAATGCCCGACCACTGCAGAAGATAGAGAGAAAATGAAAGATGTTCCCTATGCTTCAGCCATAGGCTCTATCATGTATGCAATGCTGTGTACCAGACTTGATGTGTGCCTTGCTATTAGCTTAGCAGGGAGGTACCAAAGTAATCCAGGAGTGGATCACTGGACAGCGGTCAAGAACATCCTGAAATACCTGAAAAGGACTAAGGATATGCTTCTCGTATATGTAGGTGACAAAGAGCTCATCGTAAACGGTTACGTCGATGCAAGCTTTGACACTGATCCGGATGACTCTAAGTCACAAATCGGATACGTGTTTATATTGAACGGTGGATCTATCAGTTGGTGCAGTTCTAAGCAAAGCGTCGTGGATGGATCTACGTGTGAAGCGGAGTACATAGCTGCTTCGGAAGCAGCAAATGAAGTAGTCTAGATGAAGTAGTTCATATCCGATCTAGGTGTCATCCCTAGTGCATCGGGTCCAATGAAAATATTTTGTGACAATACTGGTGCAATTGCCTTGGCAAAGGAATCCAGATTTCACAAGAGAACCAAGCACATCAAGAGACGCTTCAATTCCATCCGCGACCAAGTCAAGGAGGGAGACATAGAGATTTGCAAGATACATACGGATTTGAATGTTGCAGACCCATTGACTAAGCCTCTCTCATGAGCAAAACATGATCAGCACCAAGACTCCATGGGTGTTAGAATCATTACTGTGTAATCTAGATTTTTGACTCTAGTGCAAGTGGGAGACAGAAGGAAATATGCCCTAGAGGCAATAATAAAGTTGTTATTTATATTTCCTTAAATCATGATACATGTTTATTATTCATGCTAGAATTGTATTAACCGGAAACTTAGTACATGTGTGAATACATAGACAAACGAAGTGTCACTAGTGTGCCTCTACTTGACTAGCTCGTTGAATCAAAGATGGTTAAGTTTCCTAGCCATAGACATGAGTTATCATTTGATTAACTGGATCACATCATTAGAGAATGATGTGATTGACTTGACCCATTCCGTTAGCTTAGCATTTGATCATTTAGTATATTGCTATTGCTTTCTTCATGACTTATACATGTTCCTATCACTATGAGATTATGCAACTCCCGAATACCGGAGGAACACTTTGTGTGCTACCAAACATCACAACGTAACTGGGTGATTAGAAAGGTGCTCTACAGGTGTCTCCGATGGTACTTGTTGAGTTGGCATAGATCAAGATTCGGATTTGTCACTCCGATTGTCGGAGAGGTATCTCTGGGCCCTCTCGGTAATGCACATCACTATAAGCCTTACAAGCAATGCAACTAATGAGTTAGTTGCGGGATGATGTATTACGAAACGAGTAAAGAGACTTGCCGGTAACGATATTGTACTAGGTATTGGGATACCGACGATCGAATCTCGGGCAAGTAACATACCGATGACAAAGGGAACAACGTATGTTGTTATGCGGTTTGACCGATAAAGATCTTCATAGAATATGTGGGAGCCAATATGGGCATCTAGGTCCCGCTATTGGTTATTGACCAGAGACGTGTCTCGGTCATGTCTACGTAGTTCTCGAACCCGTAGGGTCCGCACGCTTAACGTTCGGTGACGATCGGTAATATGAGTTTATGTGTTTTGATGAAACGAAGGTAGTTCGGAGTCCCGGATATGATCACGGAGATGACGAGGAGTCTCAAAATGGTCGAGACATAAAGATCGATATATTGGAAGCCTATATTTGGACATCAGAATAGTTCTGGGTGAAATCGGGATTTTACCGAAGTGCCGGGGGGGGTTACCGGAACCCCCCGGGGGCTAATGGGCCTTGATGGGCCCTAGTGGAGAGAGAGAGGGGCCGGCCAAGGCAGGCCTCGCGCCCCTCCCCTTGGGTCCGAATAGGACAAGGAAGGGGGGTGGGGGCGGCGCCCCCCTTGCCATTCCCCTCTCCCACTCCTTCCTTCCCCCTCTTAGTGGAACTAGGAAAGGGGAGTCCTACTCCCACTAGGAGGAGGACTCCTCCTCTTGGCGCGCCCTCCTAGGGCCGGCCGGCCTCCCCCTTGCTCCTTTATATACGGGGGCAGGGGGGTACCCCATGGACACACAAGTTGATCATTGATCTTTTAGCCATGTGCGGTGCCCCCCTCCACCATAATCCACCTCAGTCATATCGTAGCAGTGCTTAGGCGAAGCCCTGCGTTGGTAGCATCATCATCACTGTCATCACGCTGTCATGCTGACGGAACTCTCCCTTGAAGCTCTGCTGGATCGTGAGTTCGTGGGACGTCACCGAGCTGAAAGTGTGCTGAACTCGGAGGTGCCGTGTGTTCGGTACTTGGATCGGTCGGATCGTGAAGACGTACGACTACATCAACCGCATTGTCATAACGCTTGCGCTTACTGTCTACGAGGGTACGTGGACGACACTCTCCCCTCTCGTTGCTATGCATCACCATGATCTTGCGTGTGTGTAGGTAATGTTTTGAAATTACTACGTTCCCCAACAAATACCTTCATTAACCATAAAGTGGCACTTCTCCCAATTCAAGACAAGATTAGTTTCTTCGCATCTCTGCAAAACTCAATCAAGGTAGCTTAAGCAATCATCAAAAGAAGTTCCATGCATGGAGAAATCATTCATGAAAACCTCAACAATCTTTTCACAAAAGTCAGAGAATATAGCAGTCATACTTCTTTGAAAGGTAGCAGGTGCATTACATAAACCAAAAGGCATATGTCTATAAGCAAAGGTACCGAAAGGGCAAGTAAAAGTGGTCTTATCCTGATCCTCTTTTGACACAGGTATTTGAGAGAAACCAGAATAACCATCTAGGTAGCAAAAATGTGTATGTTTAGATATCTTTCTAGAATTTTGATCAATAAAAGGTAAAGGGTCATGATCTTTTCTAGTAGCTTTATTTAATTTGAAGAAATCAATTACCATTCTATAACCTGTAACAATTCTTTGTGGGATCAATTCATCTTTATCATTAGGAACAACAGCAATACCTCCCTTCTTAGGGACACAATGGACAGGACTTACCCACTGACTATCAGCAACAGGATAAATTATACCTGCCTCCAGAAGCTTTAGTATTTCATTTCTTACCACTTCTTTCATCTTAGTATTTAATCATCGTTGGTGATCAACAACCGGTTTAGTGTCTTTCTCCAATTTTATTTTGTGCTGGCATAGAGTGGGACTAATGCCCTTAAGATCATCAAGAGTATATCCAATAGCAGCACGGTGCTTCTTCAGAGTTTTCAATAATCTCTCTTCTTCCTGCTCTGAAAGGTTAGCACTAATAATAACAGGATATATCTTCTTCTCATCAAGATAAGCATATTTAAGAGTATCAGGTAATGGTTTAAGCTCAGACACGGGATCACCCTTGGGTGGAGGAGGATCCCCTAGAATTTCAACAGGCAAGTTGTGTTTCAAAATAGGTCCATGTTTAAAGAATACTTCATCTATTTCCCTTCTTTCATTCATAAACATATCATTTTCATGGTCTAGCAAATATTTTTCTAAAGGGTCATGAGGAGGCACGGTAATAGAAGCAAGACCAATAATTTCATCTTTACTAGGCAATTCTTTATCATGGGGTTTTCTACGAAATTTAGCAAAATTAAAACCATGAGACATATCCCCTAAACCAACAGTAACAATATCCTTTTCGCAATCTATCCTAGCATTAACAGTATTCAAGAAGGGTCTACCAAATATAATGGGACAAAAGACATCTTGTGGGGAACCAAGAACAAGAAAATCAGTAGGATATTTAACTTCCCACACAAGACTTCAACATCTCTAACAATCCCAACTGATGAAATAGTATCCCTATTGGCAAGCTTAATTGTAACATCAATATCTTCTATCTCAGCAGGTGCAATATCATGCATAATTTCTTTGTATAAGGAATGGGGTATTGCACTCGCACTAGCACCCATATCACATAAGCCATGATAAAAATGGTCTCCTATTTTAACAGAAACAACAGGCATGCCGACAACAGGTCTATTTTTATTTTTAGTATCAGGTCTAGCAATTCTAGCAACTTCATTACAGAAGTAAATAACATGCCCATCAATATTATCGACCAAGAGATCCTTAACCATAGCAATACTAGGTTCAACTTTAATCTGCTCAGGGGGTGTGGGTGTTCTAACATTACTCTTACGAACCACAGTTGAAGCTTCAACATGATCCTTTATTCTAACAGGGAAAGGTGGTTTCTCAATATAAGCGGTAGGAACAATAGGATCAAAATTATAAGTGATAGTCTTTTCTTCAACTTTAACAGGTTCAACTACTTTTACTTCAAGGGGAGGATGATATTTAAACCACTTCTCCTTAGGGAGATCAACATGAGTAGCAAATGATTCACAGAAAGAAGCTACTATCTCAGAGCCAAGTCCATATTTAGTGCTAAATTCATGAAAAACATCGGTATCCATAAAAGATTTAAAACAATCAAACTTAGGTGTTATACCGACTCCTTACCTTCGTCAAGTTCCCAATCTTCAGAGTTGCATTTAATTCTTTCCAATAAATCCCATCTGAATTCAATAGTCTTCATCATAAAGGAACCAGTACAAGAAGTATCGAGCCAAGCATAATTTTTTTGAATAATAATTTCTCTTGAGAGCTCATGATTGGGGCATGAATATAACATTGACTTAAGCCTCCCCCAAGCTTGAGCCATACTTTCTCCTTCGCGAGGCCAAAAATTATATATATAATTACGATCACGATGAACCAGATGCATAGGATAAAACTTCTGATGAAATTCCAATTTCAATCGGTTGTAGTTCCATGATCCAATATCATCAGATAGCCTAAACCATGTCAATGCCTTTACCTTCAAAGATAAAGGGAAGACCTTCTTCTAGATAACATCCTCGGGTATACCTGCAAGCTTAAATAATCCACAAACTTCATCCACATAGATTAGGTGCATATCGGGATGTAATGTTCCATCTCCTGTAAAAGGATTAGCTAGCAGTTTCTCTATCATACCCGAAGGAATTTCAAAGTAAACATTTTCAGTAGGTTCAGTAGGTTGAGGAGCAACTCTTTTCTCTACTGGTCGGGGTGAAGATACCCTGAACAAACCCCTCAAAGGATTATTTTCCATAGTAACAAGTGACTGTAAATTTCAGCACACTATATACAATTTTCCTTACCAAATTCCACCTACCAAAGGCACTTCACTCCCCGGCAACGGCGCTAGAAAAGAGTCTTGATGTCCCACAAGTATAGGGGATCTATGGTAGTACTTTCGATAAGTAAGAGTGTCAAACCCAACGAGGAGCAAAAGGAAATGACAAGCGGTTTTCAGCAAAGTATTCTCTACAAGCACTGAAATTATCGGTAACAAATAGTTTTATGATAAGGTAATTCGTAACGGGTAACAACTAACAAAAGTAAACAAGGTGCAGCAAGGTGGCCCAATCCTTTTTGTAGCAAAGGACAAGCTTGGACAAACTCTTATATAAAGGAAAGCGCTCCCGGGGACACATGGGAATTATCATCAAGCTAGTTTTCATCATGCTCATATGATTCGCATTCGTTACTTTGATAATTTGATATGTGGGTGGACCGGTGCTTGGGTACTGCCCTTCCTCGGACAAGCATCCCACTTATGATTAACCCCTCTCGCAAGCATCCGCAACTACGAAAGAAGAATTAAGGTAAACCTAACCATAGCATGAAACATGTGGGTCCAAATCAGCCCCTTACGAAGCAACACACAAACTAGGGTTTAAGATTCTGTCACTCTAGCAACCCATCATATACTTATTACTTCCCAATGCCTTCCCCTAGGCCCACACAATGGTGAAGTGTCATGTAGTCGATGTTCACATAACACCACTAGAGGAAAGATAACATACATCTCATCAAAATATCGAACGAATACCAAATTCACATGACTAATTATAACAAAACTTCTCCCATGTCCTCAGGAACAACCATAACTACTCACAAATCATATTCATGTTCATAATAAGAGGGGTATTAATAGGCATAAAGGATCTGAACATATGATCTTCCACCGAATAAACCAACTAGCATCAACTACAAGGAGTAATCAACACTACTAGCAACCCACAGGTACCAATATGAGATTTTGAGACAAAGATCTGATACAAGAGATGAACTAGGGTTTGAGAGGAGATGGTGCTGGTGAAGATGTTGATGGAAATTGACCCCCTCCCGATGAGAGGATCGATGGTGCTGACAATGGTGACGATTTCCCCCTCCCGGAGGGATGTTTCCCCGGCAGAACAGCTCCGCCGAAGCCCTAGATTGATTCCGCCAAGGTTCCGCCTCGAGATGGCGGCGCTCCGTCCCAAAAGCTTCCTGCTTATTTTTTCCAGGGCAAAAGACACCTTATACCAGAAGATGGGCATCGGGGGGCTTCCAGGTGGCCCACGAGGCAGGAGGGCGCGCCCAGGGGGGTAGGGCGTGCCCTCCACCCTCGTGGACAGTGGGTGGCCTCCCTCTGGTGCTTTCTTCGCCCAATATTTTTAATATATTCCAAAATTGTCTTTCGTGGAGTTTCAGGACTTTTGGAGTTGTGCAGAATAGGTCTCTAATATTTGCTCCCTTTCCAGCCCAGAATTCCAGCTGCCGGCATTCTCCCTCTTCATGTAAACCTTGTAAAATAAGAGAGGAAAGGCATAAGTATTGTGACATCATGTGTAATAACAGCCCATAAATGCAATAAATATCGATATAAAAGCATGATGCAAAATGGACGTATCAGATACATAGACAAAACACCGTGTCCCTAGTAAGCCTCTACTAGACTAGCTTGTTAATCAAAGATGGTTAAGTTTCCTAACCATAGACATGTGTTGTCATTTGATGAATGGGATCACATCATTAGGAGAATGATTTGATGGATAAGACCCATGCATTAGCTTAGTATAATGATCGTTCAGTTTTATTGCTATAGCTTTCTTCATATCATATACATATTCCTTTGACTATGAGATTATGCAACTCCCGGATACCCGAGGAATGCCTTGTGTGCTATCAAACGTCACAATGTAATTGGATGATTAAAAAGATGCTCTACAGGTATCTCCGAAGGTGTTTGTTGGGTTGGCATAGATTGAGATTAGGATTTGTCACTCAGAGTATCAGAGAGGTATCCCTGGGCCCTCTCGGTAATGCACATCATAATAAGCCTTGCAAGCAATGTGACTAATGAGTTAGTTGTAGGATGATGGGTTATGGAATGAGTAAAGAGACTTGCCAGTAACGAGATTGAACAAGGTATGAAGATACCGACGATCGAATCTCGGGCAAGTAACATACCAATGACAAAGGGAATAACGTATATTGTCATTATGGTATGACCGATAAAGATCTTCGTAGAATATGTGGGAACCAATATGAGAATCCAGGTTCCGCTGTTGGTTATTGACTGAAGAAGTGTCTCGGTCATGTCTACATAGTTCTCGAACCCATAGGGTCCGCACGCTTAACGTTCGATGACGATTTTGTATTATATGAGTTATGTGATTTGGTGACTGAATGTTGTTCGGAGTCCTGGATGAGATCACGGACATGATGAGGAGTCTCGAAATGGTCAAGAGGTAAAGATTCATATATAAGACGATAGTATTCGGACACTGGAAGTGTTCCGGGAAGCACCGGGTTCTTATCGGGTCACTGGAAGGGGTTCCGGGCACCACGTCAAAAGATATGGGCCTTATGGGCCAAGGGGGGAAACACACCAGCCACAAAGGGGTTGGTGCGCCCCCGTATGGGCTGGCCAAAATTGAGAAGGAAAGGGGAAGGAGGAAAGGAAAAAGGGAATAGGATTCCCTCTTCCCCCTCTTCCCTTCCTACTCCGAATAGGAATAGGAAAGGGGGAGGCCGAATTGGGGGGTGCCCAAGTAGGATTCCTCCTACTTGGGGCGCCCCTTGGCTGCCTCTCCTCCTCTCCAACCTATATATATGAGGGGGGGGGGGCACCGCTAGAACACACACCAGCAATTGTTAGCCGTGTGCGGCGCCCCCCTCCACAGTTTACGCCTCTGGTCATATTCACGTAGTGGTTAGGCGAAGCCCTGCGCGGATTACTTCACCATCACCATCACCATGCCATCGTGCTGACGGAACTCTCCCTCGACACTTAGATGGATCAAGAGTTTGAGGGACGTCATCGAGCTGAACGTGTGCAGAACTCGAAGGTGCCGTACGTTTGGTGCTTGATCAGTCGAAATGAGAAGAATTTCGACTACATCAACCACGTTGTCAAACGCTTCCGCTTTCGGTCTACGAGGGTACGTGGATGAAGGAAATATGCCCTAGAGGCAATAATAAAGTTGTTACTTATATTTCCTTGTATCACGATAAATGTTTATTATTCATGCTAGAATTGTATTAACCGGAAACTTGATACATGTGTGAATACATAGACAAATCAAAGTGTCCCTAGTATGCCTCTACTTGACTAGCTCGTTAATCAAAGATGGTTAAGTTTCCTAACCATAGATATGTGTTGTCATTTGATGAATGGGATCACATCATTAGGAGCATGATGCGATGGACAAGACCCATCCGTTAGCTTAGCATAATGATCGTTAAGTTTTATTGCTATTGCTTTCTTCATGACTTATATATATTCCTTTGACTATGAGATTATGCAACTCCCGAATAACAGAGGAATACCTTGTGTGCTATGAAACGTCATGTGACGCCCTCGATTCAATCGTACACTAATCATACACGCAAATGTGTACGATCAAGATCAAGGACTCATGGGAAGATATCACAACACAACTCTAGACACAAAATAAAATAATAGAAGCTTTATATTACAAGCCATGGGCCTCGAGGGCTCGAATACATAAGCTCGAAAACACAAGAGTCAACGGAAGCAACAATATCTGAGTACAGACATGAGTTAAACAAGATTGCCTTAAGAAGGCCAGCACAAGAGCATCTACGATCGAAAAGGCAAGGCCTCCTGCCTGGGTGCCTCCTAACTACGCCTGGTCGTCGGCGGTCTCCACGTAGTAGTAGGCATCGACGATGGCATCTGGCTCCTGGGCTCTGACATCTGGTTGCGACAACCAAAAAGAAGAAGAAAGGTGGAAAAAGGGGAGCAAAGCAACCGTGAGTACTCATCCAAATTACTCGCAAGCAAGGATCTACACTACATATGCATCGGTATCAATGAAAAGGGTTGTATCTGTGGACTGGACTGCAGAATGCCAGAAGAGAAGGGGAAAGCCTAGCCTATCGAAGACTAGCATCTTCTGGAAACCACCATCTTGCAGCAACAGGAGGGAGTAGAGTAGCATAAAGTAAAGTAGTAGAAGTGTTATCAACCTTAGCCAGAGATCCTTTCTCGACTCCCTGCGAGAAAGCAATCCCAGAGCCATACTATCCATTTCTCATATCCATGTCTCATCTCAAGTATCCAGTTCTAGTTGTATCGATCGTGATACAACTCCAAGTGTCCGTTACCGTAGGATAGGCTATCGATAGATTTTTTTCATCCCTGCAGGGGTGCACCAACTTACCCACCACACTCGATTAACTCCGGCCAGACACACTTTCCTGGGTCATGCCCGGCCTCGGCCAAACAATACGCCGCAACCCGACCTAGGCTTAATAGAGAGGTCAGCACGCCGGACCTAACCTATGCCCCCAGGGGTCATGGGCCATCACCTCGGGAACTCCTGCACGTTGCGAGGGCGGCCGGTGAGCAGACCTAGCTACCTCCTTCAAAAAGGCAGGTGCTTACGTAGTCCAACCCGACGCGCCCCGCTCAGTCGCTGACGTCTATTAAGCTTCGACTGATGTATACGACACAGAACGCCCATACAATGCCCACGTGATGGTTAGTGCTATCAGACTAGAGGCCCCTCGGATCAAATATCCAAATCATAGTGGATTAGGAACGCGCGGTAACAAGCAGAGACTCAGGAAAGATGTGACCCCGTTGCCCCGTCTCGAGGACTTGCGGCAAGGGCTAAGAATATCCGGCCACGCCTCGTAAGTATCTCGCGGGCACCTTCCAGGTCAACCCGACTCCACATCACTCGCGGGCACCCCTCAGGGTCGACCCGCCTTTCCAAGAAACAGCTGTAAAGACCAAGTATCTGTGTGTCCAAACATCAAGGGGAAAACCCGAGGAATCACCTGTTGGGGAACGTAGTAATTTCAAAAAATTTCCTACGTACACGCAAGATCATGGTGACGCATAGCAACGAGAGGGGAGAGTGTTGTCCACGTACCCTCATAGACCGACAGCGGAAGCGTTATCACAACGCGGTTGATGTAGTCGTACGTCTTCACGATCCGACCGATCAAGTACCGAACGTACGGCACCTCCGAGTTCTACACACGTTCAGCTCGATGACGTCCCTCGAACTCCGATCCAGCCGAGTGCTGAGGGAGAGTTTCGTCAGCACGACGGCGTGGTGATGATGATGATGTTCCACCGACGCAGGGCTTCGCCTAAGCTCCGCAACGGTATTATCGAGGTGTAATATGGTGGAGGGGGGCACCGCACACGGCTAAGAGATCTCAAGGATCAATTGTTGTGTCTCTGGGGTGCCCCCTGCCCCCGTATATAAAGGAGCAAGGGAGGAGGAGGCCGGCCCTAGGAGGGGGCGCACCAAGTGTGGACTCCTACTAGGACTCCCTAGTCCTAGTAGGATTCCACCTCCCATAAGGAATAGGAAAAGAGGAAGGGAAAAAGAGAAGGAAGGAAGGGGGCGCCCCCCTTCCCTAGTCCAATTCGGACCAGACCAAGGGAGGGGTGCGGCCACCCTTGAGGCCCTTTTCCTTCTTTCCCGTATGGCCCAATAAGGCCCAATACGTATTCCCGTAACTCTCCGGTACTCCGAAAAATACCCGAATCACTCGGAACCTTTCTGAAGTCCGAATATAGTCGTCCAATATATCGATCTTTACGTCTCGACCATTTCGAGACTCCTCGTCATGTCCCCGATCTCATCCGGGACTCCGAACTCCTTCGGTACATCAACATACATAAACTCATAATAAAACTGTCATCGTAACTTTAAGCGTGCGGACCCTACGGGTTCGAGAACTATGTAGACATGACCGAGACACGTCTCTGGTCAATAACCAATAGCGGGACCTGGATGCGCATATTGGCTCCCACATATTCTACGAAGATCTTTATCGGTCAGACCGCATAACAACATACGTTGTTCCCTTTGTCACCGGTATGTTACTTGCCCGAGATTTGATCGTCGGTATCTCGATACCTAGTTCAATCTCATTACCGGCAAGTCTCTTTACTCGTTCCGTAACACATCATCCTGCAACTAACTCATTAGTCACAGTGCTTGCAAGGCTTATAGTGATGTGCATTACCGAGTGGGCCCAGAGATACCTCTCCGACAATTGGAGTGACAAATCCTAATCGCGAAATACGCCAACCCAACAAGTACCTTTGGAGACACCTGTAGAGCACCTTTATAATCACCCATTTACGTTGTGACGTTTGGTAGCACACAAAGTGTTCCTCCGGTAAACGGGAGTTGCATAATCTCATAGTCATAGGAACATGTATAAGTCATGAAGAAAGCAATAGCAACATACTAAACGATCGAGTGCTAAGATAACGGAATGGGTCAAGTCAATCACATCATTCTCCTAATGATGTGATCCCGTTAATCAAATGACAACTCATGTCTATGGCTAGGAAACATAACCATCTTTGATCAACGACCTAGTCAAGTAGAGGCATACTAGTGACACTCTGTTTGTCTATGTATTCACACAAGTATTATGTTTCCGGTTAATACAATTCTAGCATGAATAATAAACATTTATCATGATATAAGGAAATAAATAATAAATTTATTATTGCCTCTAGGGCATATTTCCTTCAGTCTCCCACATGCACTAGAGTCACTAATCTAGTTCACATCGCCATGTGATTTAACACCAATAGTTCACATCACCATGTGATTAACACCCATAGTTCACATCGTCATGTGACCAACACCCAAAGGGTTTACTAGAGTCAATAATCTAGTTCACATTGCTATGTGATTAAAACCCAAAGAGTACTAAGGTGTGATCATGGTTTGCTTGTGAGAGAAGTTTAGTCAACGGGTCTGCCACATTCAGAGCCGTATGTATTTTGCAAATATTCTATGTCTACAATACTCTGCACGGAGCTACTCTAGCTAATTGCTCCCACTTTCAATATGTATCTAGACTGAGACATAGAGTCATCTAGATTAGTGTCAAAACTTGCATTGACGTAACCTTTTACGATGAACCTTTTGTCACTTCCATAATCGAGAAACATATCCTTATTCCACTAAGGATAATTTTGACCGTTGTCCAGTGATCTACTCCTAGATCACTATTGTACTCCCTTGCCAAAATCAGTGTAGGGTATACAATAGATCTGGTACACAGCATGGCATACTTTATAGAACCTATGGCCGAGGCATAGGGAATGACTTTCATTCTTTTTCTATCTTCTGCCGTGGTCGGGCTTTGAGTCTTTTACTCAATTTCACACCTTGTAACACAGGCAAGAACTCTTTCTTTGACTGTTCTATTTTGAACTATTTCAAAATCTTGTTAAGGTATGTACTCATTGAAAAACTTATCAAGCGTCTTCATCTATCTCTATAGATCTTGATGCTCAATATGTAAGCAGCTTCACCGAGGTCTATCTTTGAAAAACTCCTTTCAAACACTCCTTTATGCTTTGCAGAATAATTCTACATTATTTCTGATTAACAATATGTCATTCACATGTACTTATCAGAAATGCTGTAGTGCCCCCACTCACTTTCTTGTAAATACAGGCTTCACCGCAAGTCTGTATACAACTATATGCTTTGATCAACTTATCAAAGCGTATATTCCAACTCCGAGATGCTTGCACCAGTCCATTGATGGATCGCTGGAGCTTGCATATTTTGTTAGCACCTTTAGGATTGACAAACCCTTCTGGTTGCATCATATACAACTCTTCTTTAATAAATCCATTAAGGAATGCAGTTTTGTTTATCCCTTTGCCAGATTTCATAAAATGCGGCAATTGCTAACATGATTCGGACAGACTTAAGCATAGATACGAGTGAGAAACTCTCATTGTAGTCAACATCTTGAACTTGTCGAAAACCTTTTTGCGACAATTCTAGCTCTGTAGATAGTGACACTACTATCAGCGTCCGTCTTCCTCTTGAAGATCCATTTAATCTCAATGGCTCGCCGATCATTGGGCAAGTCAATCAAAGTCCATACTTTGTTTTCATATATGGATATCATCTCAGATTTCATGGCCTCAAGCCATTTTGCGGAATCTGGGCTCATCATCGCTTCCTCATAGTTCGTAGGTTCGTCATGGTCAAATAACATGACCTCCAGAACAGGATTACCATACCACTCTGGTGTGGATCTCACTCTGGTTTACCTACGAGGTTTGGTAGTAACTTGATCTGAAGTTTACATGATCATCATCATTAACTTCCTCACTAATTGGTGTAGGAGTCACAGGAACAGATTTCTGTGATGAACTACTTTCCAATAAGGGAGCAGGTACAGTTACCTCATCAAGTTCTACTTTCCTCCCACTCACTTCTTTCGAGAGAAACTCCTTCTCTAGAAAGGATCCATACTAAGCAACGAATGTCTTGCCTTCGGATCTGTGATAGAAGGTGTACCCAAATGTCTCCTTTGGGTATCCTATGAAGACACATTTCTCCGATTTGGGTTTGAGCTTATCAGGATGAAATTTTTTCACATAAGCATCGCAACCCCAAAATTTTAAGAAACGACAACTTTGGTTTCTTGCCAAACCACAGTTCATAAGGCGTCGTCTCAACGGATTTTGATGGTGCCCTATTTAACGTGAATGCAGCTGTCTCTAATGCATAACCCCAAAACGATAGTGGTAGATCGGTAAGATACATCATATATCGCACCATATCTAATAAAGTACGATTATGACGTTCGGACACACCATTACACCGTGGTGTTCCAGGTGGCGTGAGTAGTGAAACTATTTCACATTGTTTTAACTGAAGGCCAAACTCGTAACTCAAAAACTCTTCTCCACGATCAGATCGTTGAAACTTTATTTTCTTGTTACGATGATTCTCCACTTCACTCTGAAATTCTTGGAACTTTTCAAATGTTTCAGACTTGTGTTTCATCAAGTGGATATACCCATATCTGCTCAAATCATCTGTGAAGGTTAGAAAATAATGATACCTGCTACGAGCCTCAATATTCATCGGACCACATACATCTGTATGTATGATTTCCAACAAATCTGTTGCTCTCTCCATAGTTCCGGAGAATGGCGTTTTAGTCATCTTGCCCATGAGGCACGGTTCGCAAGCATCAAGTGATTCATAATCAAGTGATTCCAAAATCCCATCAGTATGGAGTTTCTTCATGCGCTTTACACCAATATGACCTAAACGGCAGTGCCACAAATAAGTTGCACTATCATTATTAACTTTGCATCTTCTGGCTTCAATATTATGAATATGTGTATCACTACGATCGAGATCCAACAAACCATTTTCGTTGGTGTGTATGACCATAGAAGGTTTTTATTCATGTAAACAGAACAACAATTGTTCTCTAACTTAAATGAATAACCGTATTGCAATAAACATGATCAAATCATATTCATGCTCAACGCAAACACCAAATAACACTTATTTAGTTTCAACACTAATCCCGAAAGTACAGGGAGTGTGCGATGATGATCATATCAATCTTGGAACTACTTCCAACACACATCGTCACCTCGCCTTTTTACTAGTCTCTGTTTATTTTGCAACTCCCGTTTCGAGTTACTACTCTTAGCAACTGAACCAGTATCAAATACCGAGGGGTTGCTATAAACACTAGTAAAGTACACATCAATAACATGTATATCCAATATACCTTTGTTCACTTTGCCATCCTTCTTATCCACCAAATAGTTGGGGTAGTTCCGCTTCCAGTGACCAGTCCCTTTGCAGTAGAAGCACTTAGTCTCAGGCTTAGGACCAGACTTAGGCTTCTTCACTTGAGCAGCAACTTGCTTGCCGTTCTTCTTGAAGTTCCCCTTCTTACCTTTGCCCTTTTCTTGAAACTAGTGGTCTCATCAACCATCAACACTTGATGTTTTTCTTGATTTCTACCTTCGTCGATTTCAGCATCACGAAGAGCTCAGGAATTACTTTCGTCATCCCTTGCATACTATAGTTCATCATGAAGTTCTACTAACTTGGTGATGGTGACTAGAGAATTCTGTCAATCACTATTTTATCTGGAAGATTAACTCCCACTTGATTCAAGCGATTGTAGTACCCAGACAATCTGAGCACATGCTCACTAGTTGAGCGATTCTCCTCCATCTTTTAGCTATAGAACTTGTTGGAGAGTTCATATCTCTCAACTCGGGTATTTTCTTGAAATATTAACTTCAACTCCTGGAACATCTCATATGGTCCATGACGTTCAAAACGTCTTTGAAGTCCCGATTCTAAGCCGTTAAGCATGGTGCACTAAACTATCAAGTAGTCATCATATTGAGCTAGCCAAACATTCATAACGTCTGCATCTGCTCCTGCAATAGGTCTGTCACCTAGCGGTGCATCAAGGACATAGTTTTTCTGTGCAGCAATGAGGATAATCCTCAGATCACGGATCCAATCCGCATCTTTGCTACTAACATCTTTCAACATAATTTTTCTCTAGGAACATATCAAAAATAAACACAGGGAAGCAACAACGCAAGCTATTGATCTACATAATTTGCAAAATACTATCAGGACTAAGTTCATGATAAATTCAAGTTCAATTAATCATATTACTTAAGAACTCCCACTTAGATAGATATCCCTCTAATCATCTAAGTGATTACGTGATCCAAATCAACTAAACCATGTTCGATCATCTCATGAGATGAAGTAGTTTCAATGGTTAACATCACTATGTTGATCATATCTACTATATGATTCACGCTCGACCTTTTGGTCTCCGTGTTCCGAGGCCATATCTGCATATGCTAGGCTCGTCAAGTTTAAGCTGAGTATTCCGCGTGTGCAACTGTTTTGCACCCGTTGTATTTGAACGTAGAGCCTATCACACCCGATCATCACGTGGTGTCTCAGCACGAAGAACTTTCGCAACGGTGCATACTCAGGGAGAACACTTTTATCTTGAAATTTTAGTGAGAGATCATCTTATAATGCTACCGTCAATCAAAGCAAGATAAGATGCATAAAGGATTAACATCACATGCAATCAATATAAGTGATATGATATGGCCATCATCATCTTGTGCTTGTGATCTCCATCTTCGAAGCACCGTGCTCGTGATCTCCATCTCCGAAGCACCATCATGATCACCATCGTCACCGGCACGACACCTTGATCTCCATCGTAGTATCGTTGTCGTCTCGCCAACTTATTGCTTTTACGACTATCGCTACCGCTTAGTGATAAAGTAAAACTATTACATGGTGATTGCATTTCATACAATAAAGCGACAACCATATGGCTCCTGCCAGTTGCCGATAACTCGGTTACAAAACATGATCATCTCATACAACAAATTATATCACATCATGTCTTGACCATATCACATCACAACATGCCCTGCAAAAACAAGTTAGACGTCCTCTACTTTGTTGTTGCAAGTTTTACGTGGCTGCTACGGGCTTAGCAAGAACCGTTCTTACCTACGCATCAAAACCACAACGATAGTTTGTCAAGTTGGTGTTGTTTTAACCTTCGCAAGGACCGGGCGTAGCCACACTCGGTTCAACTAAAGTGAGAGAGACAGACACCCGCCAGTCACCTTTAAGCAACGAGTGCTCGCAACGGTGAAACCAGTCTCGCGTAAGCGTACGCGTAATGTCGGTCCGGGCCGCTTCATCTCACAATACTGCTGAACCAAAGTATGACATGCTGGTAAGCAGTATGACTTATATCGCCCACAACTCACTTGTGTTCTACTCGTGCCTAGCATCAACGCATAAAACCAGGCTCGGATGCCACTGTTGGGGAACGTAGTAATTTCAAAAAATTTCCTACGTACACGCAAGATCATGGTGATGCATAGCAACGAGAGGCGAGAGTGTTGTCCACGTACCCTCGTAGACCGACAGTGGAAGCGTTATCACAACGCGGTTGATGTAGTCGTACGTCTTCACGATCCGACCGATCAAGTACCGAACGTACGGCACCTCCGAGTTCTACACACGTTCAGCTCGATGACGTCCCTCGAACTCCGATCCAGCCGAGTGTTGAGGGAGAGTTTCGTCAGCACGACGGCGTGGTGACGATGATGATGTTCCACCGACGCAGGGCTTCGCCTAAGCTCCGCAACGGTATTATCGAGGTGTAATATGGTGGAGGGGGCCACCGCACACGGCTAAGAGATCTCAAGGATCAATTGTTGTGTCTCTGGGGTGCCCCCCTGCCCCCCGTATATAAAGGAGCAAGGGAGGAGGAGGCCGGCCCTAGGAGGGGGCGCACCAAGTGTGGACTCCTACTAGGACTCCCTAGTCCTAGTAGGATTCCACCTCCCATAAGGAATAGGAAAAGAGGAAGGGAAAAAGAGAAGGAAGGAAGGGGGCGCCCCCTTCCCTAGTCCAATTCGGACCAGACCAAGGGGAGGGGTGCGGCCACCCTTGAGGCCCTTTTCCTTCTTTCCCGTATGGCCCAATAAGGCCCAATACGTATTCCCGTAACTCTCCGGTACTCCGAAAAATACCCGAATCACTCGGAACCTTTCCGAAGTCCGAATATAGTCGTCCAATATATCGATCTTTACGTCTCGACCATTTCGAGACTCCTCGTCATGTCCCCGATCTCATCCGGGACTCCGAACTCCTTCGGTACATCAACATACATAAACTCATAATAAAACTGTCATCGTAACTTTAAGCGTGCGGACCCTACGGGTTCGAGAACTATGTAGACATGACCGAGACACGTCTCTGGTCAATAACCAATAGCGGGACCTGGATGCCCATATTGGCTCCCACATATTCTACGAAGATCTTTATCGGTCAGACCGCATAACAACATACGTTGTTCCCTTTGTCACCGGTATGTTACTTGCCCGAGATTTGATCGTTGGTATCTCGATACCTAGTTCAATCTCATTACCGGCAAGTCTCTTTACTCGTTCCATCACACATCATCCTGCAACTAACTCATTAGTCACAATGCTTGCAAGGCTTATAGTGATGTGCATTACCGAGTGGGCCCAGAGATACCTCTCCGACAATCGGAGTGACAAATCCTAATCTCGAAATACGCCAACCCAACAAGTACCTTTGGAGACACCTGTAGAGCACCTTTATAATCACGCATTTACGTTGTGACGTTTGGTAGCACACAAAGTGTTCCTCCGGTAAACGGGAGTTGCATAATCTCATAGTCATAGGAACATGTATAAGTCATGAAGAAAGCAATAGCAACATACTAAACGATCGAGTGCTAAGCTAACAGAATGGGTCAAGTCAATCACATCATTCTCCTAATGATGTGATCCCTTTAATCAAATGACAACTCATGTCTATGGCTAGGAAACATAACCATCTTTGATCAACGACCTAGTCAAGTAGAGGCATACTAGTGACACTCTGTTTGTCTATGTATTCACACAAGTATTATGTTTCCGGTTAATACAATTCTAGCATGAATAATAAACATTTATCATGATATAAGGAAATAAATAATAACTTTATTATTGCCTCTAGGGCATATTTCCTTCATCACCTGTGGTGAATTCCACTCGATGTAATCATCAAGGTGAACGTAAGAGGAACTACCCCCGAGGATCACACTTGAGGGGTTGCACGACAGAGTCGTATCGGAAGTGGTTAAGGCGGAATCACCCCCGATGACCACGACCGAATAGCTACACTATAGGGTTAACATCAGAAGTGCTGTAGAGGTCTCACCCTCGGCACTCGATAGTAACCCAATAGTGTCGAGCAACTAAGGGGAAAGTGATGTGCGGTGCCGGGGCCTGGTCTTCGATCCCGTTGATCGGGTCTTCAATGATGAAGCAGGGGCAACAAGGACAAGGTGGGGGTCACTAACCAACCTATACTGAGCAGTTTAGGATAAGCAGGTAGGTAACAATGAGCAGGTTACAAAAGCAGGCTATGCATCCGAATAGGAGCAAACAATAACAGTAGCAAAATCTAATGCAAGCATGAGAGAATGGAATGGCCGATATCGGGATGATCAAAGGGGGGGGCTTGCCTGGTTGCTCAAACGAGAAGGAGGGGTCGTCGGTGACGTAGTCGATAACAGGGGCATCAGCATCGTCACGGGGTCTACCGAAGAGAAGAGGGGGGAGAAACAGTAAATACATAGCAAGCAAGTGCATAACAGGACAACAGGCAGAGGTAGACGTGTTCTGACGTGGTGCTACACGATACCGGCGAAGGGGGAAGTCAACCGGGAATGTTTTCCCGGTTCCGGACCTGTGTTAGACAGATGACCGGAGGGGGAATGTTCCAGGTTCAGATAGTTAGAGGCATCTGACAGGTAAACGGACCGCGTATCCGGATTCGTTGGATTTTTCTGAGCAACTTTCATGTAGAAAACATTTTCATCGGAGTTACGGTTTAATTACTATGAATTTCTAAAGGTTTAAACATTTTCTGGAATTAAATAAATTATCAGAAAAGAAATACTACATCAGCATGACATCACTGTGACGTCAGCAGTCAACAGGACGGCTGACCAGGTCGAACTGACCAGTGGGTCCCACCTGTCAGAGACAGTGGACTAACAGAAGTTTAAATTTAACTAAACTAAGGCTAATTAGAAGCTGGGCCCCACACGTCAGTGACTGATTAGGTTTAACTAATTAAGTTTATTTTTAAAAACATTTGACTAACCTAATTAGGGGTGTGGGCTCCATTAGTCTGTGGACAGAGGCGCAAGGGCCCACTGTCAGCGGCACTGGGCGGGACCCACCGGCGCCAGGTGAGCGTGGCGGCCGGAGCAACACTGGCGGCCATTTCCTGCGGCGGCGCGGCTCGGGATCCACCGGAAGATGGCCATAGGCCATCATTTTGGACGTGGATGGCCGCGTTCGAACGCGCACGAGACGGCGCATCCAGCGGTGGCACTAGCACGACCGGCGATGGACTAAAATGACGGCGGCGAGCAGCGAGGCGGACGCCGGTGTTTGGTCGTCGTCGGGTTCGGAGTTACGGTGCGCTAAACGAGTAGCGTGAGGCGTCTACAGCGTCTACACCATGCAGCGAATGCAACGGGGGCACGCACGGGACCAAAAGGTCACCGCGGCCATGCCGGCAATGAGCTCGCGCAGCAGTGGGTTCGGCCGTAGCGGTAGGGGGAGCTAGAGGGCGCGTGAGAGGGAACAGAGAGATGTGAGAGGAATAGGGGCTCACCTTGCGGCACGCACGGTGGCCCTCGGAGGTTTAGTAGCAGCAGAGATGGCGCCGGAGATGAAGAAGATCGACGGCAGCCGGAGATGGGGACGAGGACGAACGGCGGCTGCGGTGCTTTCCGGTTCCAGCGGAGGGTGCTAGTCGAAGGAGTCGACCCCGGCAGAGCTCACCGACAGGGTCAGCGGGCGCGGGGCCGCCGGTGGCCGCGACAATGATGGAGGGCGGCGGCACTGCGCTCGGAGGTGGACGGGGAACGAGGGGGAGGCGAGGAGGAATCTGGTGGGGAGAGGGAGAGGCAGAGCAGGGCAAGTGGTGAGGTGAGTGGGAGAGGCGCCCGAGGCGTCACCCTTATCCCCTCGGGGCAGCGCCGGCGAGGTGGGTTCAGTGGCGACCGCGCCCTATAGCGGCGCGCGACCGAGGAACAGGAAGGGGGGTGCGGTGCGGGGAGCTGGGCCGACTGGGCCGGCCAGGCTGGTTGAGGTCCAGGGGGACAGGGGGGTTAGGTGGGCCGGTCAGGGCAATGGGCTAAGGCCCATGGAGGCAGGGGGCTTCTCCTTCTTCTTTTTCTCCTTGCTTTCCCTTTTTCTTTTTTAAAGCTTTTCTATTTTAGCTATTTTAGGCCACTTAGACATTTTGCAAAAATGTTGGTTCACCACCAATATTACCAGAAGAATATGTTCCACATGATGAACATTTTAGTTTTCATGTCTGAGCATTTTTGAATTTCACACATAAATTCAAATTGAATTCAACTGGAATTTGAAATGGAATATTGATCAAAGTGACCAAGCACTGTTATAGCAAAATGATTAGCTTGATCTCAGGGATTATTGTAGCATCATTACACCGGGGTGTTACAACTCTCCTCCTCTAAAAGAAATTCTTGTCCCGATAATTAAGAGGTAGAAGGGAACAGGTCAGGGTATTTAGCACGGAGGTTATCCTCGCATTCCCAAGTGGATTCATCTTTAGAATTATTTGACCATTGCACCTTGAGGAACTTGGTAACCTTCTGGCGTGTTCGACGTTCAGCTTCTTCAAGAATGCAGATCGGATGCTCTTTGTATGTGAGAACATCTTGCACTTCAATCAGTTCCGGATCCACTTCACGTTCCGGATCCTTGAAGCATCGACGAAGTTGCGACACGTGGAAGACGTCATGAACATGAGAGAACTGAGGTGGCAACTCCAATTGATAAGCCACCAGTCCACGACGGGAGAGAATGCGGAAAGGACCAATGTAGCGCGGAGCTAGCTTGCCCTTGACTCCGAACCGATGAGTGCCCCTCAAAGGAGTGACACGCAGATAAGCTTGTTCACCAGGTTGATAAGTTGAACCCTAGTGTTTCTGGTCATAGTTGCTCTTCTGGCGGGACTGGGCCGCCTTGAGATTATCCCGGACAATGCGAACCTGCTCTTCAGCTTGTTGAATAATGTTTGGACCAATGAGCGTCCGTTCCCTAGTTTGTGACCAATTCAGAGGGGTTCGGCACTTACGTCCATAAAGCACTTCGAAGGGTGCCATTTTCAAGCTGGCTTGATAGCTATTGTCATAAGAGAACTCCGCATAAGGGAGAGATTCTTCCCACTTCTTGCCGAAAGAAATAACACAAGCTCGAAGCATGTCTTCAAGAATTTGATTAACTCGCTCGACTTGGCCTTGGGATTGGGGATGATAAGCAGTGCTCCAGGTAATATGAGTTCCCATTGCCTCTTGGAAACTATCCCAGAACTTTGAAGTGAATAAACTGTCGTGATCTGAACTGATCTCCTTCAGAATGCCGTGGAGTGACGCAATTCTGGAGATATACAAGTTTGCTAATTGACTAGCAGTGATTGTCTCCTTGACTGGCAGAAAGTGAGCACCCTTCGAGAATTGGTCGATGACGACAAAGATAGCATCGTTACCTTTCTGAGACTTGGGAAGGCCAGTGACGAAGTCCATTTGGATCTTATCCCACTTCCATTCAGGAATCGGAAGCAGTTGTAGAAGTCCAGCCGGTTTCTGATGTTCTGCTTTGACGTGACGGCAAACGTCACATTCTTCAATATATCGAGCAATGTCTTGCTTCATCTTAGACCACCAGCACTTCTGACGGATGTCTAGATACATCTTGGTGCTTCCCGGATGAATAGAGAGAGGGGTGTCATGTGCTTCTTTCATCACCTTTTCTGTCATAAGCTCGAACCGGGGTACTACAATGCGATCTCTGAAGTATAAGGTTCCATCTTCACCAAGTGAGAAATCTCTGGATTTCTCTAAGGCAAGATCCTTTTTCATCAAATCCACGTGAGCATCTTTGGCTTGAGCAGACTTAATTGCTTTCAGCAGAGTTGGTTCCAGGACAAGGTTATTCAGAGAACCCTGTGGAACTAGTTGGAGGTTCAGCTTGCATAGCTCTTCATAAAGGCAGGGTTGAGCTTTGAAAACCATGTGATTGTTGCAATAAGACTTACGGCTCAGGGCATCAGCCATTACATTAGCGTTGCCACGGGTATAGGATATACCGCAGTTGTAGTCAGCAATGGCTTCCATCCTTCGCTGCTGACGGAGGTTCAGATCTGGCTGAGTAAATAGGTACTTCAGACCCTGATGATCGGTGAAGATCTCACAACGATTACCGAGAAGGTACTATCGCCATAGCTTTAGTGCAATGATAACCACAACAAGCTCGAGGTCATGAACTGGATAGTTCTCTTCATGAGGACGCACTTGACAGGAGGCATAAGCAATCACTTTGCGCTCTTGCATTAGGACACAGCCTAATCCTTGTTGTGAAGCGTCGCAATAGATGACAAAGTCCTCGCGAGAATCAGGGGGAGCAACCACTGGGGCAGAAGTCAGCTTGTCCTTGAGTGTCTGGAAACTTTCCTGACATTTGTCTGCCCAATCGAACTTAACGCCCTTGTGAAGCAGATTAGTCAGGGGCTTGGCGATCTTGGAGAAGTTCTCGACAAAGCGACGACAATAGCTGGCTAGTCCGAGAAAGCTTCTGACTTGCTTGACAGTCTTCGGAGGGGTCCAGTCAAGAATAGCCTGAACGCACTCTGGGTTGAGGCAATACCATCCTTGGAGATGACATGACCAAGGTAGGTGACTTCAGGTAACCAGAATTCGCACTTGGAATACTTGGCATAAAGTTGATGCTCTCGAAGCTTTTCCAGAACAAGACGAAGATGTTCAGCATGTTCTTCTTTATTCTTCGAATATACCAGAATATCATCCAGATAGACTACGACGAACTTGTCGAGGTAATCCATGAATATGTAGTTCATCAGACGAGAGAATGTGGCTGGAGCATTGGTCAAACCAAAAGACATAACTGTGTACTCGTAAGAACCATAACGAGTGACGAATGCGGTCTTTGGAATATCCTCTTCACGAACACGGATCTGGTGGTAACCCAACCTCAAGTCGAGTTTAGGGAATATCGATGAACCAGCCAGTTGATCATACAGATCATTGATCCGAGGAAGGGGATATTTGTTCTGAATTGTAGCTTGGTTGATAGGACGATAGTCTTGGACCAAACGGTTCATTCCGTCCTTCTTCTTGACGAAGAGAGAAGGTGCTCCCCAAGCAGAGGAACTTGGACGAATGAAACCCTTGCGAAGAGATTTGTCAATTTCTTCCTTAAGCTCAAGGAGTTCATGAGGTGGCATCTTGTAGGGTCGTTTTTTCAATAGGAACGGTGCCTGGTTTCAAGTCGATGACGAACTCGACAGCCCGAGCAGGGGGTATTCCTGGAAGTTCTTCTGGAAAGACGTCTTGGAAGTCGCAAACTACTGGAATCTTTTCAATTACCTCAAGAGGTGCTGCGTTCAACGCATTCAAGACATAAGGTCGTGCTTCAGCGTTTTGAACAATCTGAGCATGGTAGCTTACTATCTCATCTGAAGGGTGTAGAAGGTGGACGGTTTTAGTGGCGCAAACGATAGAAGCCGTATGTGCTTTCAACCAATCCATTCCCAGAATGAGGTCAATATTGGAAGACTTCAGAATAATGGGGGAGGCAAAAAATTCCAACCCTTTGATTTCAACTGAGACGTTGTGGCTAACCATGGAGGTTTGGCATTGGCCCGCAGGGCTTTTTACCACTAGTGGAATGTGCATCTCTTCGTAATTAATGCCATGCATGAATGCAAAATCTTGAGATATGAAAGAATGTGATGCTCCTGTATCGAATAAAACAACAGCTGGTACTGAATTAACAAGAAGAGTACCCATCACAGTGGCAGGCTGGTCTTGAGCTTCATTCAGATCAATATTGTAGAGACCCGACCTCAAACGGTCAAGTCTCTGTGCTTCAGTGTCATCCCTGGATCGGTAATGCTGACACACACAATACTCGAAGGATTTATAACAGAGTAGCAATCACACACTTATTACATCGAATGTCTCAAAAGAGAACCTATTACAATAAATATGGCTTAAGGCCATCTAATACAGTAACAGCGGAAGGCTTGGAAGATAAAGTGAGTCCATCAACTCCAACGGCATAGCTGAGCTGCACGGCAATGATCTAACGAACCTTACTCCTCGTCTGAAAAGTCTGCAACATAATACGTTGCAGCCCGAAAACGGGTTAGCATATGGAATATGCTGGCAATATAACATAGTAAAGCAAGAACAGAATAATGCTATCACTACATGCATATTTGGCTAGTGGAAAGGCTCTACGATTATAGTTTTGCGAAAAGCCAATTTTTTCCTACAACAAAGGAATAGATTTTATTTTAACTATCATGGTAGTTGAAACATCATTGAGAAGGTTCCTCGAACTCAATCCCAATTAAGGTAAGTATCAACCCAACATATTAAATTAGAGTGATGAGATACTTAAGATAATCCAAGTACTAGATACTCAAGATGTCCATAACCGGGGACACGACTAACCATGATTAGATTGTACACTCTGCAGAGGTTTGCGCACTTTTCCCCACAAGACTCGATCGCCTCCATTGGATTTCTCGCACTACATGGTGTTTGAGAAACGGATGACCGAGACACAGTCTTTCAGAAGCATTAACTCTAACCCCGGGTAGACAGTACCAACCTACATCCCTCTACATCTGCTAGCCTACCACTGGAAGAGGTCATGCAACTTACTCAACTATGCTAGAGCCCATAATAGCTTGTGGCTGCACACGGAAGTTTCTAGCATGAAATATCTCAGTTCCCTTTGAGCCTGGGTGGCGGACCTTAGGATTATCGCACGGGTCCTCCGGGATATCCTAGGACAACACTGGATTCTCCAGGTGCCCGACAAGCAATCCACCCAGATGTGTATTAAAGTTGCCACCTTAAGTTGGACCATTAATTAACAATCTCACATCTGTCATGGATTCACTCACCAAAACCACATCTACGAGCATAGCATAGCAATATAAGCAATACGTAGAAGTAACTCCCAAGGGTTTGATAATAACAGGGCAATAGGTTCTACCTCATCAACTACTTCCCAATACCCACAAGTTAATCACATCCTAATCATGCAGTGCTTGAGGGTTGGAGCTAATGCATAAAACCGGGTATGAAAAGAGTATGATCAATGTGTTACTTGCCTTGCTGGCGACCCGCAAAACCTAGGGACTCGTAGTAGCACGCTTCGCACTCCGGGAATTCTATCGCAAACAAACAATAGCATACATAAGCAATCAATCATAGATGCACCGGTAAAACTCAAATAAGAAGAATTAACCAGAAAATTCAACTTAAGAACTCCGGTTTGCAAAAAGACTCAAATCAAACGGAGCAACGAAACTCAAACTGCGAAAGAAACAAGATTTGATTACTAATCTGGACTAAGGTCAAATTTTACAGTACCAAAATCTTGTTCAAGTTGGTTAAACAGAAAGAGGGTTTCGAGATGAAGATCTAGGCGCGTGAATCGCCTGATTCCAATAAACGAGCGAAAAGATAAACTAAAACGAAAATCGGATCAGAAATCGCGATTGAAAATAATCGCGAAAAACCCGAGAAAAAGAAAAACTGACGAACAGGCTAACGAACGAACGTTCGTTGTCTATAACTAATGAGCGAAAACCGTTTGTTAAAACGAACATATGGACGAACGTCCGCAAAATAAACTAAACCGAGAAAACCGGCGAACCAAAAAAACGTAACTAGTGTTTTTTTTAAATAACCGACGGTTTTTACCTAGACCAAAAAAACCAAACGGCTCCGGATTGGATCGGCGGCGGTGGCTTCTGCGGGCGATGACGGGGTGGCGGAGGGCGGCGCGGGGCGGCGGCCGAAGCGGCGGCGCAAGGCGGCGGGGCGGGCGACTTGCGGCGGCGGCTGCGACTTGGGGCTCCAAGGGGGGCCCCGGGTCGGCTTTTAAAGGGGGGAGGGAGGTGGCTTGCGGGAGGGGGCGGGGAGGCGTGGCCGACTCGGCCACGGTGAGCGGCGGCGGGGCGGTCGCGGTCTCCGGGTGGGAGACGGCGGCGCGGGGAGGCTGGGCGAGCTGGGCCTTGGCCCAGTTCTGTCCGGCGGGTCAAAAAAACAGATTCCGCCGAAAATAAATCCTAGAAAAATAAATAAATATCTAAAAATGCCAAAATAAATTTTCACTGTCTAAATAAAATATTTAGAACAAGATGAACATTTTCTTGGCCCTAAAATGCAATTTCGAAAACATGCAATTTTTCTAATGCAAATAAAATAGCAATAAAATCCGAATAAAAACAAATATTTGATTTTAATATTTTTCCTCCAATATTTCATTTTTTTAAGAAGTCATATTATCTCCTCTCATGTATTTTAATATCAAATATTTTTGGAGAGAAAAATAATTAAAACAAATAATCCTTGTTTCAATATTTGATAAAATTCAAATATGAAAATAGTGAAATCCCCAGTTCTCTCCGAGGGTCCTTGAGTTGCTTAGAATTTTGAGGATTGCGAAACGAAATGCAAATAAAATATGCTATGCATGAGTGATCTATGTATAACATTCCAAATTGAAAATTTGGGATGTTATAAACCTACCCCCCTTAAGATGAATCTCGCCCTCGAGATTCGGGTTGGCTAGAAAATAGGTGTGGGTGGTCTTTGCGAAGATCATCCTCTCGTTCCCAGGTGGCTTCATCCTCGGTATGGTGGCTCCATTGAACTTTGAAAAACTTGATAACCTTGCTGTGGGTGACTCGGCTGGCAAATTCAAGAATCCTGACTGGCTTCTCCTCATAGGTCAGATCACTGTCCAATTGAATCGCTTCCAAGGGCACTGTATCTCTAAGTGGAATATCGGCCATCTCCGCATGACACTTCTTCAACTGTGAAACATGAAACACATCATGAACTCCTGACAGTCCTTCAGGTAACTCCAACTTGTAGGCAACCTCTCCCATACGTTCCAAAACACGGTACGGTCCTACAAATCTCGGGGCTAACTTTCCCTTAACTCCAAAACGTTTCACTCCTCGCAGAGGTGACACTCGCAGATATGCTCTATCTCCAATTTCATAGGTTACTTCCTTGCATTTCGAATCTGCATAACTCTTCTGCCTGGACTGAGCTACCTTCAGTCTATCACGAATCAACTTAACCTTCTCTTCAGACTCCTTGATCAAATCTGGTCCAAACAACTGTCGGTCTCCAACTTCATCCCAGATCAACGGTGTTCTGCACCTTCGTCCATACAGGGCTTCGAACGGTGCCATCTTGAAACTGGCTTGGTAGCTATTGTTGTATGAGAACTACGCGTAGGGTAAATTGTCATCCCAACTAGATCCATAATCTAGTGCACAAGCCCTCAACATATCCTCCAGAATCTGGTTGACTCTCTCGGTCTGTCCATCGGTCTGCGGATGGAATGCTGTACTGAACTCTAGCCTTGTACCAAAAGTCTGGTGCAGCTAATGCCAAAACTTAGAGGTAAACTGTGTTCCTCTATCTGATACGATGGTCCTCGGAACTCCATGCAGACATACGATCCTGGTCATGTATATCTTGGCCAACTTCGCACTTGTATAGGTGGTTTTCACTGGGATAAAGTGAGCCACTTTGGTCAAGCGATCATCTACTACCCATATAGAATCATATCCTGATTTGGTCCTGGGTAAACGGTGATGAAATCCATGCCAAGCTTATCCCACTTCCATTCGGGTATCGGCATAGGCTGTAGCAATCCGGCTGGCTTTTGATGTTCCACCTTCACTCTCTGACATACATCACATACGGCTACATACTCGGCAATATCCTTCTTCATACCAGTCCACCAGAAATGTTCCTTCAAATCGAAATACATCTTGGTGTTTCCGGGGTGTATCGAGTACGGTGAGTCATGGGCCTCCTGAAGTATTAACTTCCTGATCTCTGTGTTATTGGGCACATAAACACGGTCCTCAAACCATAAGGTGTCGTGCTCATCCTCACGAAAACCTTTGGCCTTTCCTTTGCTCATTCTCTCGGACATTTCTTTGTCAGCCTTCTGAGCTTCTCGAATCTTTCCTAACAATGTAGACTGAACTTCCATTGTTGCAACAAAACCTCTAGGAACGATCTCCAATCGAAGTTCCCTGAGATCCTCTGCTAACTCCTTTGGCAATCCTGTGCTTACGAGGGTGTTAGCATAACTCTTCCGGCTCAAAGCGTCTGCTACGACATTGGCCTTGCCTGGATGATAATGAAGCTTCATCTCATAATCCTTTATAAGCTCCAACCATCTCCTCTGCCTAAGGTTCAGCTCCTTTTGTGTGAAAATGCACTTCAAACTCTTATGATCCGTGTACACATCACAATGGTTTCCAATAAGGTAATGCCTCCAAGTCTTGAGCGCATGCACTACAACTGCTAACTCCAAATCATGCGTGGCATAATTCAATTCGTGCGGTTTTAGTTGTCGTGAGGCATACGAAACAACTCTTCCGTCCTGCATAAGCACACTTCCAAGTCCTAAGCGAGAGGCGTCGCAATGTACTTGGAAATCTTTGCGTATATCCGGCAGAATCAGCACTGGGGCTGTAGTCAGACATTTCTTTAACTCCTGAAAACTTGTCTCACATTCTTCCGTCCATTTAAATTTGGTATCCTTCTTCAATAACTCCGTCATTGGCTTCGCAATCTTGGAAAAATTCTCAATGAATCTCCGATAGTATCCTACGAGTCCAAGAAAACTGCGGATCTCGCTAACTGAAGTGGGTGCCAACCATTCAGTGACTGACTGAACTTTGGTGGGGTCTACTGCTATACCTTCTCCTAATATAACATGTCCAAGGAATCCAACTTCCTTCAACCAAAACTCACATTTGCTGAATTTGGCATACAACTGATGTTCCCTGAGTTTCTCGAGAACTAAATGCAAATGCTCCTTGTGCTCTTCTTCATTCTTCGAGTATACCATTATATCATCAATGAAAACCACAACAAACTTATCCAAATATTCCATGAACACCTTATTCATCATGCTCATGAAATAGGCAGGGGCGTTAGTCAGTCTAAATGACATGACCGTATACTCATATAACCCGTACCTTGTGGTAAATGCGGTCTTTGGTATATCCTTCTCTCGAATTTTCAGCTGGTGATATCCTGATCGTAGATCGATCTTCGAAAACACTTTAGCTCCTTGTAGCTGGTCAAACAAATCATTGATCATCGGCAAAGGGTATTTGCTATTAATCGTCACCTCATTCAATGCCCGATAATCAACAACCATCCTCAATGATCCATCCTTCTTCTCATCCAGGAGCACTGGGGCTCCCCATGGTGATGAACTTCGTCTGATGTAACCTTTCTCCAATAGCTCCTTGATCTGCTTCTTAATCTCCTCCAGATCATTTGCGGGCATCCGGTATGGTCTCTTCGATATAGGCCCGGTGCCTGGCAACAGTTCTATCAAAAACTCGATGTCCCGATCTGGCGGCATGCCTGGTAACTCTTCTGGAAATACATCTGGGTAATCCTTTACGACAGGCACTTCCTCCTAAACAACTCCTGAGAGGGAATTTACTTGGCTCCTCCTAGGCGCGTGCCTAGATACATACTTGATCCTTTTTCCCTCCGGGGTGGTGAGATAAATTGACTTACTAGCACAATCAATGCTTCCTCCATACTTTGACATGCAGTCCATGCCTATTATCACATCCAATCCTTGTGACTCCAAAATTATTAGGTCGGACGGGAAAACATGGCTACCAATGGTTAAGGGTATCCGGTCGCACCATCGGCTAGCCATATACTCTGCTCCAGGTGAACTTACTAACAGAGGGGTCCTAAGGGCTTGGGTTGGTAGTTTAAACTTATCCACGAATCCCCTTGATATGTATGAATACAATGCACCAGTATCAAAAAGAACAAGGGCGGTAAAAGACTTAACCAAAAACTTACCGATAACCGCGTCTGGCTGCTCTTCAACCGCCTCCACGTTAACGTGGTTCACTTGTCCTTTGTTGAATGGATTGGGCTTCTTCCCAGCGCTCCCATTACCATTTCCATTCTTTGCTTCAGGGATCTCCGTGGCATAGTGTCCAGTCTTCCCGCACTTGAAGCAAGTAATGTGACTTAGGTCTCTCTTGGCGGGTGTGGCTGGATTGGAGCGGTTCTGATTGTTGCTTGTTCCGTTCCCAGTCCCATTCTTGGAACCATTGTGGTTATGCGAACTTCCTCCATTGTGGTTATGACCTCCATGGTTATGAACAAGTCCTCCCGAGTTCGGGGTTAGACGAGGCTTCTGCTGAGCTCCTGAGTTGTATCTTCCTTGTCCATACTTCCTCTTACGGTTCTAAATCTACTGCTGCTTCCCTTCAATCATAAGAGCCTTATCTACCTACTCCTGGTAGTTGTTGAAGGTTGCCACCATCAACTGCATGCTCATCTAATCATTCAGCCCTTCCATAAATTTCTCCTGCTTCGCGGCATTTGTGGCCACATCGTCAGGGGCATAGCGAGATAACTTGCTAAACTCATCCACGTACTGAGCTATAGTACGGTTCCCCTGGCGTAAGTTGCGAAACTCACACTTCTTCATGCTCATAGCCACAGTTGAGACATGGGATGTGCGGAAAGCTTGCTGAAACTAATCCCAAGTGACGTTGGCTATGGGGAAAGTGGCCGTATAATTCTCCCACCATGAGGCTGCTGGTCCATCCAATTGATGTGCGGCAAAGCGCACCTTCTCAGCATCTGTGCAACCTGCGGTGGTCAACTCCCTTCCAATATGGCGTAGCCAATCATCAGCAACTATAGGCTCGGTGCTACTAGAAAACACCGGCGGCTGCAACCTCAGAAAGCGAGCTAAATTGTCAACTGGAGGCGGGTTGTTGTTGTTGTTGCCTTGGTTCTGGACTAACAATTGCATCAAGGCATTCTGCTGCTGGATCAACTGAGTGAGCTCTAGCGGGAAGGCAAATCCGGTGTCACGTCTCGGAGGCATCTGATGGGTTTAGAGGGGAGAGATTAGAATAGAAAAGGGGTCTAGTGAGAAAACACTACCCATATGCACATGAGACAAACACAATCATATCACTCAATCAATCAAGCAAGGGCATACAAACGGTCTAGAACTATCGTTAAAAGTGCTCGAACTACTACTATATACATGGGGGAATATTACTAATCATTTGGTGGTCTACTAGAAATTTTGATCGGTGGAAGACTCCATGATGTCTGCTCCAGCTTCATCTTCAAAGTCATCTTCAATGGGATCGGAGTCGGTGTCGTCGATGATGATGTAGTTCTCCGGGCAAGTGGAATCGTCGTCCTCTCCTCCTGGCGCGGGGTCTCCCATGAAAACTCCGATCTTCTTTATCAGGTCGTCATTCTTCTCCACTAGTGTTGCAATTTCCTCCTTATATCCATCGCGTGTAGACTTGAGTTCTTCTTCCAGCTCGATGATCCTTGTCTTCGCCTTCTTCAAATCTATCATGTCTGCGCACATCTGATTCTCCTGGCGTCGAATGTGCTGGTTTAACTCCTGGATGAAAGCTGCAATGGATCTGTCCTTCTTGGTGCTGATCATCTCCCATTGCTCATCTCGTCGCCCACATATCTGGTAGATAGTGTCCTTGAGATCCTTGTTGTAGACTTCTCCAATACGTCCCATGGCAATGTGGGCTGCCATGCTCTTTCCTAGACTCCAGGTTGGTGCATCAAAAGAAAACTCTATGGGCTCAGTGATTGGCGCGAACATCCTTCCTGGAACTTGAACTTGAATCATCCAGCGCTCCTCTTCTGGTAAAGTGGCGTTGTAGGCCCCGGTGAAGCTTGGTATTCCGATGTTCAGATACCTAGTGACTTCCTTCAAGTGTCGTCCAAAGGGTGTGTCTTCATCCGGTTGTGCAAACTTGTTCCTCAAATCCGCCATCCTAAGAGTAGAAAATGGAGAGGAATCAGAAATGAGTAGAGAAGAGTGACCTATGGCTTATCTTAGTGGTCGTGTCCTACACTCAGGATGTGCTCTGACACCATCTTGTAGCGACCCGACCTCAGACGGTCAAGTCTCTGTGCTTCAGTGTCATCCCTGGATCGGTAATGCTGACACACACAGTACTCGAAGGATTTATAACAGAGTAGCAATCACACACTTATTACATCGAATGTCTCAAAAGAGAACTTATTACAATAAATATGGCTTAAGGCCATCTAATATGATAACAACGGAAGGCTTGGAAGATAAAGTGAGTCCATCAACTCCAACCACATAGCTGAGCTGCACGGCAACGACCTAACGAACCTTCCTCCTCGTCTGAAAAGTCTGCAACATAATACGTTGCAGCCTGAAAACGGGTCAGCACATGGAATATGCTGGCAATATATCACAGTAAAGCAAGAACAGAATAATGCTATCACTAGATGCATATTTGGCTGGTGGAAAGGCTCTACGGTTATAGTTTTACGAAAAGCCAATTTTTCCCTACAACAATGGAATAGATTTTATTTTAACTATCATGGTAGTTGAAACATCATTGAGAAGGTTCCTCCAACTCAATCCCAATTAAGGTAATTATCAACCCAACATATTAAATTAGAGTGATGAGATGTAACACCCCAAAAATTTGACCTTGTTTTATTAATTAAAATTTTACCAGGAAATTAAATTTTTATTTTTCTGGATTTCTCCTTTGATTTCAGAACCCCTCTTCTCTTTAATATTGTGGGTTTTTACCTCTAGTGGAAACTTTTCAAAAGTATTATTGGACTTGTATGCTCTCTCAATAAAACAATTCTTTATCAGTGGATTTATTTGCATAATTGTTTTTCCTGAGCTTTATACTTTTAAAATGATCTTTCATAAATTTGGAGCCACTTTTGCACTGCAACCATTTGATAAATGCTTTTAAAATTTTCACCAAAATTTGGGGATGTCATGTGAGGTTTTGACATCACTTTTATGCAAAAATATCTTTTGGTTATTGGAGATTTTGAGCTCTACATCAATTTTCAAATCTGGGCCAGTAGGTATTTTTGCACTACAACCTATTTAAATATTCTTCTAAAAATTCTTCCAAGTGTTTGGAGATGTCAGTAGATGCTCATAATTCACCTTCATACAAAAACCCAGTGATGTTCTTTGGAAAATTTGAGTGAATCAACCTCATCTTCATTCTGGTCCAGTTTGGTGATTTGTACTGCAACCCTAATTTATTTTGCTCTGGTACCCATGAGCTTTTTCCTACTTATAGTCCTCCGTACCAAACCCTTAAGTCCAGGAGATTGGACCCATTGGAGTATTTTTAGTGCATGCAATGATAGCCTTTAGTTTCTGCCCAAAACTGGTTTTCTCAAAAACTTGCAATAACAAATTTCTGTTTTGGCCAAACTAACCTTACCACCTTCTTTAGCTCCTAAAGAGACTAGGAACTGGAGATTTTGGCCACCCCAAGAGTTGCCTAGATGCCCATGGCATTCTGTCGAACACCCTGTGTGCAGGAACAGTTTTGGCATGTTTTCTAGTTTGCATTGTGAACTTGAGCCCCAGACCCATCCAGCATGTCCACTAACCTCCTAGCTATCCCTAACCCTGGCCTGTTAACTACCAGCATCACCCTAGCCCCCTAGCACGCGCTGGCTTTCCGTCGAACACATGGTGTGCGTGCTCTAGGCGCGGCCAGAGCGCGCGTTTTGCACGTGCGTGCGCACGGGTCGCCGCGTCGCACCCCTGGCCCTTGCTCGCCTGCAGAGCCACGCCCTGCCCTCGCCCACTCACCAGAACCCTCCAAGCCTCGCGGCACGCCGGCGTCGGCAGCGGGCTCTGCCGTGGACGGCGCCGCCCAAACCACCCGCGCGCGCCAGCTGCTCCCTGGGAACGGCCCGAGCCTACCCACAAGCCCGTCGGCACACGCTCGTCGCCGCCACGTAGTCCTGCAGCTACAGAACAGCGGTCGCCGGCGATCCTATCCACGGCCGCCGCGGGACCGACCTCGAGCGCCTATATAAGGAGACCCCGAGCTCGACCACGCACTCAGGCAACTTCGTTCCATCCCCCTAGTGCCCCCAACACCCAGCAATCGACGTCGGGAAGTTTTCTTCCCCGCCTCTGGCCAGTTCGGTCGCCGCCGCAATCCAGTACAGTACGTCGCAGCCAGGCCCTCCCCCGTCCATCCAACACCACCACCCGTCTCCCCATGGTCTTGCGGAGCTGCCCAGTGCCTGAGACTCGACCAAGGACCACCGTAGCTCGAAAACCCCAAACCACCCGAAGCCCCCTCCGCCGCGGAGCTCGCCGCCGGCGACTCCTTCCACCACTGTCGACCCAACGACCACCGGGAGGACCGCCCTGGTCTGGCGGGTCCATCCCTGCACTCAGGTGCCCTCGAAGAGCAGCCGTTCGTCGACGGCGATCGCCGGAGTCCCGCCTCCGTTCGGGCAGAGGGAGAGGAGGGAGAAAAGGACTAGTCAAACCTGACCAGTGGGCCCCCTGGACCCACTGTCAGTGACCCGCGCGCCCGTCCACTCTGGTTAAGTGAAAGCGCAAAAGTCCCGAGTATGTCTCCTCTGCTTCGAAAGCGTATTTTCCCCGAAACGTTTTCTTTTCTGGTTTTATTAAAAACAGAACTTTGACTGGCTATATCTTTTAAACTAAAACTCCAACTGAGTTGATTATTTTTCCTACCTCTCTCAAATTTCATCTAGTTTATTTTAAGATTTATTTCAAAAATATTTGGGACAACTTTTTGTACTATTTTTGAAATGTGTGTTATTTGAATATTTCTCAAAATAGGATTTTGGAGAAAAGGCAACCTTCAAAAAGTGCACCCCCACATGCATACACTTGAAGGCAAGCATTCTGAACCCTGGCATAATATTTTTGGATGTTGTTGATACGGTTACAACATCACCTTGACTTGGAGCATACGCTATTTTATGTGACGATAAAAATCATACGCATGAGTGCATAGTGGAGATTTCTTTGCTGTTATAAATGGATATGCTGGTGATAGTGATCATCCTCATAAGCTTCTCATGCATACCGGAAGGAAGTCGGGAAAGTCGCGGTCTTGGGTAGACGCGAGCTTGTCCCTAGTTCCTCGTTGAGACGAGTATGTCCGGTATGGCATGGTGAGGCTTGATGAGTGGTGAGCTTACCTGTTAGCGGAAATATTTTTGTTATGATAATCATGCAGAGAATACTTGAACCTCCTGAGTCGGCCATAGATCGAGTCTTATTCCAGTAACCCCCTTACTTGCTTCGTACTACCACTTGTCCCTGCCATAGGTAGGGTATGGTTCAGTAAGTTGTCAACCCCTTTCTAGCACACACCGTACAGAGAGGCCGTGATGAGGGTCCCATGGCCATGGATTAAAGCCAGTCATCCGGTCCGGGGGTATGGGTGTTTCGGTTGTAGCCGAAGGGGCAGCTCCCCTAGTTTGCGCGCGGTATAAATTTTGTGATCCCATGCTACGTCGAGGTTGTAGCCTCCCCACTTAGAGTTTCGCTTGACAGGTGTCGTGGGTGATTCCAGACACCAGTAAGTTAAGCTGGTGTGTGCAGGTCAGGCGTGTTTTCAATTAAAAGACCGTAGACGGAATTAGTCCCGATGGACTAAAGAAATCCGTTACCCGTGGGTAAAGAGTACACCCTCTGCAGAGATTATGCATCTATTCGAATAGCCGTGTCCATGGTTAAGGACTACAGTCTGGGATGGGTCAAGTGTCGGTCTTAGTGTCGGTCTTCGGAGGAAAAACTGTTAAACCAGAACTTGGATCATGACTTGTGACTTGTGACGACTATGATTACTATTATTATAGACTAACCATTTATATTATTTAAATTATTGAGTATCCCTGGGACGGTTCTACCTCCTGGATACCCACTGCAACTATTCTATTATAAGCCCTTTATGTGGTGTCGCATAGACGCCCGACTGTGGCATGCCTGCTATTTTCTTTATATTATAAGCCCTTTATGCGGTGTCGCTCAGACGCCCGACTGTGGCATGCCTGCTATTTTCGTTGCCCTTTATGCGGTGTCGCTCAGACGCCCGACTGTGGCATGCCTGCTATTTTCTTTATATTATAAGCCCTTTATGCGGTGTCGCTCAGACGCCCGACTGTGGCATGCCTGCTATTTTTGTTATATTATAAGCCCTTTATGCGGTGTCGCTCAGACGCCCGACTGTGGCATGCCTGCTATTTTCTTTATATTATAAGCCCTTTATGCGGTGTCGCTCAGACGCCCGACTGCGGCATGCTTGTTATTTAATTATTCTTTATAAGCCCTTTATGCGGTGTCGCTCAGACGCCCGACTGCGGCATTGTTAATTTATTTGCACCCTTTTCGAGGAGTCATTTCAGACACTCGATCCCTGCATTCTATTTCAATATTGCATATTCATATTTTACCCGCATGCGTACATCATGGATTTCGTATATTTCGTGACAGACGTTATGATCATAGAATATTTCGGAGCATGTTTTGATAAATTATACCCGTGTTCCTGATGTTTGCGAGTACATTCAAAGTACTCACTGGCTTGTCCCTGGCTATTGTCTTGGCCAGATTTCTTGCGTGGAGAAGAGCGTTACGACGACAACCCCGGAACCTACGCAGTGTTGACAGCAGCCTCGCGAAGATAGGAGTTATCCTGGTCAGCTGTTCTTGTGGGAAATGGAGTCCCATTGACGCAGATGAACCACAAACCGCTTCCGCCATCAACCACTAGAAACCAAGTGTTGTACTCATAGGCCACAATGGTCTTGTACTTCATATTTTGTACTTTGCTTGGAATTTCTGTACCAAGTTGGTGCCTCATCAGCTAACAGTAATCCTGGGGCTGGTGAGCACACGGACCATTTTCTGGAGAACTAATATCCCGAAAACCCGGTCCTGACAGACTTGGTATCACAGCCAGGCTGACCATTGGCTAATCCTATCTTAGCCAGGTCAATAAACCTAGGTTAACCAACCCAGCGGACCTTAACCTAACCCCGGCCAAGCTTCTCATGTAAGATAGCCACACAGTGACCCCGACGCTTTTTGGCAGTCGGTGCCCAACCTATCAGCCTAGCCTGTCGATCACGTGCAGTGACCGACACCTAACATGTCTCATTCGCAAGCGTGCGAAGGAAGACTCCGTCCCCCCTTTTCCATAAAAAGGGCACGCTAGCCTCAACCCAGCACAGCACAGCCTCTTTCCCAAACCAAGTCACGATGCCTGGCCCCATTGTTCACAATGAGACCACAGCAACCAACCTTGGAGGTTTTGTGACCGTGCTCGCAAACCTCACCCGCCGTGCCTATGCATTAGAAGAGCCCCCAGAATATGTTGTGTACCAAGAACTCGTGAGCGGTGAGAGCCGTCAGTTTTGGGCCACTGTACACATCTATGGTAGGGGTCTATCGCCAGAACGCCCCTACAGGTTCACTGGAAGGACCACTTCCTTTGAGCCACAAGCCATCCAACTGGCAGCTCGAGAAGCTATAGTTTAGCTCCGGCACTTGTCGCCCAGAGTTAACTATCGCTCGTTCTACTACTACCCCAGTCGTAACGGGTATGGTAGGCCGCCCTAGGTTGCCAACGGAGATCACGAGACGGATCCTGCACTATTGCATCTGGTGCGCTATGTAAGTGCACTAGAGGAACTGTTCGATCAAATCACCCTTGATCTGATCGCAGCTCGTGGAGAACTGTTTCGCCGAGCCCCGGCGAGAGGAGAAGTGGAGCCCGACGCCGACAACCCAGTCGTGCTGTTCGGACACCCGATCGAGCCCTTGAGGTCTGCCCCAGCCATCGGCCAAAATACTTTGTGTTGGAAATATGCTCTAGAGGCAATAATAAATTGGTTATTATTATATTTCCTTGTTCATGATAATCGTTTATTATCCATGCTAGAATTGTATTGATAGGAAACTCAGATACATGTGTGGATACATAGACAACACCATGTCCCTAGTAAGCCTCTAGTTGACTAGCTCGTTGATCAATAGATGGTTACGGTTTCCTGACCATGGACATTGGATGTCGTTGATAACGGGATCACATCATTAGGAGAATGATGTGATGGACAAGACCCAATCCTAAGCCTAGCACAAGATCGTGTAGTTCGTTTGCTCATAGCTTTTCTAATGTCAAGTATCAGTTCCTTAGACCATGAGATTGTGCAACTCCCGAATACCGTAGGAATGCTTTGGGTGTACCAAACGTCACAACGTAACTGGGTGGCTATAAAGGTACACTACAGGTATCTCCGAAAGTGTCTGTTGGGTTGGCACGAATCGAGACTGGGATTTGTCACTCCGTGTAAACGGAGAGGTACCTCTGGGCCCACTCGGTAGGACATCATCATAATGTGCACAATGTGACCAAGGAGTTGATCACGGGATGATGTGAGTTACGGAACGAGTAAAGAGACTTGCCGGTAACGAGATTGAACAAGGTATAGGGATACCGACGATCGAATGTCGGGCAAGTAACATACCGGTAGACAAAGGGAATTGTATACGGGATTGATTGAATCCCCGACATCGTGGTTCATCCGATGAGATCATCGTGGAACATGTGGGAGCCAACATGGGTATCCAGATCCCGCTGTTGGTTATTGACCGGAGAACGTCTCGGTCATGTCTGCATGGTTCCCGAACCCGTAGGGTCTACACACTTAAGGTTCGATGACGCTAGGGTTATAGGGAAGAGATATACGTGGTTACCGAATGTTGTTCGGAGTCCCGGATGAGATCCCGGACGTCACGAGGAGTTCCGGAATGGTCCGGAGGTAAAGATTTATATATGGGAAGTCCTGTTTTGGTCACCGGAAAAGTTTCGGGTGTTATCGGTAATGTACCGGGACCACCGGGAGGGTCCCGGGGGTCCACCAAGTGGGGCCACCAGCCCCAGAAGGCTGCGTGGGCCAAGTGTGGGAGGGGACCAGCCCCAGGTGGGCTGGTGCGCCCCCCCACCAAGGCCCAAGGCGCATGGGAGAGTGGGAGGGGGCAAACCCTAGGTCTAGATGGGCCTTAGGGCCCATCTAGTGGGGCGCCCCCCCTCTCCTCCCCTTGGCCGCCCCCCTTGATGGGATCTAGGGCTGGCCGCCAGCCCTTGGGGTGGAAACCCTAGAGGGGGGCGCAGCCCCCTCCCCCCTATATATAGTTGAGGTTTGGGCTGCCCAAGACAGACGAGAACGTCTCTCTTTTGGCGCAGCCCTACCCCTCTCCCTCCTCCTCCTCTCCCGCGGTGCTTGGCGAAGCCCTGCGGGATTGCCACGCTCCTCCATCACCACCACGCCGTCATGCTGCTGCTGGATGGAGTCTTCCCCAACCTCTCCCTCTCTCCTTGCTGGATCAAGGCGTGGGAGACGTCACCGGGCTGCACGTGTGTTGAACGCGGAGGCACCGTTCTTCGGTGCTTAGATCAGAATCGACCGCGATCTGAATCGCTACGAGTACGACTCCCTCATCCGCGTTCTTGGAACGCTTTCGCATCGCGATCTACAATGGTATGTAGATGCACTCCCCTTCCCCTCGTTGCTAGATTACTCCATAGATTGATCTTGGTGATGCGTAGAAAATTTTGAATTTCTGCTACGTTCTCCAACAGTGGCATCATGAGCTAGGTCTATGCGTAGTTTCTATGCACGAGTAGAACACAAAGTAGTTGTGGGCGTCGATGTTGTCAATTCTTCTTGCCGCTACTAGTCTTATCTTGTTTTGGCGGCATTGTGAGATGAAGCGGCCCGGACCGACCTTACACGTACGCTTACGTGAGACAGGTTCCACCGACTGACATGCACTAGTTGCATAAGGTGGCTAGCGGGTGTCTGTCTCTCCCACTTTAGTCGGAACGGATTCGATGAAAAGGGTCCTTATGAAGGGTAAATAGAAATTGGCAAATCACATTGTGGTTTTACGTAGGTAAGAAACGTTCTTGCTAGAAACCTATACAAGCCACGTAAAAAACTTGCAACAACAATTAGAGGACGTCTAACTTGTTTTTGCAGCATGTGCTATGTGATGTGATATGGCCAGAAGATGTGATGAATGACATATGTGATGTATGAGATTGATCATATTCTTGTAATAGGAATCACAACTTGCATGTCGATGAGTATGACAACCGGCAGGAGCCATAGGAGTTGTCTTTCTTTTTTGTATGACCTGCGTGTCATTGAATAACACCATGAAAATTACTTTACTTTATTGCAAAGCGCGTTAGCCATAGAAGTAGAAGTAATCGTTGGCGTGACAACTTCATGAAGACACAATGATGGAGATCATGGTGTCATGCCGGTGACAAAGATGATCATGGTGCCCCGAAGATGGAGATCAAAGGAGCAAAATGATATTGGCCATATCATGTCACTATTTGATTGCATGTGATGTTTATCATGTTATGCATCTTATTAGCTTAGAACGACGGTAGTAAGTAAGATGATCCCTTATAATAATTTCAAGAAAGTGTTCCCCCTAACTGTGCACCGTTGCGAAGGTTCGTTGTTTCGAAGCACCACGTGATGATCGGGTGTGATAGATTCTAACGTTCGAATACAACGGGTGTTGACGAGCCTAGCATGTACAGACATGGCCTCAGAACACATGCGAAACACTTAGGTTGACTTGACGAGCCTAGCATGTACAGACATGGCCTCAGAACACAAGAGACCGAAAGGTCGAACATGATTCGTATAGTAGATACGATCAACATAGAGATGTTCACCGATGATGACTAGTCCGTCTCACGTGATGATCGGACACGGCCTAGTTTGACTCGGATCATGTATCACTTAGATGACTAGAGGGATGTCTATCTGAGTGGGAGTTCATTAATCAGATGAACTTAATTATCATGAACATAGTCAAAAGGTCTTTGCAAATTATGTCATACGCTTTAGTTCTACTGTTTAAGATATGTTCCTAGAGAAAATTTAGTTGAAAGTTGGTTGTAGCAATTATGCGGACTGGGTCCGTAAACTGAGGATTGTCCTCATTGCTGCACAGAAGGCTTATGTCCTTAATGCACCGCTCGGTGTGCTGAACCTCAGCGTCGTCTGTAGATGTTGCGAAACATCTGACATACACGTTTTGATGACTACGTGATAGTTCAGTGAGTAATGCTAATGGTTTAGAATTGTGGCACCAAAGACGATTTTTGAAACGTCGCAGAACATATGAGATGTTCCGAAGACTGAAATTGGGATTTCGGACTAGTGCCCACGTCAAGAGGTATGAGACCTCTGACAAGTTTCTTAAGCCTGCAAACTAAGGGAGAAAAGCTCAATCGTTGAGCATGTGCTCAGATTGTCTGAGTACTACAATCACTTGAATCGAGTGGGAGTTAATCTCCCAGATGAGATAGTGATGGTTCTCCATAGTCACTGCCACCAAGCTAGTAGAGCTTCGTGATGAACTATAACATATCAGGGATAGATATGATGATCCTTGAGCTATTCGCGATGTTTGACACCGCGAAAGTAGAAATCAAGAAGGAGCAGCAATTGTTGATGGTTAGTAAAACCACTAGTTTCTAGAAGGGCAAGGGCAAAAGGGATACTTCATGAAACAGCAAAACGCTTGCTGCTCTAGTGAAGAATCCCAAGGTTGAACCCAAACCCGAGACTAAGTGCTTCTGTAATGAGGGGAACGGTCACTGAAGCAGGACTACCCTAGATACTTGGTAGATGAGAAGGCAGGCAAGGTCGACAGAAGTATATTGGATATACATTATATGAATGTGTACTTTACTAGTACTCCTAGCAGCACCAGGGTATTGGATACCGGTTCGGTTGCTAAGTGTTAGTAACTCGAAATAAAAGCTGCGGAATAAACGGAGACTAGCTAAAGGTGAGATGACGATATGTGTTGGAAGTGTTTCCAAGGTTGATGTGATCAAGCATCGCATGCTCCCTCTACTATCGAGATTTGGTGTTTGTGTTGAGCATGATTGGATTATGTTTATCGCAATACGGTTATTCATTTAAGGAGAATAATGGTTACTCTGTTTATGTGAATAATACCTTCAATGGTCTTGCACCTAAAATGAATCTCGATCGCAGTGATACACATGTTCGTGCCAAAAGATATAAAATAGTAATGATAGTACCACATACTTGTGGCACTGCCATTTGAGTCATATTGGTATAGAACGCATGAAGAAGCTCCATGTAGATGGATCTTTGGACTCACTCGTTTTTGAAAAGATTGAGACATGCGAACCATGTCTATTGGTATATATGCATGAAGAAACTCCATGCAGATGGATCGTTTGGACTCACTTGATTTTGAATCACTTGAGACATGCAAATCATACCACATGGGCAAGATGACTGAAAAGCCTCGTTTTTCAGTAAGATGGAACAAGAGAGCAATTTATTGGAAGTAATACATTTTGATGTATGCAGTCCAATGAATGCTGAGGCATGCAGTGGATATCGTTATGTTCTTACTTCACAGATGATTTGAGTAGATGCTGAGAATATTTACTTGATGAAACACAAGTCTGAATTATTGAAAGGTTCAAGTAATTTCGGAGTGAAGTTGAAGATCGTCGTGACAAGAGGATAAAATGTCTGTGATATGATCATAGAGATGAGTATCTGAGTTACGAGTTTGGCACACAATTATGACATTGTGGAAAGTGTTTCACAATTAATACCGCCTGGAACACCATAGTGTGATGGTGTGTCCGAACATCATAGCTGCACCCTATTGGATATGGTGCATACCATGATGTCTCTTATCGAATTACCACTATCGTTTATGGGTTAGGCATTAGAGACAACCGCATTCACTTTAAAAGGGGCACCACGCAATTCCGTTGAGACGACACCGTTTAGAGAAACCTAAGTTGTCGTTTCTTAAAAGTTTGGGGCTGCGATGCTTATGTGAAAAAGTTTCAAGCTGATAAGCTCGAACCCAAAGCGGATAAATACATCTTCATAGAAAACCCAAAACAGTTGGGTATACCTCCTATTTCAGATCTGGAAGCAAAAAAAATTGTTTCTAGAAACGAGTCCTTTCTCGAGGAAAAGTTTCTCTCAAAAGAATTGAGTGGGAGGATGGTGGAGACTTGATAAGGTTATTGAACCGTCACTTCAACTAGGGTGTAGCAGGGCACAGGAAGTTGTTCCTGTGGCACCTACACCAATTGAAGTGGAAGCTTATGATAGTGATCATGAAACTTCGGATCAAGTCACTACCAAACCTCGTAGGACGACGAGGATGCGTACTACTTCAGAGTAATGCGTAATCCTGTCTTGGAAGTCATGTTGTTGGACAACGATGAACCTATGAGCTGTGGAGAAGCGATGGTGGGCCCATATTCTGACAAATGGTTAGAAGCCATGAAATCCGAGATAAATGGAACTTTGAGAAGAAGACGGACATGGACGGTAATGTTACCGTCTATGAAGCTCGACTTGTGGCAAAGAGTATTTCCACAAGTTCAAGGAGTTGACTACGATGAGTTTTTCCCATCCGTAGCGATGCTTAAGTCCGTCGGAATCATGTTAGCATTAGCTGCATTTATGAAATCTGGCAGATGGATGTCAAAACAAGTTTCCTTACCAGTTTTCGTAAGGAAAGGTTGTATGTGATACAATCAGAAATGTTTTGTCCATCCTATGGATGCTAAAAGGCATGCTAGCTCCAGCGATCCTTCTAAGGACTGGAGTAAGCATCTCGGAGTTGGAATGTACGCTTTGATGAGATGATCAAAGATTTTGGGTTTATACAAAGTTTATGAGAAACTTGTATTTCCAATAAAGTGAGTGGGAGCGCTACAACATTTCTGATAAGTATATGTGAATGACATATTGTTGATCTGAAATGATGTAAAATTTCTGGAAAGCATAAAGGGTTGTTTGAAAGGAGTTTTTTCAAAGGAAGACCTGGATAAAGCTGCTTACATATTGGGCATCAAGATCCATAGAGATAGATCAAGACGCCTGATGATACTTTCAAAGAACGCACACCTTGACATGATTTTGAAAGAGTTCAAAATAGATCAGCAAAGAAGCAGTTCTTGGCTGTGTTACAAGATGTGAGTATTGAGTAAGACTCAAGACCTGACCACAGCAGAAGAGAGAGAAAGGACGAAGGTCGTCCCCTATGCTTCAGACGTAGGCTCTATAGTATGCTATGTTGTGTACCGCACATGAAGTGTGCCTTGCCATGAGTTGGTCAAGGAGTACAATAGTGATCCGGGAATGGATCACATGACAGCGGTCGAACTTATCCTTAGTATATAGTGGACTAAGGAATTTTCTCGATTATGGAGGTGAAAAGGAGTTCGTCGTAAAGGGTTACGTCGATGCGAACTTTGACACTAATCCGGATGACTTTGAGTAGTAAACCGGATTCGTATAGTAGAGCAGATACTTGAAATGGCTCCAAGTAGCGCGTGGTAGCATTCACAAGATGACATAGATATTCGTAAAGCACACACGGATCTGAAGGGTTCAGACCCGTTGACTAATAACCTCTCTCACAAGCATAACATGATCAAACTAGAACTCATTGAGTGTTAATCACATAGTGATGTGAACTAGATTGGTGACTCTAGTAAACTCTTTGGATGTTGGTCACATGGTGATGTGACCGATGAGTGTTAATCACATGGTGATGTGGACTAGATTATTGACTCTAGTGCAAGTGGGAGACTGTTGGAAATATGCCCTAGAGGCAATAATAAATTGGTTATTATTATATTTCCTTGTTCATGATAATCGTTTATTATCCATGCTAGAATTGTATTGATAGGAAACTCAGATACATGTGTGGATACATAGACAACACCATGTCCCTAGTAACCCTCTAGTTGACTAGCTCGTTGATCAATAGATGGTTACGGTTTCCTGACCATGGACATTGGATGTCGTTGATAACGGGATCACATCATTAGGAGAATGATGTGATGGACAAGACCCAATCCTAAGCCTAGCACAAGATCGTGTAGTTCGTTTGCTCAGAGCTTTTCTAATGTCAAGTATCAGTTCCTTAGACCATGAGATTGTGCAAATCCCGGATACCGTAGGAATGCTTTGGGTGTACCAAACGTCACAACGTAACTGGGTGGCTATAAAGGTACACTACAGGTATCTCCGAAAGTGTCTGTTGGGTTGGCACGAATCGAGACTGGGATTTGTCACTCCGTGTAAACGGAGAGGTACCTCTGGGCCCACTCGGTAGGACATCATCATATGTGCACAATGTGACCAAGGAGTTGATCACGGGATGATGTGAGTTACGGAACGAGTAAAGAGACTTGCCGGTAACGAGATTGAACAAGGTATAGGGATACCGATGATCAAATCTCGGGCAAGTAACATACCGGTAGACAAAGGGAATTGTATACGGGATTGATTGAATCCCCGACATCGTGGTTCATCCGATGAGATCATCGTGGAACATGTGGGAGCCAACATGGGTATCCAGATCCCGCTGTTGGTTATTGACCGGAGAACGTCTCGGTCATGTCTGCATGGTTCCCGAACCCGTAGGGTCTACACACTTAAGGTTCGATGACGCTAGGGTTATAGGGAATAGATATACGTGGTTACTTAATGTTGTTCGGAGTCCCGGATGAGAACCCGGACGTCACGAGGAGTTCCGGAATGGTTCGGAGGTAAAGATTTATATATGGGAAGTCCTGTTTTGGTCACCGGAAAAGTTTCGGGTGTTATCGGTAATGTACCGGGACCACCGGGAGGGTCCCGGGGGTCCACCAAGTGGGGCCACCAGCCCCAGAAGGCTGCGTGGGCCAAGTGTGGGAGGGGACCAGCCCCAGGTGGGCTGGTGCGCCCCCCCCCCCCCCACCAAGGCCCAAGGCGCATGGGAGAGTGGGAGGGGGCAAACCCTAGGTCCAGATGGGCCTTAGGGCCCATCTAGTTGGGCGCCCCCCCCCCTCTCCTCCCCTTGGCCGCCCCCCTTGATGGGATCTAGGGATGGCCGCCAGCCCTTGGGGTGGAAACCCTAGAGGGGGGCGCAGCCCCCTCCCCCCTATATATAGTTGAGGTTTGGGCTGCCCAAGACACACGAGAACGTCTCTCTTTTGGCGCAGCCCTACCCCTCTCCCTCCTCCTCCTCTCCCGCGGTGCTTGGCGAAGCCCTGCGGGATTGCCACGCTCCTCCACCACCACCACGCCGTCGTGCTGCTGCTGGATGGAGTCTTCCCCAACCTCTCCCTCTCTCCTTGCTGGATCAAGGCGTGGGTGACGTCACCGGGCTGCACGTGTGTTGAACGCGGAGGCACCGTTCTTCGGTGCTTAGATCGGAATCGACCGTGATCTGAATCGCTACGAGTACGACTCCCTCATCCGCGTTCTTGCAACGCTTCCGCATCGCGATCTACAATGGTATGTAGATGCACTCCCCTTCCCCTCGTTGCTAGATTACTCCATAGATTGATCTTGGTGATGCGTAGAAAATTTTGAATTTCTGCTACGTTCCCCAACACTTTGATGTCCCCAGAAGTGCTTCGTCGCCTTTTGGGAACACACTCCAACGGGATTGTGGCCAACAACCCCTGCGATGGTCATCATCGCTACCCCGACCCTACAGCCCCTCAACCTCATCCGGCTAATCCCGACGGGGAAACCCGTGGAGAAGCTTCGACGTCCGCAAGGCCAGCCCGCTTAGATATTAACGAAGTAGACTAAGTCGCTCGAGTAGTAGCGAGCCTTAATATTTCTACGCCTTGTAATTGTGTGATCCTGTATCGCCATTATTAAAGGATGTCTGCTTGTGCGCCCAAGTACCAGAGACGTTTTCTCAGGACCCTATCCTTTTGCCGTTTTCATTGTAAACGGCATAGCTATGTTTATTTGTGTGTTGCAGCTTATGTTGAACCCTAAATTTGTACTATGAGCAAACTCTTGGTTTCAACTAATGGGAGTATTATTTTTAATGCAACCCTTAGAAAATCTCGAGGACGAGATTTTTCTTAAGGGGGGTAGTGTTGTAACACCCCAAAAATTTGACCTTGTTTTATTAATTAAAATTTTGCCAGGAAATTAAATTTTTTTTCTTCTGGATTTCTCCTTTGATTTCAGAACCCCTCTTCTCTTTAATATTGTGGGTTTTTACCTCTAGTGGAAACTTTTCAAAAGTATTATTGGACTTGTATGCTCTCTCAATAAAACAATTCTTTATCAGTGGATTTGTTTGCATAATTGTTTTTCCTGAGCTTTATACTTTTAAAATGATCTTTCATAAATTTGGAGCCACTTTTGCACTGCAACCATTTGATAAATGCTTTTAAAATTTTCACCAAAATTTGGGGATGTCATGTGAGGTTTCCACATCACTTTTATGTAAAAATATCTTTTGGTTATTGGAGATTTTGAGCTCTACATCAATTTTCAAATCTGGGCCAGTAGGTATTTTTGCACTACAAACTATTTAAATATTCTTCTAAAAATTCTTCCAAGTGTTTGGAGATGTCAGTAGATGCTCATAATTCACCTTCATACAAAAACCCAGTGATGTTCTTTGGAAAATTTGAGTGAATCAACCTCATCTTCATTCTGGTCCAGTTTGGTGATTTGTACTGCAACCCTAATTTATTTTGCTCTGGTGCCCATGAGCTTTTTCCTACTTATAGTCCTCCCTACCAAACCCTTAAGTCCAGGAGATTGGACCCATTGGAGTATTTTTAGTGCATGCAATGATAGCCTTTAGTTTCTGCCCAAAACTGGTTTTCTCAAAAACTTGCACTAACAAATTTCTGTTTTTGCCAAACTAACCTTACCACCTTCTTTAGCTCCTAAAGAGACTAGGAACTGGAGATTTTGGCCACCCCAAGAGTTGCCTAGATGCCCACGGCATTCTGTCGAACACCCTGTGTGCAGGAACAGTTTTGGCATGTTTTCTAGTTTGCATTGTGAACTTGAGCGCCTGACCCATCCAGCATGTCCACTAACCTCCTAGCTATCCCTAACCCTGGCCTGTTAACTACCAGCATCACCCTAGCCCCCTAGCACGCGCTGGCTTTCCGTCGAACACCTGGTGCGCATGCTCTGGGCGCGGCCAGAGCGCGTGTTTTGCACGTGCGTGCGCACGGGTCGCCGCGTCGCACCCCTGGCCCTTGCTCGCCTGTAGAGCCACGCCCTGCCGTCGCCCACTCACCAGAACCCTCCAAGCCTCTCTGGCGCCCTACAGCGCCGCCGTCAGGGCTCCCTTGGCGGCACGCCGATGTCGGCAGCGGGCTCTGCCGTGGACGGCGCCGCCCAAACCACCTGCGCGCGCCAGCTGCCCCCTGGGAACAGCCCGAGCCTATCCACAAGCCCGTCAGCACGCGCTCGTCGCCGCCACGTAGTCCTGCAGCTACAGAACAGCGATCGCCGGCGATCCTATCCACGGCCGCCGCGGGACCGACCTCGAGCGCCTATATAAGGAGACCCCGAGCTCGACCACGCACTCAGGCAACCTCGTTCCATCCCCCTAGTGCCCCCAACACCCAGCAATCGACGACGGGAAGTTTTCTTCCCCGCCTCCGGCCAGTTCGGTCGCCGCCGCAATACAGTATAGTACGTCGCAGCCAGGCCGTCCCCCATCCATCCAACACCACCACCCGTTTCCCCATGGTCTTGCGGAGCTGCCCAGCGCCTCAGACTCGACCAAGGACCACCGTAGCTTGAAAACCCCAAACCACCCGAAGCCCCCTCCGCCGCGGAGCTCGCCGCCGGCGACTCCTTCCACCACCGTCGACCCAACGACCACCGGGAGGACCGCCCTGGTCTGGCGGGTCCATCCCTACCCTCAGGTGCCCTCGAAGAGCCGCCGTTCGTCGACGGCGATCGCCGGAGTCCCGCCTCCGTTCGGGCAGAGGGAGAGGAGGGAGAAAAGGACTAGTCAAACCTGACCAGTGGGCCCCCTGGACCCACTGTCAGTGACCCGCGCGCCCGTCCACTCTGGTTAAGTGAAAGCGCAAAAGTCTCGAGTACGTCTCCTCTGCTTCGAAAGCGTATTTTCCCCGAAACGTTTTCTTTTCTGGTTTTATTAAAAACAGAACTTTGACTAATCTTTGACTGGCTATATCTTTTAAAATAAAACTCCAAATGAGTTGATTCTTTTTCCTACCTCTCTCAAATTTCATCTAGTTTATTTTAAGATTTATTTCAAAAATATTTGGGACAACTTTTTGTACTGTTTTTGAAATGTGTGTTATTTGAATATTTCTCAAAATAGGATTTTGGAGAAAAGGCAACCTTCAAAAAGTGCACCCCCACATGCATACACTTGAAGGCAAGCATTCTGAACCCTGGCATAATATTTTTGGATGTTGTTGATACGGTTACAACATCACCTTGACTTGGAGCATACGCTATTTTATGTGACGATAAAAATCATACGCATGAGTGCATAGTGGAGATTTCTTTGCTGTTATAAATGGATATGCTGGTGATAGTGATCATCCTCATAAGCTTCTTGTCACGACCGGATTTTTGGGATAATAATTTCCCAGAAAAACGGCCTTTGTGCTCACCAGCCCCAGGATTACTGTTAGCTGATGAGGCACCAACTTGATACAAGAATTCCAAGCAAGGTACAAAAATAAGTAGTACAAGACCATTGAAGCCTAGGAGTACAACACTTGGTTTCTAATGGTTGAGGGCGGAAGCGGTTGGGTACATCTGCGTCTATGGGACTCCATTTCCCACGGGAACAGCTGACCAGGATAACTCCTATCTTCGCGAGGCTGCTATTGTCAACACGTAGGCTCCGACGTTGTCACCGCGATGCTTATCTCCATGCGCGAAAATCTGGCCAAGACAATAGCCAGGGACAAGCCAGTGAGTACGTTTGAATGTACTCGCAAACATTAAGAACACGGGTATAATATAATAAGGGACAATCCTGCTCCGAAATAATTATAATCACAACGTCTGCCACGAAAGTCTGCGTTGCTCGCATGCAGAGATAATATGAACATGCAGTACGTGGGTGAGTACTATGAAAGTACTCGCAAGATAGTTCGAACATAAGATATAACAAATGTAAACACGATGCATGAGAACAGATTAACAAGTGCAATCAGACATAGAGATAACGATCCATGGGAAACAAAAGAGAAGTCGGGCGGTAGTCCTCCCGAAATCCCAAAGTAAAATACTGAGGGCCAAGCGAGTGTCTGAATGACTCCTCGAGAGGAAAATGCAAGAGTAGCCATGCCGCAGTCGGGCGTCTGAGCGACACCACATAAAGGGCTTATAAAAGATAAATAAACAACAAGCATGCCGCAGTCGGGCGTCTGAGCGACACCACATAAAGGGCTTACAAAAGAATAATCACAGTGAGTATCCAGGAGGTAGAACCATCCCAGGGATACTCAATAAAATACATAATGTAAATGATTAGTCCACAATAATAACAAAATTAAAACACGATCCCCAGATGTCACAGGTCATAAACAAAAATCTCGTCCAGCCGTTTCTCCATCCGAAGACCGTCACTGATTTCTAGCTGATTCGTTCTCCTTCCGAATACCGTTACTATGATCCAGTTAGCCGTGTCTCCATCCGAAAACCGTTACTAAGTTCTAGTTAAATCGTTCTCCATCCGAAAACCATTACTAAGTTCTAGTTAAATCGTTCTCCATCCGAATACCGTTACTAGATTCAACTCAGACTGTGGTCCTTACTCAAGAACATGGCTATCCAGCAGGATATATCCTCTGCAGAGGGAGCACTATTTTCCCACGAGTAACGGATTTACTTAGTCCATCGGGACTAATTCCGCCTACGGCCTTTTAATTGAAAACACGCCTGACCTGCACACACCAGCTTAACTCACCGATGTCTGGAATCACCCACGACACCTGCCAAGCAAAACTCTAAGTGGGGAGGCTACAACCTCGACGTAGCATGGGATCAAATTTCTATATGCGCGCTCTAAGGGGTGCCCCCCTCTCGGTCCCAACCGGCAACACCCATGCCCCCGGACCAAGTGGCATGCCTACCGGAGGCCTCCGGTATCTTCCACTATGGCCTCTCTGTACGGTGTGTGCTTTGGTAAGGGGTTGACAACTTACTGAACCATACCCCGTCTGCGACAGGGACAAGTGGTGGTACCAACAAATAGGGAAGCTACTGACCAAGACTCGACCTACGACCGACTCTGGTGGTCCAAGTATCCTCCAACAATATTACCATTAGTGGAATAAATCACCACTCATCAAGCCTCACCATGCCATACCGGACATTCTCGTCTCAACGAGGGACTAGGGACAAGCTCGTGTCTACCCAAGACCACGACTTTCCCGGCTTCCTTCCAGTATGCATGAGGAGCTCACGGGGATGATCCAAATCCCTAGTGTATCCATTGCTGACCACAAAATATCTCCAAAAAGTACTCATGCACGAGACTTTATCGTTACATAAGGATAACGCATACTCCAAGTCGAATGGTGTTGTAATCGTATCAAAACACCACAACAAAATATTATGCCAGAGTTCAGAAATGCTTGCCTTCAAGAGTATGCAAGGGATGCACTTTTTTTAAAAGCTTTCCCTTCTCTCCAAAATTCCTATTTGAGAAATATCCAAATAACAAATATTACAAACACAGTACAAAAAGTTGTCTCAAATATTTTTGAAATAAATCTTAAAATAAACTAGATGGAATTTGAGAGAGGTAGGAAAAAGAATCAACTCATTTGGAGTTTTATTTTAAAAGTTATAGCTGGTCAAAGTCTAGTCAAAACTCTGTTTTTAAATAAAACCAGAAAAGAAAACGTTTCGAGGGGAATACGCTTTCGGGGTAGGGGAGACGTACTCTGTGGTTATACGCTTTCACTTAAACAGAGGGGACGGCGTGCGCGTCACTGACAGTGGGTCCAGAGGGCCCACTGGTCAGGTTTGACCGTTCTTCCCTCCCTCCTCTCTCTCTGTCCGAACGGGGGCGGCCTCCGGCGATCGCCGTCGACGAACGGCGGCTCCTCGAGGGCATCTGGGGGCGGGGATGGACCGGCCAGACCGAGGCGGTCCTCTTGGTGGTCGCTGGGTCGTCGGGGGTGGAGGAAATCGCCGGCGGCGAGCTCCACGGCGGAGGGGGCTACGGTGGTGAAGTGGTTTTTGGGCTCCGGTGGTCTCCGATCGAGGTTGGGTAGTTGGGCAGCTCCGCAAGGACAAGGGGAAGCTACTGGTGGCGTCGGTTGGGCGAGAGAGTGGCTGGCTGCGATGTATCGCACCGGAACTTGGCGGCGGCCGAGCTGGCCGGAGTTGGGGAAGGGAGCCTCTCCGGGCCAATCCACTGCTAGGGGAGGACTAGGGGAACAGTCTGAGGTTGCCTGAGGTCTTGCACGAGCTCGGGGACCCTTTAAATAGGTGCTCGAGGTTGGACCGCGACGGCTGGGGATAAGATCGCCGGCGACAGCCATGCTGTAGCTGCAGGGCGACGTGGTGGCGACGAGCGCGTGCCGACGAGCTTCGGGATAAGACCGGGCTGTTCACGGGGGCAGCTGGCGCGCTGGGGTGGCTTGGGCGGCGCCGTCCATGTCAGAGGTTCGCTGCCGACGCCGGCGTGCCGCCAAGGGCTCTGCCAGCGGCGCTGCAGGGCGCCAGAGATGGCGTGGAGAGGGAGCGAGTTAGTGCGCGGTTCAGCGGTGGAGCAGGGGCCAGGGACGGGTCGCGTCGAGTGCGGTAGTGCGGCGCGGCGGCTCAATGCGCGCGCGTGCAAAACGTGCGCTCTGGGCGCGCCCAGAACACGCACGGAACCCGCTCGACGAAAGGCCAGGGCGGTCTAGAGCGCGAGGGTGGGGCTGGCAATTAACAGGACTAGGATAGAGGCAACTAGGAGTTCAGTGGACAAGGTTGCTGGGTCATTGGAGCAAGTTCACAGTGCAAACTAGAAAACATGCCCCAAGCTGACTGTGCACACCAAGTGCTCGACAGAATGCCAAAAGCACTTAGGCAACTCTTGGAGTGGCCAAAGTCTCCAGATCAGGGTCTCTTTAGGTGCAGAAGATGGTGGCAAGATTACTTGGGCAAAACCAGAAACTTGTTAGTGCAAGTTTTGCAAAACTTTAGTTTTGGACAGAGAGAAAAAGGGTTTATTGCATGCACTTCAAAACCTCCAATGAGTCCACTCTCCTGGACTTAAGGGTTTTGAAGGGAGGGCTACAAGTAGGAAAAAGGGTCATGGGCACCAGAGCAAAATAAAATAGGGTTGCAGTTCAAATCACCAAACTAGACCAGAATGAAAAAGAGGTTGATTCACTCAAATTTTTCAAAGAACATCACTGGTTTTTTTGCATGAAGATGAATTGTATGCATCCACTGACATCTCCAAACACTTGGAAGAATTTTTAAAGAAATATTTAAATGGGTTGTAGTGCAAAAGTGCCTACTGGACCAGATTGGAAAAGTTGGTGTAGAGCTCAAAATCTCCAATGGCCAAAAGGTATTTTTGCATAAAAGTGATGTGGAAACATCACATGACATCCCCAAATTTTGGTGGAAATTTTAAATGCATTTGTCAAATGGTTGTAGTGCAAAACAGGCTCCAAATTCAAAAGAAATCATTTCTAAAAGAATAAGGCTCTGAGAAAACAAATCTAGCAAATTTAAATCCACTGATAAAGAATTGTTTTATCATAGAGAGTATTCAAGTCCAACAATACCTTTTGAAAGTTTTCCACTTGAAGTAAAAATCCACAATAACAAAAGGGTAAATCTTGACAAATGGAGAAGTTTTATTTCCTGGAAAAATTTTAAATCAATAAAACAAGGCCAAAATTTTGGGGTGTCACAACACTACCCCCCTTAAGAAAAATCTCGTCCTCGAGATTTGTTAAAACTGTTTTGAACAAAATCTGTTTTTATCAAAGAAATCTTTCAATTGCACAAAAATAACAAAACGGCTACAGTGAGAGGGCAATAAGTGGTGTAAAACCACAGTGTGGTACACTGGCGTAGTGTGGAAAAATCCACGGTTAGGGAGAACGAGATATTTCTACGCAGATACAGTAATTTAGAATAAATTCTAAATTACCAAAATACGCTGGTCGCACCCGAGAGCACAGTGCTCTCTTCGGCTGACAGGTGGACCCAGGGCCCACTGTGGGCCTCTTCTCCTACCTCTGGCTCTCTCTTCTCTCTCGCGCGCTCTCCCGCGCTTCCTCCACCGCGATGCCTAGCTCGTAGGGCATCGAGGCCGTACCGTGGTAGTGCGCGGCGTGCTAGCTGCTGGTGCTGCATGCACTCACCTCGCGGGCCAGTGTGTTGTCGGCACTGCTCGCGGACTCACCTCCGAACACCGGCGGTCGAGCGACGAGTGGCGCTGGTGGACCTCGCCCACCGTACACCGATCTCGGGCTATAAAACGATCGCGGTGCTCCTCTCTTCTTCCTCACACCTAGCCTCGCTTCTACTCCTCCTTCCTTCTTCTCCATTGCTGCTAGCAGGAGCTTGAGCCGAGGCTCTAATGGCGGAGGCAATGCCGGACTGGTATGTGGTCCTGGTGTGTGGAGGCTTGGCGGTGCTGCTGGGGTTCTCCGTGCTCCTGTGCGCGATGATCCTGGATGATCGTCGTGATGCTGCCGCTCGAGTGTTAGCTCTTCGCGGTGGCGGCGATCACGTGGATTAGGCGCGGCCTCGAGGGTTAACTGCTGTCGGTGTGCTGGGGCAACTCGTGCCTGAATGATCACTCACAAATCTCTCTCATTGAGACTGCGGTGCCCTCGCGTGTGATCAGCTAGGCGCAAAAAGGTGCTCAAGGATTTGTAATAGTGCTCGAGGTCGAGTGGTTGCTGCTGTGAGTCTGCTGTTACGATGCTGCGCGAATAAAAATCTATGCCGTGAAAATATATACGCAGCAGTGACTCGGGGAAAGAAATCTCCTCGAAAACATGTTGCGAGAGAAAAAAATAATTAAATAATTAAAACAAAACTAACAGCAGTAAAACTGCTCACATAACAGAAACTAAAGAAAATCGGATCCGTCGCACAAAATTTGGGAACCACGAACACACAAATAAAAATACTGGGATAATAAAATACAGCAGAGACGTTTACAAGGAAAACGGCAAAAAGACAGGGTCCTGAGAAAACGCCTCTGGTACTGGGGCACACTCCTCTTCTATCGGGGGAAGCAGGTTGACCAGTCGATGAATGCGCCCTTCTTGGTCAGGCCTCAGTGGTCTGCCAATAGCGATCCGAGGATTTAAATCAGCGAGGCTCTGGAGATAACCCATTACTCGCTGAGTTAAACGCTCCTGGGCAATAACGTACTGGGCAAGGTTGGCCAGTACTGGATCTCTCTCAATACGTCCACCGGGGAAAGATGCAACTTCTCCGGGTGTTGCACGACTCGGAAAATAATAATATCCTCGCTCGCTGGCATAGGGTACCGCGAATCGAAGACGAGTGAGCGCCTCGTACGCAGCAGCTTCTATGGCCATATGCGGAGTCGGCATGGATTTCCCCATGAAGGAGACTTCCGTTGGGTCTTGGTTTGGGTATGCGGGAGGGATGTGCACCACTGCCCAATATTTTGAGGTGGAAGGGGTGATCCTCGATTTGAGCAACTCGTACTGGGGTGGACGGGTGGCACTCATGGTACTGCAGGTAAAGTCCCACAACAATTTAACAAAACTGCCTGGGGTTGCGTCTGGGGTCCTCAGATAAATACTGGGGGTCGGCATGGCAAGGAATGGTTGTGAGTGCTGCGCACAAAGGCAAGGGGCACTCGGCAAGGTCACGAGGTGGCCTTTATATAGCACCGGGGCTGGGTTATCTACCGGGGTGAAGGGTAACTGGTTGTCGATCCTGTTCTCGGGTCAAAGCCACAGATATACATATCACATAAATGTGACGCATTACTGTGGGTGCTGTCGGGGTTGGTCTTGGTAGCTGCCCCCGAAATTTAAAAATGCAACTGTACGCTAACGTACACATGCATAGTTACTACTCCAAAAATAGGAGCGTTCAAGCAGACAGCATTAAATAAAAGCGATACAAGATCACACCATTACAAAGCGTGGGAAAACTAAGGCTCGATACAACTCGAGTGACTTAGTCTACTTCGTTAATGTCTAAGTGAGCTGGCCTGGCGGGTGCCGAGGTTTCTCCACGGGTTTTGCCGTCGGGATTTGCCGGCTGAGGTTGAGGGGCTGCAGGGTCGGGGTAGTGGTGATGACCATCGCGGGGGTTGTTGGCCACAATCCCGTTGGAATGGGTTCCCAAAAGGCGACGAAGCGCTTCTGGGGTCACCAAAGCACTCTGGTTGATGGCTGGGGCGGACCTCAAGGGATCGATCGGGTGTCCGAACAGCACGACTGGGTTGTCGGTGTCGGGCTCCGCGTCTCTTCTCGCCGGGGTTCGGCGAACTAGTTCTCCACGAGCTGCGATCAGATCAAGGGTGACCTGATCGAACAGTTGCTCTAGTGCGCTTACGTAGTGCACCAGATGTAACAGTGCCGGATCCGTCTCGTGATCTCCGTTGGCAACCTGGGGCGGCCTACCATACCCGTCACGACTGGGATAGTAGTAGAACGAGCGAGAGTTAACTCTGGGCGACAAGTGCCGGAGTTGAACTATAGCTTCTCGGGCTGCCAGTTGGATGGCATGTGGCTCAAAGGAAGTTGTCCTTCCAGTGAACCTGTAGGGGCGTTCTGGCGACAGACCCCTACCGTAGATGTGCATAGTGGCCCAGTACTGACGGCTCTCACCGTACATGGGTCCCTAGTACACAACATACTCAGGAGGCTCTTCTAGCGCATAGGCACGGCGGGTGAGGTTTGCGAGCACGGTCACAAAACCTCCCAGGTTGGTCGCTGTGGTCTCATTGTGAACAATGGGACCAGGCATCGTGGCTTGGTTTTGGGGGAAAGAGGCTGTGCTGTGCTGTGCCTGGCGTGCCCTTTTCATAGGAAAAGGGGACGGAGTCTTCCTCCGCACGCTTGCGATAGAGACGGGTTGGGTGTCGGTCACTGGCGCGTGATCGACGGGCTAGGCTGATAGGTTGGGCACCGTCCGCCGAAAGGCGTCGGGTCACTGTGGGGCTAACTTATGCGGGATGCTAGACCGGGGTTAGGCTAAGGTCTGGTGGTTGGGTTAACCTAGGTTTATTGACCTGGCTAAGATAGGATTAGCCAATGGTCAGCCTGGCTCTGATACCAAGTCTGTCACGACCTGATTTTTGGGATAATAATTTCCCAGAAAACGGCCTTTGTGCTCACCAGCCCCAGGATTACTGTTAGCTGATGAGGCACCAACTTGATACAAGAATTCCAAGCAAGGTACAAAAATAAGTAGTACAAGACCATTGAGGCCTAGGAGTACAACACTTGGTTTCTAATGGTTGAGGGCGGAAGCGGTTGGGTACATCTGCGTCTATGGGACTCCATTTCCCACGGGAACAGCTGACCAGGATAACTCCTATCTTCGCGAGGCTGCTATTGTCAACACGTAGGCTCCGAGGTTGTCACCGTGATGCTTATCTCCATGCGCGAAAATCTGGCCAAGACAATAGCCAGGGACAAGCCAGTGAGTACGTTTGAATGTACTCACAAACATTAAGAACACGGGTATAATATAATAAGGGACAATCCTGCTCCGAAATAATTATAATCACAACGTCTGCCACGAAAGTCTGCGTTGCTCGCATGCGGAGATAATATGAACATGCAGTACGTGGGTGAGTACTATGAAAGTACTCGCAAGATAGTTCGAACATAAGATATAACAAATGTAAACACGATGCATGAGAACAGATTAACAAGTGCAATCAGACATAGAGATAACGATGCATGGGAAACAAAAGAGAAGTCGGGCGGTAGTCCTCCCGAAATCCCAAAGTAAAATACTGAGGGCCAAGCGAGTGTCTGAATGACTCCTCGAGAGGAAAATGCAAGAGTAGCCATGCCGCAGTCGGGCGTCTGAGCGACACCACATAAAGGGCTTATAAAAGATAAATAAACAACAAGCATGCCGCAGTCGGGCGTCTGAGCGACACCACATAAAGGGCTTATAAAAGAATAATCACAATGAGTATCCAGGAGGTAGAACCATCCCAGGGATACTCAATAAAATACATAATGTAAATGGTTAGTCCACAATAATAACAAAATTAAAACACGATCCCCCGATGTCACAGGTCATAAACAAAAATCTCGTCCAGCCGTTTCTCCATCCGAAGACCGTCACTGATTTCTAGCTGATTCGTTCTCCTTCCGAATACCGTTACTATGATCCAGTTAGCCGTGTCTCCATCCGAAAACCGTTACTAAGTTCTAGTTAAATCGTTCTCCATCCGAAATCCGTTACTAAGTTCTAGTTAAATCGTTCTCCATCCGAATACCGTTACTAGATTCAACTCAGACTGTGGTCCTTACTCAAGAACATGGCTATCCAGCAGGATATATCCTCTGCAGAGGGAGCACTATTTTCCCACGAGTAACGGATTTACTTAGTCCATCGTGACTAATTCCACCTACGGCCTTTTAATTGAAAACACGCCTGACCTGCACACACCAGCTTAACTCACCGATGTCTGGAATCACCCACGACACCTGCCAAGCAAAACTCTAAGTGGGGAGGCTACAACCTCGACGTAGCATGGGATCAAATTTCTATATGCGCGCTCTAAGGGGTGCCCCCCTCTCGGTCCCAACCGGCAACACCCATGCCCCCGGACCAAGTGTCTGGTCAAAACTCTGTTTTTAAATAAAACCAGAGAAGAAAACGTTTCGAGGGGAATACGCTTTCGGGGTAGGGGAGACGTACTCTGTGGTTATACGCTTTCACTTAAACAGAGGGGACGGCGTGCGCGTCACTGACAGTGGGTCCAGAGGGCCCACTGGTCAGGTTTGACCGTTCTTCCCTCCCTCCTCTCTCTCTGTCCGAACGGGGGCGGCCTCCGGCGATCGCCGTCGACGAACGGCGGCTCCTCGAGGGCATCTGGGGGCGGGGATGGACCGGCCAGACCGAGGCGGTCCTCTTGGTGGTCGCTGGGTCGTCGGGGGTGGAGGAAATCACCGGCGGCGAGCTCCACGGCGGAGGGGGCTACGGTGGTGAAGTGGTTTTTGGGCTCCGGTGGTCTCCGATCGAGGTTGGGTAGTTGGGCAGCTCCGCAAGGACAAGGGGAAGCTACTGGTGGCGTCGGTTGGGCGAGAGAGTGGCTGGCTGCGATGTATCGCACCGGAACTTGGCGGCGGCCGAGCTGGCCGGAGTTGGGGAAGAGAGCCTCTCCGGGCCAATCCACTGCTAGGGGAGGACTAGGGGAACAGTCTGAGGTTGCCTGAGGTCTTGCACGAGCTCGGGGACCCTTTAAATAGGTGCTCGAGGTTGGACCGCGGCGGCTGGGGATAAGATCGCCGGTGACAGCCATGCTGTAGCTGCAGGGCGACGTGGTGGCGACGAGCGCGTGCCGACGAGCTTCGGGATAAGACCGGGCTGTTCATGGGGGCAGCTGGCGCGCTGGGGTGGCTTGGGCGGCGCCGTCCATGTCAGAGGTTCGCTGCCGACGCCGACGTGCCGCCAAGGGCTCTGCTAGCTACGCTGCAGGGCGCCAGAGATGGCGTGGAGAGGGAGCGAGTTAGTGCGCGGTTCAGCGGTGGAGCAGGGGCCAGGGAAGGGTCGCGTCGATTGCGGTAGTGCGGCGCGGCAGCTCAGTGCGCGCGCGTGCAAAACGTGCGCTCTGGGCGCGCCCAGAGCACGCACGGAACCCGCTCGACGAAATGCCAGGGCGGTCTAGAGCGTGAGGGTGGGGCTGGCAATTAACAGGACTAGGATAGAGGCAACTAGGAGTTCAGTGGACAAGGTTGCTGGGTCATTGGAGCAAGTTCACAGTGCAAACTAGAAAACATGCCCCAAGCTGACTGTGCACACCAAGTGCTCGACATAATGCCAAAAGCACTTAGGCAACTCTTGGAGTGGCCAAAGTCTCCAGATCAGGGTCTCTTTAGGTGCAGAAGATGGTGGCAAGATTACTTGGGCAAAACCAGAAACTTGTTAGTGCAAGTTTTGCAAAACTTTAGTTTTGGACAGAGAGAAAAAGGGTTTATTGCATGCACTTCAAAACCTCCAATGAGTCCACTCTCCTGGACTTAAGGGTTTAGAAGGGAGGGCTACAAGTAGGAAAAAGGGTCATGGGCACCAGAGCAAAATAAAATAGGGTTGCAGTTCAAATCACCAAACTGGACCAGAATGAAAAAGAGGTTGATTCACTCAAATTTTTCAAAGAACATCACTGGTTTTTTTGCATGAAGATGAATTGTATGCATCCACTGACATCTCCAAACACTTGGAAGAATTTTTAAAGAAATATTTAAATGGGTTGTAGTGCAAAAGTGCCTACTGGACCAGATTGGAAAAGTTGGTGTAGAGCTCAAAATCTCCAATGGCCAAAAGGTATTTTTGCATAAAAGTGATGTGGAAACATCACATGACATCCCCAAATTTTGGTGGAAATTTTAAATGCATTTGTCAAATGGTTGTAGTGCAAAACAGGCTCCAAATTCAAAAGAAATCATTTTTAAAAGAATAAGGCTCTGAGAAAACAAATCTAGCAAATTTAAATCCACTGATAAAGAATTGTTTTATCATAGAGAGTATTCAAGTCCAACAATACCTTTTGAAAGTTTTCCACTTGAAGTAAAAATCCACAATAACAAAAGGGTAAATCTTGACAAATGGAAAAGTTTTATTTCCTGGAAAAAATTTAAATCAATAAAACAAGGCCAAAATTTTGGGGTGTCACACTTCTCATGCATACCGGAAGGAAGTCGGGAAAGTCGCGGTCTTGGGTAGACGCGAGCTTGTCCCTAGTTCCTCGTTGAGACGAGTATGTCCGGTATGGCATGGTGAGGCTTGATGAGTGGTGAGCTTACGTGTTAGCGGAAATATTTTTGTTATGATAATCATGCAGAGAATACTTGAACCTCCTGAGTCGGCCGTAGATCGAGTCTTGTTCTAGTAACCCCCTTACTTGCTTCGTACTACCACTTGTCCCTGCCATAGGTGGGGTACGGTTCAGTAAGTTGTCAACCCCTTTCTAGCACACACCGTACAGAGAGGCCGTGATGAGGGTCCCATGGCCATGGATTAAAGCCATTCATCCGGTCCGGGGGCATGGGTGTTTCGGTTGTAGCCGAAGGGGTAGCTCCCCTAGTTTGCGCGCGGTATAAATTTTGTGATCCCATGCTACGTCGAGGTTGTAGCCTCCCCACTTAGAGTTTCGCTTGACAGGTGTCGTGGGTGATTCCAGACACCAGTAAGTTAAGCTGGTGTGTGCAGGTCAGGCGTGTTTTCAATTAAAAGACCGTAGACGGAATTAGTCCCGATGGACTAAAGAAATCCGTTACCCGTGGGTAAAGAGTACACCCTCTGCAGGGATTATACATCTATTCGAATAGCCGTGTCCATGGTTAAGGACTACAGTCTGGGATGGGTCAAGTGTCCGTCTTAGTGTCGGTCTTCGGAGGAAAAATTGTTAAACCAGAACTTGGATCATGACTTGTGACTTGTGACGACTATGATTACTATTATTATAGACTAACCATTTACATTATTTAAATTATTGAGTATCCCTGGGACGGTTCTACCTCCTGGATACCCACTGCAACTATTCTATTATAAGCCCTTTATGTGGTGTCGCATAGACGCCCGACTGTGGCATGCCTGCTATTTTCTTTATATTATAAGCCCTTTATGCGGTGTCGCTCAGACGCCCGACTGTGGCATGCTTGCTATTTTCGTTATATTATAAGCCCTTTATGCGGTGTCACTCAGACGCCCGACTGTGGCATGCCTGCTATTTTCTTTATATTATAAGCCCTTTATGCGGTGTCGCTCAGACGCCCGACTGTGGCATGCCTGCTATTTTCGTTATATTATAAGCCCTTTATGTGGTGTCGCTCAGATGCCCGACTGTGGCATGCCTGCTATTTTCTTTATATTATAAGCCCTTTATGCGGTGTCGCTCAGACGCCCGACTGCGGCATGCTTGTTATTTAATTATTCTTTATAAGCCCTTTATGCGGTGTCGCTCAGACGCCCGACTGCGGCATTGTTAATTTATTTGCACCCTTTTCGAGGAGTCATTTCAGACACTCGATCCCTGCATTCTATTTCTATATTGCATATTCATATTTTACCCGCATGCGTACATCATGGATTTCGTATATTTCGTGACAGGCGTTATGATCATAGAATATTTCGGAGCATGTTTTGATAAATTATACCCGTGTTCCTGATGTTTGCGAGTACATTCAAAGTACTCACTGGCTTGTCCTTGGCTATTGTCTTGGCCAGATTTCTTGCGTGGAGAAGAGCGTTACGACGACAACCCCGTAACCTACGCAGTGTTGACAGCAGCCTCGCGAAGATAGGAGTTATCCTGGTCAGTTGTTCTTGTGGGAAATGGAGTCCCATAGACGCAGATGAACCACAAACCGCTTCCGCCATCAACCACTAGAAACCAAGTGTTGTACTCATAGGCCACAATGGTCTTGTACTTCATATTTTGTACTTTGCTTGGAATTTCTGTACCAAGTTGGTGCCTCATCAGCTAACAGTAATCCTGGGGCTGGTGAGCACAAGGACCAATTTCTGGAGAACTAATATCCCGAAAACCCGGTCCTGACATGAGATACTTATGATAATCCAAGTACTAGATACTCAGGATGTCCATAACCGGGGACACGGCTAACCATGATTAGATTGTACACTCTGTAGAGGTTTGCGCACTTTTCCCCACAAGACTCGATCACCTCCGTTGGATTTCTCGCACTACATGGTGTTTGAGAAACGGATGACCGAGACACAGTCTTTCAGAAGCATTAACTCTAACCCCGGGTAGACAGTACCAACCTACAACCCTCTACATCTGCTAGCCTACCACTAGAAGAGGTCATGCAACTTACTCAACTATTCTAGAGCCCATAATAGCTTGTGGCTGCACACGGAAGTTTCTAGCATGAAATATCTCAGTTCCCTTTGAGCCTGGGTGGCGGACCTTAGGATTATCACACGGGTACTCCGGGATATCCTAGGACAACACTGGATTCTCCAGGTGCCCGACAAGCAATCCACCCAGATGTGTATTAAAGTTGCCACCTTAAGTTGAACCATTAATTAACAATCTCACATCTGTCATGGATTCACTCACCCAAACCACGTCTACGAGCATAACATAGCAATATAAGCAATACGTAGAAGTAACTCCCAAGGGTTTGATAATAACAGTGCAATAGGTTCTACCTCATCAACTACTTTCCAATACCCACAAGTTAATCACATCCTAATCATGCAGTGTTTGAGGGTTGGAGCTAATGCATAAAACTGGGTATGAAAAGAGTATGATCAATGTGTTACTTGCCTTGCCGACGATCCGCAAAACCTAGGGACTCGTAGTAGCACGCTTCGCGCTCCGGGAATTCTATCGCAAACAAACAATAGCATACATAAGCAATCAGTCACAGATGCACGGGTAAAACTCAAATAAGAAGAATTAACCAGAAAGTTCAACTTAAGAAATCCGGTTTGCAAAAAGAATCAAATCAAACGGAGCAACGAAACTCAAACTTCGAAAGAAACAAGATTCGATTACTAATCTGGACTAAGGTCAAATTTTACAGTACCAAAATCTTGTTCAAGTTGGTTAAATAGAAAGAGGGTTTCGACACGAAGATCTAGGCGCTTGAATCGCCTGATTCCGATAAACGAGCGAAAAGATAAACTAAAATGAAAATCGGATCAGAAATCGCGATTGAAAATAATCGCGAAAAACCCGAGAAAAAGAAAAACTGACGAACAGGCTAACGAACGAACGTTCGTTGTCTGTAACTAACAAGCGAAAACCGTTCGTTAAAACGAACGTACGGACAAACGTCCGCAAAATAAACTAAACCGAGAAAACTGGCGAACCAAAAAAAACGTAACTAGGGTTTAAAAAAACGACGGTTTTTACCTAAACTAAAAAAACCAAACGGCTCCGGATCGGATCGGATCGGCGGCTTCCGCGGCAGCGCGGCGAGGCGGGCGACGGCGGGGTGCAGCGCGGGGTGGCGGAAGGCGGCGCGGGGCGGCTCGGCGGCGACGCGGCAGCAGTGGCAAGCGGCGGCGAGCGGCAGCAGCGGCGCAAGGCGGCGGGGCGGGCGACTTGCGGCGGCGGCGGCTGCGGCTTGGGGCTCTAGGGGGGCCAGGTCGGCTTTTAAAGGGGGGAGGGAGGTGGCTTGCGTCAGGGGGCGGGGAGGCGTGGCCGACTCGGCCACGGTGAGCGTCGGCGGGGCGGTCGCGGTCTCCGCGTGGGAGACGGCGGCGCGGGGAGGCTGGGCCTCGGCCCAGTTCGGTCCCGCGGGTTAAAAAAAACAGATTCCGCCGAAAATAAATCCTAGAAAAATAAATAAAAATCTAAAAATGCCAAAATAAATTTTCCCCGTCTAAATAAAATATTTAGAACAAGATGAACATTTTCTTGGCCCTAAAATGCAATTTGAAAACATGCAATTTTTCTAATGCAAATAAAATAGCAATAAAATCCGAATAAAAACAAATATTTGATTTTAATATCTTTCCTCCAATATTTCATTTATTTTGAAGAAGTCATATTATCTCCTCTCATATATTTTAATATGAAATATTTTCGGAGAGAAAAAAAATTAAAACAAATAATCCTCATTTCAATATTTGATAAAATTCAAATATGAAAACAGTGAAATCCCCAACTCTCTCCGAGGGTCCTTGAGTTGCTTAAAATTTTGAGGGTTGCGAAACGAAATGCAAATAAAATATGCTATGCATGAATGATCTATGTATAACATTCCAAACTGAAAATTTGGGATGTTACAAATATGATTAGCCTGACCACGACCATAAGGTCTGGCATTGTTGTTATGGGGTTGATTGTTACAGCCAGTTGAAGGCAGAGCCAGCTGGCTTTTTTATTGCACTCTTTGGCAAGGTGACCTGGACGGCCACATCTGAAGCACAGACCATCACTGGGATTGGGAGCAGGAGCTTGGGATGATACATCTCGAAGAGGCTGCCTCTGCGGTGGAGGAGGCAGACGAGGTGCAGCATAGGACTGTCTTGGTGCAGGTGCAGTTGGACGATACATGCTGTGGGGAATCCATATCCAACGCTTCTGCGTTGACGGGCCCGAAGATGAGCCAGTGTCACGGCTGCGCCTGAGGGATCCCTGATGTTCCTGCAGACCAGTTTCGACATGAATGGCCTTGTTCACCAAGGTGGCGACGTCAGCAAAGTCACGCACCAGGAGCGCTAGCTTGATATCAGGGTGAAGTCCGTCACAGAACTTCTCTTGCTTACGAGCATTAGTAGCAATGTCTTCTTCAGCCTAACGGGACAAGTCCAAGAATTCCCGCTGATAAGCATCTACAGACTTGTTGCCTTCGGTGAGGTTGCGGAACTCTCGCTTCTTCTTGTCCATGATCCCTTGAGGAATGAAGCTGGCACGGAAAGCGGCTTGGAAATCCGGCCAAGTGATGACCGTTCCAGCAGGTAGGGTACGCCTGTGGCTGTCCCACCATTGAGCAGCGGGACCCTTCAGAAAGAATGATGCAAAGGCGACATAGCTAGCAAGGGCCACACTAGCAGACTCCATTTCATACGTGATGTCGCGGAGCCAGTCATCAGCATCAAGGGGCTAAGTTGAGCTGCGGTAAATAGTTGGGTTGAGGCGCATGAAGTCTTGCAGAGTTACTGGGGTTGGCTGTTGATTCATGTTCGGACGAGGAAACTGAGCCATCATTCCTTCCATGAATTGACGATTCAGCTCAAACTGTTGCATCATTCCAGCAAAGAATTCGGGCGGTGGTGGATCGTTGGCACCACGGCCACGACCAGCTGGTCTAACCATCCTGCTAAAATGTAACAGGGGGGTAGTTCAGGATTGAGCATTGAGCATTTGCAAAGACAAGGATCATTCATGACGAAACATGCATAAAGAAAGAGGTATGATGGATACCACTTCGTAGTCAACACGACAATGTGTGTACTATTCAGAATACTATTCTAAGGAATAACTATGGCTTATCCAACTTTGGGGTGAATGTGGTCACGAGATCCTAATGTTAGAGTTAGTAAATTCGTCTAACCCGAATGGAAGAGTGATCAGAGTCCCAGAGTATAGACGAGGAGAAAAAGATCCTAATACCACCCAATGGCGACGTGGGCCCGTAAGCCACACAGCCAAGTTAGTAAAAGTTTTTTTGTAGTGACTAGACTCGACTTCGGCCAAGGAGTTGGAAGGGGGGCTACATACAGGCATTTGGCTCTGATACCAACTTCTGACGCCCTCGATTCAATCGTACACTAATCGTACACGCAAATGTGTACGATCAAGAACAAGGACTCACGGGAAGATATCACAACACAACTCTAGACACAAAATAAAATAATACAAGCTTTATATTACAAGCCATGGGCCTTGAGGGCTCGAATACATAAGCTTGAAAACACAAGAGTCAGCGGAAGCAACAATATCTAAGTACAGACATGAGTTAAACAAGATTGCCTTAAGAAGGCCAGCACAAGAGCATCTACGATCGAAAAGGCAAGGCCTCCTGCCTGGGAGCATCCTAACTACTCCTGGTCGTCGGCGGTCTCCACGTAGTAGTAGGCATCGACGATGGCATCTGGCTCCTGGGCTCCGACATCTGGTTGCGACAACCGAAAAGAAGAAGAAAGGGGGAAAAAGGGGAGCAAAGCAACCGTGAGTACTCATCCAAAGTACTCGCAAGCAAGGATCTACACTACATATGCATCGGTATCAATTAAAAGGGTTGTATCTGTGGACTAGACTGCAGAATGCCAGAAGAGAAGGGGAAAGCTTAGCCTATCGAAGACTAGCATCTTCTGGAAACCACCACCTTGCAGCAACAGGAGGGAGTAGAGTAGCATAAAGTAAAGTAGTAGAAGTGTTATCAACCTCGGCCAGAGATCCTTTCTCGACTCCCTGCGAGAAAGCAATCCCAGAGCCATACTATCCATTTCTCATATCCATGTCTCATCTCAAGTATCCAGTTCTAGTTGTATCGATCGGGATACAACTCCAAGTGTCCATTAACGTAGGACAGGCTATCGATAGATGTCTTCCCTGCAGGGGTGCACCAACTTACCCACCACGCTCGATTAACTCCGGCCAGACACACTTTCCTGGGTCATGCCCGGCCTCGGCCAAACAATACGCCGCAACCCGACCTAGGCTTAATAGAGAGGTCAGCATGCCGGACTATACCTATGCCCCAGGGGTCATGGGCCATCGTCCCGGGAACTCTTGCACGTTGCGAGGGCGGCCGGTGAGCAGACCTAGCTACCTCCTTCAAAAAGGCAGGTGCTTATGCACTCCAACCCGGCGCGCGCCGCTCAGTCGTTGACGTCTATTAAGCTTCGGCTGATGTATACGACGCAGAACGCCCATACAATGCCCACGTGATGGTTAGTGCTATCAGGCCAGAGGCCCCTCGGATCGAATATCCAAATCATAGTGGATTAGGAACACGCGGTAACAAGCAGAGACTCACGAAACATGTGACCCCGTTGCCCCGTCTGGAGGACTTGCGGCAAGGGCTAAGAATGCCCGACCACACCTCGTAAGTATCTCGTGGGCACCTTCTAGGTCAACTCGACTCCACATCACTCGCGGGTACCCCTCAGGGTCGACCCGCCTTTCCAAGAAACAGTTGTAAAGTCTAAGTATCCGTGTGTCCAAACATCAAGGGGAAAACCCGAGGAATCACCCCCGGTGAATTCCACTCGATGTAATCATCAAGGTGAACGTAAGAGGAACCACCCCCGAGGTTCACACTTGAGGGGTTCCACGACAGAGTCGTATCGGAAGTGGTTAAGGCAGAATCACCCCCGATGACCACGACCGAATAGCTACAGTATAGGGTTAACATCAGAAGTGCTGTAGAGGTCTCACCCTCGGCACTCGATAGTAACCCAGTAGTGTCGAGCAACTAAGGGGAAAGTGATGTGCGGTGCCAGGGCCTGGTCTTTGATCCCGTTGATCGGGTCTTCAATGATGAAGCAGGGGCAACAAGGACAAGGTGGGGGTTACTGATGGATCACTAACCAACCTATACTAAGCAGTTTAGGATAAGCAGGTAGGTAACAATGAGCAGGTTACAAAAGCAGGCTATGCATCAGAATAGGAGCAAACAATAACAGTAGCAAAATCTAATGCAAGCATGAGAGAATGGAATGGGCGATATCGGGATGATCAAAGGGGGGGCTTGCCTGGTTGCTCAAACGAGAAGGAGGGGTCGTCGGTGACGTAGTCGATCACAGGGGCATCAGCATCGTCATGGGGTCTACCGAAGAGAAGAGGGGGGAGAAACAGTAAATACATAGCAAGCAAGTGCATAACAGGACAACAGGCAAAGGTAGACGTGTTCTGACGCGGTGCTACACGATACCGGCGAAGGGGGAAGTCAACCGGGAATGTTTTCCCGGTTCCGGACCTGTGTCAGACAGATGTCCGAAGGTGGAATGTTCCATGTTCAGATAGTTAGAGGCATCTGACAGGTAAACGGACAGCGTATACGGATTCGTTGGATTTTTCTGAGCAACTTTCATGTAGAAAACATTTTCATCGGAGTTACGGTTTAATTACTATGAATTTCTAAAGGTTTAAACAGTTTCTGGAATTAAATAAATTATCAGAAAAGAAATACTACATCAGCATGACATCACTCTGACGTCAGCATTTTTTAACAGGACGGCTGACCAGGTCAAACTGACCAGTGGGTCCCACCTGTCATAGACAGTGGACTAACAGAAGTTTAAATTTAACTAAACTGAGGCTAATTAGAAGCTGGGCCCCACACGTTAGTGACTGATTAGGTTTAACTAATTAAGTTTATTTTTAAAAACGTTTCACTAACCTAATTAGGGGTGTGGGCCCCATTAGTCAGTGGCTGGGGAATAGTACCCTGCGTTGACCGTGGTCAACACGATCAAACAGAGGCGCAGGGGCCCACTGTCAGCGGCACTGGGCGGGACCCACCTGCGCCAGGTCAGCGTGGCGGCCGGAGCAACACCGGCGGCCATTTCCTGCGGCGGCCCGACTCGGGATCTACCGGAAAATGGCCATAGGCCATCATTTTGGACGTGGATGGCCGCGTTCGAACGCGCACGAGACGGCGCATCCAGCGGTGGCACTAGCACGACCGGAGATGGACTCAAATGACGGCGGCGAGCAGCTAGGCGGACGCCGGAGTTCGGTCGTCGTCGGGTTCGGAGTTACGGTGCGCTAAACGAGCAGCGTGAGGCGTCTACAGCGTCTACACCATGCAGCGAATGCAGCGGGGGCACGCACGGGGCCAAAAGGTCACCGCGGCCATGCCGGCAACGAGCTCGCGCGGCAGTGGGTTCGGCCGTAGCGGTAGGGGGGCTAGAGGGCGCACGAGAGGGAACAGAGAAATGGAAGAGGAATAGGGGCTCACCTTGCGGCACGCACGGTGGCCCTAGGAGGTTTAGTAGCAGCAGAGATGGCGCCGGAGACGAAGAAGATCGATGGCAGTCGGAGATGGGGACGAGGACGAATGGCGGCTGCGGTGCTTTCCGGTTCCAGCGGAGGGTGCTAGTCGAAGGAGTCGACCCCGGCAGAGCTCACCGACAGGGTCAGAGGGCGCGGGGCCGCCGGTGGCCGCGACAACGACGGAGGGCGGCGGCGACTGCGCTCGGAGGTGGACGGGGAACGAGGGGGGAAGCGAGGAGGAATCTGGTGGGGAGAGGGAGAGGCAGAGCGGGGCAAGTGGTGAGGTGAGTGGGAGAGGCGCCTGAGGTGTCGCCCTTATCCCCTCGGGGCAGCGCCGGCGAGGTGGGTTCGGTGGCGACCGCGCCCTGTAGCGGCGCGCGACTGAGCAACAGGAAGGGGGGTGCGGTGCGGGGAGCTGGGCCGACTGGGCCGACCAGGCTGGTTGAGGTCCAGGGGGACAGGGGGGTTAGGTGGGCCCGTCAGCGCAATGGGCTAAGGCCCATGGAGGCAGGGGGCTTCTCCTTCTTCTTTTTCTCCTTGCTTTCCCTTTTTCTTTTTTAAAGATTTTCTATTTTAGCTATTTTAGGCCACTTAGACATTTTGCAAAAATGTTGGTTCATCACCAATATTACCAGAAGAATATGTTCCACATGATGAACATTTTAGTTTTCTTGTCTGAGCATTTTTGAATTTCACACATAAATTCAAATTGAATTCAACTGGAATTTGAAATGGAATGTTGATCAAAGTGACCAAGCACTGTTATAGCAAAATGATTAGCTTGATCTCAGGGATTACTGTAACATCATTACACCGGGGTGTTACAACTCTCCTCCTCTAAAAGAAATTCTTGTCCCGATAATTAAGAGGTAGAAGGGAACAGGTCGGGGTATTCAGCACAGAGGTTATCCTCGCGTTCCCAAGTGGCTTCATCTTTAGAATGATTTGACCATTGCACCTTGAGGAACTTGGTAACCTTCTGGCGTGTTCGATGTTTAGCTTCTTCAAGAATGCAGATCGGGTGCTCTTTGTATGTGAGATCATCTTGCACTTCAATCAGCTGCCCACAAGGAGGTGGCGCGCCCCCCCATGGGGAGTCCGAATTGGACAAGGGGAGGGGACGCGCCCCCCTTTCCTTCTCCGTCTCCCTCTCCTTCCCCCTTTCCCCCTCTCAAAGAAGGAAGGGGGAGGGGCGAATAGGACTAGGAGTCCAAGTGGGATTCCCCCCGCTTGGCGTACCCCCTAGGCAGGCTCCCTCCCTCTCCCTCCTTTATATACGGGGGTAGGGTGGCACCCCAAAACACATCAATAGTTTCTTAGCCGTGTGCGGTGCCCCCTCCACCATTTACTCCTCCGGTCATATTGTCGTAGTGCTTAGGCGAAGCCCTGCACGGATCACATCACCATTACCGTCACCACAACGTCGTGCTGACGAAACTCTCCCTCGACACTTTGTTGGATCAAGAGTTCGAGGGACGTCATCGAGATGAACGTGTTTTGAACTCGGAGGTGCCGTACGTTTGGTACTTGATCGGTTGGATCGCGAAGACGTTCGACTACATCAACCGCGTTAAACTAATGCTTCCGCTTTCGGTCTACGAGGGTACGTGGACACACTCTCCCCCTCTCGTTGCTATGCATCTCCTAGATAGATCTTGCGTTATCGTAGGAATTTTTTTGAAATTACATGCTATGTTCCCCAACAGTGGTATCAGAGCCAGGTCTATGCGTAGATGATATGCACGAGTAGAACACAAAGAGTTGTGGTCAATCATAGTCATACTGCTTACCACCATCGTCTTATTTTGATTCGGCGGTATTGTTGGATGAAGCGGCCCGGACCAACCTTACATGACCACGTTCATGAGACCGGTTCCACCGACAGACATGCAATTAGTTTTGCATAAAGGTGGCTGGCGGGTGTCTGTTTCTCCAACTTTAGTTGAATCGAATTTGACTACGGCCGGTCTTTGTTGAAGGTTAAAACAACACACTTGATGAAACATCGTTGTGGTTTTGATGCGTAGGTAAGAACGGTTCTTACTAGAAGCCCATAGCAGCCACGTAAAACTTGCAACAACAAAGCAGAGGACGTCTAACTTGTTTTTGCAGGGCATGTTCTGATGTGATATGGTCAAGACATGATGTGATACACGTTATTGTATGACATGATTAGGTTTTGTATAAGTTATCGGCAACTGGCAGGAGCCTTATGGTTGTCGCTTTATTGTATGAAATGTAATCGCCATGTAATTGCTTTACTTTATCACTATGCGTTAGCGATAGTTGTAGAAGCAATAGTTGGCGAGACGAGAACGACACTACGATGGAGATCAAGGTGTCAAGACGGTGACAATGGAGATCATGACGGTGCTTTGGAGATGGATATCAAAGGCACAAGATTATGATGGCCATATCATGTCACATTGTTCGACGTGATTTTGTATCAAAGAAGAGAGGTTATTTAGTTTTGGTAGTATTAAAAAAATCATGAATGGCGTGGCTAATTTTTTTTTTATTGTAGAAGATTTTTCTTAAGTGCAGGATACAAAGAAGAATATATGTGCATACAAGGGTCTGGAGCATGCATGCATGCATGCCTATCTTCATACGTGGTGCATGGCAAAAGCAAAAGGAGTGCCTACGTACTACAAGCATGCATTGAAGACCAGGTATAGCAGCAACGTGCACCTCTTTGCCTGTACGCGGCGGTCGCCACGACTGGCACGTACAGCTACGTACAAATGCCCGTATGCTGGCCGGCAAGCGCGCGTACATACTTGAATAGTCGTATAATCAACAAAAAGAATGAAATGGTGAGCCTTCTAGACGGTCAGTGAGTCACACGTTTGGCAATCGAATCGGCCCACCTGCCGGCCACTTGGGTAGGAAATTTTGTACCTTGTTTTGCAGGAGTGGGCGTCAAGAAGATCAGCCGATGGATAAACATACGAAGCAAGATCAACACGTTGCCATCCATATCCCTTCCAAGGAAATCGGCAACGGCCGAACGGCTGCTGCGCGTCACGCAACGCCTACCCCCTCCTGCCTATAAATACACTCACGCAGGGCCAGAGATGGGGAGGCACACATCCATCCACCACGCAGCACTTCCTTCATCCATCACGCTGAAATGCAGAAGCACCCAGAGGCTAGCAAGAGAGAAGATCTGAAGCCCGGCGAGACGGAAGAAGTTCTCTCACGCGGCGCCGGATTGCCGGCCGGACAAAGGACACAGGCATCGACGCCGGCGTACACGGAGAGGAGGAAGCCGGCGTACGCCCATCTGCGAGCAAGTGACCTCGGCGGCAACAACATGAACGCTCGACTCACGTTCCCGGAAGGTAGTACTTTGATCTAACTTACCACTTCTTTTCTTGCTCCCCCATATACAGAATGCATATACAGGGGAACTACACAAACGATGCTGAACTGCCGAAGAGGAGGTTGCCGTGATTGGATCGGGCCGCCGCCCGAGATAGAGCCACCGGCGCCGTGGAAAACGATGACATGGAGGCCGACAACACCGGGGTCTCCATCACCGCTCACTCCACTTCATCACGATGGTGCCGCGGGACACGACGACATGGAGCACGCCACGATGCCGCCCACTGTAGATGTCGTCAAGCCGGCCACATGGAGGTCGGCGGAGCGGAGATCGCCACCACCACTCGCGCCCACTTCACGATGGTGTTGCGAAAGATGACGACAGGGAGCACGCCACGACGTCGCCCACCAACGACGTTGTCGAGCTGATGCCATGCACATTGATGGCATAGAGCTCGCCGGAGGGATGCCTTTTGAGACGGAGATCCAGAGTTCGTCGGCACGCCCTTCGCCCACTTCATCGAGTCGGTGACATAGAAGACGAAGCCGCGGAGCCCGCCTGGACGCAGACCGTCGATCACTTCATCAAGACGGCGTCGACGACGACCACGACACGGAACTCGACATCATGCAGCCCGTCGTCTACTTTGTCACACCGGAGGGTTGCCGTTCATGACGGCGACCCGGAGCCCGCCATCACACACCGGTCATCAACCTTAGCATGGAGGACGACGCGTCGCCGGAGCTCATCTTCACCAAGCCCGCGCTATGGACGCACACGCCACCGAGGCCGGTGTCACGGAGGTCGACACCACGGTGGCCACCCCACTCATCACCGCTCGATGAGGCCGACGCGTCGCCGGAGCTCATCTTCACCAAGCCCGCGCTATGGACGCTGACGCCATCGAGGTCGGTGTCATGGAGGTCGACGCCATGGTGGTCGCCCCCACTCATCACCGCTCGATGAGGACAACGCCTCGCCGGATCTCATCTTCACCAAGCCCGCGCTATGGGCGGCAACAACATGAACGCTTGACTCACGTTCCCGGAAGGTAGTACTTTGATCTAACTTACCACTTCTTTTCTTGCTCCCCCATATACAGAATGCATATACAGGGGAACTACACAAACGATGCTGAACTGCCGAAGAGGAGGTTGCCGTGATCGGATCGGGCCGCCGCCCGAGATAGAGCCACCGGCGCCGTGGAAAATGATGACATGGAGGCCGACAACACCAGGGTCTCCATCACCGCTCACTCCACTTCATCACGATGGTGCCGCGGGACACGACGACATGGAGCACGCCACGATGCCGCCCACTGTCGATGTCGTCAAGCCGGCCACATGGAGGTCGGTGGCGTGGAGATCGCCACCCCCACTCGCGCCCACTTCATCACGATGGTGTCGCAAAAGATGACGACAGGGAGCACGCCCCGACGTCGCCCACCAACGACGTTGTCGAGCTGGTGCCATGCACATTGATGGCATAGAGCTCGCCGGAGGGATGCCTTTTGAGACGGAGATCCAAAGTTCGTCGGCACGCCCTTCGCCCACTTCATCGAGCCGGTGACATAGAAGACGAAGCCACGGAGCCCGCCTGGACGCAGACCGTCGATCACTTCATCAAGACGGCGTCGACGACGAGCACGACACGGAACTCGACATCGTGCTGCCCGTCGTCTACACACTGGAGGGTTGACGTTTATGACGGCGACCGGGAGCCCGCCATCACACACCGGTCATCAACCTTAGCATGGAGGACGACGCGTCGCCGGAGCTCATCTTCACCAAGCCCGTGCTATGGACGCTGACGCCACCGAGGTCGGTGTCACGGAGGTCGACGCCATGGTGGCCACCCCACTCATCACCGCTCGATGAGGACGACGCGTCGCCGGAGCTCATCTTCACCAAGCCCGCGCTATGGACGCTGACGCCATCGAGGTCGGTGTCACGGAGGTCAACGCCACGTTGGTCGCCCCCACTCATCACCACTCGATGAGGACGACGCGTCGCCGGAGCTCATCTTCACCAAGCCGCGCTATGGGTGCTGACACCATCGAGGTCGGTGTCACGGAGGTCGACGCCACGGTGGTCACCCCCACTCATCACCGCTCGATGAGGACGGCGCGTCGCCGGAGTTCATCTTCACCATGCATGCCCACGCCAAGGTGGCCGCCCCCACTCATCATCACTCGACGAGGATGCCGGTTAGCCAGTCATGGTGCTCCCCACTGGATTCTTCACCAAGCCAGCTCTATGGAGGCCAACGGCACACAAGTCACCATCACCACTCACGTCCACCTTGTCAGGATGGTGTGGTCGACAGAGAGTTCGCCGAGACGCCGCCCACCGCCGACGCCGCCAAACCGGTGCCATGGAGGTGAACGCCATGGAGATCGCCATCATCACCGCGACCGCTTCGTCGCGACGGTACCGTGGAGGACGCTGACACGGGTCGTGCCGAGACGCCGCCACGATCGATGTCGTCAAGCTTGCGCTATGGAGGTCGATGGCACGGAGGTCACCATCACCGCTTGAGTCCACTTCACCGTGATGGTATCATAGAAGACGACGACACTATGCTCAATATTGCACGAGATGATGAATACTTCGTCGCATCGGAGAGATGCCATTCGAGACCTCGACGCCGCGAATATTACCGTCACACACACTTCGCCCACTTCATCGAGCCGGTGACATGGAGTACGAAGCCACTGAGCCGGCCGGGACGCCGCCTGCCAATGATTTCGTCAAGTCGGCGCCAATCACAAGGAGCTCCTTCACCACCCCGCTACGGCACCGGCATCGTGCCTCTTCTTCATCATGCCCGGACTCAATGGTGCCTTGGTGATGTTGTCACCAGAGCCTAACCGAACATCGCGACGTGGTCTACACATGAAGAATAGCCTCTAGTATATACCCGTGTGCGTACAAGGCCCATGTTCAAGACAGGAAGACAGGTGGCCGGATGGCTTATCACCGCGTGCAGTGACCGGCGCGACATCCGAGATATCGCTACGCTAGCTCTCCTCTCTTTGTCGTTGAAGCCAATTACACGTGCTCCGTAGTACAGAGGAATGAAGCAAGGAATACAGGCGCAATCAACAGACAAAGCATGTGCACATGCATGCGCCATGCACGTATCTTCTAGCCGGCTGATGGCGAGAAGGTTGCCACCCGAAGACGACGCCGACGATGCTTGTCAGCATACCGATCTACTTCATCATGCTCGGTGTCGCCGAAGATGGAGACACGCAGCTCCCCACCTTCTGCTTGTTGTCCACTCCGCCTCACTGCACACTTTGAAGATGAAGATGTAGAACACGGCGACGTCCACTCGGCGCCCGGACGCGAAGCGAAGGCCGGGGTCCCACACCAGGATGCCACGAGAAAGATGGCCTCCTACCCCCGTGTCGCTGCTACCCGCGCCACACTCATTCGGAGGCCGGAGCCGAGCAAGTTGGCGCCGCCCGAGGACAAGGCGCGGCTGCATGGCGACCCGCTCCTCTATGATCTCGTGAGACGATGCCTTGACTACGCCGACTGCCGTGGACCCGGCGTCAGGTCGGGACGAGGCGTCGACTACACAGGCCGTGCTGGCATGAGCAACGCGACGGTCATCACCGGTGCTGGTCTCCACCGACAATTACTCCCGCAAGACACGTAGCCCCTTGCACACCCTGAGAAGCTACTAGTCATCGAGATGTCCGAGCCGAGCGAGATCCATGCTACCCCAACAACAACTCCTCCAATGCCGCCAAGAACGACGAGGCATGACGGTGAGGGCAAGCGCGGCCACCGCAAAGGCCACGCTACTTGCGGCGCGTGTACCGACGAGGACACGGGCTCTGCCGCCGCCCACACACACATCACCATCATCATGCATGGAGAACACGAAGCAAAGAAGACGAAGACGACCACACAGCTAAATCGGAGGTATCCCGCGGAGCAACCCGCGGGAGTAATTAACCGGGAGCCTTCCGAGGCCCCGGGAACCAGGAGATCACACAATCACCACAGCCAGCTTGGCCGTGCTAGTAGGCCACGGAGCGCACCTATTTTATGGGATATTGTAATTTTATTTCTCCAATGAGATTAATGAAATACATGTTCCTGTATCTCTTTTTTTCTTTGTGTACTACGGTACACTCGCACGCCCGCATACTCAGTTTTCTTTCCCCGGCGTCTGAGAGAAACACACTCCCTTCTCCCTTCTCCCCGGAGTTTTAGATGTTTTTCTCGTGTCAAACAAATTGGCACGCCCAGTGGGACCTGGTTCTCCTCCCATCTTTGCTGTGCAATAATGGTCGTCGAATTCGTCTTCAAGTCTTCTCCAACAATATGAGATGGCGCCAATCCTTGGGTGCAATTTTAATTTGCGTCATCATCGTTTGGAATTGGAGGCCAAATTCGTGTCCATGAGATGTTGCTATTGTCTGGAGCATTCGTTGCTCCAAGGGCATGAAGTGACGTCTATAAATGAAGGCGGATCTGTCGAGCAGGGGGCACACTCTTGCCCAAGTTCCTTGCTAAAAGACATAGTCGCCGCCAACAATTAAGAGGCTTGGTGACTTGTGGATGCGTGCAAAGCACTCTTTATTGGTCCGCACGGTCGATGAGAAGGCGGTACTATGCCTGGCTCAGCAGACACGCCGGCGGCGGCAATGCCATGCTGCAAGAGGCGTCACAATGCAATTTTTTCCCCTCTGCTTTAATCTTCTTTCTTGTAGAAGCGCATATGCATCCAGAGGAAGTTCGTCTACATGGGCATCGGTTTGCATCTGGCGGAGACTCTCTGATGGTGGGCACCCAGCCAGGAGGAGACTTCACCCGAAGCCTGTGGTGGCAGCGTCGAGGAAGATGCGCCGACAAAGGCTAGGTCATAGCGGCACCACCCCGGTGGTGGTGCGGACTACGTCCGAGCTTGAAGATTGCACCAATTACGGCGATCGGTGGAACTCGCGTGAAGGGCAACTCACCCAGATGGCCTACGGATGAAGATAGTGAAGCACAATACGTACAAATGTGTGGCCATGCATGTGTACGCAAGCTACATGAACAAACTCCATTGGCCACATGCTGGTCGTGTGGGCAAGCCGAGTGCACCGAAGGATGTGGGCATCAAGGAGAAGGCGCCCATGGCGGTGGCGGCCTCGACACGCAGAGGAGCCTTGACAAGGGGAGCCTCGTACTTGGGGCACTTGCACCCAATGCAGCCGTGGATGACGCGGCGGCGACTGCAGCTCGATGGACGTACCACGACATCGACAGACATCTGCCGGAGAGTTCGCCGGTGGCATCTTCTTCCATGTACGCTTCCACGACGATGGTGGTAGGCTATCGGCAAGTAGTTTGGCGCCAACTCCACCTCGGCGATGACATTAGAGGGGCTGCTGGCGTACAGCGTGGCGCCATCTACACCACCACAACAATGTCGAAGCTGCCAGCGTGCAGCCCGGCGCCATCTTCTCTTCCTTGAACCATCGACGACGCCCCGAGCCAGACCACATCCACGCGGTGATCAAGTGTAGTTGTCCACAAGCAAGAAGGAGAAGGCCGACATCTAAGGCTGCACCATATCCTCTATCCGCGATGAGGGAAGAGCAAATTCATGACGTCCATCTTCATGGAGATGCCTTCACGTGTCTTCTCTCTTTCTCTTTGTCTTCCTCTTATTTCAGCGTATCTACTGGCCGGACGAACACTCGGGAGCGGCAGCACAGGGTGCGCCCCAGGGGGCAACACACAGTCAGGTCGAGACGCGCCCGCAGTGGCAGCGTTGAGGAGATCGCAAAGACGTGGCCATGGAGATGGCATGCTCGCCGAGCAACCCAGGAGGCCACGACTACATGCACGGATGGAGGCCGCAGGCACCGCGTCGTGGAGTACCATGCGCCTGGCTCACTCGTAGCTGGGATGGCTGCAGATGGCGCCGGCGTCCACTGGCAACCACGCACTCGGTGCAATTGTAGCCGGGACGACCACGGATGGCACACCGTCATCCGCGACGACGACGGACGTCCGCCGGCGAGCCCGGCGAAGCCTTCTTTCATATAGGCTGCCACACGACTTGATCAACTCAACATCCATCTTCGTCAATTGCAATCATCACGCTATTACTTTTCTCGTTTCATCTCTCATTTTAGCGAGGAGAGACCCAGGTGGAGACGTGCCCACGACGGCAGTGTCGAGGAGGAAAGGGAGCCGCAGAAGAGGCCCTCGCACTTGGTGCACTTGCACCCAAGGCATCCGTGGACAACGCGCCGGTGATTGCAACTCCATGGACGTGCCACGACATCAACGGACGGCCACCGGAGAGCTCGCCGGGGGTGTCTTCTTCCATGTATGCTTCCATGATGACAGCGGCAAGGCTGCAGGCAAGTAGCTCGGCACCAACTCCACCTCGGCGATGACATCGGAGGGGCTGCTGGCGCTCCATCTACACCGCCGTGACAATGTCGGAGCTGCTGGCCTGCAGCCCGACGCCATCTTCACCATGCCGGTGTGCGGCCCGGCGCCATCTACACCACTCACGATCATGTTGGAGCCGTCGCCATGGACCTCCGGCTCGACCAGGAAGACTGCTTCATCGATAGGATGTCAACCCCTGCATCGGCTTCTCACCCGGCGAGGGAGCTAACTACCTCGACCACGCCGGTGCCATCACCATCAATCTTCGGCTAGGCAAGGAAGGCTGCTTCATCGAAACAACATCGACACCTTCATCGACTTCACATCCGCTCGAGGGTCATGACTACCTCGACACGCCGCCTTGTACCTACATGGACATAACTTTGACATCTTCATCAACTTCTCATCCGGCAAGGACGCTGCCACCTCGGTGCACGGCACCTACACCGACATGGGATCGCCAACTTCATCAACTCTTCATCTGGCGAGGACACAGTCTATAGGGTCTCTACCGAACGCCTACATGATTTCGTCATCTTCACTGGCTTATCACTCGGTGAGGATACCGACTGCATCGACACGCCGCCATTCTTCCACACCAACCACCTACACCAAGCGGAGGTTGTCCAGCTTCGATGATGCGAAGCCACTTCACCGACATGTCTTTCTCCGATGAAGCAACCCATATCTTGCCGGGCTCCGACGAGGCGAAGGCAAGACACCCAGTCCGACACCGACGAGGTGGACACCACCAGGCCGGGCAACGACGAGGCGAAGGCCACCCATCTGTCTGAGCCGACGAGGCTAGACATCTTCATCATCGGATAGCGACAAGCCGGAGGGATACATCTAAGCATTGCCGGAGCGACGGACGTACCGCTCCACCCTTCTATGTCACCACATCATCACCAACCTTCCTGATGAGGAAGTCTTCACCGTCGACCTTGACGCACCATGGGAGCTCTACTTTGATGGCGCCTCCCGCACGGACACAGACGCTGATAGATCCCCAAGACGAATGGCAGGCGCAAGTTTGGTGTTCAAGACGCCGCGAGGAGGGGTGATGTATCACTCATTTTCCCTCCTCAAAGAAGAATGCTCAAATAATGAAGTGGAGTATGAGGCGCTCATCTTCGGCCTTCTCCTGGCGCTCTCCATGGATGTCCGTTCTTTACGGGCCTTTGGTGACTCCGAGCTCATTGTTCGTCAAGTCAACGACATCTACGAGGTGCGCAAGTCTGAATTGGTGTCGTACTACACTGCGGCCTGGAACCTCATGGAAAAATTTCATCATGTTGAAGTTCTCCATATCCTGCGAAGCAGAAATGCGCCTGCTGATGCCTTGGCAAAACTAGCGGCAGCATTGGTGCTCCCAGATAATAAAACCATGCAGGTAAATGTTGAAGAAAGGTGGCTCCTCCCAGCTATTCTGGAGCTTATCTCGGTGGAGTACGAAGTCAACACCATCATGACGACCGCCATGGTGGAAGACGAGTGGCTGCAACCCTTCCTCGACTACTTCAAGCATGGCAGTCTCCCCGACGACCCCGTCGCGAGACGCCAACTACAACAATGACTCCCCTTTTATCTTTATGAAGCAGGTGTCCTATACAGGCGGTCTCATCGGCAGGAGGTCCTACTTCGGTGCGTCAATCGAGGTGAAGCCGAGAAGATCCTCCGGGAGATGCACCATGGAGTCTGCGGCGGGCACCAAGGAGGAGCTAAGATGTATCATAGCATACGTCTTGCAGGATACTACTAGCCCGACGTCATGGCGGACTGCCTTCGGGTGGCCAGCTCGTGCCACAACTATCAAGTACATGGCGACTTCAAGCACCAGCCGCCGGTCCCGCTTCACCCTACGGTTCCCTCTTGGCCATTTTGACGCCTGGGGAATCGACGTCATCGGCCTCATTGACCCTCCGTCATCCGGGGGGCATCGTTTCATCCTCGCCGCAAGGGACAACTTCTCCAAATGGGTGGAAGCTGTTCCACTACGGGAGGTGAAGAGCGACAACATCATCAAGTTCCTAGAGCGAAATATCATATATCGCTTTGGGATTCCACACCGCATCACCTCCAACAATACGAAGGCATTCAAGTCCAATAAGATGTACAAGTTCATGGAGAAGTACAAGATCAAGTGGAACTACTCCACCGGCTACTACCCTCAAGCCAATGGGGTGATCGAAGCCTTCAACAAGACGCTAGGCAAGATACTCAAGAAGACGGTGACAAGACACAAGAGAGACTGGCATGATCGTCTCCTCGAGTCCTTATGGGCGTACCGCGTTACAGTCCGTACCCCGACACAGGCTACTCCCTTTTCTCTCGTTTATGGGAGTGAAGCCGTTGTGACGCCCCCGATTTGACCGTACACTAATCATGCACGCAAATGTGTACGATCAAGATCAGGGACTCACGGGAAGATATCACAACACAACTCTACAACAAAAATAAGTCATACAAGCATCATAATACAAGCCATGGGCCTCGAGGGCTCGAATACAAGTTCTCGATCACAGACGAGTCAGCGGAAGCAACAATATCTGAGTACAGACATAAGTTAAACAAGTTTGCCTTAAGAAGGCTAGCACAAACTGGGATACGGATCGAACGAGGCGCAGGCCTCCTGCCTGGGATCCTCCTAACTACTCCTGGTCGTCGTCAGCGGGCTGCACGTAGTAGTAGGCACCTCCAGTGTCGTAGGTGTTGTCGTCGACGGTGGCGTCTGGCTCCTGGACTCCAGCATCTGGTTGTGACAACCAGATAGAAAAGAAAGGGGGAAAAGAGGGAGAGAAGCAACCGTGAGTACTCATCCAAAGTACTCGCAAGCAAGGAGCTACACTACATATGCATGGGTATATGTGTAAAGGGGCATATCAGTGGACTGAACTGCAGAATGCCAGAATAAAAGGGGGATAGCTAGTCCTGTCGAAGACTACGCTTCCGGCCATCTCCATCTTGCAGCATGTAGAAGAGAGTAGATTGAAGTCCTCCAAGTAGCATCGCATAGCATAATCCTACCCGGCGATCCCCTCCTCGTCGCCCTGTTAGAGAGCGATCACCGGGTTGTATCTGGCACTTGGAAGGGTGTATTTTATTCAGTATCCAGTTCTAGTTGTCATAAGGTCAAGGTACAACTCCGGGTCGTCCTTTTACCGAGGGACACGGCTATTCGAATAGATAAACTTCCCTGCAGGGGTGCACCACATAACCCAACACGCTCGATCCCATTTGGCCGGACACACTTTTCTGGGTCATGCCCGGCCTCGTAAGATCAACGCGTCGCAGCCCCACCTAAGCACAACAGAGCGGTCAGCACGCCGGTCTAATCCTAAGCGCGCAGGGGTCTGGGCCCATCGCCCTATGCACACCTGCACGTTGCGTACGCGGCCGGAAGCAGACCTAGCCTAGTGGCGTTCCAGTCCAATCCGGCGCGCGCCACTCAGTCGCTGACGTCAAGAAGGCTTCGGCTGATACCACGACGCCGGGATACCCATAACTACTCCCGCGTAGATGGTTAGTGCGTATAGACCAAATGGCCAGACTCAGATCAAATACCAAGATCTCGTTAAGCGTGTTAAGTAACCGCGAACGCTGACCAGGGCCAGGCCCACCTCTCACCTAGGCGGTCTCAACCTGCCCTGTCGCTCCGCCACAAAGATCCACTTGCGGGTACTCCTACGAGCCGACCCGACTTTAGTCATCACATGTGTCATGTATGTAGTATATAAGTATATACCCGTGATCACCGCCCAGGTGATCACGGCCCGATAGTATAGCACAGCAGACGGACAAGAATGTAGGGCCACTGATGGAAATCTAGCATCCTATACTAAGCATGTAGGATTGCAGGTAAAGGTATCAACAGTAGTAGCAAGGATAGGCTATGCATCATGATAGGATATCGAAAAGCAGTAACATGCTACACTACTCTAATGCAAGCAGTATAGAGAAGAATAGGCGATATCTGGTGATCAAGGGGGGGGCTTGCCTGGTTGCTCTGGCAAGTAGGAGGAGTCGTCAACTCCGTAGTCGAACTGGGCAGCAGCAGTGTCGGTCTCGTAGTCTACCGGAGAGAAGAGGGGGAAGAAACAGTAAATACAATGCAAACATAAGCATGACGATGCGTGACATGACAATGAGCGGTGCTAGGTGTGCCCTAACGCGACAGTAGGTGGTACCGGCGAAGGAGGGGAACATCCGGGAAGTATTCCCGATGTTTCGCGTTTTCGGACAGACGGACCGGAGGGGGAAAGTTGCTAGTTCGATAGGTTAGGGAGGTGTGGTGGACGAACGGACTGCGTATTCGGATTCGTCTCGTCGTTCTGAGCAACTTTCATATAGAAAACATTTTCATCCGAGTTACGGTTTAAAAGATATGAATTTTCAAAGTTTATTTGAATTTCTGGAATTATTTGAATTAAGCAAAAATGAATTATGACGTCAGCATGAGGCAATGCTGACGTCAGCAGGTCAACAGAGCGACTGACCAGGTCAAACTGACCAGTGGGCCCCACCTGTCATAGACAGTGGGCTAACAGAAGATTAAAGTAATTAATTTTTAGTTAATTAACTACTGGGCCCACCTGTCAGTGAGTGATTAGATTAATTAATTAGTTTTAATTATAAAAAACATTTTTATTTTCGCTTTTTTTTTAATTTTGCGGCGGGGCCCGCATGTCAGTGGCTGGGCCTGCCCAGTCAGCACGTTGACTGGGTTGACCCAGTCAACGGGGCCCGCTGGCAGTGGCCCTGGGGTGGCCCCAGGCCAGCCACGTCGGCGGCCGGCGCCGGAGCGACTCCGGCGACCAAAACAGCGGCGGCCCCTCGCCGGAGTTGGCCGGAATCGCGCTACGGGGCTCGGGGAGGAGCGGGGCTAGGCCCATTCGAAAGAGCTCGCAGCGCCGCATCCAGTGGTGGCCGGGGCTTCGCCGGACTTGGCCGGAATCAGCGCCGGCGAGCGGCGGCGCGCACGGGTGCCCGACGGAAACGAGGCTACGGCGGGCTATCGAGCAAGCGGAAGGGCTGGGGGGCATCTACGCGAGGTGGGGAGTGCAACGGGCTTGAGCCCGTGACCAAAAGGTCACCGGAGCCTTGCCGGCGGCGAGCTCCGCGGCGCGGCGTTCGGGCGCGCGTGGGGAAGCAGCTAGGGGGGCACGCGAGAGAGAAAGGACAGGGGAGGAGGGGGAGATGCTCACCGCGCGGCACACGGAGGCCGGTGAGAGGCTTAGGAGCAGCAGGTCGGCGCCGGGGAAGAAGGGGGTCGCCGGCGTCCGAAGTTGAAGACGAGCCCGGGGAGGTCATTGCAGGGGCTCCGGTCTCCAACGGGCTGCACCAGACGAAGCAGCGGGCGACGACGGTCCTTGGAGACACCTTGGGGCGGCGAGGTGGGTACGGTGGCCGTGTGAACGACACTGAACGGCGGCGACCGCGTCGGGCGTGGGGAAGGAAGGAGCGGCGCGGATCTGGGGGGGAGAAGAGAGAGGCGCAGAGGCCGAGAGGAGAGCGGGGGCGAGTGGGAGAGAGGCCCGAGGAGGCGGGGGTGCTGGCGCCCTTATCCTCCCCGTCGCCGGCGAGGTGGTGCGGCGGGGACTGCCCCTGTTCCGACCCCGGTCGGGGGAACAGGGAAGGGGGGCGAGTGGGAGAGGTGGGCTGGGCCGGGGGTTGGCCCAGTTGGGCCAGGGGTGTTGTGGGGGGGGGGCCTTCTCCTTTTTCTTTTTCTTTGTGTGTGTTCTTTTGCATTTTCTTTTTATTTGTTTATTTTCTTTTCTGTTTTATTTCATTTAAAAGTATTTAGGTATTTTATAAAAATGTGTTTTCTCCACCATAATTACCAGTGTATTATTTGGCACCCACCGAACATTTTTGTTTAAATTTTTGAAAACTTTTATTTTCCACTTTAATTTTAATTGAAGTTTGAATTAGGAGTTTGAAAAGAAATGTGATTCCAATGTGATCATGCCCTGTTTAGCAACATGATTATCTTAATCACAGAGAGTTACTGTAGCATGATCCTCAGGGTGTTACAAATCTCCTCCGAGATTTAAGAGGGAAGTAAAGGGGGAAGGTTCGGGTTACGAAATTCTAGGGAGCGTTCTTGGTCTTGGTTGTTCTTCTCGAAGAGGTTGATCCATTACATTGATGTCTTCATTCTGCTGTTTCAGGTCATCATGATAAAGTTGTCGTCCTTTCTTCGGGAACTCCATCGTACTTACGACAGAGTAAGGGGGTATTCTGGAAGAACGGACTTCTGCAGGGTTTACTATCTGGTCAATATCATCGGCGAAAGTGGCGGAAAGTATCTCTCGAACTAAACCTTAAGAAAAGCCGAGAGCAAGTAAGAAAGTACCATGAGAAGTTTCAAACGGGTAGGCAATCGTTCGAAGCCTGAAACAAAGTGTGAAAGGGGTTCAAAGCACTCGGAATAAGTATTATGTCTGATGCCAGTATAGATCAGTAGGACGATGGTCCGTGAATTACATACGAGGCCACGCGCGATGAATAAATTTGGGAACAGGGGGTGCACAAGAGAGTCAGGTTTCGATCCTGTGGAACTGTGGGTTATGGGCCCACCATGTGGGTTAAAAGTAGGAAGGGCGGTGACATCTTGCACGATCATGATAGCAAGTCATGGCAGAGGGTAGCCTGTCAGTTATATGTCAGCAACATCGTCGGTACCAAGGGCGAGGGACGAAGAGAACCATTTTCCTGCTCGTTGAAACGAGGCGGACCATTAGGCAAAGTTCTCGTCCATCGGTGGTTACCGAAATGTCACCAACAATAATAACAGGGTCTTACTGACAGAGTTGTACACCGAGGTGTTTGCATAAGCAGGAGAATATTACTGCTTAGATCATATAGATCACCAGAAAGGTTAAACCAAACAATGGAAAGGAAAATATGATTATCAGATTAAACAGAAGAATGGAAAGGAAAATGTGTTTAAATACATATTTCAAGGGTATATCCTTCCCAAGGGTAAGCAGAGCATGATATCCATGACATGATATAATGTAGAAAACTCTTTAGGTACTGGAGAGAATTTTCATGACATTACCCATACAACGGTGTTTGGATAATTGTGCAGGAAACATTTAGCATTGTGCTTCAAATGTTCCCGTTGAAAATCAGAGTACCATAGACATGCTTCGAGATAGCATTGACATGGTCAACAGGTGAAGATCAGACTTTGGAAACAAAAAGGATCCATCAGGAACAACTTATAGAATAAGTCTTACAATTTCCTCATGGAAGAATAGCTAACCTTGCTAAAAGGGAAAACTTATAACAATAGGTCCTCCCGCCAGGTGTGCTGGGTATCATCACCTTACCGGGTCATAAATAGGCCAATTTTATAACTCTTGGAAATATGTTTCAACCATCATATCTGACCGAGATTCAGATCTGATTGGTGTCAGGATAACTCAGACTCAGGATGCCTGAGAAGAAAGGTGCAACACAAATTGTCGAAACGACATCGGAGATTCTCGGGAGATGAACTATGGAAGCGAGTTCTGGACAAGGGTTCAACATTACATCAAGGAGAGGTGAGGAGGTGACTGATTGACTCAGCGACAATCCATCGAGATTTCCAAAAGATGGATTTCCATCACTATGTGAACAAGGAGATAACATGAGCTAGATCGAATGACTTAATGATGTATGCTGGAGGAAAACATACACAGTTAAACATTGGTTGAAATGTGCACCCGAAATATGGGCTAGGTAGTACAATCAATGTCCAAATGATGATTCATTAAGCCATAGGCGTAGAATGAAACTATAGACCAATAACTTCAAAGCGATAGGGTTGCTAGGAGTTTAGAATTTACACATCACAGACCATTGGTCGGTATTCCTTTTAGAAACAACACGGGGACCAAGAAAGAATGGTGATGGGGAGAAGTATCACTGTACCAAGATGTCATACGAGGTGGTGAAATTCTTACGACATACTTGACATAAAAGATGGTAATACTCCAAGGTAGAACATATCATAAGCTAGATAGCAAGGAAATCAAGGTACAACACCAAACACGAACAAGTTTGTGTTGAATGGAAGGCGATAAAATGGTCGAAGATAAAACAAATCATCGAGGGCAAGGATGGTATTTCTCATCCAGAATTCGATAGATATCTTGGAAGAGCTCAGAATGTTGATGATGTTCACGACACATTTGTAGCGAGAATTTATGAAGAGGTAATCGATCGGCGATGACATCAAGTCAAAGGAATGATGAAGCGAAAAGTTATTGGAACCAGGGGTACGACACAAACTCGAAATCAAGCTTGCTGTTCAAGGCGAAATGATATGACGAGGAAAATCGACGTAAGCTTAGCTCAGCGTCGAAGGTGGTGCTCCGGGAATAAAGACCAGGTAGCACAGTTAAAATCAGCACGATAATAACATAGCCGAGCAGGCTAGGGATGACGTGATCGAGTACGAACTCGTAAACAAGGGAGATTATTAAGAGTTGTTTAACCATGATGCGGACTCGATTCAGTTATCGATGTCCTTGAGTGTTTAATAACTCGGAGCCCGTGAAAAATTGGAATCCATGAGAATGTAATACTTGATGGAGAACTCATAAGAAGTTATGCAGTTCCGTGATAATCTCGAGATACCAGGGGGTAATACTCGACGACAAACCAAAGTAGAGGTTGGACTGGGGTATTGCTCTTACAGAAGACAAGTGCTTAAACTTGTACGAGAAATGGTATTTAAAGGAGAACATGGTCGGAACGACGTCCACGGATACCAGATGAACTTATTACAAGGGGACAATTATTTTAACAGAAGCTTCCATGATAAGGTATACATCGTGTCCATGGGCATGAACACAAAGTTCAAGGTCGACTCCCACTTCTTCAATGCATAACCTTTCATTCACTTCTCGCGTTCGATGTAGTTGTATGGTAGAAAATTATCTGGTAAAATACCAGAAGGGTATGGCTTGTGAAAACCTTCGGGTTCATACGGTTTTTAGGGAAGGTATAGGTTCAACCCATCAAGGCATCTTAGGAACATATACCACAAACTTCGGAGTAAATATTACAAGCTCGAAAGAAGAGCATTGTGCAAAAACAGATGATACAATTTACCAAAGGCATTATATACCCATGGAAAGGCTCACAAGGTTATTCATTATGAAGGACACTGTCGGATAAAATCCAACAAAGGAACCGATGGTCCACAAGGGATCTGATGTGAGCATCGGTACTCAACCAGAGGAAGAAGAATGTAAGGAGATCTGATTATAGAAACAACTGACTAACTCAAAGTCCAAATGCAAAGGAATTATGATTTCCAAATCAGGGGGTCAGAAGCAACGCTCTGATCAAGGATGGATAAGTTGAGTAGGCTTAGGGGTACCATCGATGGCAATTTGATAGGTCGAGATCCAGCTCACGTTTAGAATGGCGTCTGAGCCGGAAGAATGAATTCTAGAATATGATTGAGGTTTGCGAGCATTCGCAACAAATTGAATCAACAGACTCAAAATGATAATGACAAGAGATGCCATTAAGATTACGAGAATTTTGGGATTAACCATAATGCAAGCAAACAAGAATTTCAAGAGCAATAGGCTCCTGAGGATTTTCGGAAGATCGAATAGTATTTGAAGACTATTGTGGAATACTTGAAACAACTGGGGATGACCGGATACTCGGTAAGTGCGAGAATTAACCGTAGGAGTATTCAGGTGACAAAGAACAGCAAGGCAGTAAGCTCAAAGGATTCTCGGAACAACAGAGAGAATTTCGGGGTATCTTGTAATAACAAGATCAACTGGGAAACATTGTATGAATGGCGAGTATACGTGGTTATCCATAGGAGTTCATCGATGAAAGAGAATTGCAAAAGCAATGAACACAAGTTCTCGGGTTATCAGCGGAGAGTATCTTCAGGGTCTTCACGTGCAGCAGACGATCATCAGTAATAAAGGGCTCTCCGGGTGAAAGTGATAACGAGATCCTAATGTTAGATTTAGTAAAATTCACTTAACCCGGATAGGAGAGAGATCAGAGTCCCAGAGTATAGACAAGGAGTAAAAGATCCTAATACCACCCAATGGCGACGTGGGCCCGTAAGACACACAGCCATGTTAGTAAAAGTTTTTGCAATGTCTAGACTCGACTTTGGCCAAGGAGTTGGAAAGGGGGATTCCTACAGGCAGTCGGCTCTGATACCAACTTGTGACGCCCCCGATTTGACCGTACACTAATCATGCACGCAAATATGTACGATCAAGATCAGGGACTCACGGGAAGATATCACAACACAACTCTACAACAAAAATAAGTCATACAAGCATCATAATACAAGCCATGGGCCTCGAGGGCTCGAATACAAGTTCTCGATCACAGACGAGTCAGCGGAAGCAACAATATCTGAGTACAGACATAAGTTAAACAAGTTTGCCTTAAGAAGGCTAGCACAAACTGGGATACGGATCGAACGAGGCGCAGGCCTCCTGCCTGGGATCCTCCTAACTACTCCTGGTCGTCGTCAGCGGGCTGCACGTAGTAGTAGGCACCTCCAGTGTCGTAGGTGTTGTCGTCGACGGTGGCGTCTGGCTCCTGGACTCCAGCATCTGGTTGTGACAACCAGATAGAAAAGAAAGGGGGAAAAGAGGGAGAGAAGCAACCGTGAGTACTCATCCAAAGTACTCGCAAGCAAGGAGCTACACTACATATGCATGGGTATATGTGTAAAGGGGCATATCAGTGGACTGAACTGCAGAATGCCAGAATAAAAGGGGGATAGCTAGTCCTGTCGAAGACTACGCTTCCGGCCATCTCCATCTTGCAGCATGTAGAAGAGAGTAGATTGAAGTCCTCCAAGTAGCATCGCATAGCATAATCCTACCCGGCGATCCCCTCCTCGTCGCCCTGTTAGAGAGCGATCACCGGGTTGTATCTGGCACTTGGAAGGGTGTATTTTATTCAGTATCCAGTTCTAGTTGTCATAAGGTCAAGGTACAACTCCGGGTCGTCCTTTTACCGAGGGACACGGCTATTCGAATAGATAAACTTCCCTGCAGGGGTGCACCACATAACCCAACACGCTCGATCCCATTTGGCCGGACACACTTTTCTGGGTCATGCCCGGCCTCGTAAGATCAACGCGTCGCAGCCCCACCTAAGCACAACAGAGCGGTCAGCACGCCGGTCTAATCCTAAGCGCGCAGGGGTCTGGGCCCATCGCCCTATGCACACCTGCACGTTGCGTACGCGGCCGGAAGCAGACCTAGCCTAGTGGCGTTCCAGTCCAATCCGGCGCGCGCCACTCAGTCGCTGACGTCAAGAAGGCTTCGGCTGATACCACGACGCCGGGATACCCATAACTACTCCCGCGTAGATGGTTAGTGCGTATAGACCAAATGGCCAGACTCAGATCAAATACCAAGATCTCGTTAAGCGTGTTAAGTAACCGCGAACGCCGACCAGGGCCAGGCCCACCTCTCACCTAGGCGGTCTCAACCTGCCCTGTCGCTCCGCCACAAAGATCCACTTGCGGGTACTCCTACGAGCCGACCCGACTTTAGTCATCACATGTGTCATGTATGTAGTATATAAGTATATACCCGTGATCACCGCCCAGGTGATCACGGCCCGATAGTATAGCACAGCAGACGGACAAGAATGTAGGGCCACTGATGGAAATCTAGCATCCTATACTAAGCATGTAGGATTGCAGGTAAAGGTATCAACAGTAGTAGCAAGGATAGGCTATGCATCAGGATAGGATATCGAAAAGCAGTAACATGCTACACTACTCTAATGCAAGCAGTATAGAGAAGAATAGGCGATATCTGGTGATCAAGGGGGGGGGGCTTGCCTGGTTGCTCTGGCAAGTAGGAGGGGTCGTCAACTCCGTAGTCGAACTGGGCAGCAGCAGTGTCGGTCTCGTAGTCTACCGGAGAGAAGAGGGGGAAGAAACAGTAAATACAATGCAAACATAAGCATGACGATGCGTAACATGACAATGAGCGGTGCTAGGTGTGCCCTAACGCGACAGTAGGTGGTACCGGCAAAGGGGGTGAACATCCGGGAAGTATTCCCGATGTTTCGCGTTTTCGGACAGACGGACCGGAGGGGGAAAGTTGCTAGTTCGATAGGTTAGGGAGGTGTGGTGGACGAACGGACTGCGTATTCGGATTCGTCTCGTCGTTCTGAGCAACTTTCATATAGAAAACATTTTCATCCGAGTTACGGTTTAAAAGATATGAATTTTCAAAGTTTATTTGAATTTCTGGAATTATTTGAATTAAGCAAAAATGAATTATGACGTCAGCATGAGGCAATGCTGACGTCAGCAGGTCAACAGAGCGACTGACCAGGTCAAACTGACCAGTGGGCCCCACCTGTCATAGACAGTGGGCTAACAGAAGATTAAACTAATTAATTTTTAGTTAATTAACTACTGGGCCCACCTGTCAGTGAGTGATTAGATTAATTAATTTGTTTTAATTATAAAAAACATTTTTTTTCTCTTTTTTTAATTTTGCGGCGGGGCCCGCATGTTAGTGGCTGGGCCTGCCCAGTCAGCACGTTGACTGGGTTGACCCAGTCAACGGGGCCTGCGGGGCCCGCTGGCAGTGGCCCTGGGGTGGCCCCAGGCCAGCCACGTCGGCGGCCGGTGCCGGAGCGACTCGGGCGACCAAAACAGCGGCGGCCCCTCGCCGGAGTTGGCCGGAATCGCGCTACGGGGCTCGGGGAGGAGCGGGGCTAGGCCCATTCGAAAGAGCTCGCAGCGCCGCATCCAGTGGTGGCCGGGGCTTCGCCGGACTTGGCCGGAATCGGCGCCGGCGAGCGGCGGAGGCGGCGGCACGCACGGGTGCCCGACGGAAACGAGGCTACGGCGGGCTATCGCGCAAGCGAAGGGGCTGGGGGGCATCTACGCGAGGTGGGGAGTGCAACGGGCTTGAGCCCGTGACCAAAAGGTCACCGGAGCCTTGCCGGCGGCGAGCTCCGCGGCGCGGCGTTCGGGCGCGCGTGGGGAAGCAGCTAGGGGGGCGCGCGAGAGAGAAAGGATAGGGGAGGAGGGGGAGAGGCTCACCGCGCGGCACACGGAGGCCGGTGAGAGGCTTAGGAGCAGCAGGTCGGCGCCGGGGAAGAAGGGGGTCGCCGGCGTCCGAAGTTGAAGACGAGCTCGGGGAGGTCGTTGCAGGGGCTCCGGTCTCCAACGGCCTGCACCAGACGAAGCAGCGGGCGACGGCGGTCCTTGGAGACACCTTGGGGCGGCGAGGTGGGTACGGTGGCCGTGTGAACAACGGTGAACGGCGGCGACCGCGTCGGGCGTGGGGAAGGAAGGAGCGGCGCGGATCTGGGGGGGGAGAAGAGAGAGGCGCAGAGGCCGAGAGGAGAGCGGGGGCGAGTGGGAGAGAGGCCCGAGGAGGCGGGGGTGCTGGCGCCCTTATCCTCCCAGTCGCCGGCGAGGTGGTGCGGCGGGGACTGCCCCTGTTCCGACCCCGGTCGGGGGAACAGGGAAGGGGGGCGAGTGGGAGAGGTGGGCTGGGCCCGGGGTCGGCCCAGTTGGGCCAGGGGTGCTGTGGGGGGGGCCTTCTCCTTTTTCTTTTTCTTTGTGTGTGTTCTTTTGCATTTTCTTTTTATTTGTTTATTTTCTTTTCTGTTTTATTTCATTTAAAAGTATTTAGGTATTTTATAAAAATGTGTTTTCTCCACCATAATTACCAGTGTATTATTTGGCACCCACCGAACATTTTTGTTTAAATTTTTGAAAACTTTTATTTTCCACTTTAATTTTAATTGAAGTTTGAATTAGGAGTTTGAAAAGAAATGTGATTCCAATGTGATCATGCCCTGTTTAGCAACATGATTAGCTTAATCACAGAGAGTTACTGTAGCATGATCCTCAGGGTGTTACAGCCGTACTGCCATTGGAAGTCCAGCTACCCTCTTTACGGGTGGCTCTCCAGGAAGGACTCACCCAAGATGAACAGGTACAACTTTGTTTCCAGGAGCTTAACGCCCTTGAAGAGGAGCGACTTCATGCCCTGCAAAACCTGGAGCTCTACGGCCAGAACATGGTGAGAGCCTATGACAAGCTCGTCAAGCAGCGCGTATTCCGGAAGGGCGAGTTGGTCCTCGTGCTCCGTCGACCCATCGTCATCACGCACAAGACGAAGGGGAAGTTCGAGCCAAAGTGGGAATGACCATATGTCGTCGAGCAAGTCTACGACGGGGGTGCATACCAGCTGGTTGATTCCCAGGGAGTTCGGCCTATGCCTCCAATCAACGGAAGGTTCCTTAAAAAATATTTTTCTTAAAATGTTGCCTCTTTCGTTGCCTTTCAATTTTTTTTCCTTGGGAGACCCTTTTTCAGTGGGCTATCGGATCCATGATGCACTCTTCGTTGCATGTTGTGGATATTTTCTTGGTCTCCCCAATTTTAACGGACTCAATCCAACAAAAAAACTGGCTTTCCCCCACCACATCATGTTGTTGATTGAAGTTTCGGCTACCCTAGGACTGGTCGGAGGGTGGCACAATGTGTCAAGTTGCAGGCAGAGCGACTCCTACACCCACAATGCACGACACGTATCAGGCGTATGCTTTCGGAGGCAGCGGAGACGATTACTTGGGCACTTCTGAGCGCCAAGACCCCGCGCCCTTCATGTTTCCTGTCATGCTTCATGTTCGCAGAGGCTCGCATCCTAGGGGAGACTATAGGAAAAGATTCATGGTGGCTACCTGGCCCAATGCAAGTTGGTTCGGTGCCTAGCCACATATAACCCTGGGATACGCCACCAAAAAGCTCCAGATAAAATGCCAGAGGGTTTCCTTAGTCCACAGAGGTGAACAGGTGCCTTCCAAGTTCTCAAGGTGGGTCTTTGAGAAGTCATGGAAGAAGAAGAAGTGCAAGCAGGATCCACAAAAAGTTCAAGCATGTTCACGAAGTCTGCGGCCAATCCATCAGCCCGTGCAAGCAATCCATGATAAAAAATCCTAAAGCTCCAAGAAGCAATCAAAATAATCCAAGAATACAAGAAGCAGTCAAGTTATCCCAGCCAGTAAGAGACCCACTGGAATGAAGGCGGAAGGTAGCTGCTCACCACCCCTCAATAAGGCATGAAGGAAAAATCGCCAAGCTATCCTCCCAAAACCATCTACCTGAACCTACCATACCCAAGCCTCTGGGTTCATGAGGCATGTGCAGGGGGCACGTCGAGCTGTGGGGCCCCTCCACACAATGATGGGCTAGAATATGAATTTCTGTTGCCTCTCGGAAGCATCCCGAAACACGGCGTCTTCATACACATACACAGAGGCTTATGCAGTTGTTGAGTTGTAATCGTCATGGTATTTCGACGATTCCCGATGACAAGTCCTTTGGTAGCCTTCTTAGATGTCACACCTATAGCTGGTGTATAACGGGAAAGCCAGCATTTTAAAAAACCGACCAAACCTCTTTTTTTTCTTGATTCACTTTGTTTTGTTGGGTGTTTCTAGTTGTTGCGCTTCCTCAACGTCTTTCGCAGCCAATGAAGAGGTACTTATCGGCATTGCCGATGACAACCCGACGTCGTGTCTCTACACCAACCAACAACACAGGCATCGGGGGCAATCCCGTGCGCCTGTGGACGTCAATGATATCCCGACGTCGATCTGCTAATGCCGACGGCATCCCGGCAACCAATCATCTGCACCAACATGAACAATGGGTGTAGGAAGGAGGCACCTGAGCTCATAAGGGTGGTGCCGATGTCACTCCGGTACCCTGTCTCCAACAACAATGAAGCTTGGGGGCAATATCATCCCTTGACCATCCATAAGGTCGATGGCGTCCCGGCATACCACCTGGTGATACACCATTCATGGTGAAACGGAGTTGTCGATGGTCTACCGACGCCTCACCTACATCGTCATATGAAGATCACGAGAGCAGTGCAATGCGCCAGGGCGGCCAGCATGAATCTGTGAAACCCACCGATCTAGTCGGCTGGCACCGCAGCAGCTAGGCGGTTGCGATGAATTCGGTAAACGCTATTTCGTTTTCAGGATAAGGCGTGTCGTTTCGCCAAAAAATGAAGACGAAGTAGGGCTGTCTTGTTGGCTGGCATCGTCCGTTGGGCGGTCGCAACGAGCTTCCTAAAGAATGCGCATGCAGAAGAACATACCTGCACTGCTACATCGCTACATGGAGATCAAACAGTCATTTTTGAAGATGGTGTGGACACCGTCCGTAACATGATGTCCTCGCAGCGAGAATTCTCCTAACTCTGCGGTGATCGTGTGCTGTTGATGGCATCGAGCACTACGACAAGCGACGAAGCCAGGAGGCCACTGTCGGAACCACGCCATCACGGTTACTACGTGGCATCCTATTATTATTATTTTTCTCTCTTCTGTTTTCTTTTCTCTTCCTCACAGGTAAGATCTGGAAGACGTTCATGATACGCATCAAGCAATGGTGGAGCTGGCCGCTCGAAGCCGCGATCGTTGCCAACACAATTAAGCTAGCCCAGAGTGTAAGGAGTAGCAGGATGCGTACCAAGCTTGAAGGGTTGAGGCCTTCGCCGAAGTAGTTGCCGCCGGCGCTGGTTGCTAGGGGCGAAAACACCCAGGATCAGCACGAAGTGAAAGCGTGGATTGCTGATGGCTCAGAATTCCACGAATGTGTTTGCATGGGCCACACACGTTCCATCTACAGTAACATTTCATACATCCATCAATACATGCACTGCTTTGTCTTTCTTTTGCAGGTGCAACCCAACGGATGGCAAAAGTACGCGTATAAGTACGCCGGCCGCCGGCCACGGAGTCGGCCGCAGTGGAGCTAGCCGTGTACCTGAGATGCGGAAGGATCTACCCGCACTTTTAAAAGGAAAATTAAACTAAGGCTGCAAGAAATTGCGCTAAATGGTCACATATTTTCGTCAAGTCGAGTTTGATCGCTCTACGCTCGAACTCAACTTGACGAGGGGGCATTTGTTCGACGTGATTTTGTATCAAAGAAGAGAGATTATTTAGTTTTGGTAGTATTAAAAAAATCATGGATGGCGTGGCTAACTTTTTTTTATTGTAGAAGATTTTTCTTAAGTGCAGGATACAAAGAAGAATATATGTGCATACAAGGGACTGGAGCATGCATGCATGCATGCCTATCTTTATACGTGGTGCATGGCAAAAGCAAAAGGAGTGCCTACGTACTACAAGCATGCATTGAAGACCAGGTATAGCAGCAACGTGCACCTCTTTGCCTGTACGCGGCGGTCGCCACGACCGGCACGTACAGCTACGTACAAATGCCCGTATGCTGGCCGGCAAGCGCGCGTACATACTTGAATAGTCGTATAATCAACAAAAAGAATGAAATGGTGAGCCTTCTAGACGGTCAGTGAGTCACACGTTCGGCAATCGAATCGGCCCACCTGCCGGCCACTTGGGTAGGAAATTTTGTACCTTGTTTTGCAGGAGTGGGCGTCAAGAAGATCAGCCGATCGATAAACATACGAAGCAAGATCAACACGTTGCCGTCCATATCCCTTCCAAGGAAATCGGCAACGGCCGAACGGCTGCTGCGCGTCACGCAACGCCTACCCCCTCCTGCCTATAAATACACTCACGCAGGGCCAGAGATGAGGAGGCACACATCCATCCACCACGCAGCACTTCCTTCATCCATCACGCTGAAATGCAGAAGCACCCAGAGGCTAGCAAGAGAGAAGATCTGAAGCCCGGCGAGACGCAAGAAGCTCTCTCACGCGGCGCCGGATTGCCGGCCGGACAAAGGACGCAGGCATCGACGCCGGCGTACACGGAGAGGAGGAAGCCGGCGTACGCCCATCTGCGTGCAAGGGACCTCGGCGGCAACAACATGAACGCTCGACTCACGTTCCCGGAAGGTAGTACTTTGATCTAACTTACCACTTCTTTTCTTGCTCCCCCATATACAGAATGCATATACAGGGGAACTACACAAACGATGCTGAACTGCCGAAGAGGAGGTTGCCGTGATCGGATCGGGCCGCCGCCCGAGATAGAGCCACCGTCGCCGTGCAAAACGATGACATGGAGGCCGACAACACCGGGGTCTCCATCACCGCTCACTCCACTTCATCACGATGGTGCCGCGGGACACGACGACATGGAGCACGCCACGATGCCGCCCACTGTAGATGTCGTCAAGCCGGCCACATGGAGGTCGGCGGCGCGGAGATCGCCACCACCACTCGCGCCCACTTCATCACGATGGTGTTGCGAAAGATGACGACAGGGAGCACGCCACGACGTCGCCCACCAACGACGTTGTCGAGCTGATGCCATGCACATTGATGGCATAGAGCTCGCCGGAGGGATGCCTTTTGAGACGGAGATCCAGAGTTCGTCGGCACGCCCTTCGCCCACTTCATCGAGCCGGTGACATAGAAGACGAAGCCGCGGAGCCCGCCTGGACGCAGACCGTCGATCACTTCATCAAGACGGCGTCGACGACGACCACGACACGGAACTCGACATCGTGCAGCCCGTCGTCTACTTTGTCACACCGGAGGGTTGCCGTTCATGACGGCGACCCGGAGCCTGCCATCACACACCGGTCATCAACCTTAGCATGGAGGACGACGCGTCGCCGGAGCTCATCTTCACCAAGCCCGCGCTCTGGACGCACACGCCACCGAGGTCGGTGTCACGGAGGTCGACGCCACGGTGGCCACCCCACTCATCACCGCTCGATGAGGCCGACGCGTCGCCGGAGCTCATCTTCACCAAGCCCGCGCTATGGACGCTGACGCCATCGAGGTCGGTGTCATGGAGGTCGACGCCACGGTGGTCGCCCCCACTCATCACCGCTCGATGAGGACGACGCGTCGCCGGAGCTCATCTTCACCAAGCCCGCGCTATGGGCGCTGACACCATCGAGGTCGGTGTCATGGAGGTCGACGCCACGGTGGTCACCCCCACTCATCACCGCTCGATGAGGACGACGCGTCGCCGGAGTTCATCTTCACCATGCATGCCCGCGCCAAGGTGGCCGCCCCCACTCATCACCGCTCGACGAGGATGCCGGTTTGCCAGTCATGGTGCTCCCCACTGGATTCTTCACCATGCCAGCTCTATGGAGGCCAACGGCACACAAGTCACCATCACCACTCACGTCCACCTTGTCAGGACGGTGTGGTTGACAGAGAGTTCGCCGAGACGCCGCCCACCGCCGACGCCGCCAAACCGGTGCCATGGAGGTGAACGCCATGGAGATCGCCATCATCACTCGCGACCGCTTCGTCGCGACGGTACCGTGGAGGACGATGACACGGGTCGTGCCGAGACGCTGCCACGGTCGATGTCGTCAAGCTTGCGCTATGGAGGTCGATGGCACGGAGATCACCATCACCGCTTGAGTCCCCTTCACCGTGATGGTATCGTAGAAGACGACGACACTATGCTCAATATTGCACGAGATGATGAATACTTCGTCGCATCGGAGAGATGCCATTCGAGACCTCGACGACGCGAAGATCACCGTCACACAGACTTCGCCCACTTCATCGAGCCGGTGACATGGAGTACGAAGCCATAGAGCCGGCCGGGACGCCACCTGCCAATGATTTCATCAAGTCGGCGCCAATCACAAGGAGCTCCTTCACCACCCCGCTTCGGCACCGGCGTCGTGCCTCTTCTTCACCATGCCCGGACTCAATGGTCCTTTGGTGATGTTGTCACCAGAGCCTAACCAAACATCGCGACGTGGTCTACACATGAAGAATAGCCACTAGTATATACCTGTGTGCGTATAAGGCCCATGTTCAAGACGGGACGACAGGCGGCCGGATGGCTCATCACCGCGTGCAGTGACCGGCGCGACATCTGAGCTATTGCTACGCTAGCTCTCCTCTCTTTGTCGTTGAAGCCAATTACACGTGCTCCGTAGTACAGAGGAATGAAGCAAGGAATACAGGCGCAATCAACAAACATAGCATGTGCACATGCCTGAGCCATGCACGTATCTTCTAGCCGGCTGATGGCGAGAAGGTTGCCACCCAAAGACGATGCCGACGATGCTTGTCAGCATACCGATCTACTTCATCATGCTCGGTGTCGCCAAAGATGGAGACACGCAGCTCCCCACCTTCTGCTTGTTGTCCACTCCGCCTCACTTCACACTTTGAAGATGAAGATGTAGAGCACGGCGACGTCCACTCGGTGCCCGGACGCGAAGCGAAGGCCGGGGTCCCACACCAGGATGCCACGAGGAAGATGGCCTGCTACCCCCGTGTCGCTGCTACCCGCGCCACACTCATTCGGAGTCCGGAGCCGAGCAAGTTGGCGCCGCCCGAGGACAAGGCGCGGCTGCAGGGCGACGCGACTTCAAAAACAATACCGCTCCTCTATGATCTCGTGAGACGATGCCTTGACTACGCCGACTGCCGTGGACTCGGCGTCAGGTCGGGACGAGGCGTCGACTATACAGGCCGTGCTGGCATGAGCAACGCGACGGTCATCACCGGTGCTGGTCTCCACCGACAATTACTCCCGCAAGGCGTAGCCCCTTGCACGCCCTGAGAAGCTACTGGTCGTCGAGATGTCCGAGCCGAGCGCGATCCATGCTACCCCAACAACAACTCCTCCAACGCCGCCAAGAACGACGAGGCATGACGGTGAGGGCAAGTGCGGCCACCGCAAAGGCCACGCTACTTGCGGCGCGTGTACCGACGAGGACACGGGCTCTGCCGCCGCCCACACACACATCACCATCATCATGCATGGAGAACGCGAAGCAAAGAAGACAGAAGACGACCACACAGCTCAATCGGAGGTATCTCGCGGAGCAACCCGCGGGAGTAATTAACCAGGAGCCTTGCGAGGCCCCGGAAACCAGGAGATCACACAATCGCCACAGCCAGCTTGGCCGTGCTAGCAGGCCACGGAGCGCACCTTTTTATGGGATGTTGTAATTTTATTTCTCCAATGAGATTAATGAAATACATGTTCCCGTATCTCTTTTTTTCTTTGTGTACTACGGTACACTGGCATGCCCGCATACTCAGTTTTCTTTCCCCGGCGTCTGAGAGAAACACACTCCTTTCTCCCCGGAGTTTTAGATGTTTTTCTCGTGTCAAACACACATATTTTGATTGCATGTGATGTTTATCTTTTATGTATCTTATTTTGCTTAGTACGGCGGTAGCATTATAAAATGATCCCTCACTAAAATTTCAAGGTATAAGTGTTCTCCCTGAGTATGCACCGTTGCGACAGTTCGTCGTGCCGAGACACCACGTGATGATCGGGTGTGATAAGCTCTAGTTCACATACAATGGGTGCAAGACAGTTTTGCACGTACGGAATACTCGGGTTAAACTTGACGAGCCTAGCATGTACAGACATGGCCTCGGAACACTGAGACCAAAAGGTCGAACGTGAATCATATAGTAGATATGATCAACATGGAGATGTTCACCGTTGAAAACTACTCCATCTCACGTGATGACCGGACATGGTTTAGTTGATATGGATCACGTGATCATTTAGATGACTGGAGGGATGTCTATCTAAGTGGGAGTTCTTAAGTAATATGATTAATTGAACTTAAATTTACCATGAACTGTAACATCCCAAATTTTCAATTTGGAATGTTATTCATAGGTCATTCATGCATATCATATTTTATCGCATTCCGTTTCGCGAATCCTCGAAAATTCTAATCAACTCAAGGACCCACGGAGAAAGTTGGGAATTTCATTATTTTCATATTTGAGTTTTTCTCAAATTTTGAAAAAAGAGGATCATCTGGTTTTAATTATTTTTCCTCTTCTAAAATATTTCGTATTAAAATATACGAGAGGAGATAATATGACTTCTCCAAAAATAAAAGAAATATTGAAGGAAAAATATTAAAATCAAATAAATATTTCTTTTGGACTTTTGTTGCTATTTTTTTGAATTAGGAAAAATTATGCATTTTTCAAAATTGCATTTTTAGGCCAAGAAAATGTTCACTTTGTTCTACATATTCTATTTAGACGGTGAAATTTTGTTTTGGTATTTTTAGATTTTTATTTTATTTTCTAGGATTTTTTCGGTGAAATTAAAAAAAAAACTCCCCGTCGGACCGAACTGGGCCGAGGCCCAGCTGGCCCAGCCGCCACGCCGCCTTCCCCGTATCGTGCCGCCGCCGGACTCGGAGGAGTCCGAGCCGCACCCGCCGCCGCGACCCCCCTCTCCAAGTCGGCCGCCGCCGCCACCCCTCCCCTTTAAAAGCCCACCCCGGGGCCCCCCAGGAGCCCCAAGTCGCCACCGCCGCCTGCCAACGCCAGCCCCGCCGCCGAGCTCGCGCCGCCCGCCACTCGCTCTGCGCCGCACCGCTCGCCGCCGCTGCCGCGCTGCATCGCCCGCCGCCGCTGCTGCCCTGCCTCGCCAGAGCCGCGCCGCCCGCCGCCGGAGCCGCCGCCGTCCCGATCCGATCCGAGCCGCCGGTTTTTTTCCGGTTTAGGTAAAAAACCCGGTTTTTTTAAAACCCTAATTTTGTGCGGTTCGTTCGGTTTTTCGTCTGTTTATTTTATTTAGCGGACGTTTGTCCGTACGTTCGTTTCAACGAACGCTGTTCGTCAGTTAGACGCAGACAGCGAACGTTCGTTCGTTAGCCTGTTCGTCTCGTTTTATTTTCCAGGGTTTTTCCGCGGTTATTTCCGATCACGATTTCTGCCCTAATCTTCGTTTTAGTTTATCTTTTCGCTCGTTTATCCAAATCAGGTGAAAAAGCGCCTAGATCTTCGTCTCAAAGTCCTCTTTCTGTTTAACCAACTTGAACAAGATTTTGGTACTGTAAAATTTGACTTTAGTCCAGATTAGTAAACGGAACTTGTTTCTTTCGTAGTTTGAGTTTCGTTGCTCCGTTTGATTTGATTCTTTTTGCAAACCGGAGTTCTTCAGTTGAACTTTCGGGTTAGATCTTCTTATTTGAGTTTTACCCATGCATCTTTGCTTGAGTGCTTATGTATGCTATTTTTTGTTTGCGATAGAATTCCCGGAGTGCGAAGCGTGCTACTACGAGTCACTAGGTTTTGCGGATCGTCGGCAAGGCAAGTAACACATTGATCATACTCTTTTCATACCCAGTTTTTATGCATTAGTTACAATCCTCAAACACTGCATGGTTAGGATGTGATTAACTTGTGGGTAATGGGAAGTAGATGATGAGGTAGAACCTATTACCTGTTTTATTATCAAACCCTTGGGAGTTACTTCTACGTTATGCTTATATTGCTATGATATGCTCGTAGACGTGGATTGGGTTTGAGTGTATCCATGACAGATGTGAGTTTGTTAATTAATGGTTCAATTTAAGGTGGCAACTTTAACACACATCTGGGTGGATTGTTGGTTTTGGGTACCTGGGTTTATACCAGTGTTGTCCTAGGAGATCCCGGGGTTATACCGTGTGATCCTCCTATGGTCCACCACCCAGGCTCAAAGGGATCATAAGATTATTCATGCTAGAAACTTCCGTGTGCAGCCACAAGCTATTATGGGCTCTAGCATAGTTGAGTATGTTGCATGACCTCTTCCAGTGGTAGGCTAGCAGATGTAGGGGATGTAGGTTGGTACTGTCTACCCGGGGTTAGAGTTAATGCTTCTGAAAGACTGTGTCTCAGTCATCCATTTCTCAAACACCATGTAGTGCGAGAAAACCAACAGAGGAGATCGAGTCTTGTGGGGAAAAGTGCACAAACCTCTGCAGAGTGTATAAACTAATCATGGTTAGCCGTGTCCCCGGTTATGGACAACTTGAGTATCTGGTACTTGAATTATTGATTTGATCTCATCACTCTAACTTAATTTGTTGGGTTGTTAACGATTACTTTTAATTGGGATTGAGATGGGGGTACCATTCTCAATGTTTCAACTACCATGATAGTTAAATAAAACATATTCCTTTGTTGTAGGGAGAAATTGGCTTTTCACAAAACAATATAACCATAGAGCCTACACCAGCCATATATGCATGTAGTGATAGCCTTTATCTGTACATTGCTCTACTGTGCTATATTGCCAGCATATTCCATGTGCTGACCCGTTTTCGGGCTGCAACGTACCATGTTGCAGACTTTTCAGACGACGAGTAAGGTGCCATAGGTCGTTTGTAATGCACTCAGCTATGCCGTTGGAGTTGATGGACTCACTTTATCTTCCAAGCCTTCCGCTGTTATCTTATTTAGATGGCCTTAAGCCATATTTATTGTAATAAGTTCTCTTTTGAGACATCCGATGTAATAAGTGTGTGATTTCTACTCTGTTATAAATCCTTCGAGTACTGTGTGTGTCAGCATTAGCGATCCAGGGATGACACTGAACACAGAGATTTGACCGTCTAAGGTCGAATCGCTACATGAACTTAGTCCTAATAGTTTTTGCATATCTATGTTGTAGATCAATGGCCCGTGCTACCGTTCCCTTGAATTTTAATGCGTTCCTAGAGAAAGCTAAGTTGAAGGATGATGGTAGCAACTACACAAACTGGGTCTGTAACTTGAGGATTATCCTCATTGCTGCACAGAAGAATTACGTCCTTGATGCACCGCTAGGTGCAAGGCCTGCTGCAGGAGCAACTGCTGACGTTATGAACATCTGGCAAGCTAAATCTGATGACTACTCGATAGTTAAGTGTGCGATACTTTACGGCTTAGAATCGGGACTTCAAAGACACTTTGAACGTCATGGAGCATATGAGATGTTCCGGGAGCTGAAGTTAATATTTCAAGAAAATGCCCGAGTTGAGAGATATGAAGTCTCCAACAAGTTCTATAGCTGCAAGATGGAGGAGAACAATTCTGTAAGTGAACACATACTCAGAATGTCTGGGTACCATAACCACTTGACTCAGCTAGGAGTTAATCTTCCAGATGATAGTGTCATTGACAGAGTTCTTCAATCACCGCCACCAAGCTATAAAGGCTTCGCGATGAACTATAATATGCAAGGGATGAACAAGACAATTCCCGAGCTCTTCACAATGCTCAAGGCTGCGGAGGTAGAAATCAAGAAGGAGCATCAAGTGTTGATGGTTAACAAGACCACTAGTTTCAAGAAAAAGGGCAAAGGAAAGAAGGGGAACTTCAAAAAGAATAGCAAGCAAGTTGCTGCTCCCGGGAAGAAGCCCAAGTCTGGACCTAAGCCTGAAACTGAGTGCTTCTACTACAAAGGGACTGGTCACTGGAAGCAGAACTGCCCCAAGTATTTGGCGAATAAGAAGGATGTCAAAGTGAAAGTTATATTTGATAATGTTATTGATGTGTACCTTACTAATGCTCGTAGTAGCGCCTGGGTATTTGATACTGGTTCTGTTGCTCAAATTTGCAACTCGAAACAGGGGCTATGGATTAAACGAAGATTGGCTAAGAACGAGGTGATGATGCGCGTCGGAAATGGTTCCAAGGTCGATGTGATCGCCTTAGGCATGCTACCTCTGCATCTACCTTCGGGATTAGTTTTAGACCTGAATAATTGTTATTTGGTACCAGCGTTGAGCATGAACATTATATATGATTCTTGTTTGATGCGAGATGGTTATTCATTTAAATTAGAGAATAATGGTTGTTCTATTTATATGAGTAATATCTTTTATGGTCATGCACCTTTGATGAATGGTCTATTTTTGTTGAATCTCGATCATGGTGATACACATATTCATAATATTGATGCCAAAATATGCAAAGTTAATAATGATAGTGCAACATATTTGTGGCACTTCCATTTAGGTCATATTGGTGTAAAGCGCATGAAGAAACTCCATGCGGATGGGCTTTTGGAATCACTTGATTATGAATCACTTGATGCTTGCGAACCATGCCTCATGGGCAAGATGACTAAGACTCCGTTCTCCGGAACAATGGAGCGAGCCACTGACTTATTGGAAATAATACATACTAATGTATGCGGTCCGATGAGTGTTGAGGCTCGCGGCGGGTATCGTTATTTTCTAGCCTTGATAGATGATTTGAGCAGATATGGGTATAACTACTTAATGAAACACAAGTCTGAAACATTAGAAAAGTTTAAAGAATTTCAGAGTGAAGTGGAAAATTATCATAACAAGAAAATAAAGTTTCTACGATATGATCGCAGAGGCGAATATTTGAGTTACGAGTTTGGTCTTCATTTAAAACAATGTGGAATAGTTTCACAACTCACGCCACCTGGAACACCACAGCGTAATGGTGTGTCCAAACGTTGTAACAATACTTTATTAGATATGGTGCGATCTATGATTTCTCTTACCGATTTACCACCATCATTTTGGGGTTATGCATTAGAGACAACTGCATTCACGTTAAATAGGGCACCATCTAAATCCGTTGAGATGACACTATATGAACTGTTGTTTGGCGAGAAACCTAAACTGTCATTTCTTAAAGTTTGGGGTTGCGATGCTTATGTGAAAAAGCTTCAGCCTGATAAGCTCGAACCCAAATCGGAGAAGTGCGTCTTCATAGGATACCCAAAAGAAACTGTTGGGTACACTTTCTATCATAGATCCGAAGGCAAGATTTTTGTTGCTAAGAATGGATCCTTTCTAGAGAAGGAGTTTCTCTCGAAAGAAGTGAGTGGGAGGAAAGTACAAGTTGATGAGGTAGTTGTACCTTCTCTCGAGTTGGAAAGTAGTTCATCACAGAAATCAGTTCCAGTGATGCCTGCACCAATTAGTGAGGAAGCTAAGGATGATGATCATGAAACTTCTAATCAAGTTACTACCGAACCTCGTAGGTCAACCAGAGTACGTTCCGCACCAGAGTGGTATGGTAATCCTGTTCTGGAAGTCATGTTACTAGACCATGACGAACCTACGAAATATGAGGAAGCAATGATGAGCCCAAATTCCGCGAAATGGCTTGAGGCCATGAAATCTGAGATGGGATCCATGTATGAGAACAAAGTATGGACTTTGGTTGTCTTGCCCAATGATCAGCAAGCCATAGAGAATAATTGGATCTTCAAGAAGAAGACTGACGCTGATGGTACTGTTACTGTCTACAAAGCTTGACTTGTTGCGAAAGGTTTTCGACAAGTTCAAGGAGTTGACTACGATGAGACCTTATCACCCGTAGTGATGCTTAAGTCTGCCCGAATCATGTTAGCAATTGCCGCATTTTATGATTATGAAATTTGGCAAATGGGCGTCAAAACTGCATTTCTTAATGGATTTCTTGAAGAAGAGTTGTATATGATGCAACCAGAAGGTTTTGTCGAACCTAAAGGTGCTAACAAGGTGTGCAAGCTCCAGCGATCCATTTATGGACTGGTGCAAGCATCTCGGAATTGAAATATATGCTTTGATAGTGTGATCAAAGCATATGGTTTTATACAGACTTTCGGAGAAGCATTTATTTACAAGAAAGTGAGTGGGAGCTCTGTAAAATTTCTAATATTATATGTGGATGACATATTGTTAATTGGAAATGATATCAAATTTCTGGATAGCATAAAAGGATAATTGAATAAGAATTTTTCAATGAAAGACCTTGGTGAAGCTGCTTATATCTTGGGCATCAAGATCTATAGAGATAGATCAAGACGCTAAATTGGACTTTCACAAAGCACATACCTTGATAAAGTTTTGAAGAAGTTCAAAATGGTTCAGCCAAAGAAAGGGTTCTTGCGTGTGTTACAAGGTGTGAAGTTGAGTCAGACTCAATGCCCGACCGCTGCAGAAGATAGAGAGAAAATGAAAGTCATTCCCTATGCCTCAACCATAGGTTCTATCATGTATGCAATGCTGTGTACTAGACCTGATGTGTGCAAGTACATCCTGAAATACCTGAAAAGGACTAAGGATATGTTTCTCGTTTATGGAGGTGACAAAGAGCTCGTCGTAAATGGTTACGTCGATGCTAGCTTTGACACTGATCCGAATGACTCTAAGACGCAGACCGGATACATATTTATATTGAATGGTGGAGCTGTCAGTTGGTGCAGTTCCAAGCAAAGCGCCGTGGCGGGATCTATGTGTGAAGCGAAGTACATAGCTGCTTCGGAAGCAGCAAATGAAGGAGTCTGGATGAAGGATTTCATATCCGATCTAGGTGTAATACCTAGTGCATCGGGTCCAATGAAAATCTTTTGTGACAATACTAGAGCAATTGCCTTAGCGAAGGAATCCAGATTTCACAAGAGAACCAAACACATCAAGAGACGCTTCAACTCCATCCGTGATCAACTCAAGGAGGGAGACATAGAGATTTGCAAAATACATACGGATCTAAATGTTGCAGACCCGTTGACTAAGCCTCTTCCACGAGCAAAACATGATCAGCACCAAGACTCCATGGGTGTTAGAATCATTACAATGTAATCTAGATTATTGACTCTAGTGCAAGTGGGAGACTGTAGGAAATATGCCCTAGTGGCAATAATAAAGTTGTTATTTATATTTCCTTATATCATGATAAATGTTTATTATTCATGCTAGAATTGTATTAACCGGAAACTTGATACATGTGTGAATACATAGACAAATCAAAGTGTCCCTGGTATGCCTCTACTTGACTAGCTCGTTAATCAAGGATGGTTAAGTTTCCTAACCATAGACATGTGTTGTCATTTTATGAACGGGATCACATCATTAGGAGAATGATATGATGGACAATACCCATCCGTTAGCTTAGCATAATGATCGTTAAGTTTTATTGCTATTGCTTTCTTCATGACTTATACATATTCCTTTGACTATGAGATTATGCAACTCCCGAATACCGGAGGAATACCTTGTGTGCTATCAAACGTCACAACATAACTGGGTAATCATAAAGATGCTCTACAGGTATCTCCGAAGGTGTTTTTGGGTTGGCATAGATCGAGATTAGGATTTGTCACTCCGAGTATCAGAGAGGTATCTCTGGGCCCTCTCGGTAATAGACATCATGATTGATACGTCTCCAACATATCTACTTTTCCTAACGCTTTTCCACTTGTTTTGGACTCTAATTTGCATGATTTGAATGAAACTAACCCTGGACTGACATTGTTTTCAGCAGAACTACCATGGTGTTGTTTTTGTGCAGAAATAAAAGTTCTCGGAATGGGACGAAACTTTGTGAGGAATTTTTATATCAATAAAGAGAATTTCTGGAGCCAAGACCAACTAGAGGGGGGCACCTGGGTGGGCACAACCCACCAGGGTGCGCCCCCGTCCTGGCGCGCCCAGGTGGGTTGTCCCCACCTGGTGGCCCCGCACACCCTGAAACCTACGCTATAAAATCCTATTTTTCCAGAAAAAAATCTGGGAGAAAGAATTATCGCATTCCACAAGATGGAGCCGCCGTCACCTCCTGTTCTTCATCGGGAGGCCAGATCTCGAGTTCGTTTGGGGCTCCAGAGAGGGGATCTTCACTACAAAAAAAAAGACACTTCCGTGATGATACGTGTTTGTCACAGTAGGTCGCGTTTTTTGTCATGCATGTACATCCATGACAAATTTATGACAGAATTAAGATAGTCATACCTGTGCTATCGTAGAAGTGTTCCATGACATTACCAAAATTATCATCACGGAAGTGTCCACTTCCATGACGATAAATCACGCGTCACAGAAGTGCTTTCGGCAAGGGTGACCGACACGTGGCATCCACCGTAACGGAACACCGTTAAGCTATTGGGTCCGGTTTTGGATCCGATAACCCGTTAATAGTCCCGACCAATGGGGATTTTCCACGTGTAAAATCATCATTGGCTGGAGGAAACACGTGTCGGCTCACCGTAGGGACAGATGTCATCTACTCATTGGACCCAAAGTGCCTATGATACGTTGACAGGTGGCACGACCCAACAGAGGCCTATTCCTGTGAAAAGGTCAGCCCGTTTGACTTGGTCAAAAGGTGGCGGGCCGGCCCACGGCAAGCCTGTTAACGGCATGTTCGCATATAGCCCATTTACAACCCTCTAATCCAGGGCCCGTTTACGGCCTATCCGAATTAGGCCCAGTAGCGTCATCTGGGCCGTCCAATATAATTCCAGCCCGTTTTAACTTCCGGCCCATGTATGGCCCATGACGTCTTTTGGCCCATCTAAGGCCCTTAGTAACCCTCGGCCCGTTAACGGCCCGTGGTAAAACTGGCCCGTAATGAACAGTGTATCACTTTATGCCCATTAACGGCCCATTATTCCGTTGGGCCGTTTCCAGCCCATGTTATCTTTCGGCCTTCTCAGGGCCCATTTATTCTTGGGCTCATTTCCAGCATTCGGTTACTTACGGCCCGTTACTGTCATTTTCTGCTTGTGGGCCAAATTCAGCCCGTGCTTACAGTCGGCCCGTTTGTGGCCCGTTAATACGTTGGGCCGTTTTCATAGCGTCATCAAATACGGCCGATTAACGACGGCCCATTATGGTCGGCCCATGAACGGACGATTCCAACTCTAGCCTGTTTACGGCCATAAAGCGGTATGTTATTGGCCCATATTTGGGCAATCGATCATACGGCCCGTAGAAGGCCCATTGATAATACGGCCCGTAGAAGGCCCATTGATGATATGGCCCATAGAAGGCCCATTGTTTCTACACCCCATAGAAGGCCCGTTGTTTCTACGGCCCGTAGAAGGCCCAGTGTCACTACAGTAAAAATGTAGCCCATGGTTATTGTGGCCTAGTTAAAAAAAAGGTTATTGCGGCCACTAGCAAACCGCGGAAAAAGAACAGCACTGACTACAAGCAAACAAATAAACAAGACAACAAGGAAATAAATAAGCAAGCAACTTACGCTAGGCTATCACGGCTATTACACATATTACATCCACTTGGCATCAAAGTTCGCCACCAGTGCAAATATAGGGAACAAAGCAGCATATCATATACACTAGTTGTCAAAGTTGGCGACCAGTGCAAATAAACGCCGCAGCAAAACATGTCCAGAACTGAAACCACTTCAGAAGATCTCAAGAAACAATATCCTAGGTACCCATAATGCTAGCAAGATGCTTAGAAAGCTTATTAACTTTCTCTTGTTTGGCGCTTAAATCCTCCAGCGCTTGTTGTTGCACCAGAAAGTATGCATCTGAATTCTGCAGGGACTTCCTCAGTCCTTCAGCTTCCTGTCGCAACACATCTGATCGATGTCTTTCAACTTGAAGCTAAGACTCAAGAGGACGAACTGATTCAGGCAGCGAGTTCGAAGAGCTTGTGCCAGCGGTAGTGGCCAGTAACTCGAACACTACATCAAGACAGGACTTCTGGGTTCTCTCACTGTCGTCAAGGTAGTTTTTATCAGCTTTCTTGGAGACCAACAGGGATGTCTCACTATCTTGAACCTTATCTGCATTACTTCCTTCACCATTGCATAACGGGGTACTGTTCTCCAATATTTTGTCCGCATTCTAAAAGAGAAACAAGCAGACACGTCACAGGTTTACCATGTTGTATATGAAACTCATTTTGGTAAATCAGTTCAGTAGTAAAGTGCACAGGATAACAACATGAAACAAACATATATCTATGTACCATGGTCACTTTATGGTCTATATCATTCTAGTTTTTGTTGCCAAATCAAGATAGAGACACAGTTCAAATAATATTTGTTCAAGACAAAGCAGAATAGACAGAATATAAGTGTGGGAAACTATAGAGACACTTGTAATGTGCATGACATGAGAACATAACTGTTTATTCAATTGAAACTAAAATCAATATTGAGCAAGTTACAACAGCAAACCAGTTAAGGAAACAAGTTTAAAACATACCTGTTGCGCCATTGGAGTTTCAATTCCATCCTTCAAATTTGAAAATAGTTGGTCTGAGTAAATACAGTGATGCAAGAGCAAAGGAGTATGAACCATAGCTACAGAACCTGACCTGAGAACAATTATTCTTCTCCTTTAAGCGTTGAGTTAGGATTCGGAGTGGTGGTCCTCGTGCTTTGGGCACTGCAGTTCCCTTACTAACTGCTCGTGTTTGGGTGCTCCATGGTGGAGACGGTGTTGTGTCAGCTGGAACTGGGTTACTATCTGCTAGGGTTGGGGTTAGAAGGGGTGTAGCTGGTTCTCTGTCCAACTGGGTAGGGGTACAATCTGCGAGAGTCTGGGTTATGTGTGGTGGGGCTGGTTCTTGGGCAAGTACAACCGTGGTTCTATCTGCATCAAGTGGTAGCACTATCTTTTCTGAAGACCGTGTTGTTACTCCCTTAGATACTGCCATCACCCTCTCCAATTCAAATGGGTGATAAACAAGAAAAGTAATTGAATGTATAGACATTCTATGATAGACAGGTGCAATGGATAGTGGGGAATAAAAGATGGCATGAAATAATTCACATTTATGTTGTCTAACCAAACAGGATAGCATGACACAATTTCACATATATGATGGCTAACTAAACATGATAGCATGATACAATTTCACATTATGATGGCTAACTAAAAAAGATGGGAAGACATAGTTCAAAATATGATGACTATGTAAACTGGATGACATGATATAACTATATAATGTGTTTATTAAATAGGTTGGCATGCCATAATTCACATACATGCCGCCTATGGAAACATGATAGCATGATATTATTCCCGGATAGAATGACATAATTCAAAATATGATGACTGTAAACACTAAACAGGATGAGATGATATAACTATATGATGTCTTTATTAAATGGGTTGCCATGCCATAATTCAGATAGATGTTGTGTATCTAAACATGATGGCATGATATAATTCAAATATATGATTTATATAGTAAGCAAGTAAGCAGATGGCAATCCATATATGATGTAAAAACTAAGCAATGCAAGACAACATGCATGACATGGTAATATAACCCTGCCAAGTTTGAGCATAGACCTCAGGGGGGAAATAGGATTGGTCATCAGTCTCTGAATCCTCCTCTGAGGAGCTCTCTAAATCCAACAAGATGTCTGCTTCAGCAGGTAGCATTGTCTGCTCTGAATACCTTGTTTTCACTCCAGATACTTCCATCACCGCTTCAAATGGCTGATGCACAAGAAGAGTAGTTGAATATACAAACGTTGTCAACAAATGGAACGCGTAATACAAAAAAATGATAGCATGATATAATTCACATACATGATGATTGGCTCAACAGCATGGCATTGCATAATTCACATATATAATGCCTTTGCAACAAGATAGCATTGCATAATTCACATATATAATGTCTTGCAACAAGATGGCAATGCATAATTCACATATATGGTAATTAGACACTAAACAGGTGGCATTCACACAAAGCATGTCTAAACTAATCAAATGACATCGCAATGCAAGACACCATACGCACGATATGAGCAACATAACCCTGCCAAGTTAATTAGAGAATACACCTCGGGGGGGAAATAAGACTGGTCATCTGTCTCTGAATCCTCCTCTGAGGAGCTATCCGTAACCAGCGAGATATGCGCTTCGTCAGATAGCATAGTCTGCTCTGAAGACCTTGTTTTCACTCTAGAATTTTCCATCACCGTGTCAAATGGCTGATGCACACGAAGAGTAGTTGAATGTACTAACATTGTTGACAAATGTAATACGTAACAAAAAAAGGATGGCCTGATATAATTCACATATAAGATGACTGGCTAAGCAGGATGGCATTGCAAAATTCACATATATGATGCCTGGCTAAACAAGATGGCATTGCATAATTCACATAAACGATGAATAAACTAAACAGATGGCATTCACACAAAGCATGTCTAAACTAAGCAGTTGACATATTTGATGTATAAAGTAAGCAATGCAAGGCACCATATGCATGATATAACCAACATCAGCATGCCAAGTTAGAGCGAAGACCTCATGGGGTAAATAGGAGTGGTCTTCTGCTTCTGAATCCCCCTCAGAACAGTTATCTTCCTCTTGATTATGATCCGAAATGGGTGGAGGGGGGCTGCCTTTGCGCCCACCATGGAGCGACATCTGCATGAAATTTTATTGCCACGCAAGGCTCATCTCTTTTGCTCTACATGTTCAGTTCCATTGTGTACAATAACTGACATGCATAGGAATAAAACATAGTGAGATTATGTAAGGAGTGCATGCACAAATCTAGAGTGATGGTAGCAATCTGTGGATAGACCCAAAACCAATGATAGCAGGCAGATAATAGCTTTAGTTAAAAAATACAGATAATGGCTCCTTTAATGTTTGTTTGCACCCAACATGAAACTCATAGTAGACACCCGAGATTAACCAGATAATAGACAGATAGTACTGATTGCTGCCCCAATATGTACCCCACAACCATTTAAAAACTCAAGTTTCAGCATAAGTTTGGACCTGACTCAGAGTCTAATAGGTGAACACGACGATAAAGTAGCATGTCATCATATTAAGCGATGCATAACGTAAGCAGACACGGAAGAGTGCGACCTCTCTTGCGTGTAGTCCTCAAGGTCATCTGCTCAGTTGATGATGGTAATGCAGTTGTCGCGGCTGCCGGCAGCGGGGAAGAAGATCTGAGGCGGCGAAAGACAGTCTGGAGAGCGGATCCCTGCTGTGGTGAACCCTTCCGTCGTTGGAGCAGCTGAGCTGGGGTGGAACACAGCACCGCAGGAGCAGGACAAAGCACACAAGGTTTTCTTTGACACATATCTGTAATAGAAGTAATTGTGTAAGGGCTCGTTTGAATTTGAGGATTCTAACAATGCAGGGATAGGAAATAGACAGGAATAGGATAGGAATGCACGTGCAAAACGGAGAATTTAAAAACACAGGATTTCTGCCAATCTGGGCATTTGGTTCACAAGAATTGGAAGATCACAGGATGCAAAGAAGCATGGTGAGATTAAGTCAAACCACAAGAAAATGTACAGTTATAATGCTATTATGCTACTATCTCTTAGTCTTGTGCTTCATGAATAGGAATTTGAAAAGGAGGACAAGTGGAAATTAAAATTCCTACGGTTTTTCTTTCAAGGAGACACTAAAGGAACAAATCCTACAGTTTTCCTTTGCTCCATTCCTTTGCACCAAATTCATGAGAAGTAGTACCATACAAAACTTTCCAATTCCTATGTTTTTCATTCACTTTTCCTTTCAAGCACTGGCGATTCCAGTAGGCAGGCTTGAGCAAGGAAAAGCCTACACTAAAAAAATGTTTTTGTGCTACTTCTATTACTTTGGACCCAGGCCACTGCCCTACTAGCTCAACTCCCAGGGCCATCGACAAATGCACAGCTCAAACGCGCAGAGATAAATAATGATGGCGTTCAAGAGAGTCCATCACGGATAGCTAAGTTTCCTGGTACCTCACTGCTTGTCATATAGTAGGATAAAATAATTGTATTTCCCGTTACTCCGTGTGCTCAGTGGACAATATATATAACATGTAGAGTAAAAAAGATATGCAACAAGTGTACAACCTCTTTGGCGAAGCCATGTCGATCTCAGCGTGATTGGGTTGGCCGGAGAGGATGCTCCGGCTGACTTGGCTGTCGGAGGAGGGGAAGAAAATCTTAGGCATATGGAGATGGAGCCCGAGGTACTGCTCCGCTGTGATGGAGGGTTTCGTTGTTGGAGCAGCTCCGGTGAGTTGTACGACGCCGAGGCTGAAGCAGGACAAGAGAGACAACGTTAACCTGAGTGGAATTCTAATAGCATCACCAATAGATGACGTAAAATACATAACCACAAAGTGCTAGATGTATACATCAGCCGCTCATCTCTGAACTTAACTGTCAAAACTGAATTTAACTGTCGAAACTGAACTTAACTGTCGAAACTGAATTTTGCTGTCAAAACTGAATTTTACTGTCGAAACTGAATGCACTAGAGGTGAGGCTACACGTCAGTCGACTGACTTTTTCATCTCTGGTCAGTCGATTTTGCAGCCGTTGGATACAAAATCAAGGGCCTGTAGTTCATCTTCAACCTCCACTCCCTTGAGCCGCCAGCCACCACCGGCCAAACACCCGCCCGCCCGCCCCGAAAACACTCCCCACCGCTGGTCCGCCGCTGCCCCGGCCATCCCTCTAGGCCCTCCCGTGCCGAGCTTTTTCTCCGGTGATCCCCATGCCACCGCGGCGACCACCGCCCCCACCCTGAACCCTAAGATAGATAGTGGGGCACTTCTCCGGTGAGCCCCCCTCCCCGCTGCGGCTGGTTCTTCCTTAACTCCGGTGAGCCCCCCACCCCTTGAAAATTGACTGACCCAAAAGTCGATTCAGTCGACTGAAGTGTAGCTAAATCGGAGCAGCATCGCAAGCAAGAGCAAGAGCAGCAGCGCGAGCAAGAGCAAGAGCAGACCAGGCAGGGGACTGAGAGCAAGAGCAGAGCAGCAGCGCGAGCGAGAGCTAAAGCAGCAGCAGCTCCTACTGATGTGGACGTCGCCGCCGAGGGAGCGACGCCATGGAGGAAGTGGTCGGCGACGCCGCGGTGGATGGAGCCGCGCCGTGTCGGCTCGGGACCGAGCGCCGGCAGCACCGTGAGATCAGATCAAGAAGAAAATGCGGCGATTAGTATACAACCACTTTGGTGGCGCCGATTAGGCCGCAACTTCATCCAAGGAAACAGTGATGCCGATGCTCTTCTGGTGGTGTAGGTGAAGATGGCGGTGTGGGAATGGAGGTGGCGCGAAAGACGAGGGGAACGTCGGGGCAGCTCCTTGGAGGTGGAGGACGGGGTGGCTGAACCGGCAGGACGACCAGATCTACGACGGATCCTCATCCGGTACAGTGGATGAGGGACGTCGAGGTGTTGCTATGGACGTCGTCGTCGGGGAAGAGGCTCCGGCTGGGTGGCGGACGGAGGAGGGTGTGGGGCTTCGCAGGTTTTCCCAGCCTCGGTGTACGAATGGGTGGGCGGATGGGATGGGAGTGGGGAACCATGGCTTAGGGACGCGCTTGTCCGAAATATGGGGTAAGTTATGAAAGTACCCCCACCGATTTGAGGCGGTTCTTTCGGTTCAGGGGTATCACGGGCATTTCGCGTGTCGGGATTTCACATGAGGTGGGAGTTTTCGCGCGCGTTGTAATTTCGGAATAGAAAGGTGCGGGTTGAGATGGAGGGAGTTGTCGGAGCACAACGAGACAAAGATATATCTTAAATATTTCGGGCTAACAAGGCGCGGGTTGAAGAGGCGGGAGTTTCGCAGCACGATAGACAGAGACGCTAGCTTGAAATTTTGGCATAACAAGGCGCGGCTTGAAATTTCGGGAGAACAAGCTTAACGTGTACCCAAAAGAAAAAAAGACAATTTATACTAGTATGATATACTACGTACAATGTGTTTAACACGCACAACACACACACGGACACCATTTAGACTAGTAAGGTACACGTGCATTGCACGCATGAGATTTGGCAACCAAATTATGAATAAATACCACATTATAGCATGTAAGCTTTGAGTCATATATGTATGATGTAGATGTTGGTTTAATTCTTATAGTTCATTTCATTCAAAATCATCTAGTTATTATAAGAAAGCTAATCTATTTTAATATTCATGGAATTGTGTGTTGTAAGGCATAAAGTAAAAACAAATCATGTAGAAAAACATTTGGGCAATTCTGATACGGAAGATTCTAGAACAAAGAAGAAGTGCTTGTGTTTTGAGGTTTGTGCATTATGCTTAAGTTCAACCATAGAGTCTTCTAGATTGTACATGTGGCAAAATCTGGTGGAATCTAGATGATATCCACGGCCAGTAGTGCTCAAATTTGCCAGCTCTGCACCATCGGATTGGCCTCATCCAACGACCATCTTTCAAACTTAAAGTTATCCGCACACTATTAAAAAATATAAAATATAATATATATAGGGGTATAGATATAGATATGTGATGCGAAAGCCACCCATCATCTCCAGTTAGAATAGTTTGTCCATGCACGGATGCAATGTGGCCAAACGATGTCTACCATCTGTATCTCAAATTCAAACCAATCTGACCTTGTTCAATGTGTATACATTGCAACATGCTCGTTTCCAAACCACACCGCGCAGATCTCCATTATATTCATGCATGCATGGGTTTCAAACATCATGATCTCTTATTCAAATATTTGAATTCAACTTTACATTGATTATGACCTCACCTAGTATTTTACACCCACACATTGGTCTTCTCTTTATAATTGTACCACTAACTTTCTCTCGTGCATGCATGCACACACACTACAAGTCGGCATTATCCATCGCACACATGCAATCTTTTCCTTCAGGTCGGTCTCCCATGAAGGCACACACACACACATCCCCCTCTCCATCATATCAGGCATTCTTTATCTCTGACATGCATGCGCAACGATCGATGTCCCTCTATGTGTGTGTGTGTGTGTGTATAGCTAGGTCTTTCATAGTTTTCCACATAAACCGATCAATCTATATATCTAGTGAGGTCTCACCCTCTTTCCCACGTCCACATCGATCAATCTATACCTCTCTATATAGGATTACATATATGGCTAATACCCCACATTAATTATATATCCAACGCCCCCCTCTCATCATCCATGCCTTCCGCTTCATCTCTTAGACGCGCGCACAATGGCCAAGACAGGGGGCAGCAAGGGCCCTGCCCCCCCTAACATCACTATATATCGAGGCTAATATGAATGTGATCATTAGACAATTGCTGGTAAAAATGGTTTAAGTTGATGAATTGGCCCTCCTCGTAAAGGATTAGCAATGCTTGGCCCCCTAGCTCATGGGACATTTTTCATGGCTCCGCCACTGCGCGCAATAGCGCACGTTCTCGCCCCCTCTCTCTAAATATCGACCTCGCAGTTGTGCACTCCTTCATAGTCTCCCTCCACTCGGCCCCTCGCACCATCTTCTAGCCCCCCACCGGATTTTGCCACATGTACAATCTAGCAGACTCCATGGTTGAACTTAAGCATAATGCACAAATCTCAAAACAAAAGTGGTTCTCCATTGTTCTAGAATCTTCCGTATCGTAACTGCCCAAACTTTTTTTCTAGTTGAATTGCCATTCTTTGTTTGTACTTTATGTTTTACAACGCAAAATTCCATGAATCATAAAATAGATTAAGGGCTTCTTTGATTCAAAGGATTCTCGAAGGAATTTTGGAGGATTCTAATCCTTAGGAATTTTTCCTATCTTGGTTGTTTGATTCGTAGGATTGTAAACCATAGGAATTTTTCCATATGATTCATTTGCACTAGATTTCATAGGAAACATCCCATCCACTCAAACCTCTTTGAAAGAATTCTGCGTTTTTTATATGCACAATCAAACACTCGTACCATCCTGTAGGATTCAAGATGACATTCCACTCTAATCCCATGTTCTTCCTATTCCTGCGTTTTGGAAATCCTACGTATCAAAGAGGTCCTAGGTTTTTTTATAAAAACTAATTGATTTTGAATGAGACGAACTATAAGAATTAAACGAAGGTCTACATCAGGCATATATGACTCAGAGCTTACATGCTGCAGTGTGGTATTTATTCGTAAATTGGTTGCAAAATCTGACGCGTGCAATGCACGTGTACCTTACTAGTACTTCGAGTATGTGCAAAACACAATGGCACGCTACACAGTGTCTCTCTTACAGTTCATGAAGCCACGTGGGCACGTGGCACATGTGGAGGCGTTGTCGCGACATCCTTGTGTGGATTGATCACAGTGACGTGCTGCTGGTTCCAGAAGAATGTACTCGTCCTCCCTGAGCCACACTGGCGGTACATGCATGAAGTGAAGATGTGCACGCACGCCACGCACGCACTCATTCCCTCGCACGCACACGCGGGTACACGGGCGGACGCAATTTTGTACCAAGATCCACCCCATGTGATAATTTGACGCGTGTAAAGTCCTTCACTTCATTGATGGTCAATTAATACAGCGCATGCAAATTGAGTGGACGTGAGGGCGGAAGAAAGACATTACTACTCCACTGCACGCATGCGAGTAGTTAAATCATGGGTTGCTAGTAGTACTTCCATTGGTCTACTTCGTATTTTGTGCCAATTTTTGACAGTAACATAATATTTACGCTTCTGAGCAGTGCATTCTACTTGAAATTTATGTTCCACTAAACTCATCGGGAGCCGTTTCGGGCCTTGAAACCAAAAACCATCAATTAATCTTTACCTTGTTCCCATCACATTCAGAAGTACTAGTGCTACAATTAAGTGCAAGCTTGCTCACACCTACCAGTACGTACCAAACCTGAACGTGTTCCCACTATGCAGGTTTTAGTACTAGTGCTAGTACTTAGGCTATAAAAAGGGGAACTACCTAACCGAAAATTACTCTACCTTCCTCCTCATAAGTCCTGCTTCTTCGTCCGTCCTTGCCATGGCCGGTGTGCAGAGCTCTAGGTCGAGACCTATTCGTAACAAGGGAGCGGCAACCAAGGCTGCGGAAAAAAAGAGAGGGCTCGCCGCCACGCAGAGACCTCGAAAGATGTCTCACGGACAGGCGATGGCTCCCAGGAGCGCCCTAGACGCGGAGGCGAACATGCCGAGCTGGCGGCGCTGCAGTCGTTATCCCTCGACGGCATGCCCGATCAGCTCAATAAGCACCTCAATAAGCAGAAGGAGTTCATCCACGGCGTGGTGGAGCTGCTGAAGGAGAGCCTCGACGACATGTCCGCTGAGCTCAATGAGCAGGGGGAGTTGACCGCCGGCTTGGTGATGCTGCTGAAGAAGAGCATTGCCTCAGAGAAGAAGGCGACCGGCGAAATCCTGCAACTTCAGGAGGACAACGCGACGCTCTGCCACGAGCTCGACCTACTGAAGGAGGAGAACGCCGGATGGAAGAAGCTGCATGAGAATAGTAGTTCCTCGATGAAGATGTTGTAGGCCCTCGTCATGGAACAGAAGGAGGAGTTGGCGAAGTTCCGCATCGAGCACCCGGCTGCTGTCAAGGTACGTAATGCGGCCGTGGAACAGATGATGAAGGCTCGCGTCGAGAAATTCCGCGTCATGGACACAATGATGAAGATGGCGGAGGAGATGCGCAAGGAGATGGAGGTCGTGGAGGCGATGAAGAAGCAGTTACGACTCCGCGGCCAGCAACCCTTCATGTAGTGAGAGTAGCGCCCCAGACTTGTGTGTGCATCTTCCTTCTTTTTTTGGGGTGATAATCCTCCTTCTTCTTTTGCTCCTGTGTTTCTTATTTTGCTTCGGGTGTTTCGCCGCACGTGTCACCTTCTCTGGGAGGCATGAATAGAACAATGCTAAAAATGAGATGACTAGCAAATTAGATCATTCTTTATCGCCAATAGAACAATGCCTCTTGCTAGTAATATATAATAAGAGTAGACAGTAGAGGATATGGCACTGGGCTGCCGTGTTTCGTGCTCCTCCGTCGTACTCCAGTGGAAAACTTGAGTATACCGCACGGTTCTTTGCTCCTCCTCAGGTCGTCGGCACATTTATACGAGCAGTCAAATCACAAGGCCCCATCTTCCAACAGTAATGAGCCATCAAATCACAAAGGCCCTCGCCTCTCGTGAAAAGGACCAAGCTAGACTGCCCCGCCCTCTAGCCTTTTAAAAAATGTATACATTTGTACAGTAGTAGTATCGATGGATTGCGCCATGGAGCAAAACTATGCATATACTACTATGTATATGACACTACCCACTATGAAGGTACTAGTAACATAGACTAGTAACTGGTCTATGTTACTCTCCATTATGACTAGCCAAAGTCGAGGCGCGGATACCAACGAGGGCCTGGTTGTGTCTATACTTGGACAACTCACCCGACTGCATGCGCACCAGGCAGACGAAGCTCATGTCGTGTTGGTGCCGTGTGCGGCCCGCACATTAACCAAAACCTCGCGCCTCCATCTTAGCCTCCGCGTTTAAAACATCTCAATCTCAAGGCCAAGGAGCAATCTAAAACCTATGATAGAGCCAATCGGATGGTTGAGAACACTACAATTCGTAGCTACAGATGCGTGTGTGAGAGAGGACGAGTGCGTGCGTGCACCTCTTCTCAGAGTACAAGTGTATGTGGGTGGCATCGGCCTAGGGAGCAGTGATGGTGCGTGCGAGAAGTCCCGAGAGATAGGTGTAATGCGTCTGAAAAAAAGACTAGTCTATAGCTCGCCACGAGGCTATTCCTGTCGAACGCCAAGCGTAAGATATGTATCCGACGGTGTCAGTTTTTGCACGTACACAGCAGTTGAAAAAGAGCTAGTAGTACCATGGCATATGCTACACCACCCGAGGACACACATGTGATTTTTGAGTCAACTTTGGTGCACGGGAGCATGTGCTTGTAGTTCAAATTTGAATTATGCACATTAAATGACCAGAAACTCAATTAATGTATAAAAAAGGCCAAATGAACCCAGAATAATTCCAAAACTTAACAGGGCACTCATATAGTTCTATGTTGCCTCTGTAAAGAAAATCTGGCGGTAGGCAGCGTATATTGTTTCGCACACAAAGGTATAAAGAAATAAAGAAATTAGCCCTATTTAATTCTTGGGTTCTTATTATTTATGCCACTAGTTGTGTATCACTACTCAGTTTTTCCATTAGAAGTTACAACTACTCAAAAAATGCCATCGATCCGTGAGATGCCTGCTCAAAAATGCAATTAGATATCTAAAAAATGCCATCGTGAAGTTAGATGTTTGCTCAGAAATGCCATTATACATTGTTATTTTCACGTCAAACCCCGTTGACCATGTTACATGACAAAAATAAGCCGATTCTAACAATGATAAGTTAATGGTGTCCAGCACAACACACCCCTCAAATAAAACTAAGCACCCTGGAATTCTTTGACAAAACTAAGCACCCTGAAATTCTTTGACAACTAAACTACTGGCTATATGATGTTGGCCATATATATTGTACGTATATAATGTCAAGAAACGAGTGGTAGTACTATACCAACTAAAAGATGAAATGTACGAAATATAACGAGAAGAAACATAACATAGTTCTGCTGGGGGCTCAGCACAACACACCCCTCAAATAAAACTAAGCACACCAGAAATTAAACTAAGCAACTAATCCGTTAGACACTGCATTAGAACCACCATGAGCAACGACACTGCCACCTTACTCGGAGCCCTCATCCACGTCCTCGACTTTGTCCTTGTCCCTCCTCCTCTTGGGTGATACTTCTTTGCTTGAACTGCACACTTGGCTCTTGCTCTTCATCCAACCCTTGTAGATATTGAAACAAAGGTAGCCATCCATTGCAGCGTAGTGGATGTGGTCCATATCTAGTACATTCCACTGCCATGCATGACGATGAAACGTGTACGGAGGTTTCTCTAGTTTACCGTACGAAGGATGAACCATGGCTCCTGCCAGGGTTAGCATTGAAGGCTGATCAAGGGAGGGCACCAGCCCTTCCTTCTAGAGGTCGAAGGGGTCGCCTACAATGTGGCCAATCTGACCCAGGATTTCCTTGTCGTTCCTAAACTCTACAGTAACAAATTTGACTCGGCCGCCCTTGAGGAACTTCTTAAATTCCTCGCACTCAACGTTGGCATGGCATATGTGGTAGACCAAGCATAAGTCATGCACGCAAACCTGGATCACGGCGGGCTTCTTCTTCTCTGCCTCCTTTAGTTTCTTCTCGCTTCCCAGGACTGTGGTGTACTCAACATCTAGCCCAGCGACCCACTCATCATTTGAGTTTTCGAACATGCGTTTGAAGCGAGCAAGGCATTCTTTCACAGTTGCGGAAGAACGGGTGTAGATGACGTCGAACTCATCGCCGGTGATGGTTCTGACCTTGTACTCACCGCCGATCATGGAGATTTCGGACGCCATGGATTTGGGAGGAGGGTTAGTATTAGTGGAACTGCCATAATGTGAAAGGACGGGACGACTAGGCGCGGTTTATCGATTGTAAAAATGTCGAGTGGGGGGGGAGCGCGTGTGCGAATGGCAGGGTAGTGGCTTGCCTGGTGGATAAATGGATTCATGCACAGTACTATGGGGGCCCAATTAGATGTCATGTCTACTCGACGCCCAATTAAATGGCTTTCATGTCATGTCAAGCGTCGGGAAAATTATAGGTGATATGAAGCTTTCCATTCTCCCATGATACGGGCTTCTGAGAGCCCTTGGATCGGAGATCGAACGGTTGCATGGCGTGATTCTAGACCTATGGGTGAATATCCTATCCTGGAGGGTTATTCTGCAAATTTTCAACAACTTAGCATGCGACCGTTCGATATCAGATCCAAGGGCCGCCAGCAGCCCGTATCATAGTCGCGCCTACCACCAAACTAGTCTATCATCTAGGTACACGCGCTTAGCACCGTTTCTTCCTGGGGTCACCAAACTAGTCTCTCTCTTCTTAATTAACTTGCCACATCAGACTTTATGCCTATGTGGCAGGCTTAGCACCTGTAGGATCAAGTACAATAGTGGGCTATAAGCCCGCTTTACATGGCATTTTTGCATATGTGGGGGAAAGAGGCAAGGAAAAAGTGGAGGAGTGGGCTCTCAAGCAAGAGCCAGCCTCCACATGGTGGAGCATCGGGAGAGGCACCTATATGGAGGTGGTCAGGAATCAGGAGACTCAAGCCGGTCGTAGCGCCGCAGTTAAAATGATAATGGCAAGTCAAATCACCGGGCCCCACCTGTCCAGCAGTAACTCACTGTCAAATCACACAACCCTACATTTGCAGTAGCCTACTCCCTCATCTTCTTGCGTCTCTGTCGAACCGACTAGGCGGAACTGCCCCGCCTACCGTGCGGGAAAAGCCCCGCCCTCGACTTTTAAATAGTACAGTATACTAATTTTATATCCATGGATTGCGCCATGGAGCAAAGCCTCAAGAAAATGGCGGTACACATGTACGGAGTATACAGCACGCCCGTCGCGTTCGCGTCGCACCACAGACGGTCGGTCGGTCTGGCACGCCGCTCTCCGAATGGAATGCGCGTCATATTGCATTTGCACACACATGTGGGACCGCAATTGAGAACCGACCATAGGCACACTCCCCGGCCCGCAAGTCGGCTGAGTTAATAGAAGCACATACTCCACCTTAGTACCTGGACGATCCCTGCAAGACACGGAAGATCAGTTCATCCATGCATGTGACCAGACTCCAACAGACACGCCTGGATTGGCTATCGTCTACATATCGTGCAGGCTGTGTTGTACAGGGCTGTAGTTCTGGTGAGACATCTAAAAAAAGGGTTTCTTGTCATCTCGCAAAATTAGGTGTCATGTGCTTCGGATCACTGCGAGGGTTAAACAGCAATAACTGAGTTGGGCTAGTCATTGGGGGCACATGCACGAAGACTACTATCGACGAACCCCTTTTCTACGAGTTTATCTTTAATTTGAGCTTTGATCCTCGTCTAGTTTGTCCGTCGGGATTCATCTAGACTCCTTTGGGTAGTGAGGTTATGATTTCTTGTCATGTGGCATTTTTTCGTGCTATATGTTATAATCCGGTGCTTCAGATCAAAATGACGACAACTGCGCCTCCGGGGCACGTGCATGAAGACTTCTCGACAGTCATTGCCGAGGTCAAGCCGGCTCCGGCCGGTAGACAAAAGAAAACTAGTACTCCACTATATAGGCAGGAGCCTGCTTGCTAGTGTTGCTCTCTTCACACTGTCTCGTCCTCTCCAGATCTAAACATGATAGCGGTGGCCACACTCTCTCTCTCTCTCTACTCACCGCTGGTCACAGATCCAGCCGGATCCTCTCCGCCGGGGAAGGTGAGAAGGTGCAACGTTCACGCGGTCGTCCTCGGCGACGGCTCTTACCCACTGCCGGCGCGTCCCGATCAGCGTGCCTTGCCGTTCTCTCGCAAGCATCGCTAGCGAGGGAGGGCCTCCCACCCCTTCTTCCTCGCTGTCGTAGTGTGGGCAGATCCGGCCTCCCGCCGCCCACCTAACGACATCCCGGCGACCCTCAGGTATAACTTCCTTCGAAACCGGCCTTGCTCTACTTCTCGAGCTCCTGACGTCGCTGCATTTGTATCTTTTACTATTTCTCAGGCCCCTCGTGTAGATAGGATCGATCGGTTGTTCGAAAACCACCTAATTTTTTACTGTTAAGAGGTAAAACTAGTTCATGCACTCGAATCTAGTAGTACTTGGTTCAAACAAGGAAGAAAGGGGGTGGGGTGGGGGAAGATTTGTTACCTGAATCTAGGACTTGGTCAAAAGAGGAAATAATGGGGGCGAAAAGTAGCACAGACTGGCTATCCAACTGGTCTCTAGGTCTAATAGGGAAATAAAGGGAACGCAGTACAAACTCAATATAAACCCGATCTATTGGTTGAAAAAGGAAACAAAGTGGGGACTGGGGGACAAGTCAACAGAGTAAGTCCAGCACTAGATTTACTAGCCTCACACAGTATAAGGTGGCTATATACCGAACAAAAATGGGACCAACCCAGATATCCTCTTCTGATGTTTGTTGCCCCGAGCCGCTCTTATGTAATGTGATACGTCCATTTTGCATCATGCTTTTATATCAATGTTTATTGCATTATGGGCTGTTATCACACATTATGTCACAATACTTATGCCTATTCTCTCTTATTTTACAAGGTTTACATAAGGAGGGAGAATGCCGGCAGCTGGAATTCTGGGCTGGAGAAGGAGCAAATATTAGAGACCTATTCTGCACAACTCCAAAAGTCCTGAAACTCCACAAAAGTTGTTTTTGGAAATAATAAAAAATAGTGAGCGGAAGAAATAACAAAGGGGCCCACACCCGGGCCATGAGGGTGGGGGCGCGCCCTACCCCCCCTGGGCGTGCCCCCTGCCTCGTGGGCCCCCTGTTGGCCCTCCGGTGCACATCTTCTGCTATATGAAGTCTTTCGTCCGAAAAAAATCATAAGCAAGCTTTCGGCCACCGCCATGAGGCGGAACCTTGGCGGAACCAATCTAGGGCTCCGGCAGAGCTGTTGTGCCGGGGACACTTCCCTCCGAGAGTGGGAAATCATCGCCATCGTCATCACCAACGCTCCTCTCATCGGGAGAGGGCTAATCTCCATCAACATCTTCACCAGCACCATCTCCTCTCAAACCCTAGTTCATCTCTTGTATCCAATTCTTGTCTCCAAGTCTGGGATTGGTACCTGTAGGTTGCTAGTAGTGTTGATTACTCCTTGTAGTTGATGCTAGTTGGTTTATTTGGTGGAAGATCATATGTTCAGATCCTTTATGCATATTAATACTCCTCTGATTATGAACATGAATATGCTTTGTGAGTAGTTACGTTTGTTCCTGAGGTCATGGGAGAAGTCTTGCTATTAGTAGTCATGTGAATTTGGTATTCGTTCGATATTTTGATGAGATGTATGTTGTCTTTCCTCTAGTGGTGTTATGTGAACGTCGACTACATGACACTTCACCATTGTTTGGGCCTAGAGGAAGGCATTGGGAAGTAATAAGTAGATGATGGGTTGCTAGAGTGACAGAAGCTTACACCCTAGTTTATGCGTTGCTTCGTAAGGGGCTGATTTGGATCCATATGTTTCATGCTATGGTTAGGTTTACCTTAATACTTCTTTTGTAGTTGCGGATGCTTGCAATAGGAGTTAATCATACAGGTCAAAAAAATGAGTTAATCATAAGTGGGATGCTTGTCCAAGTAAGGACAGCACCCAAGCACCGGTCCACCCACATATCAAATTATCAAAGTACCGAACGCGAATCATATGAACGTGATGAAAACTAGCTTGACGATAATTCCCATGTGTCCTCGGGAGTGCTTTTCTCTATATAAGAGTTTGTCCAGGCTTGTCCTTTGCTACAAAAAGGATTGGGCTACCTTGCTGCACTTTATTTACCTCTGTTACTTGTTGCTCGTTACAAATTATCTTATCACAAAACTATCTGTTACCTATAATTTCAGTGCTTGCAGAGAATACCTTGCTGAAAACCGCTTATCATTTTCTTCTGCTCCTCGTTGGGTTCGACACTCTTACTTATCGAAAGGACTACGATAGATCCCCTATACTTGTGGGTCATCAAGACTCTTTTCTAGCGCCGTTGCGGGGGAGTGAAGCGCCTTTGGTAGGTGGAATTTGGTAAGGAAAAATTTATAGAGTGTGCTGAAATTTATTGTCACTTGTTATGGAAAGTAATCCTCTGAGGGACTTGTTCGGGGTATCTTCACCCCGACCAGTAGAGCAAAGAGTTGCTCCTCAACCTACTGAACCTACTGAAAATGAAAAATGTGTACTTTGAAATTCCTTCGGGTATGGTAGAAAAACTGCTAGCTAATCCTTTTGCAGGAGATGGAACATTACATCCTGATGAGCACCTAATATATGTGGATGAAGTTTGTGGATTATTTAAGCTTGCAGGTATGCCCGATGATGTTATCAAGAAGAAGGTCTTCCCTTTATCTTTGAAGGGAGATGCATTGACATGGTATAGGCTATATGATGATATGGGGTCATGGAACTACAAACGATTGAAATTGGAATTTCATCAGAAGCTTTATCCTATGCATCTTGTTCATCGTGATCGCAATTATATATATAATTTTTGGCCTCGCGAAGGAGAAAGCATCGCTCAAGCTTTGGGGAGGCTTAAATCAATGTTATATTCATGCCCCAATCATGAGCTCTCAAGAGAAATGATTATTCAAAAATTTTATGCTCGGCTTTCTGATAACAATCGCACCATGCTCGATACTTCTTGTGCTGGCTCTTTTATGATGAAGACTATTGAATGCAAATGGGATTTATTGGAAATAATTAAACGCAACTCTGAAGATTGGGATCTCGACGAAGGTAAGGAGTCAGGTATGACACCTAAGTTTGATTGTGTTAAATCATTTATGGATACCGATGTTTTTCGTAAATTTAGCATTAAATATGGACTTGGCTCTGAGATAGTAGCTTCCTTTTGTATATCTTTTGCTACTCATGTTGATCTCCCTAAGGAGAAGTGGTTTAAATATCATCCTCCCATAGAAGTAAAAGTAGCTGCACCTATTAAAGTTGAAGAAAACACTATCACTTATAATGATCCTATTGTTCCTACTGCTTATGTTGAGAAACCACCTTTTCCTGTTAGGATAAAGGATCATGCTAAAGCTTCAACCGTGGTTCATAAAAGCAATATTAGAACTTATACACCTCCTGAGCAAGTTAAAGTTGAACCTAATATTGCTATGGTTAAAGATCTCTTTGCTGATAATATTGATGGGCATGTTATTTATTTCTATAGTGAGACTGCTAGAATTGCTAAACCTTGTGCTAAAGATAAGTAGGCATGCCTGTTATTTCTGTTAAAATAGGAGACCATTGTTATCATGGCTTATGTGATATGGGTGCTAGTGCTAGTGCAATACCTATTGACTTATACAAAGAAATTATGCATGATATTGCACCCGCTGAGTTAGAAGATATTGATGTCACAATTAAACTTGCCAATAGAGATACTATTTCACCAATTGGGATTGTTAGAGATGTTGAAGTCCTGTGTGGGAAAACTAAATATCCTGCTGATTTTCTTGTTCTTGGTTCCCCACAAGATAGCTCTTGTCCCATTATATTTGGTAGACCCTTCTTAAACACTGTTAATGCTAAGATAGACTGCGAAAAGGATGTTGTTACTATTGGTCTAGGTGATATGTCTCATGAGTTTAATTTCTCTAAATTTCGTAGACAACACTGTGAAGAGGAATTGCCTAGTAAAGATGAAATTATTGGTCTTGCTTCTATTGCCGTACCTCCTAATGATCCTTTAGAACAATATTTGCTAGACCATGAAAATGATATGTTTATGAATGAAAGAAGGGAAATAGATGAAGTGTTCTTTAAACAGGGTCCTATTCTGAAACACAACTTGCCTGCTGAAATCTTAGGGGATCCTCCTCCACCCAAGGGCGATCCCGTGTTTGAGCTTAAACCATTGCCTGATACTCTTAAATATGCTTACCTTGATGAAAATAAGATATATCCTGTTATTATTAGTGCTAACCTTTCAGAGAAGGAGGAAGAAAAATTATTGAAAACTCTGGAGAAGCACCGTGCTGCTATTGGATATACTCTTGATGATCTTAAGGGCATTAGTCCCACTCTATGTCAACACAAAATAAATTTGGAGAAAGATGCCAAACCAGTTATTGATCATCAACGACGGCTAAATCCTAAAATGAAAGAAGTGGTAAGAAAGGAAATACTAAAGCTCCTTGAGGTAGGTGTAATCTATCCCATTGCTGATAGTCAGTGGGTAAGTCCTGTCCATTGTGTCCCTAAGAAGGGAGGTATTACTGTCGTTCCCAATGATAAAGATGAATTGATTCCGCAAATAATTATTACAGGTTATAGGATGGTGATTGATTTCCGCAAATTAAATAAAGCTACTAAAAAAGACCATTACCCCTTACCTTTTATTGATCAAATGCTAGAAAGATTATCCAAACATACACATATTTGCTTTCTAGATGGTTATTCTGGTTTCTCTCAAATACCTGCGTCAGCTGATGATCAAGCAAAGACCACATTTACTTGCCCTTTCGGTACTTCTGCTTATAGACGTATGCCTTTTGGTTTATGTAATGCACCTGCTACCTTTCAAAGATGCATGATGGCTATATTCTCTGACTTTTGTGAAAAGATTTGTGAGGTTTTCATGGACGATTTCTCCGTTTATGGATCCTCTTTTGATGATTGCTTGAGCAACCTTGATCGAGGTTTGCAGAGATGTGAAGAAACTAATCTTGTCTTGAATTGGGAGAAGTGCCACTTTATGGTTAATGAAGGCATTGTCTTGGGGCATAAAATTTCTGAAAGGGGCATTGAAGTTGATAAAGCAAAAGTTGATGCTATTGAAAAGATGCCATGTCCCAAGGACATCAAAGGTATAAGAAGTTTCCCTGGTCACGCCGGATTTTATAGGAGGTTCATTAAGGACTTCTCAAAAATTTCTCAGCCTCTGACTAATTTACTACAAAAAGATATACCATTTGTCTTCGATGATGATTGTGTAGAAGCATTTGAAATACTTAGGAAACCATTGATCTCTGCACCTATTGTTCAGCCACCTGATTGGAATTTACCCTTTGAAATTATGTGTGATCCTAGTGATTATGCTGTAGGTGCTGTTCTAGGGCAAAGAGTTGATAAGAAATTAAATGTTATTCAATATGCTAGTAAAACTCTAGACAATGCCCAGAGAAATTATGCTACTACCAAAAATGAATTCTTAGCAGTCGTATTTGCTTGTGATAAGTTTAGACGTTATATTGTTGATTCTAACGTAACTATTCACACTGATCACGCTGCTATTAAATATCTTATGGAAAAGAAAGATGCTAAACCTAGACTTATTAGATGGGTTCTCTTGCTACAAGAATTTGATTTGCATATTATTGATAGAAAGGGAGCCAAGAACTCCGTTGCAGACAACTTGTCTAGGTTAGAGAATGTTCTTGATGACCCACTACCTATTGATGATAGCTTTCCTGATGAACAATTAAATGTCATAAATGCTTCTCATACTGCTCCATGGTATGCGGATTATGCTAATTACATTGTTGCTAAATTTATACCACCTAGTTTCACATACCAGCAAAAGAAAAAGTTTTTCTATGATTTGAGACATTACTTTTCGGATGACCCACATCTTTATAAAGAAGGAGTAGATGGTGTTATTAGACGTTGTGTACCTGAGCATGAACAGGAATAGATCCTATGCAAGTGTCACTCCGAGGCTTATGGAGGACACCACGCTGGAGATAGAACTGCACATAAGGTATTGCAATCCAGTTTTTATTGGCCTACTCTCTTCAAGGATGCCCGTAAGTTTGTCCTATCTTGTGATGAATGTCAAAGAATTGGTAATATTAGTAGACATCAAGAAATTCCTATGAATTATTCACTTGTTATTGAACCATTTGATGTTTGGGGCTTTGATTATATGGGACCCTTCCCTACCTCTAATGGATATACACATATTTTAGTTGCTGTTGATTACGTTACTAAGTGGGTAGAAGCTATTCCAACTAGTAGTGCTGATCATAACACCTCTATTAAGATGCTTAAAGAAGTTATTTTTCCAAGGTTTGGAGTCCCTAGATATTTAATGACTGATGGTGGTTCACATTTTATTCATGGTGCTTTCCGTAAAATGCTTGCTAAGTATGATGTTAATCATAGAATTGCATCTCCTTATCATCCATAGTCTAGTGTCAAGTAGAATTGAGTAATAGAGAACTCAAATTAATTTTGCAAAAGACTGTTAATAGATCTAGAAATAATTGGTCCAAGAAACTTGATGATGCATTATGGGCCTATAGAACTGCATATAAAAATCCTATGGGTATGTCTCCGTATAAAATGGTTTATGGAAAAACATGTCACTTGCCTCTCGAACTAGAACATAAGGCTTATTGGGCTATTAAAGAGCTCAATTATGACTTCAAACTTGCCGGTGAGAAGAGGTTATTTGACATTAGCTCACTTGATGAATGGAGAACCCCAGCCTATGAAAACTCCAAATTGTTTAAAGAAAAAGTTAAAAGATGGCATGGCAAAAGCATACAAAAGCATGAGTTTAATGTGGGTGATTATGTATTATTATACAACTCTCGTTTAAGATTTTTTTGCAGGAAAACTTCTCTCTCAATGGGAAGGTCCTTACGTTATCGAGGAGGTCTATCGTTCCGGTGCCATAAAAATCAACAACTCCGTGGGCACAAATCCGAAGGTGGTGAACGGTCAAAGAATCAAACATTATATCTCAGGTAATCCCATAAATATTGAAACCAATGTTATTGAAACCGTAACCCCGGAGGAATACATAAGGGACACTTTCCGGAACGTTTCGGACTCCGAAAAGGAATAGGTATGTGGTACGGTAAGTAAACCGGCTCCAAAACTGTTCTAATGGCAACTTTTCTCCGTTTTGGAACATTTAGAAAAATAGAAAAATAAGAAGCAGTCCGGGAAGGACACGAGGCCTCCACGAGGGTGGAGGGCGCGCCCCTGCCTCGTGGGCACCTCGTGCTCTCTCCGGACTCCGCTTTCTTGCACGATACGTATTTTGGTCGGTAAAAATTCATTATATAATCTCCCGAAGGTTTTGACTCTCATATCACGCAATTATCCTCTGTTTGTGTTTCGAGCTGTTCCTGCTGCAGATTAGAGCAAGATGTCTTCTCAAGAGTCAGTCGGGGAGAGCCGGGTGTCTCATCCGGCATCGAGATCAAGGACGAACAGCAATGCTGACCACTTTGGGCCAGCAACAGAGGAAGAGATGGAGGCTGATTTGAAGACGATAGATGCCATGGAGGAGGATCAAGAAGTCACTTCTCGCTTCCGAGCTGGATTCACAATGGGGGAACTACAGAGCTCGGCTATTCCAAACTCGGTTATCCCTTCCAATGTTAGATGTCTTTCTTATGAAAATATGAAGAAGAATGCCACTTGTTCTCCCGCAGCTATGCAACACCCTTGGGTGCAAGGATCTTTGGCCGTTACAGGAAAGCTTCGAAAGGAAATAATGAACCTCAAGCAGCAAGTCAATAAGCTCGAGGAGGAGAATCGTATCCTGAGGGGCATCATCACCAAGAATATCACATCACCATCCCTGAAAAAGGAGACATAATCACATGGGTACGGGCACTCCCCTTGGCAACTGCCAAGCTTGGGGGAGGTGCCCCGGTATCATATCACCATCACATCTCTATCTTTACCTTTTTCTTAGTTCGATCCTTTTAGTAATATCTTGATCTAGTAGAATAAAGTTTTGGTATGATCTAGTTTTGAGTTTTGCTTTATGACCCCTCTATGTAATCGAGTCTGTGGGTTATATAATAAAGATTAGTGTTGAGTCAAGGGCTTGATTATCTTGCTATGATCTTGAGGGAATAAAAGAAAAGAGAAAAGAATAAAAAGAAACAAAGAGATCATATTGATCTTATGGAGAGTAATGACTTCACATAGAAAGAGTATGATGATTAAAAGTTGTTGAGAGTTGTCAAACATAGTTGTGGTCATCGTTGCAATTAATAGGAAGTAATAAAGAAAGAGAGGTTTCATATATAAATATACTATCTTGGACATCTTTTATGATTGGGAGCACTCATTAAAATATGACATGCTAAAGAGTTGATGTTGGACAAGGAAGACAACGTAATGGATTATGTTTTCTTATATCTGAGATAAAATATATTGTCATGGATCATCCAACATGTTGAGCTTGCCTTTCCCCCTCATGCTAGCCAAATTCTCTGCACCAAGTAGAGATACTACTTGTGCTTCCAAATACCCTTAAACCAGTTTTGCCATGAGAGTCCACCATATCTACCTATGGATTGAGTAAGATCCTTAAAGTAAGTTGTCATCGGTGCAAGCAATAAAAAATGCTCTCTAAATATGTATGATTGATTGGTGTGGAGGAAATAAGCTTTATACGATCTTGTGATGTGGAAGAAATAAAAGCGACGGACTGCATAATAAAGGTCTATATCACAAGTGGCAATATAAAGTGACGTTCTTTCGCATTAAGATTTTGTGCATCCAACCCTGAAAGCACATGGCAACCTTTGCTTCCCTCTGCGAAGGGCCTATCTTTTATTATTATCTTCAACCTTATGCAAGAGTCATGGTGATCTTCACCTTTCCTTTTTACATTTTATCCTTTGGCAAGCACAGGATGTTGGAAAGATCCTGATATATATATCTAATTGGATGTAGGTTAGCATGAACTATTATTGTTGACATTACCCTTGAGGTAAGAGGTTGGGAGGCAAAACTATAAGCTCCTATCTTTCTTTGTGTCCGATTAAAACTCCATAACCACAAGTATTGCGCGAGTGTTAGCAATTGTGAAAGGCTAAATGATAGTTGAGTATGTGGACTTGCTAAAAAGCTCTGACATAGACTCTTTCTGATGTTATGATAAATTGCAATTGCTTCAATGACTGAGATTATAGTTTGTTAGTTCTCAATAAAGTTTCTAATTCATACTTTGCATTGTGAATAGATTATTACTTGAGCATAAGAAATCATATGACAATATCCATATATGTTGTTGTTATAAGATTAACCATGATGCCCTCATGTCCGTATTTTATTTTATCGACACCTCTACCTCTAAACATGTGGACATATTTATCGTTATCGGCTTCCGCTTGAGGACAAGCGAGGTCTAATCTTGGGGGAGTTGATACGTCCATTTTGCATCATGCTTTTATATCGATATTTATTGCGTTATGGGTTGTTATCACACATTATGTCACAATACTTATGCCTGTTCTCTATTATTTTACAAGGTTTACATAAGGAGGGAGAATGCCGGCAGCTAGAATTCTGGGCTGGAAAAGGAGCAAATATTAGAGACCTATTCTGCACAACTCCAAAAGTCCTGAAACTCCACGAAAGTTGTTTTTGGAAATAATAAAAAATACTGAGCGGAAGAAATACCAGAGGGGGCCCACACCCTGGCCACGAGGGTGGGGGGCACGCCCTACCCCCTGCCTCGTGGGCCCCCTGTTGGCCCTCCGGTGCCCATCTTCTGCTATATGAAGTCTTTCGTCCGAAGAAAAATCATAAGCAAGCTTTCGGCCGCCGCCACGAGGCGGAACCTTGGCGGAACCAATCTAGGGCTCCGGCAGAACTGTTGTGCCGGGGACACTTCCCTCCGGGAGTGGGAAATCATCGCCATCGTCATCACCAACGCTCCTCTCATCGGGAGAGGGCTAATCTCCATCAACATCTTCACCAGCACCATCTCCTCTCAAACCCTAGTTCATCTCTTGTATCCAATTCTTGTCTCCAAGTCTGGGATTGGTACCTGTAGGTTGCTAGTAGTGTTGATTACTCCTTGTAGTTGATGCTAGTTGGTTTATTTGGTGGAAGATCATATGTTCAGATCCTTTATGCATATTAATACTCCTCTGATTATGAACATGAATATGCTTTGTGAGTAGTTACGTTTGTTCCTGAGGACATGGGAGAAGTCTTGCTATTAGTAGTCATGTGAATTTGGTATTCGTTCGATATTTTGATGAGATGTATGTTGTCTTTCCTCTAGTGGTGTTATGTGAACGTCGACTACATGACACTTCACCATTGTTTGGGCCTAGAGGAAGGCATTGGGAAGTAATAAGTAGATGATGGGTTGCTAGAGTGACAGAAGCTTAAACCATAGTTTATGCGTTGTTTCGTAAGGGGCTGATTTGGATCCATATGTTTCATGCTATGGTTAGGTTTACCTTAATACTTCTTTTGTAGTTGCGGATGCTTGCAATAGGAGTTAATCATAAGTGGGATGCTTGTCCAAGTAAGGACAGCACCCAAGCACGGTCCACCCACATATCAAATTATCAAAGTACCGAACGCGAATCATATGAACGTGATGAAAACTAGCTTGACGATAATTCCCATGTGTCCTCGGGAGCACTTTTCTCGATATAAGAGTTTGTCTAGGCTTGTCCTTTGCTACAAAAAGGATTGGGCCACCTTGCTGCACTTTATTTACCTCTGTTAGTTGTTGCTCGTTACAAATTATCTTATCACAAAACTATTTCTTACCTATAATTTCAGTGCTTGCAGAGAATACCTTGCTGAAAACCGCTTGTCATTTCCTTCTCCTCGTTCGGTTCGACACTCTTACTTATCGAAAGGACTACGATAGATCCCCTATACTCGTGGGTCATCATAATGCCACTAGTAAAATGTAGCAGTCGCACTGTTAAAAGTAAGGACACGTTAAACCAATGTTGTTTTCAATGTAATGCCTCCAGTAATATGAATCAATGGCACTTTTTTTCATGTCCTGCTAAATTTCCCATTAAGATAAGTTGCTTCTTTTCGTTAGAGATGCAACTGTCCTGGTCCGCCTACTCTCCAGGAGCTTCACGGCCAACCTTGATGTTGCTCAATTTTATTGCAACTAATGAAGAAGCTCTGTGGGTTTCGTTTTCTGATGGAAATGGAACCGGTGCTGGAGCCCTTTTCTTAAAAAAGAAGAAGAAGAAGAAGCTGCTAGCTCATGGGACATTGCTTCATTTTAGGTGAACTGCACCAAAAGGTCCCATAAATTGAATCATCCATGTTGGTGACTGGTGTCATGCCTTCTACGATGGCGTTGACTGCAGATATGGTTCCCATCACGAGGTATGTTCCTTTTTGGTCTGACCGTTTGCCAAAGATCCTGCATGTTGATCCTGCTCTTGTGCTACTGTTCTTGGCACTGCCATGATAAAGCAGTAATGTTATTATTTTGCACCTTAATCTAGTGGCACACTATTAATTTGAGGCAATGTTTTGGCACCGCTAGTGCCACTTTTTTTATATATCGAAAGAGGGGGTTCCCTCCGATTTCATGAAAGAAACCCAACCATAGAGAACCATTATTCGACAACATCTCAGTGTAAACGGGCAGTTATGCAACTACTACTAGAATGGACTAAGTACTAGCAGGAGACAAGTTCGCCACATAAACTAGGCAGGTAGGGGGACGCAGCACCAGCTCGACCAAGTTTGGATTACAACCCAAATGCTACCACAGAAATATTAGGGGGAAGATAGGGACTGAAAGAGCCAGCTTCAGCATCCCAGTCTAAGCACCCCCGGCCTTCATCCTTGCGACGCACGGTACACCTCATTTGCCACCTGCTCGACCCTAGTGTCACTGATAAAATGAAGTAATAATACAGTTAAAATAGAGCGAGTGTCCTCTCTATCATTTCATTTCCAATGTAGATAAAGAAAGTGCTTCTCTTTGTTAATGTATGTTTCATCAACTAGTCCCATTGTTAATGTTTAAGCATTTATGCAAACTGGGGTGCTTAATTTTAGTTGATCTGCACACAAATAGAGATTTGAATGTCTCAAGGCCCCTCCTTGTACTACCGCTGTACACTGATGTTCATCACTGGCAGAAGGTGTATCGGGGAGACTTGGGTCGATTTCCAGTATGATGTAATATTTTCTTCTGTTTATTAGTGTATGTTTCATCAACTAGTGCCACTATAATGTAATCACACCTTTTCATTATCTGTGCAAACAGGGTTATTCAGCTGCATTTTGGTGGAACTGCACAAATGTACGGATGGAACCGGCATATATGCAGAGTGCTAGGTGCCAAGTAAAAATTACCGACACCAACCCTGCTCCATCTAAGCATTGGCATCCACCACCATTAGTGGGATGTGTGGCGCTCACTGTGGACGGATCTTTCTCGGCAGCAAATCCTCTAACCAAATACTAGTAGCTTAGACTTAAAAAAAATACCAGTAGCTTATATTGGCAGTTTTCTAGGGGTGTACTCTTTTCTGAAAGAAGCACCAATCTATTTTTCTTTATTTGTACACAGTGTCACAACTTTGACCCAAAGGTCCAGAGCTATTTTAGGGTGATTGGCGTAGTACTCGGAGACTGATTGTAAGCATGATTTTTATTAGTTCTCACACTAATTGTAAGCATGAGCAGATGGAAGATTAGGTTAGTGCGAAGCTTACCTTAAACCCAACCGACACCGTTGAAACGAGGCGAGCGTCGAGGGAACCGTGGAGAACGGCAGGGAAGCGACGTCGCGCCATCCGGACTCCTCTTGCGGTCGGAGAACGAATACTCCTGTGGCTCCGGCTGGCTCTGCACCCTCACGAACGACACACCGTACTCGATCGATTCGTTATCCTCTGGGTGCTCGACCTTCGACCTGTACGCCCACCACCTCCGCCTGACTTTCGCCTCGGGCGAATCTGTCTACTCCATCGCCCGGAGGAGATAATCAATGAACTCGAAGGCTGCGGCGTGACTGCCGCCGAGGAGTACATCGCCGCCCTCATCGCCATCGTCTCGCCCTTTCGCATACATTGCCACATGGCCATCACCGTCCTCGAAATCTCCCACTCATTGTCAAACCAAGTAAGGATCTCCTTCAACCTGGCTAACTTTGCCTGGTCGCCACCGACGATCTCTTAGATTCGCTGCTGCATCCCCTCCTTAGATGTCCTTATGGGTGGTCCGGTGCTAGCTTTGGAAGATGGGAGGAGAGACGGTGGTCTTGCAATAGAGAAGAGGGAGAGGCGAGACGGTGGTTTGGAATGGAGATGATGGAGAGGAGAGGTTCCCCTACCTTTTGGTCGCTGACAGGTGGGCCCCGCGCTTGGTGGGACCCATGTGTCAGTGTCTCAATGGCAGGATGGGCTACGTCAGGGGATCCTCGTCCGAGGAGAGAGGATGTGGTTTTGCAATGGAGAAGAGGAAGAGGCGAGACAGTGGTTTTGGAATGGAGATGATGGAGAGGAGAGGAGCACCACAACAAAAACCCACATACACCAACACATATGTACCAACGGAACTAGGATAAGTGTTGTTTGATTCAATCTCCCACCTCCCCACTCAGCGTTCCCCTAAGAAAAAAACCCCTCCCCACTCAGCGCTAACGTGCCCGTTCCCTGAGGAAAAACTAACCTCACCTTGCCCACCTCTACCTTATTATCCTAAAAAGTCAATTTTTCCTATCCCATCCCCCCCCCCCCCCCCCCCCCCCCCCCCCCCCCCCTACCGATTCCTCTCTCACCCGAGATCCATGGTGACGACGTCGCTGCCGCGATCTCCAATTCGGCCTAGCTCCAGTGTTCTCCTGCGCCGTTACTCGCTGGCCCCATCGCCCTGGCTCCCATTGAGTGCTTCCTCTGATCCTCCGCCGCCGTGACATCCTGCACGCCCCTGTGCCCCTGCAGCAACCCTAACACCGACGTGTCTCCTGCTCCTCTGGTTTTTGCCGGTTCACCAACACATGCGTCTTCGCGCATGCAGCTGCTGCCACGGGCTCGACGGTGCTGCTCTGCCTCTGCTACCTCAACTGCGACGCCGATGGTTCAGTGAGTCACCCCTCCTCTCTGCTCTTATCTCTCTGGTCCTTTCTGGCGTGGCTACCTAAAGTTTTGCCGTCGTGGCGTTGTAGATCACGGCTGGATACAACAACAACCGCGGCCACTCTCAACATGGTGGCTTCCATTATTCTGTTTGGGATTTGGTGCCCCAGATTCTTAAACGTTCCACTTGTGCATGGGTGACAATTAGGTACGAGATTGGACAGCATGTTTGTCCCATTCCTATTCAACTAGTCAGTGCATATTTATACTGCTGTACTTAAGTTATGGCTAGCGATCCTCTTTTTTTTGTTGGAGGAAATCTGAACCTCTAATTTTGTTATGCACGTTTTTGCTGGTGATCCTCTGCTTTAGTTGTTCAGAACATATTGTTGTTTGCACCTATAATATTCGTAGGTAGCCATGCCACTCCAGAACAAAATAATTATTTTTCTTCAGATGACTATTCACTAGTCTTGTTTTGATATCAATGTTTGCATCCTACGAGGTTTATTGGGAGGGAATCTAGTTCTATGTGGAAATAGGAGTTATTGCGCATTTGTTTATTCACTACGTTCGCAAAACCTTCCGTTGTCAAGGAGGCATCAGTAATATTAACCATGAGTATATATGTAAATCTGATTCATTTGAACTATTTTGTTTAACTTGAGGTCCTTCTAAATACTGAAAATCTTTCTATTTATTTGAATGTTATGATGAATTGCAATCTTTTTTACTCTCTCCGATTCATGTTACTTGAAGCTCAAATGGATGTATCTAGAACTGAAATACATCTATATACATCCGTTTAAGCGACAAGTAATAAGGATTAGAGGGAGTAGTTCATTAGGATGCATCACAAAAAATGCTTCGTGAGATGCCACCCTACATCTTTAATTCTCTCTAGTATTTGAAATTTAAGTTGTTACTTAGTGTACTATGGTCTTGCAGGTTTACACTTATAGTATAAAATGCTACTTGACGTAATGAGGTTGAGCATTTGCGTGAGTGCCGCAACTTGGGAAGATACATATGACCGGCAATGATGGCAGCATGTTAATGGCATCATGTAGGTGTGGTGTTCGATCCCTTCTTTCTTTGTGTGTGTGTGTGTGGCGTGTATATATGGATTCGTCTTAATATGCCATGTTAATTGTTCATTTAGATTGATCTCTTTTCCAGCACGTTTATCCCATATATTTGATATCTCTCTCCCAGCAGGTAATTTCATCTTGTAATTTGCGTAAATGTTTGTTCGTATTGTGCAGTGGTAATCTATTTTATTTCTCAAGAATATTAACTATTGTTGCGTATGATTGCAGGATAATGCATTATGACAATCGCTCTGTGCCTCTGCCTATTCTTACACTCTGACTTCGGAAGTATAAACCGATGCGTAGGTAAGATCCAAAGTAAACTGGAGCCTTTTCTAATTTTGATATTGTTTTAATACAAATTATGATGTAGATCAGACTCCATTGATCTCTTTGTTATAGACAAACATGCACCAGTACACATAACACAGCAACACCATAGGAAGTTCCAGGACTTTTTAGTGTATTTTCAGAGATAGGGTGTATATGAACTTGTTAAATCAGCACACCGTTCCATATGCTTGCTAGCAGGTATTGGTTCCTAAGTGAGAACATGCATTCCTTTCAAGAAGGTGTTTGCCTAACAACCCTAACTTGATCTCAACTATTTCTGTTGGATCTTTTACCTATTGTACAAATATCTTTCTGTCATCAGGTTCATAAGCTGAATAGAACGTGATGCGACATGATCCTGGAGTACAAGAGATACAAACTTAGGCCAGTCTTGATTTTAGCCTATTGTTGTGATAATTCTATAGAGTTTTTATTTCTAAGAAAAGCTTGTGAAGAGGAGATAAAAGGATATGATAAGAACAAATGTTACTAAGCTGTTAACTAAAATCTGGTGCTAAGATATCTTAGTATGAAGGTTGCTATACTTACATCAACCCTTCATTTAAATATAATTTAATCATGAGTTGTGCAGTCAACCATATGCCAGTACAGAACAAGTAACATGTGTATAGCTTGTTTGATTTCATTAGTATTTCTCCTACTAATTCTTACCGTGTCTTCTCTGAATTTTTTATATTATCCTCTCTTCATAGTGATATGCACGCACATGAGCATGATAGCTTAAGATGGATAATTATACCGTGATCCTAAAGTCTACGTTTGCTTATCTATGTATAAATGTAAACATGACCCAGTATTGACAAGCATAAGGTGTGTCTAAATTTATTATTTCTTCCACACTTGGCACAATCTGACAGCCAATTGCAATTGACATTATTAATTGAATATGTTGTCGTGCATTCGTTGTAGCAAGTTTACAAGAATATAGCTTCAACTAATTTTATTTCCTTTCATGTTTTTCTTTTGCTTATGTTTTCTGAAACTAAATTTATTGTCCAAGGTAGTATACTTAACTATTCGTATTTACTTCATTGCTAGCAGAAAGACCAAGAACGTGCAATTTATTAGAGCTGGAACTGGCAGAACCTATCATCAGGATATGGAGTTACAGATGCCAAGAGAAGCTGATCATTTTGGTTTCAGTTAATGAAGGGTGAACATGTCAGTGTAGATGCTCATGTGATGAGCTTAGGTTTTTGTTTTCCGGAATGAAGCTGCGATTTGTTTCCTTGTACAATGCACATGTTCTTGTTAAACACATGTGTACAAGCTGAAGGTACAATTTGTTGTCAACAATTCCGTTCTGATGGGCAATACTTAGAGCAGAGCATATATATACACATATGTATTATTTTGATGGTGTTCTTTGTAAACCAACATTGTTGATCTAATATACGATGTCTTTCTTACTATGTTGCATCTCCTGTACAGTAGCAACATTGGCCTAATAATGTATGTAGCAACTGCTTCCAGAGTTGCAATGATATGTTTTCTCCATTTTAAAATCTGTTTGTGCAGGGTAATCACCAACGCATATGAAGTGTTGCGGCGGCTATAGTTTATACGTTGCTATACTTGCAACGCTTATACACATTAGTTACCAGCGCATGTTTATACGTTGTTGTAGACCCTACCAACGCCACCAACGGCAACGCATACAAATCCGTTGGTGTAGAGCTTACCAACGCTTATATGGGCATTTGGCAACGTATTGATGCGTTGCTGTAGGGGGGTTCTTGTTGTAGTGGAGGTGGTTTTTGCAATGGAGAAGAGGGAGAGGAGTGTGCGGCAGCGATTTAGGATTGGACGAGAGGGCCGGCACGCTGTGACTGGATCAAAATCAAAATCAATTTACCCTTCAATTAAGAAAGCGACCCCACATTAACTAGTCTCCCTTTTATTCTGGGTCATAATTGACCATGATTTTCGCAAATAAAATATATGTTATACGTTGCAAAAATAATATAATTTGAAAGTACATTCAGATACGAACCAAACGATACAATTTTTGGTGACATGCATTCACATTTTGCTTGTCAAATACAGTACGTGGTCAAACTTTGACCCAAAATACGCAAAACAAAAAAATACTTCCAAGACCAGCGCCGCTCTTCCGCTCTTCTCCTATTAAACCACCGCCACTCCTCTCCCGTTCTAAACCAAAACCAGCGCCGCTCCTCTCCTCTTCCATTTCGAAACCACCGCCCCTCCTCTCCCGTTCCAATCCAAAACCAGCGTCGCTCCTCTCCCGTTCTAAACCAAAACCAGCGCTGCTCCTCTCCTCTTCCATTCAAAAACCACCGCCGGCGAGTGAAGGTGTTGTGGAGAAGTAGATCGATGGAGGAGTACAACCGATATGTGAGGATCGCAGACGGCGACCCTGTGAAGCTAGCTAGGATGTTGGAGATACAGTCTTGGTTTGACAATAAGGACCAACTAGCGGCGACGGCGACATCCATGGCCAAATATCTGCAACAGAGCGAAAAGGCGGCGACGGAGGGAGTCACGCGGGAGTACATAGAGCTGCTCCTCTGGGCCATGGAGCAAACAGATTCACCGAATCCGATCGTGAGGGAGCGGTGGTGGGAGTATCGATCCCAGATGGAGCATCCACCAGAGATTGAAGGATCGAGCATCTACAGGGTGCCGTTTGTGAGGGTGACGTGCCAGAGCGAGCCGGTGGAGTCTTCGTCGACCGAACCCAACAGCAAGAGGAGAAAAACAGTTGGCCCGACGACGCTTCCCGGCCATCCTCTCCCTCGCCGTTCACATCGTCTCACGGGGCGGCTGTCTGCCGCTGAGGAATAGGAGGGATTTGCCCCCCCTAGACCAAAAGTCGGGTAGGTTGTGAATTGCCAGGAGGAGCTTAGGGTTGTTAGTATTTGCAGGTTGTGAATTGTGTTTTGTGTTGTGTATTTTGAGAGTACTTTCAGATATGAATGTCTTTTGAATTTCATATTTGCAGTATTGAGCATATGAAGTATTTTATGAATTCTAGAGATCTATTTTTAGCACTTAAAAAAATGTAGTTTCATAGGAGTATAAAAGTGCAGACAATGTGATTCTCAGAGAAGAAACTGCAAGTTTCAGTTTGAGATAAGAAACTCCAAGTTCAGTTTTAGATAAGAAACTGCAACTTTCAGAGGCAGAGCATTTATATTAACACGGCCTTTTCAAACAATGTTAACATCATGCTGGAAGTTTTATTCATGGTCGAAACTGGAACTACCAGCCAGTTAACATCATGCTGATCAACATTCATGCATAGCACATCTTCATATGATGCACAGTCAAAAAGATATGCTATTTTCAAAATGCCCACACAATGTCGAGTGTGCGAAAAACAAAGAAAACGAGGGATGAAGTTTTGACAAGTGTAGGACGTGGTGTGCGTAGATGAAAATTGGGACCCACATGTCAATAAAGGCAGAGGCAAAAAATTTGGAGATATTTTCTCTGCACAGGTGGAATCGAACCCGGGCGGAACAGCTGCTCCGTCTAGGCTTTCTTTTTTAACATGCGCAGCCCACAACCTCGGATGGGAGGTCCATAAGGCTGTTTGTATTTTCTTGAGGGCCGTCATGTATCGACGGGCCTATGGACCTCCCATCCGATGTTTTATTTTTTCTGAAACATCGGCAGCCCAATTTATGTATTTTTTTTGAAGAAAACGCAGAGGTCTGTTCTATTTTTCTATATAAGAATAGGAACGCCCGGTCCAACTTATGTTTCCCTTCTAACTATATTATATATATTTAAATTATTTTATATGTTATTATATATTATTGTTATTGTCATCATATATTTAACAGATACTTACATATGTAAGAAAACAATATCCCACATCTTGTTAACTTATAAAAATAATTCCTTAACAATAAAATTCTGGAATTTTTTTGGCAACGAAAATCCTGGTGATTGTGTACAAAAGCGTGGTAAGATTTAAGGACCAATGTAATAATAAATCAGTTATTATTTAAATAAATATATATATAACAAAATGCTCAGCACCTGTTTATTTTTTGATAACATTGCTTCGCCCACCCCAACATTATAATTAGAATCACCCCAGCAAAATCGTGTATTTCGAGAAAGTGCAAATGGCCTGTAATTTTTTAGGAAAAACATAAATGGGTCGCATGGACGCTACATTATTTGTTCACCCAGCCCAGCTAATGGACTGTAATTCAAAAAAAAGAGATCAAATGGACTGTAAATTTTACCCCGAAAAAAAAGACTGTAAATTCAATGGGTTGAATACGTGCCACATTTTTGGAGGCTGAAATGTGGGCCAATAGGCCGAAGCCAATGCAAGTCGTTGTCAACTTAGTCAACAAATGATTCTGACATCGTTACCCGTTGGATTTACATCCAACGACCGGCATCCATCTTCAATCTCTCGTCTTCTTCCTCCAGCACTGCCGGGACCACCTGCTCCCGCCTCCTGCTGCTAGCAGCTCTGCTTAGCATGCTTCGCTGTGAAGCGCTACTCCACCGTTGGCCAGGCCATCCCTCCACCCATCCACACCTCCTGTTCTTCTCCATCGACTGCCGAACCACACCGCACCAGAACCAGTTAACCCTCGTACACCTCTCCGTCTGCGACTCTACTCCCGCGTCTTCCCATCTCCGGCTCGTTGCTGTCCGGGGTCTCGCCATCGTCCACCACCTTGGATGCGCTCGGCGCGGAGTGGTCAGCGTGGTCAACGAACGACACCATCAGAAGTAGACTATGCGTGGAGAGGCTGACAGCTGGGTCCATGGCCGCACGCAAGGAAATGCCTCCTTATTACGTGCAAAATAATGATTCCTCCACCTGACAGCTGGGACCTACCGGAAGGGCCTCTGTATTTCGCGAAAAAACGTTCCCACCGCTGATAGGTCGGACCCACCAGCTATATCTTCGCACGCAAGGAAGTGCCTCCTTATTACGCACAAAAAAATGAATACTCCCCCTGCTAGTTGGGACCCACCTTGGTGGGAGGCTGACTTGTGGGCCTACTAAGTTGACGGGTACGGAGTGCTTTGTCAACTTAGTCAATATGAACGATTCTAGCTCCAGTGACCGTACGATGTCCATCCAACGGCCGTAGTGCTTCTTCAACCTCTGGTCTTGTTGCTCCGGCCGCCCAAAGCAACGCCGGTCGTGCCGCATGCTCCTACCTCCCATGGCCGGTTGTGCTGCCACGGAGGCCTCATCGCCCCATACTATTCCCACCGCTAGCCAGGCCATCCCTCTACTCACCCACACCCCTTGTTATTCTGCGGCGACGGCAGCCTCACACCGCAGCGAACCAGTGAACCCTCGTACTCCTCTACCCGTGGGCATCCACTGTCGCGTCTTCCCCGGCTCCGCGTCGTCCCCTTCCTAGGCATCGCCGTCGTCCACCGCCCTGGTGCTCTCGGCGCGGCGTGGTCAACGTTGTCAAGGAACGGCTTCCATCGGACGTGGACTTTACGTGGAGAGGCTGACAGCCGGGTCCACAGCCGCAGCAAGGAAGTGCCTCCTTATTACGCGCAAAATAATTATTCCTCCACCTGACAGCGGGGACCCACCGGACGGGCCACCGTATTTTGCAAAAAAAATGTTTTCCCCTGACTGCTGGGACCCACCAGCTACATCTTCGCACGTAAGGAAGTGCGTCCGGGCAAAAAAAACGATTCGCCCCCCTGACTGCTGGGACCCACCAGCTACATCTTCGTAAGCAAGGAAGTGCGTGACAGTCGGGACCCACCTGGTTGAAGCATACATAGCGTTGTCATTCTGGTCGCGAACGTGTACGTACATACTGGTCGATGTAGAGGCGCGCACGTGTCGTAGTAGAGGCGCGCACATAGCATGTACACGTACGTACAACGGCCAGTGTGCAAGAAAGAAAATACGACCATGTACGTACATATGGGCAGGGTCTCGAACGCCTACTCGCGCATACGTACGGCCAGGGCTCGTGTACATGGCTGGGTCGGAACGGAGAAACATCATCGTCGTCATGTTCATGGGGAGCCAACCGGCTGGGTCAGAACGGAATGCGTCGTCGTGTTCATCGGGAGGGCTTGGATAGAACATCCGATGGAAACGAGGCCTGGCGTACCGCAGAACGGAGGAAACGGCCTTGTGTTCGACCGGCCACGTTCGAAACGGGATCCTGGTCATCAGGAGGGGTCTGGCGTACCGCAAAACGGAGGAAACAGACCTCCTACGGTCGAAACGGGGGTCCTGTTGATCGGGAGGGGTGTGGCGTACCGCAAAATAGAGGAAACAGACTTGTGTTGGAGCGCTACGGTCGAAACGGGGGTCCTGTTCATCGGGAGGGGTGTGGCGTACCGCAAAACAGGACTCCACGGGATACTGTTCATCTCCACCGTCGACCCCCTCCAGCCTCCACGGGCTACTGTTCATCCATCGCCGACCTCCTCTAGCCTCCACCTGCGACTGTTCATCCACGGGCTCCTGTTCATCCAGCCTCCACCGCGCGCTACTCCATCGGCTACTGCTCAACCAGCCCTCTCCACGGGCTCCTGTTCAACCACCCCTCCACGGGCTACTGTTCATCCTGCCCTCCACCGTCTACTGTTCATCCTGCCCTCCACGGGGTGGTCCTGTTCATCTTGCCCTCCACGGGGTCCTGTTCATCCAGCCCCAACCGGCTCGAACGATCGGGGTCCTGTTTATCCAGAGGCAACGCCACGGGGTCCTGTTCATCCACCCCCACCGGGAACTATTCATCCAAACCACCCCCCTCCCGCAGCGCTCACTGTTCATCCACAGGCAGCATCGATTGGCTTCAGTTAGCAGCAGTAGCGAAGGAATCGCTCGATCGGGTTCAGTTAACAGCCATCGATCGATCGCTCGGGTTCAGTAACGTGTAGCCTGCAGTGCAATCACTCGGGTTCAGTTGGAGCCCAATGCCTCGCTCGGCTTCAGTTAGAGCCCAACACCTCGCACACACGCGCGTACGTACGAGAGAAACGCGCATCGCTCGGCCCAAGACCACCCACCGTAACCGGGGACTCCCCTATATTTTCTGCGCCCTCGCTTCTACCACGGTTTTTTCCGTCATGGACGACCCAAAGAATGTCATACAGCTGCGTCTCCGGCCCGCCGAGGACGAAAAGCCCATTTTCTGTCATGACTTTTTGTCATAGAAGTAAGACCCCACCACATCTATGATGATACCGGGTTTTGTCACAATTATCGTCATAGAAGTGTCATAAGTATGACAGAAAAGATTTTTGTTCGGCCCAAAATGTCACGGATGTGTCTTTTTTTTGTAGTGCTTCGTCATCACCAACCCTTCTCCATCGCCAATTCCATTATGCTCCCCACCGGGAGTGAGTAATTCCTTCGTAGGCTCGCTAGTCGGTGAGGAGTTAGATGAGATTCATCATGTAATCGAGTTAGTTTTGTTAGGGCTTGATCCCTAGTATCCACTATGTTCTAAGATGGATGTTGCTATGACTTTGCTATGCTTAATGCTTGTCACTTTGGGCCCGGGTGCCATGAACTCAGATCTGAACCATTTATGTTACCATCATTATATCCATGTTCTAGATCCGATCTTGCAAGTTATAGTCACCTACTACGTGTTATGATCCGGCAACCCCGAGTGACAATAGTCGGGACCACTCCCGGTGATGACCGTAGTTTGAGGAGTTCAACTATTCACCGTGTGTTAATGCTTTGTTCCGGTTCTCTATTAAAAGGAGGACTTAAAATCCCTTAGTTTCCAATATGGACACCGCTGCCACGGGAGGGTAGGACAAAAGATGTCGTGCAAGTTCTTTCCATAAGCACGTATAACTATTTACGGAATACATGCCTACATTATATTAATGAACTGGAGCTAGTGCCGTATCGCCCTAGGTTATAACTGTCACATGATGAATATCATCCAACAAGTCACCGATCCAATGCCTACGAATTTATCCTATATTGTTTCTGCTAAGTTACTACTGCTATCGTTACTGTTGCACTTGCTACAAAACTATTGCTATCACTGTTACTGTTACCATTGCTACTATCACTATTATCAAAACGATCATATTACTTTGCTACTGATTACTTGCTGCAGATAATTAATCTCCAGGTGTGGTTGAATTGACAACTCAGCTGCTAATACCTTCAAATATTCTTTTGCTCCCCTTGCGTCGAATCTATAAATTTGGGTTGAATACTGTAGCATCGAAAACTGTTGCGATCCCCTGTACTTGTGGGTTATCAAGACCTTTTTCTGGCGCCGTGGCCGGGGAGCATAGCTATATTTGTTGAGTCACTTGGGATTATTATTATTTTATCACTATGAAGAATATGAAGGATGCAAAGACTAAGATTTATCCCTCTAAGACGAGGGGAGGTAAGTAACTGCCATCCAGTTCTGCTTTAGATTCACCTTCTCTTATAAGTAAACTTGCAACACCCACAAATGCTATCAATTCCTATATGTCGCAAGTTATTGATGATGCTACTTCAACTCTGAATGATGCTCATGATGATGCTAGTACCTTGCATGATGATGATGTGCCACTTGGTGAATTTCTTGATGGATAAATTGCTAGAGTAATACAACATGATGTTGTTGATCTAATGATGAGCTTGAAACTGAAACTCCTGAAACACCTGCTAGAACTAGCCTTCCTAGATATGAATTGCCTAAGGTACCGGAAGGTTATGTTATGAATGAGGAGACAAATAGAGATATTCTTGCTTGTAGGGATAGAGATGGTCTAGAGAAATTACTATGCAAGTATAAAGAAAAATCTCTGAATGCTAGAATGAAATATGATCCTAAGTTTGCTACTTCACCAATCTTTATCGATGATAAGGATTATGAATTCTCTGTCGACCCAGAGTTAATTTCTTTGGTTGAATCTGATCCTTTCCATGGTTATGAAACTGAAACTGTTGTGGCATATCTTACTAAGTTGAATGACATATCCACCCTTTTTACTCATGATGAGAAAACTCACTATTATTTTATTCTCAAATTATTTTCGTTCTCATTAAAGGGTGATGCTAAATCTTGGTACAATACTCTTGCTCCTGGTTGTGTGCGTAATCCCCAGGATATGATTTATTACTTCTCTGAAAAATATTTTCCTGCTCATAAGAAACAAGCTGCCTTACAGGAAATATTTAACTTTGTGCAAACTAAAGGAGAGAGTCTCCCACAAGCTTGGGGGAGGCTTTGCTAGTTACTTAATTCTTTGCTCGATCATCCTCTTAAGAAAAACGGAATACTTGATATCTTCTATAATGGACTAACTGATGCTTCTAGGGACTTCCTAGATAGTTGTGCTGGTTGTGTTTTCAGGGAACAAACTATTGGACAAGCTGAAGAATTATTGAATAACATATTGAAAAATTATGATGATTGGACTCTTCCTGAACCACCGCCTAAGCCCACTCCAAAGAAGAGGGGTAATTATATCTCAGTCCTGAAGATATGCAAGAGGCAAAGAAATCTATGAAGGAAAAAGGTATTAAAGCTGAGGATGTAAATTTTTTACCTCCTATTGAAGAAATACATGGGCTTAACACACCACCACTGCCTAAGGTGGTAGAGGTAAATTCTCTAATGAAATTCAATGATAATGACAATCCTCACAATATGCACCCTAGCCAATGCCTTTATGAGTTTGAGAATTATATTACAAAACAAGATCACTTCAATGCAAATGTTATGAAACAATTGAAATATAATCCTGATATGATTGCTTGCTTGAGTGACTTGTTATTTAGAATCTCAAATGATGTTAGAGGTGTTGGAAAACATTCTTCTATGGTTCAAACTCAGTTAGAACAAGTTGCTAAATCACAAAGAGGACCGCTAGATGAAATGAACAACACCATACATGATTTTGCTGTTAGAGTTGCAACTAGAGGAGGTAAAATGACTTAGGAACCACTTTATCCTGAGGGACGCCCAAAAGGAATTGAATAGGATTCACAAAGGAACAACACCACTGCACCTATTTCTTCTAAAAAGAAGAAGAAAAAGAAAAATGATAGGACCTTGCATGCTTCTAGTGAACCTGAAATAGAAAATCTCCTGATACTGATAATGATGTTTCTATTTCTGATGTTGAAACTCAATCTGGTAATGAACATTCACCTAGTGATAATGAAAAAGATAATGCTGATGTTCATGAAGATACTCAACCAAACAATGAAAAAGAACCAGATAATGATGTTGAAATAGAACCACCTGTTGATCTTGATAACCCACAACCTAAGAATAAAAGATATGATAAAAGAGACTTCATTGCTAGAAAACATGGTAAAGAAAGAGAACCGTGGGTTCAAAAACCTATACCTTTTCCACCTAACACTACTGCAGGATGCTGCTAACGCAACACTACGATCAGAGACCCTTCGACGAAACTCTGTGCGATGCAATAATCGCAAACAGTGGTGTAAAAAAACCATCAAAAAAGGTGCAAAACATTTGCGATGAAGGATGCATCAAACACAGTTTAGATTTTAGTTGCGTGTGCGATGCAGGACATACGATTCAGTTCAATTAACTGTTCGCGATGAGGAGGAACAAAAGAAACAGGAAGCCAGATGGAGGTGTGTGCAATATACATCATACGGTTCACTCGGATGAACTGTTTTTGATTAGGCAACACAAAAGAAACGGTCAGCCAGATCAAGGTGTGTGCGATATACGGCATGCGGTTCACTCGGATGACTGTTTGCGTTGAGACAAGAGAACAGAAACGGTTCAATATATCAAGATGTGTGTGATACGCGGTAAACAGGTCTGTAATCAGAAATGTGTGTGAAGACCGATAATAACACAAACGATTGCTTCTAATAAGACGTATGTGATATGCTCTGTCTACACAACATTTATTGGCCATTGGGGGACGGGCAGTCATTCGGATACGCCATAAGGATGCGAAGAGGCATCCTATATCAGCAAGGACTAGCTGTTCCACCAGTAGCTCGAGGTCTTTGTTTTTTTAACACATGTTAAAGAAGGTCCGCCGCATGTGCGATACGTGACATATAGTTGATCCATCCGACCTGTTTGTGATGGAATAAGCCGTGTGTGTTGTGGGCAAACGCTTGCTAGTATTCAACCGTTTGCGATTGATGAGTTCATCACCGACGGGTTTTATGAACACGCCGCCATTTCCTCACCTGTTTCCTGCCACCCAACGATATTGCGCATAAACCTAGGCGGCGCGCGACGCACGGAGGCGACAAGCGCAGCCTGTAGCACATCCACCTTTTCCAAGTATGCCAACCCACCAAAGCGTCGCCTCTGCCATCATTCTCGTCGACGAGGAAAACGAGCAGGCGCAACGGCCCGTCGAGGCCGAGGCTCTCCCTGGCAATGTGATGGACGACGCCGTGATGCGCGTCATTGCCAGGGTTGAGCAGACCTTTGGCGCATGGCGCTTGAGTGCCGCGGATCAAGATAGGCATGTCAGCACCGACAGGCTGCTGCTCGCCGCACAACATGATCGATGGCGCGCCGCAGAGCAAGCTAGGCGCATCCGCGCCGATAGGCTGCAGCTCGCCGCACGGCGAGACAGTTGGAGCGCCGCAGAGCGAGAGGCGCGGCGCGCCACACATCAAGAGCGGATCCATCGGCGCGTGCCTGCTGTTGACACGGCGTCGCAGCTGGGTACACGTCCCGTCAGTACCCCCATTCCTCTCCAGGAGTGGGCAAAGGCCCTCTATGCCGTACTTGCACCAGAGGCCGGCCACGCCATACTTGCACCGGACGCCCGCCGCGCCGTTTGCATGGGTCGCGCCGTTCGCCTTGTCTGCGGCCCGCTCGATGCCAACGCACTGGTCGGTAGGCTCGACCGCCTCGTTGGCCCAGGTGTCCACCTGGGCGCAGTAGAGGAACATGGCCGTTGCATCCTCGAGCTGGTGATCTCCGATGAAATAGCCAACTTGGAGCTCAAGATCGTGCTCCAGATGTACCGCAAGCGTGTCGACCGCTTGGACGAATGCCTGCACGAGATCAGGCAGAGCCAAGAGCTACCATAGGCAAGGGCTGCTGGTCATGGTCTCATGGACGCCTTTTATTTTGTTGAGTCGTTTCGACGTGGATAGCTATGTATTCAAACCAATCATAGTATTGCTCTGTTTATTCCTCTGTTTCAATGTTTGTACTCTGTTTCCCATTCTTATATATTTTGTTTTAATGTGTGTATATACGCTTTCCATTCTATATATGTGGAGGATAACAACTAGATTCAAATTAGTATACAAAAACAGATAGAAAATGGAACTCATAATATATATATATATATATATATATATATATTAATTGTTCATTAGTTCATCACATAATATATATATAATATCATCACATATACATGATGATACTTAACTACTAGGTACAATGCATAAAATCTATTTATATATAAAAAGTAATATACGGGATAACCAGAAAATAGATAAATAGATAGAAATTACCACAAAAATTAGAAAGATCTAGCCGTTGAATCTAATATTGTCAACATTAATTAAATCTCAGCCAATAAATTTCATTAACGCTCTCCACGCCTCCTCCCTTCTTGTACGACCTGTACCTATACCCACGTCAAAAACATACCCAAGCTCCAACTCTATCGCCAAAAAAAAAAAAACTGTGATCAGTTAAAAATATATATAACCTAGCACGGCCGCCGGCGGCACCTTCTCCACAAGAATCGTCGTTGTGCCACTACCGCGTCACGTCCATGTCATGGACCAAAAGGAATTTAGCAGACCCTCCCCAGGTGGCTCGCACAGGCATGAATCCTATGGAGCTTTAGCGGCGACCCATAGAGGCAGGTACTGGATGGATTCCCCCGAGCTATCCAATGCATGTCCTTTTTTCTCCATAGCTATTTTGTTCTTTAATTAGTCCTCTAGAACCTACAGCAGTTGATGAAGCACCAAGTTTTCTTTCTTTTCAATCTGATGTTAAATCTTACATGAACGCAGTACATGCATCCGAGAAGAAACTATTGTATCATTACTACTTGAAGCACCATGTTTTCTTTCTTTTCAATCTCATGTTAAATCTTACATGAAAGCAGTACATGCATCCGAGAAGAAACTATTGTATCATTACTACTACTCCCTCCGTCCCGAAATGTAAGACGTTTTTTAATACTATGATAGTGTCAAAAGCGTCTTACATTTTGGGACGGAGGGAGTAGATTAGAGCACAGATGGACATCTACATAAACAAAAGATTTACATCCGTTGCATCAAATACATAGGGAGCTATCTTCGGCTTAGATATTTACTAGAAAGAAAGATGTCCTTCAAGATTCGTTAAGGAATTCCCGCTCCACCGATGGACCTAAACTTCCTCGAAAGAACCCTAGCGGTTCTCCTCCAAGATGTCCTGAATTTTGAAGCTCTGTCTACAAAGCGCCGGCCTGGAACAGACGTACGCCATGAACTGCATGGCCTCCATGAAGGACTGAAAACCGACTTCTCCCTTCGCAACGAAGCAGGACTCCTCGACGCGGATGTTGGACCTGACGAGCAGTCGCAGGTGTTGGACCTGATAGATCAGCAAAAAAGAACTGGGATGCCCTAGAGCGTCCACCATCTCCATTGGAATTGTGGTTGCACTATGTAGCATTAGTCCTTTTCATGAACCCCCTTTGCTCTAATTAGTAGCACATATATAAGTTCATATTTGCGTTGCCGCCCAACTAACAAGTTTAAGCTCAATTAGGCAAGGCACTTACTTTTACTTTCACTTACCAATATTGTGCTTGTAGAACATTGTACGTAATATTGAGGATTGTCCGATCAACTTCAGCCAGCAATGACACAACGTACATCATTACTTCCGTCTAGCGAAAACACCACCTCGAGCAGGTACCATCTTCTGCACGAAATCAAGCCACCTCCAGAAGGATCCATATTGGAAAACAGGTTCAAATAGTTTACCAATAGTGTACTGCAAGCATGTACTTTATAAAGCATACTGGAAATCCAAGGAACAAAAGTCATGAATGAAGCAAAAAAAGATTACAGAGAACAAACTTCTCAATAATCAGGTATTTCACTTCTCATCTTCTACATGTGTTAAATAATTGTTGTTATTTTATGAATTTCCAAAAACTGTATGCAAATGTATTCGAAAAGAAAGTATGTCCATATGTAATTACATTAGAAGATGATTCAAATAAAGACTATGAAGAAACTTCGCACATTTTAAAATACTTTAAAAGAGTGCATGAAAGAACACTTTACACATGTCAAAACTTTACATTTCCAATTTAAGAAAAACAATTGGCCTATTTTATATTCCAAACTATATGGTATAGTATCTTACCTTGCAGGCGGGACAGGACGAAAAACAAGACCATTATAGCATTGACAGTATCAGTGACGAGGTACTCTCATCAAAGAAAGAAAGTTCATATTTTTAAATGTTTGAATGGACATGCACTAGCACCTTGGTGCTACAATGCCCCATATGCATCTCTGAACAAATTAATTTTTTATTAAAGCTAGCCTAGCAAGGAAATTATGTTACTGACATTCAAAATTTAAGATGATTAGGAAAGCACCTGGAAGTAACACAAGATAGAACAAGGCAGAGCAAGTGCTAAACTACAAACTTAATCCCCTTGATTGTACTTATACAAATATATTCTAGACTCTCTAAATACTTTGAACTCCCTCCGTTCACAAATATAAGATGTTCTAACTTTTTTGTGAATCGGATGTATATAGACATGCTTTAGTGTGTTTGTTCACTCATTTCAGTCCATATGTAGTCCATATTGAATATCCAAAACATCCTATATTTTTGAATGGAGGGATTAGTAATTTGCATTGGCATACAATTGTGTTTACTTTGAGTCCATGAGAACATGGATTTAACTTATTATGTGTGCATGCAGACAAATCCACTTTGGAGACTATGAATGTTTAGTTGTGCTCATCTTAATATTTAATTATGCAAATTCTATTGATATTACATCTTCCTTTCTCATATGTACGTAGATTGTTTTTAGCATCACAAGGAATTGATAAAGGAGGCTTTTGTTTATAATGACAATAGAATCGAAAAGGAGGTTACTCAGTTTGTTATGTAGATCCGTAACATGTCTGGTCCGCATAATCATTCCTGAAAATCAGCAGGTCCTTATGATAGATGTGTGCCTCTCTAACATGCATTTTCACCTTTTGACATTCATATTCAATAAATGATTACAAATATGAGGCATCCACGGACTATAGGATTATTGGAATCTCGATTGTACCGCAAGACTAAATGGCCGAGATAGCAAATCTTGGTAGTGCTTTACGCATATTGTGCTTCAACACATCAGACATGGAGAGCGAAAAACGATTTCACTCAACTAATTAGAAATTATAAATTTTGTAGTCTAAGGTACCATCATCAATTATCTCTATGAATTTACTACAAAAGAGTTGTCCCTGCTCTCAGGCCAAGTGCATGTATACACTCATCAATACAAAACAAATGATTTGTTTCGGCATAAAAATTATTAAAAAGAGCATGTGCCACTACTTGCATACATATGAACTAGATGGGTGTGGACTTGAACGTACGCTCGGCAGAGGCCATCTCCTTCACAATGAACTAGATGGATTTTAACAGCCTTTTATATAACCAGAAGTACAAGGATATGATGTACTACTCCGCATAAGCATTGGAAACATGCATCAGCATTTGATGGAAATAGTTCAATAATACCAAACATCGACACTATATATCATTTGATACTTCAAGCCTATTCTATAGGACAATCATCCAATGGTGAGAGTATCCGAGCATCATTCTATATTATATTGCAATTAGACCTAATTTTACTATTCACTTATTAAAATCACAAATGCACTAATTACTTCCTTAATTTTGTGAATATTAATGGGCGTACGGGGCCAGACAACCACCAATTTCAATCCCAAGCCTGGAAAAAGTGGAAAGGACATAAACTAATTAACATTTTGCCTTAAGCTGTGTTACGCGTCCACAACTTACTATAATCATTTTGTAGATGGACAAGAAGTCAATCTGGATGAAAATCAACAACAACCAGTATGCAGGATAGTAACATTTGTCACTAGCAAGCAGTACCTTAAAGTATATTGGCTCAATCGTACGAAGACAAAAGAAAAGGGAGAAGAGAGATGGGGGGACCTGTACGTGGAAGAATGCAATGCCGAAGCCGGGCTGCCGCTGTTGAGGACGAAGATGATGCGTCGGAGTGCCTCGCTTGGGGACAGCATTTACGCCTACGGCTCGGCGCTTGGGGACGGACAACACCCCCAAGATCCCAAAATCGTGCAGGAGCTAAAGGGAACGAGATCCACTACTTCATCGCCTCCATGGACACATACTGGGAAGGAATCGTCGAGTTCGACGACCCCACATCCTCCATCATGCAGCTGCTATTAGGGCCCTGCTCCCGTTGACCGGCCTGGGAGATCGACGAGGCACACGGGGATCCAAACCAAGCGCCGTCCCCGCCATGAAGTGCGTGCAGGTAAGGACGAGGAGGTTGAAAACTGAGGGGGGACTTGGGGGTCATCCTCAAATGCGGTGGATCCAAGATGGCTCAGCCATTTCCATGGCTGGGAGCTCCGAGAAGACAAAGAAAACTCAACCATTTCCATGGCTGGGAGTTTCGAGAAGATAAAGAAAGAGAGAAGAAAAATGAAGGTTCATGTTGGTGGGACCCCTGAAGCCACAGTACGTGCTAATACTATAAGAGCAAGTATAATAGAGCTGAGTCAGCGGGCTATAAAGAATAAACTAGTATATTTCTGCTTAGTTGGAGGAAAGAGAAGAGGAGAGAGAAGGTAAGCGGGCTCTTCATGAAGAGCCAGCTCTAGCACGTGCTCCTAGGCACTTTGTGAGAATGAAAGATGGGCCACATAATAAAAAAGTAGTATACTCTTTTGATGTACTATTATACATGTTGGCTATAAAATGAGCTGTAGATGACATGGCACTGGCTTATAGCCAGCAGCTGGCTATACTATTAACCATGCTCTAATGCTGTGGATGGGCATGGTTTCGAGAAAACTTTGCTGAACTCTCAAAAAAAGAGAAAACTTTGCTTAGTTGAGAAGATGACCCAACGCCGGCCCTGCTTCCGGTGTAGTATGTGTTATAATTTTTTTTTGACAAATAGTACTACGTGTTATAATTTAACTCAATCAATGTCCATGAAAGAAAGAAAAATATTACCCGTTGGTGCTCCCGGGAGCGCGCGCTCCTGCACGCAAAAAAATAAATTAAAAGTGTGAAAAAATTCCAAACAAAAATTTTGGTGTATATATTTGGACATTATATGTGTGCACGTCAAGTTTCGGATAAACCCGACATTTTTTATGGCTTGTGTAAAAAGGACAAAAGGATGTCTTGAGAAAAATATTTGTTAACACCGGATTTTGTCTTTTTCGCAAGCGACACACAAGTTGTCGGTTTTTCGCGAAACAACTTTGTGAGCATGTACAATATTGAGATGTACGCGTCAAGTTTTTTTTGAATTTTTTTATAATTCAAAATATGTTTAAAACACATTTTCAAAACCAGGAGCACGTGCTCCCATGTACCAAAACGCCACTCTCACAAACCATTTTAATGAATATATAGTATACAAATTCTCTTTTACTTAATATACCAAATTCAATAAAAAATGTTCAAACATAACTGGCGAAAATTAGAGGCACACACATCAGTCTCTAATCTTCTTGGCCCTATAACAAATTAATATAGCAAATCTTACACAACATTAGCAAATATATGTAGAGAAAATGATAAAAATATAAATTGCACAGTAGGAAAATTGTGATTGCAAAAGACTCATACTTTTGAGTGTGATCAAATTTGATTCAAATCATCTTTACATAAAACAAAAAGGTATTATCCCAATAAAACTTTATAAAATTTTAGCCCGCACATCAGGAGGGCCACTTTACTAGTTGAAAACGAACAATACTAAAACTAATAATCCCTCCTGGGACCAGTATTTCGGCAACCCCTTGCCAGCAGCTCCCTGGTGCGCGGCGTCTTCCTAGTGTGGAGGCAGTACTCCGCCTCCTCCGCCTCGCAGCGCTTGACGTACCGCTCTGCCTCTTGCTGGCGGACGAGCGCGAACGATCTTGCCATTTCGTTGGGCGCCCACCGGAGCTCCTCGTCGGTGGCATGCTGAAGCTTATCGGCCCACCTCCACGCAGCGACGAGGCGCCCAGTGCCTTTGACCTTGCTCGCGAAGTACCCGTCATTGTACACCCCCTTCGCACGATGACGCGCTCGCCCCCCCCAAAGCTCTGCCGCCTCCGTTTTCCAGGCGGCATCACGGGCTTCACAGGCCGCCGGGTACCTGGCTTCCTCGTCCGCCATCTCCTTCTTGAATGCCACTTGCCTGGCTTTCTTAGCTGGCGGCAGGGACTTCCATAGACAAAGATTGTACTGGCCCCAAAACAAATCCAAAGTTGGGGGGGGGGGTCCGGTGCAACCTCGTCCGGCGGCGCGTAGGGGTCCTCGTCGCAGCTATTCGAGTGAGCGTCCTCGCAGGGCGGCAACTCCTCGTCGGCGCGTGGGCAGACTGGCGGCGCCATGGCAGAGATTTGAGAGAGAGAGAGAGAGAGGGCGAGCGAGGGGAGCATGTAGATGAGAATGCAGGCGGGACGACTTGAGCAAGGTAGTACTTAGTGGCGCCCGGAATCTAGATCGACAGGAACAGTACACATGCCGGTCGCCGGAATTTACGAGTACTATAGTTTGAATTACACACGGTTCCCGCAGCAAAATTCGTGTGTGAACATAACAGCTGATGATTTCCAATACAGAACCGTGTATGATTAATGATCCCCGCCACTCACCTACCAAACCTCGAGCCGCGGGATAGAGTGCCAATCGTGTGGGGGCCAGTTGTCTTGCTAGATCTTTACATTTTCTTTTTTGAACAGTAGATATTTACATCGTCTGATGATTTTTTAACTCGCACACAAGTACACAAAAATATGATTTTTCAAACTGTTATGATTAGCCGTTGCATGTAGATGTAGTTCAAATTTGAATTACGGTCATTAAATGGCTAGAAAATCACTTAAATGTCTTTAAAAGGTCAAATGACCCCTGAAATTTTCCAAATTTTCACACAACAGTTGTATTAGTGCACGTTTAACGTAGAAAAAATTTGAAGGCTGTAAGAGGAAGCTATCTCCCGTTCATCATCAAACATGCATTGTCCCCTCCCGGAACCACGAACCTTGTAGTGAGTTGCTCCGGTTTGTGAGGGGTGTGTGTCCAAACTTTCGTCAAATAGGCCAATTTTTTTACCACATCATCTTGGTGGCATGACATTACATCAAGCAAGGTTTCATGTTTTTCTGATCATTTTTTATTTTTTTGGAATTAAAATGCCATGGCACTCCATGCATGTGCCCATGCCGTGAGACCAATATGTTTGAAAATCCTTCTATTTTACTGCACATGGAATTAACTCGCACACAAGTACACAAATATGATTTTTCAAACCGTTATGGTTAGCCATTGCATGTAGCTGTAGTTCAAATTTGAATTACGGTCATTAAATGGCTAGAAAATCACTTAAATTTCTTTAAAAGGTCAAATGACCGCTAGAATTTTCCAAATTTTCACAGTACAGTTGTATTAGCGCACGTTAAACATAGAAAAAATTTGAAGGCCGTAAGAGGAAGCTATCTCCCGTTCGTCATCAAACATGCATTGTTCCCTCTCGGATCCACGAGCCTTCTAGTGAGTTGCTCCGGTTTGTGAGGGGTGTGTGTCCAAACTTTCGTCAAACATGCCACTTTTTTTACCACATCATCTTGGTGGCATGACATTACATCAAGCAAGGTTTCATGTTTTTCTGAACATTTTTTATTTTTACGAATTAAAATGCCATGGCACTCCATGCATACATATGCATGTGTCCATGTCGTGAGACCAATATGTTTGAAAATTCCTTCTAGTTTACTGCACATGGAATTAACTCGCACACAAGTACACAAATATGTTTTTCAAATCGTTATGGTTAGCCGTTGCATGTAGATGTAGTTCAAATTTGAATTACGGTCATTAAATGGCTAGAAAATCACTTAAATGTCTTTAAAAGGTCAAATGACCCCTAGAATTTTCCAAATTTTCACATACACCTGTAGTAGTGCACGTTAAACGTAGAAAAAATTGAAGGCCGTAAGAGGAAGCTATCTCTGATAACCCACAAGTATAGGGGATCGCAACAGTTTTCGAGGGTAGAGTATTCAACCCAAATTTATAGATTCGACACAAGGGGAGCCAAAGAATATTTGAAGGTATTAGCAGCTGAGTTGTCAATTCAACCACACTGGAGATTAATTATCTGCAGCAAAGTGATCAGTAGCAAAGTAGTTTGATAGTTTTGATAATAGTGACAGCAGCAATGGTAACGGTAACAGTGATAGTAGTAATTTTGTAGCAAGCGTAACAGTGATGATAGAAATAGTAACGCGGCAAGATCAATATAAATAAATTCGTAGGCATTGGATCGGTGACTTGTTGGATGATATTCATCATGTGACAGTTATAACCTAGGGCGATACGGCACTAGCTCCAGTTCATCAATATAATGTAGGCATGTATTCCGTAAATAGTCATGCATGCTTTATTAAAAGAACTTGCATGACATCTTTTGTCCTACCCTCCCGTGGCAGCGGGGTCCATATTGAAACTAAGGGATATTAAGGCCTCCTTTTAATAGAGAATTGGAACAAAGCATTAACACATAGTGAATACATGAACTCCTCAAACTACGGTCATCACCGGGAGTGGGCCCGGTTGTTGTCACTCCGGGGTTGCCAGATCATAACACGTAGTAGGTGACTATAACTTGCAAGGTCGGATCTAAAACATGGATATAATGATGAATTCATAAACGGTTCAGATCTGAGTTCATGGCACCCGGACCCAAAGTCATAGAAACATCAATCCAAGAACATAGTGGATACTAGGGACCAGGCCCTAACAAAACTAACTCGATTACATGATGAATCTCATCCAACTCCTCACCGACCAGCGAGCCTACAAAGGAATTACTCACTCCCGATGGGGAGCATCATGGAACTGGCGATGGAGATTAGTTGGTGATGATGAAGAACAGAGATCCCCCTCTCCGGAGCCCCAAACGGACTCCAGATCTGCCCTCCCGAGGAAGAATAGGGCTTGGTGGCGGCTCCGTCTCGAGGAACACGATAATTCTTTCTCCCTGATTTTTTTCTCCAAAAATAGGAATTTATAGTGTCAGGGTTGAGGTCTGTGGGGCCACCAGGTGGGTACAACCCACCTGGGCGTGCCAGGAGAGGGGGGCGCACCCTGGTGGGTTGTGCCCACCCAGGGGCCCCTCTCTGGTGGTTGTTGGCTCAAAAAATCCTCTTTTATTCCATAAAAAATCGTCGCAAAGTTTCGTTTCATTCCGAGAAGTTTTATTTCTGCCCAAAAACAACACCATGGTAGTTCTGCTGAAAACAGCGTTAGTCTGGGGTTAGTTTCATTCAAATCATGCAAATTAGAGTCCAAAACAAGAGGAAAAGCGTGAGAAAAAGTAGATACGTTGGAGACGTATCAACTCCCCCAAGCTTAAACCTTTGCTTGTCCTCAAGCAATTCAGTTGATAAACTGAAAGTGAGAAAGAAAACTTTTACTAACTATTTTGCTCTTGTTTTGCTTAAATATGCTTAAACAGCACCCAGGTTTTCAGCCAGCATTATATTTAACCATGTCAACAATAACATTTAAAGATTATAATGATTCATATCAATGACATAATCAGCTAGCAAGCAATAATAAGATATCTCAAACAGCAACACTTTGTCAAAACAACCATGATATAATATGACAATAGTGGTATCTCGCTAGCCCTTTCTGAGACCGCAAAACATAAATGTAGAGCACCTCCAAAGTTCAAGCAGCGACTAACCATTGTAATTCATGGTAGAAAAGATCCATTCATGATGCACCCAACATTAGCTATACACAATGCATAAATCATGACAGTTGTGCTCTACTCAGTTTCTGGCGCTTGTTTTTAGAAGGTGATGACACAACATCAAAGTAAATAGAAAGTCCCTTCGTAGAGGGAAGCAGTGATTTGCAGACGTGCCAGAGCTCAGTTTTTAAGACAGAGATAAATGATATTTTGAGACATGCACCCTTCTCATTCACTTCACGACTATCAGTTATCAACATCTTCCATGCTAAGCACGCTAGTGGCGGTTCCCAAGCGATAAAAGTAAAGGTTTACTCCCCCTCCACCATCAATCACACTCCACGGCTTGTCCGAAACAACGGGTGCCGTCCATACCAACATCAGTCCCGGGGGAGTTTTGTTTAATTATTTGTATTTTTGAGTTCGGGACTGGGAATCCCTATTACCGCCCATTTTCTCGTGTGATGGCGAGTGAATAAACACTCGACTTGAGAATAACCTGCTTAGCATGGAAGATATCAACCACCTCCTGGCGTTCCATGAACAATCCAGGCGCACAAAAAGGATAATTTTTAGAAGTTGTGGCACATGCAAATTTACTTAGGACGTCAGGGTAATACCGTATATAGGTAGGTATGGTGGACTCATCTGGAATAACTTTGGGTTCAAGGTTTTTGATGTACAAGTAGAGTTCCCACTTAGTACAGGCGAAGGCTAGCAATTAGATTGAGAAATGGCCAGCTAGAGAGCAACAACGATCATAACCAGGCATTATGCATAAGTAACATTGGACACTAGCATGAGTTGGATATGAACACCATGAACATAAATATCATAGAGGGTATGTTGGTTTTGATTCAACTACATGCATGAACATGTGCCAAGTCAAGCCACTCGAACATTCAGAGAAGGATACCATATCATCATACTACATCACAATCATTTTAACGCTATGTTGGTATCCAAGATAAATCATTATCCACTCCCAACTACTTATGCATGGCATGAGAAACTATAATCTCTAATTGTCATTGCAGACACGTTTAATCATAATGGGCTGAAGCATGGATACTCGGTTAAACATATTTACACAAACAGAACAAGTCGAGTACATACCAGTTTCTCTTTGCCACGGCCGGTTCATCGAATATTGTCATTATTGCCTTTCACTTGCATGACCGAATGATTTGAAAATAATAATAGTGCAAGAGTGCCATGGACTAAGCTGGAATCTGCAAAACATTTTATTCAGTAGGAGAAGACAAGGTAAAATGGGCCCCTATTAGTTCAACAATTATTCATATGAGAGCCACTCAACATTTTCATCGTGGTCTTCTCCTCGGTAAGACTCGAATAAAAAGAAAAGAAATTCAGAGAAACACGCTGAAATATTTTTGGAGTTTTGTCACGACCGGTTTTTCAATAAAAAAATTATTGAGAGACCAATCCCTTTTACGGACCAGCGAGGAAGAATTCCTTCTCACTGGTAGACAATATCTTGGTCACAGAAGAAAAAAAATACTAGGAGTACTAAATATAATACAAGGTTGAGCAGAGACTGCCCAACAATTTATTACAAGCACGCCGCTAAAACAATACGGCGGATAGGGTGGCAACTACTAACTCACGATAATAACGGTGGTGGAAATATCACCGCGAAGCGAGTGATATGATTCCAGAAGACTACAGCTCTTCGAGCGTCGGAGTGAGGCTCGAGGAGACTTATTGCGGGTGGCGGAAGCGTAAACTATACAAGTGACCAATATCCGGGATCGCGCAGGACTGACTGGGACTCCTCTAGGCATCGGACGCGCTATCAAACTCTTCATCCAAGAGATCGCCTTCGTCAACATCTGGCCAAATCAACAAGCCAGGTGAGTACTATGAAAGTACTCGCAAGACAGTTCGGACATAAGATATAATAAATGTAAACATGAAGCACATGAACAAGTTAACCGGTGCGATCAGACATAGAGGTAATAAATACTGGGTGCCAAGCGAGGGTCTGAATGGCGCCTCGAGCGGAAACTGCAGAATAGTAATACTGGTACCAAACGAGTGTCTGAAAGACTCCTCGAGCGGAAAATGCAGAATAGTAGTACAGGTGCCAAACGAGTGTCTGAAAGACTCCTCGAGCGGAAAATGCGGAGTAATAATGCGGGTGCCAAACGAGTGTCTGAAAGACTCCTCGAGCAGAAAATGCGGAGTAATAATGCGGGTGCCAAACGAGTGTCTGAAAGACTCCTCGAGCGGAAAATGCAGAATGATAATGCCACAGTCGGGCGTCGGGGCGACACCACATAAAGGGCTTATAACAGAAATTAAAGACAGTGCATGCCGCAGTCGGACGTCTGAGCGACATCGCATAAAGGGCTTATATTTAATGTAAGAACAAAAACACGCCATAGTCGGACGTCGGCGCGACGTCACATAAAGGGCTTATATCACAGCTCAATAATACCACAGTTTGGGAACATAATTTTATCACAAGCATGAAACAAATATAAAGTTAGTCCATCCACAGGAATAACAATAAATCTGGATTACCACTTGAGCTTGTTCACCGGGAACAGGTTTTCCAATGCGGATAGATATGGATAATAATGTTCTCATTACTTGATCATGGATACGATGATATGGAAAGAATTGACTCTGCAGAGTTTGTACTTAACCACAGCCAACGGATTTCAGTAGTCACGGGGACTAGTTCCGTCTACGGTATTTTGGAAGAAACACGTCTAACCAGTACACACCCAATTCAACCATCCGAAGCCAGGGATCACCCTCGGCAACGTTCAAGAAAAACCTTGAGACGGGGAGGCTACAACCTCGCGTAGCATGGGATCAAATTTCTATACGCGCGCTTTAAGGGGGTGCCGCCCCTCTCGGTCCCAACCGGAAACACCCATGCCCCCTGACCGAATGACTGGCTTTAATCCTGGGCCAAGGTACCATCATCCCGGCCTCTCTGTTTGGTGTGTACACGGAAAGAGGTTACCAACTTACTAAACCGCATCCTGGCAATGAGACATGTGGTAGCACGGAAGGGGAAAAGAACGGTAACGCGGCTCCAACCACGTTAACGTCGGAGAAAGTCGGATGACGCAAGGCTGGCATGCTACAATAGTACCACCTTGCTGCCCTTCATGTCACCACATGATTAGGCCATCTCTCATCAGAGATCATCGCAACTTTGGAACATGCGGAAAAAGAACGATAACGTGGCTCCAACCATGTTAACGTCGGAGAAAGTCGGATGACGCAAGGCTGGCATGCTACAACAGTACCACCTTGCTGCCCTTCATGTCACCACATGATTAGGCCATCTCTCATCAGAGATCATCCTGACTTTGGGACAACCGGGTAGTTGCCTTACAAGCAACGGGGTATTTACCGACACTCATATGCCACGCACAAACTTTCACGCAAACATGCAAACACCTGTCATATCAAATGTTCAAAACATGCTTGCCTGGTTCGGAGAAGTCGGAGTCTAGCTCGGCGAAGTTCGCGGCTCCGTCACCTCTTCCGGAACCTACGGCAATCACGAAACGGGTACTAACGTGAAAACCAATGGGTGCACAGAAACTTTTCCAAATATTTTTCAAATAAATCCCATAAAAAACTAGACAAAATTTGAAGATTGTCAGAAAAAGAATCACTCAAAAATTCCTTTTTATTAAAAATTTATAAAGGTTTCTGTCCAGGGACTTATCTGTAATGAAACAGAAAAGTTCCAAGGTTTAACTGAGAAACCAGAAAACGCTTCGGCTGGGAATGCGCAAGCGCAAAGGAGAAAACGTATTTGCCCGAAGGCGTCAACAGAAAACGGTTTGAGGTGGAATAAAACAGAGGCTGACACGCGGGGTCCACATGTCAGGTTTGAAAAGCTCGCCGACGCCCGAAGATTGCGGTGGACGCCGGCGTCGAACCACGGCGAGTTAGGAGAAACAGAGGGTACCAAGAGCTTCAGCGTCCTCTTCCGCATCGGTGGGTGGTGGACTCGTCCAACGGGGAGCACCACGTCGACGGCGACACTTTCTCCGGCGGACGGTGGCTCGGGTGAGGATGGGGAACTCCGGTGGAGGGCTGCAAGCTTCAAATTGAAGTGCGGGTCAGAAAGAGGGATGCATGGTGAAGCTACTGGTAAGAGAATGGAGGCGGAGGAGCACACACGGGGGCGAATCGGGCTGGATCCCGTGGCGGGTCGCGGCGGCCGGAGTCGAGGAAGGAGACCTCCTCGGGGCTCTTCCAGTGGCTAGGCGTGCTCTAGGGGGAGTGTAGGGATGGTGGGTGCTCGAGTTGAAGCTCGGGGCCTCTATTTATAGGCAGATCGACGGGGTGGCCGTGAATGGAGAATCTCCGGCGAGCGATTACGGCGGAGCAGTGGATTGGCAGGAGGTTTGAGCGGCCAGGCAGCATCAGTGGAGGTTACTGGAGTCGTTTTACAGCTAAACGGAGATGGTCTTGGCGTAATGGCGTCGGTCCACGGTGAGGTGACCGCACGGGCTCAACGGCGGCAGAGAGCGCGCTCCGCGCCCTGCGGTTCACGACGAGAGCGGCAGCGCATTCGGGGGAGTGGAAGGCCACGCGGCGAGCTCCGGTGGTTTGGGCGGCGCTGGGTGGCGTCGTCGGCGCCGTGTCTCCCGCTGGCGTCCGCAAAGCCACCGCCGGCGTCGGTCACGGGGCGGCGCACCTTCTGCTGCTCGTCGCCGACGCCCGCAAGGTGCCAGGCGTTCGTGCGGTGCAGGAACAAGGGGGCGGGGACGAGGAGCAAGGCGACGTGGTGGCACTGGCGAGATCGACGTCCTCCTCTGAAGAAAACGAAGCAAGCCACTACAGTGTTCTCTGAACTTTCTGAATGTGACAAAGACAGTGCACTGCAGGTGTTCGACAGAAGGTTTTTGCAATCAGATGAATTTTTCTGGAGCTGTAACTTGGTGAGATGACCACTCAATGCACCCAGAGGCTGCATGATTTTACCTGGAATTTTTGGAGGAGGTTTTGAATGAATTTCACCAAATTTGGCAAATTTGGTCCAAACTTGCAGCAGATGTAGTTTGAAAATTTTGAACTGAAGACCAGTGGATCTTCATGGATCTTGGTTGAGGGTTCAAAGGACTAGGGAGGAGAGTTGGTTTGAGGGCAAAAATCAAAACAAAAAATGGAGTTCCTTTGTAAATCTCCAAGTAGTAGGATAGAAGACAGAAATTTGTTTGAATAAAATTCAAATGGACATGATCACATGGGGAGGTCCAACTTGCTGGATTTGATGCAGATCATGATCCAAAGGTGAGGGAGGAGTTAGGAGAGAGGATTTGCACTAAGGCCATGGCAAGAAGGAATTGTTGAAAGTGGCAAAGGAGTTTTCCAAAAGCCATAGTGCATTTACAAAAAGATTTTTTTTTAAAGTTGTTTTCCCCAAAAGAAAAACATTTGGTCTTGAGTCCAAATGAAAAGCAAGAACCTCCAAGACCAAAGACAGATCTTGGGTGAATCCAAATAAAACTTTTTCCATAAAAAAAAGTATTTGAGAGGGAGAGTTCTCTTAAAGGAAAAATTTAAATCACTCCCCTCAAGTCAAATAAAAATCTTTTGAAAAATCCCAATAAAAACTTGGGTGTCACAAGTTTTTGTCTTTCTTCAGTAAGCAAATAAAAAGCAAAAACGAGAAAAACTAATTACATGGGAAAGCTCCCAACAAGCAAAAGAAGAACAAGGAAATCTTTTTGGATTTTATTTTTAGTACTACTACTAAACATACATAGAAAGTAAATTACTACAACTATTTTTTTTGGTTTTTCTAAAGTTTTTTAAACACACAAGAAGAAAGCAAGAAAATTAATCTAAGCATGGATGATACAGTGAGAAAGTGTGAACACCGACAAGTGCAATGATATAAGTGAACATGAATGTAATGTCAGTGAGAAACACGTACTCCCCCAAGCTTAGGCTTTTGGCCTAAGTTGGTAATCGATCAATAGCCTGGAGGGTAGTAGGGATCCTGAGGAGCGGGCATCCACTCATCCCACGGCTAAGGCACCTGTGCAGCCTCTGCAGCAGCGTGAGCGTTCCAGTAGGCGATGATGTCTGCAGGCATAATCATGTATCCGCCCCTGGCAGTAGAATCAAACAAAGCAGGTGCAGGCAAGGGGATAACATCATGAGTTGTAACACTATAGACCAGGTTATAAGGAATGGCAATATCAGGACGATCATGTGCAAGATAGTGATGGTGATCCATGGCTGCTCGGTCTAGGTAAACCTTGGTCAGAGGGTAATCATGAGGGCGTATCTCAACCTCGAAGTGAGCCGCCAACCGAGTAGCAAAAATCCCACCATGTATTTTACCCTGGGATTTATTAAGATGCAGGCGACGAGCCACGATAGCTCCCGAGCTATGCGTGTTGTTGCCCTCAAGTGCACGACGTAAAACAATAAGGTCTGGTGAACTAAGTGCACCCACCTTCTCCCTAACAAGCAAGCATTTGGTAATGAAATATGCAAAGTAACGAACAGCAGGAAAATGTAAGCCAGCGGCAGTGATGGCTGACACTCCCCTCTCATCACCCACTGTCAAAGTGCGACAGAAGGCCTCAAACTCAGCCGGCCTAGGCTCAGCCAAGCTCCCATCATACGGGATCATGCATATGTCACAAAATTTAGTAAGTGGTATCTGATAGTATTTAGCATATAAGTCAAAGCTCACTTCAGGAGGATTATTTCTAGGCAGGAAAGTAAAACTTTGAACAAAGATGTTTGTGAGGATTTAGTGTTGGTCACAGTCATCTATGATGAAGTCGGTGAGGCCGACATTAGCAATATATAGATCTTGATAACCCACAAGTATAGGGGATCACAACAGTTTTCGAGGGTAGAGTATTCAACCCAAATTTATAGATTCGACACAAGGGGAGCCAAAGAATATTTGAAGGTATTAGCAGCTGAGTTGTCAATTCAACCACACCTGGAGATTAATTATCTACAACAAAGTGATCAGTAGCAAAGTAGTTTGATAGTTTTGATAATAGTGACATCAGCAATGGTAACGGTAATAGTGATAGCAGTAATTTTGTAGCAAGCGTAACAGTGATGATAGCAATAGTAACGCAACAATATCAATATAAATAAATTCGTAGGCATTGGATCGGTGACTTGTTGGATGATATTCATCATGTGACAGTTATAACCTAGGGCGATACGACACTAGCTCCAGTTCATCGATATAATGTAGGCATGTATTCTGTAAATAGTCATACGTGCTTTATTAAAAGAACTTGCATGACATCATTTGTCCTACCCTCCCGTGGCAGCGGGGTCCATATTGGAAACTAAGGGATATTAAGGCCTCCTTTTAATAGAGAACTGGAACAAAGCATTAACACATAGTGAATATATGAACTCCTCAAACTACGGTCATCACCGAGAGTGGGCCCGGTTGTTGTCACTCCGGGGTTGCCGGATCATAACACGTAGTAGGTCACTATAACTTGCAAGATCGGATCTAAAACATGGATATAATGATGAATTCATAAACGGTTCAGATCTGAGTTCATGGCACCCGGGCCCAAAGTGACAAGCATTAAGCATAGCAAAGTCATAGCAACATCAATCTAAGAACATAGTGGATACTAGGGATCAGGCCCTAACAAAACTAACTCGATAACATGATGAACCTCATCCAACTCCTCACCGACCAGCGAGCCTACGAAGGAATCACTCACTCCCGGTGGGGAGCATCATGGAATTGGCGATGGAGATTGGTTGGTGATGACGAAGAACGGAGATCCCCCTCTCCGGAGCCCCAAACGGACTCCAGATCTGCCCTCCCGAGGAAGAACAGGGTTTGGCGGCGGCTTCATCTCGTGGAACGCGATAATTCTTTCTCCCTGATTTTTGCTCTGAAAATAGGAATTTATAGTGTCAGGGTTGAGGTCTGCGGGGCCACCAGGTGGGTACAACCCACCTGGGCGCGCCCTGGTGGGGTGTGCCCACCCAGGGGCCCCTCTCTGGTGGCTGTTGGCTCCATAAATCCTCTTTTATTCTGTAAAAAATCCTTGCAAAGTTTCGTTTCATTCCGAGAACTTTTATTTCTGCACAAAAACAACACCATGGTAGTTCTGCTAAAAACAACGTCAGTCCGGAGTTAGTTTCATTCAAATCATGCAAATTAGAATCCAAAACAAGGGGAAAAGCGTGAGAAAAGTAGATATGTTGGAGACGTATCAATCTCCTGTTCGTCATCAAACATGCATTGTTCCCTCTCGGAACCACGAGCCTTCTAGTGAGTTGCTTCGGTTTGTGAGGGGTGTGTGTCCAAACTTTCGTCAAACATGCCAATTTTTTTACCACATCATCTTGGTGGCATGTTACATCAACCAACGTTTCATGTGTTTCTAGTATTTTTTTTAATTTTTTGGAATTTAAATGTTATGGCACTCCATGCATACATATGCATGTGTCCATGTCGTGAGACAAATATGTTTGAAAATTTCTTCTAATTTACTGCACATGGAATTAACTCGCACACAAGTACACAAATATGATTTTTCAAACCGTTATGGTTGGTCGTTGCATGTAGATGTAGTTCAAATTTGAATTGCGGTCATTAAATGGCTAGAAAATCACTTAAATGTCTTCAAAAGGTCAAATGACCCCTAAAATTTTTCAAATTTTCACATGACAGTTGTATTAGTGCATGTTACACGTAGAAAAAATTTGAAGGCTGTAAGAGGAAGCTATCTCCCGTCCGTCATCAAACATGCATTGTTCCCTCTCGGAACCACGAGCCTTCTAGTGAGTTGCACCGGTTTGTGAGGGGTGTGTGTCCAAACTTTCGTCACACATGCAAAATTTTATACCACATCATCTTGGTGGCATGACATTACATCAACCAAGGTTTCATGTGTTTATGATATTTTTTATTTTTTTTGGAATTTAAATGCCATGGCACTCCATGCTTAATTGTGTCATTGCCGTTAGACCAATATGTTTGAAAAATCCTTCCAATTTACTACACATGGAATTAAATCGCACACAAGTACACAAAATATGACTTTTCAAACCGTTATGGTTAGCTGTTGCATGTACATGTAGTTCAAATTTCAATGACGGTCATTAAATGGCTAGAAAATCACTTAAATGTCTTAAAAGTTCAAATGACCCCTGAAATTTTCCAAAATTTGACATGACAGTTGTATTAGTACTACAAAATTTCTCGTTCATTTAAAACACAATCCGTTGCCACTTTACACCAAATTCGTCTTTCACAGCTAATAAAAATATCTACAACATCACACACAGCTATTTTCTAGGAACCGTTTGCGATGAAAATATCTGGGTCTATTTAAGTCTCCCTCCTTAAGCTTCGCCGGCTCGTCTGCACCAGAGCCGACAACCCCCAAATCCATGAATCCCGATCCCCATTCCCGCACCCCCTTCTTGCAAAGATGACGCCGTGGAAATGCTTCATGAAGGCCTGTACGATGGCCGCGCCCCCTCGAGCGCCGCCGCCTGCGCCGAGAGCGCGGCCGCCTATGCCGAGAGTGCCGCCGCATCCGCATTGAGCGTGGCCGCTTCCACCGAGTGGGCGTTTGCGGCAGCCGATAGGCAGCTGCAGCAGCCGAGACGGCTGCAGCAGCTGCTGCGACGGCGGCTCCAAACGCCGAGAGCGCTCGAGCTGCCATGCGTGCCGCCGATGTCGCCCTGGCCTGGGTCAAGGCCATCCATCGAGGATGCACACGCCAAGGTATTCTAGGCCACCTCGGACTCCAGCATGCAACCCACGTCCGAAAAGGCAACGGTGGCCATGGGGCACCTGCTTCCTCATGAGGTCGCCGAGCGGGAGTTGGAGATGCAGGAGGCGGTGGAGATCAAGGATCGCCGGGAGGAGGAGTTGCGTGTGGCCGAGGTCGAGGTACAGAAGAGTCTGTCCGTCGAGGAATCGGCGGTGGAGTACCAACGCGAGCTCTGGCGCAGCCACTACTACGAGTACTACAACCTTGAGGGCAGCGCCGAGGACGAGGATGAGGATGCGGTCGACTTCAGCAGGGGGGACATGGAGTCCACAAACGGCGGCATGTCGCCAGGACAAGTCATTGACGTTCCGTCTCACACCGGCGATGCATAGGCCAGCGCGGCGGCGGATTTGTTAAAATTATGCGTACTTAGGCTTTGTTGTTAATGTTGGTCTTTTGTTAGAGCAATGTTTAGGTCAACTGGCTCTGTTTAATTACTAAAATTGCTCGATTTAGTAAGTGTGGTCTGTCTGCTGTACGCTCTTTTGTGTGCCCAAATTAGCAAGCTATGTTAAATTATGCAATGACGTACCCAGGGAAATTTCCACCAAAATTTGAATTATCAAACTCTCATCCCATGCGCGTAAAGCAGAAGAATCGTTTGCGATGCACACAATCGTTCAAAGTGAATCGTCCGGCGGCACCTCCACATTTCCAAAATTTTGGCCTACCGCCAAAATATCTACCCCCGCCCCCTCCCCCCTTCCCACTCCCTTTTCTCCCCAACCACAAGTCACATTTCCCCTGTTTCCTCCTTCCTTCCTTCCTTCCTAAGCTATAGCCGCTTCCTCGCTCTCGTCGTCTCGCATCCTACCGCCGGGGTCACCATGGTCTTCTTCAAAGACCTCTCCAGCGGTTCCTCCTCCGGCGACGACTCCTTCACAACCAAGGTATGCCTCTCTTCTCTCTCTCGGGCTATGACTTGGAATGAAGGATTTTTACCCGACGGTCGATTTGAGTCATTTCTTCCTCTTGTAGCTCCCTAGGACCATTAGTGGCAACGAGTGGAGCGGGGTGGCTGAAGATCTATCTGCTCGTTGTCACCATCAATCTCCATGCATGAAGCTAGTTGCGTTTGAGTCTGTGGACAGTGGGAGGAAGTTTCTGGCATGTGTAGAGAAGGTTATACCCTCTTTCGTTGTTACAAATCATTTGTTAGATGTGTTCAGACACTGTCACGGTCCCTACCCATTCATACCGCACCTTCAACCGAACGCATCCTAAGACAGCGTCACAGTTTGTACCTAGTATCTAAAATTGTTTCCATCTCATCAGCGGTGCCATTAGAAAATTATTTGGCATCGCTTCAGCAGTTTGTGCAGCCAAATTTGGTCCACACATCCGAGCAGCCAAGCAGTAAAATAATAAATCTTTATGGAACGAAGGAACTGGGCATCAGAGCAACTAGGTGCTCCGGAGTCCGGGTCCCTGATTTTTTCCCTTGCATCGACTTGCCATTGCAGGGCACCGGTGCGAGATGTAGCAACAGTTGTCTTTACACCAGTTTTGGCATACATAGTGGACGGCCTTAGTGGTATTAGTTCTATGTTACTAAATTTGTGCATGTACACACCTGTTAGTATCAATTTGTTGTCATCCAAACACTATCACTATGCTGTTGCAGTTATATTTACCTTCCTCATAAAATGTTCAATTTGTTATTTATTGTACATGAGTAAGAACTTGTAGCGTTGTTGTAGTTAATTATAGCTTCTGATGTTCCAGAATTTGGTTGTTGTCTTAGTAGCAATTAATTCATTTGCACATTGATCTTGTTGAGAAGATATGTCATAATTAACATGTTTCTTCAGTGTTTCAAAATAAGCATTGGTGATTGTCTATGTTGCTATAATCCCATTTCCCCTACAATTGTTACTGATCTAGTTTTAAATATTATAGGATGAACGGAAGTGTTCTTACTTGGAGTGGGTTGATCAAGAGTGGCCGCTGTCTTTGAAGATGTGCCTAGTGAAGCTCTGGAGCATGTATGAGGAAGAGAACAGACGTAGGCTTAGAGAAAGTGTTGTCAACGCTGAAGAATATTTGAAGATGTGGGATAAAAAGAGGAAGGTGGAGAATGAGCTCAAATTTTTAAAATCAGACTTTGCTAAGATGGTGTTGGTGAAGGAGGAGGCACTTTCCCAGTTGGCCAGTGCAAAACATGTTCTTACTGAACTAAAAATAGAGGTGGATAAGACGAGCCTGGATGATCTTGATTAGGGAAATGAATATATTGTTCTTATGAAGTTGAACTAGCTATATGTTGTACTGTGTTGTTTTCATGTAGCTATCATACTGTGATGTTATAATATATTTATGTGCCTGATATGAAATTGGCAAACAGTTGTTCGATATGAAATGTACTGGAATTATTAATTGTAAACTAATAAACCTGCTAAATGTGTCATGGAACTTTGCAAACGGTTCTAGCAGTAAAAGCGCTTGTGATGGATAGCCCAATGCCACCCAGTTTTCTTCATCAAATCGTGTGTGATGTAGTTGATAAAAGCAAACAGTTAACCAAGGCAGAGCGTGTGTGATAGTTACACCTTTCACACATGAGCCTACACATAAAACGGTGTGGGATGTACATACGAACGGAACCGTTTTCCCTAGATTGACTGTGTGGGATGTACATAAGAACGGAAACGTTTTCCCTAGATTGACTGTGTGGGATGTACATGAGAATGGAAACTTATTCCTTGGATTGACTATGTGTGATATACATACCTACGGAAATGTTTTTCTGGGATTCACCATGTGGGATGTACATACCTACAGAAATGATTGGGTTTCGATGCCTCTCCCGATCGCACACGAGCTCATTTTGTAGGATCGAAAGTATGCCTAGAGGGGGGTGATTAGACTACTTGACCAAATAAAAATCTAGCCTTTTCCCAATTTTAAGTCTTGGCTGATTTTAGCAACTTAGCACAAATCAAGTAATCCACCTACACATGCAATTCTAAGAGTATAGCAGCGGAATGTAAAACAATTGCATATGAAGGTAAAGGGAGGAGTTTGGAGGGAGCAAACGCAATGTAGACATGGAGATTTTTTATCCGTGGTTCCGATAGGTGGTGCTATCGTACATCCACGTTGATGGAGACTTCAACCCACGAAGGGTAACGGTTGCGCGAGTCCACGGAGGGCTCCACCCACGAAGGGTCCACGAAGAAGCAACCTTGTCTATCCCACCATGGCCATCGCCCACGAAGGACTTGCCTCACTAGGGTAGATCTTCACGAAGTAGGCGATCTCCTTGCCCGTACAAACTCCTTCGTTCAACTCCACAATCTTGACGGAGGCTCCCAAGTGACACCTGGCCAATCTAGGAGACACCACTCTCCAAAAGGTAATAGATGGTGTGTTGATGATGAATTCCTTGCTCTTGTGCTTCAAATGATAGTCTCCCTAACACTCAACTCTCTTTCATAGGATTGGATTTGGTGGAAAGATGATTTGAGTGGAAAGCAACTTGGAGAAGGCTAGAGATCAAGATTTATGTGGTTGGAATGGAATATCTTGACCTCAACACAAGTGTAGGTGGTTCTCTCTCAGAAAATGTATGTTGGAAGTGTAGCCATGTTCTGATGGCTCTCTCCACGAATGAAGAGTGGGTGGAGGGGTATATATAGCCTCCACACAGAATCTAACCGTTACACACAAATCACCAGACTCGGTGGGACCGAATTAGAAAACTTGGTCGGACCGATTTGGTTTGTAATGTGACCGTTAGGATTTTCGGTGGGACTGACATGTCAACTCGGTGGGACCGATATCGTTAGGTTTAGAGCGTAACGTAATCTCAGTTGGACCGATTACTCAAACTCGGTGGGACCGATTTTGGTAATAAGCAAACAGAGAGTTGGTCAGGCAAACTCGGTGGGACCGATTCGCTCGTCTCGGTGGGACCGAAGCGTTACAAAAAGGAAACAGAGAGTTTGCATTGGAGAATCGGTGGGACCGATCGCTCATCTCGGTTAGACCGAAACGTTATGAAGGGAAACAGAGAGTTTGCAATCCCATCACGGTGAGACCGAGATCCCTATCGGTGAGACCGAAGTGACTAGGGTTTGTGGCAGTGGCTATGTCAAGAGAACTCGGTGGCGCCAGATAGAAAGTTTTGGTGGGGACGAGTTTGATTTTAGGTTTGGGACAAATGTGGATATGAGAAAGTGGTTGAGGGTTTTTGGAGCATATCACTAAGCATTTTCAGTAAGTAACTCATTAAGCAACACCTCACCCCCTTTTGATAGTATTGGCTTTTCCTATGGACTCAATGTGATCTTGGATCACTAAAAGTAAAATGTAGAGACTTGTGCTTTGAGCTTGAGCCAATCTTTTGTCCTTAGCATTTTGAGGGGTCCACTTTCTAATCCATGCCATGCCAATCATTGAGCTTTCCTGAAATATTTATCTTGAAATAGTATTAGCTCAATGAGCTATATGTTGTTAATCATTACCAAAACCTCCCAGGGATAGTTGCACTTTCAATCTCCCCCTATTTGGTAGTTGATGACAACATATAGATCAATGTTTCGACAAATGATAATAAGATTGAAATACGTTGTCGCTTTGAGAAGTATGTGATAAGCAAGAGCTCCCCCTAAATTTGTGCATTACTTAAAATTTGCTTTCGACTGCAAATGCACAATGTGTTAGGATCATGGGTCACTCTTCCATGTAACATACATCTTGGTGGAGAGCTCAAAATGATAATGATTAAAAACACGCACTCATCACCAAGCAAAGTGAATGATCATCCATAAAATATAAAAGATAGTATCATCCAAACAAGCATTAGGGTAGCAAATGATCAATCACGTGATCATCCAAGTATCTCACAACAGACATAATGTAGCAAGCAAACACACAATAAAGTTCAACCAAGAAAAATGCAAAGAGAGACAAAACAACACTCTATCTCTCTCGAAGACTATGATCTATACATATTTCTCCCCTTTGGCAACTAGTACCAAAAAGTCAAAAATATGCATAGTGCTATGCGTCTCTCAAGCTTGGTCTTCATGAGGTGGTGTAGAGATGACTCCAAGGATGAAAGCTTTTGTCGATGTAGCTGGAGCTGGTGGAGTGGCTGCTAGAGCTGGTGGCACTGAGGCTGTGGCTGCTGGTGTAGATGTAGTAGCTCTAGTGTCTGGGTCAGGCACTGCAGCAGACCACTGGCTTCTGGGTACTCTAGCAAAAGTATCTGTAGTAGACTTGCCCTTCTTCTCCTCCACTTCCTCCTAAAGTTGCTCAACCGCTGACTGAATCTCAGTTACCTTGACATCAAGATCATAGAATTCCTGCTCAATGGTCCTCTCCAAGCTCTCCTGGTTTTGAGTCAGGGTGGCCAAGCCCTTCTCAATCCTCAAAGTGGATTGGATCAAATATCCAAGCTGATCTTGCTTGCTCTTCAAGAACACTTGAGATGCCTCTTCAGCAGTTGGCATCTTTGCAGCTTTCTCTGCCCTTGCCTTTTCTCTCTTCTCATGTGCTTGCACAGATGTGGGGTCGTCCTCATTCATCACAACAGTATTGTCTTCAAAGTCAGGATGCAGAGGAAGGTGCTCCTTGGCCAACAAGTATGTACCTGTGCCCATCTTGAAGTTGATGAGCTCCTGAATGTGTGGAGCATACCCACAAGATCTCTTTTGGTCAGCAGCCGTCCTTTTGATTGTCTCTACAATCAAACTCATGACCTTGAACTTCTGAGGCACATCAAACAAATGTAGCAAATTGATAGCATGTCCTCTGATCATCTTGTGATCTCCTGACTTGGGTAGCAATGTGTGCCTAAGGATCTAGTTGATGGTAGGCAGACCAGATAACAAGAAGTGTACATATCCAAGTTTGTGAGTCTCCAAAGCCTTATCTGGGATCTCCTTGTACATGTTTGCCATTGAGTTGTGGTCTTTCTTCTTGGTGGCATACACATCCAAGTCATCCTCATGTTCTTCAGGGGCATTTATCAGATTATCCCACTCCTCAACTGTGGACTGGTACCTTGTACCCTCAGACATCCATACTATCCTCCCATCTGGATAGAAATGGGTAGTGGAGTAAAACTGCATGATCAGCTCATCATTCCATTTGGTGAGCTTCTGTCCAACAAACTTATCTACTCCACAAGCCTTGAAGCTATCATAAACTCCTAGATAGTGATCTTCATTTTCCTTGATGTACTCCCAATCCACCCATCTCATGTCACACACTATGGGCTTCTTGTCAAGCAGGATAGTCTCATAGAAATCTTGTTGTTCCTTTATGTGGAACCTATAATCAACTGATGTTCTCCTCCTCATAGCATAAGGATCTGATTGTCTCCACAATCTCAGTCCTGCATCCTTCCTGATCCTCATATCTTCTGCAACAAGATGTGCATCATTATGGTCGGGGATCTTTGGCTTCAGCTTCCTCAAAACAAGTGAATCATCCTTCTTCTTCTTCAGCATCAGGCACTGGGGCCTTTTTTTCTCCTCAGCTCGAATACTTCTGGTGTTCCTCTTAGGTTATGGGGGCTTCTGAGCTTGAGCTTTGGGAGCAGTTTTGGGCTTTGATGGAGCAGCCCCTCCCTTTATAGCATCTCCCATAAGCTTCTGAGCTTTGGGTGCTGGTGCAGCATCCTCTTCCTCTTCATCATCTGATCTCACCATTGAGGACTTCCCAATAACACTGGCAATGGTCTTCTTGACCCTTTCTTCCCACTTCTTGCCTTCACCTCCTTCTTTGGGTTCAAGAGTGAACTCCATTGTCTCTTGAGTAGAGGCTCTGTCCTTAGACATAGGAGTTCTCCTGGCAGGTGCCTTCTTGTGCAGCCCTGGCTTACTTGTAGCAGCTGTGCCATACTCCTTCTTTAGCACCTTCTTCTTGGAGCTTACTTCCTCCTCAGTGGCAACATAATCCTCATCCTCAGATTCTGAGGTTCTCTTCTTTCTAGACCTGGTGGCTGCCTTTGGCAAGTTGCTTGGAGTGCTCCTGCTGCCATGCATCATCAGAAGTGCTAGAGGGATCTAAGCCCTCACTCATCTGCACATGTTCCTCTGACCTCTTCTGGCTGTCCCTCTGATTAGACATCTTGCAGGCAAACTGTCAGTAGACCCTGTGAATAGGTTGTAGATGAGGTAGAGTAGATGAGCATTACAAAGTACAGAGGTTTTGCAAAACAAATTGAGTCAAAAATCTTAGTTTCAGTTCTCTACATAAGTGATCTCGGAGCTATCGAATTGACAAACTCGGTGATACCGAAGCAACACTTGGAACATAAACTAGTGAACTCGGTTGGGCCGAGTCACAGTTTGGTGGCACCGAGGTTGCTAGGGTTTCACCGAATCTTGAACTCGGTCACACCGATTTGCACGTTCCGGTCAGACCGAAAAGCGCATGTGCAATGACCTAAGCCGAATCGGTGAGACCGATTTCTACATTTCGGTCGGTCCGAGATGAGTTCTGCGGAGAGCTAACCCTAAATTTTTGAATCAATCTAGACCTAAGGAAATTTTAGCTAGATAGATTAATCTCATTCGTGGCAAGAAACATGGCATTGTCCTTGTGTTAGGAATCGGAGTGGAAAAGACAGCACAAGGGGTCGAACACTTACCCTAGAACGGCGAGTGTTTGCTACGGCGGCGACGGCGGAGCAGATTCCGTCAACGGCGGCAGAATCCAACGGCGGGAGGTCGTTGGTGGCGAGGAGACGATCCGGAGACCCGAGGAGGCAGAGCAGGACACGCGCGGGCTGAGAGAATTTGAAGAAATTTCCAAAGTCTCGCCCGTGGGTATATATATCCCGACTCTGTCGATGTGACCGAGTGGAACAACTCGGTGGCACCGAGATTGCAGAACCGCAAGCGGTTGCTGAAACTCGGTGTGACCGAAGTGTTCAAATTGGTTGCACCGAGATGAAAACCTAGATCAACTTAGTGAACTCGGTTTGACCAAAATGGATTTCTCAGTCAGGCCAAAATGAACAAAGAGGTTTTGGAAGTTTAAGTCTATGACGAATCGGGGACTTCGAGTGGTCCTCACATAGAGTGGTTCGAACCTGACTTGACCAAACTTTGTGATGTAGCATGAATAGAGTTTGAGACGAGAAAAGCATAGATAGCTAGAGGGAGTTCTTAGGCATTCTTGTCCATCCATTTGGCAAAAGAAAAACCAAACAAACAAAACAACAAATGGATGTCGTTGAATGAGTGAAATATGCATCCAACATGCTCACACAATAAAATGACAAATGAAATATGTGACAAAGCATGCACAATCATTCTAGCATCTATTAAACAATTTGGCGATGACTAGGTCATCTATATATGAGTATATTGACTTAGGAGTCAAATGAGAACATTTGATCATAGGTCATACTCATCGTTTAAGCACAAGTGGAGTTGCCACTTTTACATAAATCATTGTTGTGCTCACATCATTAGAGTTGCTTTAGCTCAACTGATTAGAGTAAAGCTCCCCCTAGATGTGATATCCCCCCTAAGAGGGATGAGATAACCTTGGGTTTTGTCGATGATGACTTCATGTAGGTGTCGAAGATGTGGATGCTCAATGTTGATGTAGATCATTCAGAGCAATCCTTTGGAGTGAGTTGCACTTTCAATACCTACACGGGTTAGTCCCACAAGGAACAAACAAGGATATCCATAGACATAGAGTGATGTTCACATGAGATGATGTCCATGAATGCATTAGGTTACCTTGTCCCTTGTCTTACCAACAAGAGGGTTTGTGACTCCTTGAACTAGTGCAAGATATGGAAGTTGTTTGCACTTGTCCTTGCCAAAATGATAAGAGTGAGGTATGTTGGCGGAGTCACCCTCAAGAACTCTCTAGTTCTTCTTCTTAGGGATCCACACCATTTTGATGGGAATCCTTGGAGTTGTAGTCGTACTTGATGAAGTGGACCTTGATATAGTCTTGGGAACCCACTTGACCAAGGCTTTAGGAGCTTCTTCAAATGCATCAATCTCCTCTTGAAGCTTGTCCTTGCCTTTTAGCTTGTGGTCTTGTGGTGGAAGATCATCTTGAGGTTGTGTTCCTTGGAAAGAAGTAGGATCATACTTCTCTTATTGAGGAACGAACTTCATCTTGGGATATTGATCTTCTTCCCACTCAACTCCATTGGCATTGAACTTTCATTCAAAACCAACACCTTGATTCTTCCGGTGTCTTCCTTGCTTGCGTACAATTTCCTCAAATTTCTTACTCCCGGCAAGGCTCTTGTAAACACCTTTCTCAATAATTCCCTTCAATAAGCTATTTTATTGCTCAAGTGTAACTTGGCTAAGACAGTCATTAGTGGCATCAAGAGAACTACTAGAAGCAACAACATTGGATTTAGCATGATTGTTGTTACTACTAGAAGGACAATCTTTCTTGTTCTTATTGCTAGATTTAACTTGTGGCATGTAAGTAGACAAGAGTAAACGCTTGTCAATGTAAGAAGAACTTTTCTTGCGAAGATCATCATTGATTGCCTTTAAAAACTCATGCTCTTGCTCAAGGTTGAGCTTTTCAAAGCGTAGCTTCTCACGAGTCTTTAAAAGTTCTCGATGATCTTCCAAGGTAGTTTCATGAGCTAACTTAAGAGTGTTTAGTTCTTTAGTTAGACGCTCAATCTTCTCCTTATCATTGTCATTCATTTTATCTTGATTATCATGATTAATAGCAAGTTCATAGTTCTCATAAGTAGAGTTGTCAACAAGGAAATCATCATCTCCTAGCAAATCATCTTCATCACTGTTGAAATCAACATACTCGGGGTGTGATACCTTTGGACCATTGGCCATGAAGCATCTTCCAATTCCTTCATTTGGTGAGTCAAATATGCCGTAGGAGTTGGTTGACACAAGTGCTAGACCGGCAACACCTTCATCTTGAGTATATTCGGAGTCGGAGTGATAACTTCTTTCGGAGTGATGGTCGGAGTCAGAGCCGGATACCCATTCACCAACATGAGCTTCATGTCTTCTCTTCGTGTAGCTCCTTGATGATTTGTCCTTCCTCTCCGAATCCTTGCTTCTCCGATAGTGTCTTCGTTCATATCGATCATCTCTACTCCTTCTCTCTCTTGGTGGTGATTCTTCTCTTTTACTTCTTCTCTTGGGAGAATCTTCTCTTCTTTTGTAGGGAGCCGTACACTCATTGGAATAGTGTCCGATGTCGGTGTCAAAACCGGCGGATCTCGGGTAGGGGGTCCCGAACTGTGCGTCTAGGATCGATGGTAACAGGAGACAGGGGACACGATGTTTACCCAGGTTCGGGCCCTCTCTATGGAGGTAATACCCTACTTCCTGCTTGATTGATCTTGATGAATATGAGTGTTACAAGAGTTGATCTACCACGAGATCGTAATGGCTAAACCCTAGAAGCCTAGCCTATGTGTATATGGTAATGAATGTGTCCTATCTGGACTATGCTCTCCGGTTTATATAGACACCGGAGACATCTAGGGTTACATGGAGTCGGTTACATAAGAAGGAATCTTCACAGCTGGTCGCCTAGCTTGCCTTCCACGCCAAGGAAAGTCCAATCCGGACACGAGTATGGTCTTCGGTCTTCATGTCTTCACAGCCCACCAGTCCGGCCCATGGATAGCAGGCCGGACGCCCGAGGACCCCTTAATCCGGGACTCCCTCAGTAGCCCCCGAACCAGTCTTCAATAGTGAGGTGTTTGGCACACATATTGTCTTCGGCATTGCAAGGCGGGTTCCTCCTTTGATGATCTCCAAGTAATGTATTCGGCCATTGATCAAATGTCATCTCCTTGGCTTCTGCGCGTTTTAAGCAATCTTTGTTCTCCACGTGTCGAGTGAATGCGAAAAGTCAGGGTATTTTTGCGAATAACACCCCGTATACGCAAGGAAGAGCGCCTATTTAAAGAGATTGGATCCTAGATCCGCTCAACGCTACGCAGAAGAAATCCCCAGAGACTGCTTGGGAGAGACCATTCTAGCATGGCCAGCGTTCCGAGCTCCTCCGCTCGTCCGGGGCAGAGAAAGGAGAGTGGGAGAGGTGTTCTGTGTCTCATAGCCAATTGACGAAGTTGCAAATGCAAGGATTCCTTCCCCTGCAGATCTAGTCCCTGTTCGGATGGGGCTAGCTTCCTTCAATGAGAGGACTCATGTAGTGGATTTCCCCATTCCGTCTGGGGGAGAGCGAGCGTGCTTCGTCCCCTTCCTGCTAAGTGGCGTTGGATTTCGAATCCATCCGTTCCTCCGAGAACTTCTGGAGTACTACGGCCTCCAGCTGCACAACTTTACTCCAGCCTCTATTCTGCACATCGCGGGTTACGTTGCTTTGTGTGAACTATTCCTGGGCGTCGAGGCTCATTTCGAGTTGTGGAGGAATTTGTTCTGTCTCGTCCCGCGCAATCACGAAGGGTCAATATTTGAGGTGGCCGGAGCCGAAGTGTGGTGCGTCGCTGATACCGGATATCCATCCGGCACACCAAGGAAGGCACCAGATGGGTGGCCCTCCGAATGGTTCTATATTGAGGACGTCCCGCTTCCCGACCCGGTTTGAAAGGGTCTTCCCGAATTTGCGGGCGTCCCACTGAAGAAACGCCACAGTTGGCATCCCCGGAGTCTAGAAGAAGACGACGACACAGAGGTTCGTCAGCTGATGAGCAAGATAAAAGAGCTCGCTCAGTCTGGGCTCACATGAATCGAGGTTATGGCGATCTCCATAGCGCGAGAGGTTCAGCCGCTTCAATACAGAGGGCTTCCCATGTGGCACTACAATGGGGAGGATGACGCCTCTCGCTGTGGCCGGAAAGGTCCGGATACCCCTGCCGCTCTGGCTAAGATATTAGCAGAACTGTTCAAAGGGGAGGAAAAGGAATTTCTTCGCATCAAGCTCAGAGACGAGTACTGTTGTGGTTTTGTCACGGCAGATGTCCTAGAGAAAGGACTTAGTCGTGGAGCCATCGCTACGGGTTAACTTAAAGGGGTTAAAGCGGACAAGGGACTCAAGAGAGTTTTTATACTAGTTCGGCCCCTTACGATGAAGGTAAAAGCCTACGTCTAGTTGTGATGGAATTTCTGGGGTTTCGATGACCAGGGAGCGAATACGCTTTGCCTGAGTCTCGAGTTGTTGTCTGTTGTCCTTGAACCGCCGCCGGGTTGTCCCCTTATATACATGGGTTGATGCCCGTCAGTTTACAGAATCCCGAGGCCGGCTCATAATCGTGTCCGGCTCGGTCTTTGCTACTTCTATCTTACAACACAAGTTTACATGTCAATGCCGGTTTATGTCTACAGGCCTTAAACCGGCTTTGGGCCCTGGGCCTTCATAAAGCGTCACCGTCTGTCTTCATGGACTTCAGATACGGATGGACTACTTATGGGGTTAACCCGGCCTCTCCTGGCCGGTTTACGCCCAGTGGTAATATCCCCAACATTAGGCCCCAGATTGATTTGAACTGGTTCATGTCAATCCTCAATACTTAAGAAAATTTCTTCTTCAACATCTTCACATAATCTTGTAAATCGCCGTGACCTCATCTTCTAGGATCATGGTAAACCGCCGTGACATCACCTGTTATTTAAAACTATGTATAATCCACCTTCATTAATGAGCCTCCGACAATCGAGGCGACAGCTCCGCCTCATATCCAAAATTTAGGCTCCTCAATTTTCGCGCCTGACGCTTATCTTTCTGCCCTTATAAATAGAGCCAGGGGGGCCTTCCATTCCCCCCCGTATCTCTTCACCTCATCTTCTTCCTTGCACTGCCCATCCTTTGGAGCTCTGCCGCCACCGTCGACCTTCGTTTCTTCCTCCGCGACGGCCGCTGCATCAACCTGATCGGACCAGAAAAACGCGGCAATCCTCTGCTGCTTCCTCAGCACCAGTACGTTCCTCCTTTCTTACTCCAGATCGACCATTAGGGTTTGTTGTTCTTCGTAGTTCTTTGAAGTTGTTGAATCTGTTTGTTTCTCTTTAGCAGTACCAATGGCTAGTTTAGATCTGCTTTTTCCAAAGCCTTTGTACTTTAAACTCCTGCTTCCTTGTTAGAACATCTGCCTTGTATAAAACTCATCTCAACTTGGTGAACCTTTAACATGCTGGAAATTAGGTCAGAATATATTTTGTTTTTCCAATGCGCGGTAGATCTGAAATTACCATGGCAAGATGTGAAACTTGTTTCTTCCTTCACTTATACGCTTTTAATACCAGATTGGGCGGTTTAACTTCATATACAAAATGATGACCCAGTAGATACCATTAGTCCCATGTTGAACCGCCAATGCATTCATCATTATACTGTTTTCATTGTCAGACTCTGTTTTACGAATAACCAATTCCGGTTTAACAATATGCTCACATCCTTATACCGTTGTATAGTTGTCCATTGTAAATCTTAAACCGGCAATAATCTTGTTTCAGATCTTTCATTACCATGGCCAAGAAAATCTATGAATGCAATTGGGCTCCTTCTCGAGTAACCGAAGAACAGTTAAACAATCTTGTTAAAACGGGCGCTTTAGCCAAGAAAGACTTCATCCACTTGAGGGTCCCTGGCCCGGAAAATCCTCCTACACCCAAGGACGAAGAGGTAGTCATGTTTGCTAACCATCTGAGTCGAGGTTTTAGCCCTCCCAGTTCGAAATTTTTCCGAGATGTACTAGCCAATTTTCAGCTGCGCCCTCAAGACATCGGTCCCAATTCTGTGACCAACATCTGCCACTTCCAAGTCTTCTGTGAGGTTTATCTGCAAGAGGAACCTACAGTCGAACTGTTTAGGGATTTTTTTCACTTAAACCGTCGCACAGAGTTCTCGGATGGACCCAATACGGAACTGGGCGGAATGGCGGTTCAGAAAAGGAAGGAAGTCACCTTCCCTCATCCCAAACTCCACAGTCACCCCAAAGAGTGGAACCAGACTTGGTTTTATTGCATGGATACATATCCACCTGATGAAAACCCCCTGCAGGGTTACCGCCCTGAACGCCTTAGCAACACACATCCTTTTCCTCAGAGGTTGATGGCAAAAGAAAGGGCCAACTATGCTCCCCAATTATCAAAGCTTAGATCCTTCATGGCGAACGGTTTGACAGGAGTTGATCTTGCTCGTTGCTGGATAAGCTGGAGTATTCTGCCCTTAAGCCGGCGCTCCGGTTTGATGTGTGAGTATACGGGGAGTTTGAAGGATGCTCAGCGGCACATTGACATTCAGCTTATAGATGCAGAAGTCACTGAGGCTGTAAAGAAAATGCTGAACGAACCGGAGGCCATCTGTGCCCAAACCGGACTACTCCCTTTTTGCGCTTTCAACAAACCGCCAGCTGTAAGCATCATATAATCTTTTTATCTGAAGTTGCTTTTGTCCAAATATTCTCTGAAAGTGTGATTATTTTCTGACAGGGTGATGATCCATTCTGGAACAAGAAACCACCACAAGACAAACCGGTCAAGCCGCAAGATAAACTGGTCAAGCCAGTTCGTCCAAAGACCAAGGTTATCAAAAAACCTACCAAGAAAAGGACCACTGCATCCTACGAGCTACCAGCTGATGACGATGTGGGTAATCCGGAATCAGAGGTAGAACTTGACTCTCTTGGTTCATTTTTCGTACATCTCATTGACAATGATTATTATCAGGACGACGCTGAAGGCAGTCATGCTGATGACGTAGAGGTAACCATTCTTTCCTCTGATTCAGATCCTCTGCCAACATCAAAAATCCATCAAGCAAACCGGAAAGTAAAATTTTCTCACCCCCTTGCTTACTTGGACCCAAACTTTCTTTTGAAGACGCAGCAACACGAGGCTCACCGCACAACCCGGCACAGCGGCCAGGTAGTTACCTCCGCCGGTTTACCGAACAGTCCGGTTCAGAAACGCCAATCAGAGGTCTCTTATCCCATTGATACTTCATGCCGCTAAGTAGGTTGTTTCCGCCAGCCTCTTAACCCGTCGGATTCAAATTATCAGGGTACTTCTCACCCATCTTCTGGTGAGTCGTCGGCCACAAAACTTCCACCCCTCAAAACGGTTCTTGGGTGAGCTATACACTTGTTGTTATCCTTGATGTTGCTATTTTGATATACTATACTGATCCTCATGTTTATTTTTCTTAGCGCCAAGCCCACACCCAGCAAGAAAGCTCGGTTGAATAAACTGGCTGATGAAGACGTGGCTGTTGAACCGGAGAAAACTCCAGATCCTGAAGAGACCAACATTGATGCCATACTGAATGACCCACCGCCTCAAGATCATGACTTTGAGCAGGCAGAAGTTGACACCACAAGCCATGCTGACCAGCCAACCAGCCCTATCTAAACTGACAATAAACCGGCAAGTCCAGTTAAAAATACTGACAAACCGCCAACCCCAGTAAGGGCTGCTGATGACAAAGATGATGACATTATGATTACTGGCACTGGCCATACCGCTCCGGGCAATCCTGTCGCTTTGTCAAAGCATACTGCCAAAGATGAGCTCTCTACAATTGGCAAAGGCAAATGGAACGCCGATTTGTCAAATTATGCCCATCTGAATGCTCAAGACCTTCACTCTGGCTTCCTGAACCGTCTGTACACCAGCCATGACTATGAAGCCGGTTTGGTAAATATGATGAAGGAGCGCTATGAGGTAACTTCATAAGTGTTTCTCTCTTATATTTAATTGCAGCTTATCAATTCCAGTAGCCCCCAAGTGACGGTTTAAGATACCAATTTAAACCGGGACTTAGTAACAATTTCTGTTTGCAACAATGCATCTTAACTTCACTGATGTAGCCCCCAAGGGCCGGTTTAACTTTATAAAGATGAACCGGGACTTTGTGGAAGAATTCCCATATCAGCATTTTATGAGCAAATACACATTAGCCCCCAAGTGCCAAGCTTAATACTTGTATTGTGCTTGGGACTTGTAAAAATTTCTGATAACGAGCAAATATGCATTAGCCCCCAAGTACTAAGGGCTTAACTTGTTATGTACTTGGTACTTCAAATATGTACTGTCAAGTTATTATATATCTGTCTCTTTATAGGCTGAACTGAGCAAGAAGGAAAGCCAAACCGCTGATCTGCAAGAGAACCTCAAATCCCAGCAAGCTGAAACATCCAAAGCGAAGGAAGAATTGATCAGCACTCTAGGCGCTATGGAGAAACTGAAAGAGGGCTTCCACAAAGAGCGGGCAGATTGGGAGACTGAAAAATCCGCTTTGATAAAAAGGGCTGAAAAGCAGAAGCCGCTCTTAAACCGGTGGTTGATGAACTGACCGGCGTAAAGCGGTAGATTCATGCCATGACTGCTGATGTGTTCGGTAAAACATCTTTTCAACATATATCTCCCATGTGTTGTCGGTTTACTGATGTGTACAATGGTGCAGGAACTCGCATTAGCCATCTGGGCTCTGATGTACAGAAGAAGTTGAAAGCTGCCTACACTCTGATAGAGCAGCTGTATACCGGTGCGCAGCGGATCATCTATACTGCTTCACATAATAATCCTCCTCCCACTTTGATCAAGGATACCTTAGAAAGGTTATCTATGCTTCCTGCCCGGGTAGACGAGCTAAAAAAGTCTGCCGCTAGAACGGGCGCTTTGGCTGCACTAACCCGGGCAAAAGCGTGGGTACCTGACTTTGATCCAGTGGAGGCGGCCCAAGGCTATCCCAGTTTAAATTAAGACGGAACAGAATTTGGCAATGATGATCTCCGAATCATAAACTGGGAAGTACGCCCATTGGCTTGTCAACTGGTTGAAGAGGCAGATCTTTCATACTATCAGGCGAGTTATGATGATAAGAACAGACGGGTTGCGACACCAATTCCAGAAGCGCAAAATCTTATCCCACCAATCCGTAAGCACACTTATGCCCTTGACATTGAATCGTCCACGCTGATAAGTGATGAAGCAGTATTCCAAGCCCTAACTGGGATCGACTGGGCAACTGTTGATTTCCAGCCACTGGGTAGAGAGGAGGGAGTTGAACCGGTGCGAGATGATCCGCAGCCGTCAGGCCGCTGGTGACCAACCATGAACCGGAGGCCAGTTTAGTCTTCTACGTGCTGCAACATGTATTTGAGAAAACAATTATCCTTTTGGGCACTGAAACGCCTTGTAATATGCTACTTAAAATACTTGGTCTGGTATGCCTTCGTGCATATTTATCTGCGACTGATGCTTGCTTAATCTGACATGCTTAAGATATGATATTCATAATCCATAGCCATTTATTCAAGCTGTTCCTGCAGATAAGAAGCTTAAAGCGCCCTGGCGGTTTACCCCCGGGCGGGTCATGATACCCAAATATATATATGATCAAGGTCTGTAACCAAGGTTGTAAAAGATAACCAAATATGGAAATATATAATACCTGCGACCTTTAGGCATGATGTTGGCTGGCCAACTTTGTAGTGAGGGCCATAACCCTACTGGAGGATAAGTAACTCCTGATATATGATGCCGGTTTACAATAAAACCATTCCGGGTTGTGAGAAACACCGGTTTATTCCATACTGGTGCCTTTGAGTCAAAACCAGACCAGGCTGATAGTCTCCGGATTATAATTTGATCGTGTACTGACAACTTGTAGTTGACAGCCTAACCGGGTTGATAAACACCAGTTGTAAAAACATCACAAATCTTATGAAATAAAGAAAACTTAGCAAAAGGCAAATAAAAACCGTTGTAGTTGAGGCTTTTCACGGGCTGCCAGGCCCCAAATTCGAGGCTTTTCATGGGCTGCCAGGCCACTGAGTTAAACCATTTTTACAAAGCCTTTTAAGATGGTCCTCAATCCTTAACCAATCATCGTTTTAACTTGACAAGTTCAGGGTCTTCATTTTAGAGTAACTTGTCAAAGTTCGAAGGGTCATACCAGGTTTACCTGGGCGGAGTGACTTAGTTAAATAGGAAGGTTAACCCGGGGTTTTAGGTGTATACACCAGGCTTCCAAGCCATGGCTTGATAGCCTGTTACAAGTGTAGATTCTTAGTTCATTTCGACAGCAAAGAATCCCCAAGCAACATTGTGAGTTGTCCTCAGTGGGTGCCTATGTTTGAGCTGTTGTTTTCCAACACTCTCTTTGGCCCCGGATTGATGTGGCTTTGAGCCGATCAAGAGGTGTGACTGTGGTTCGGATATGACCAAGCCCCCAAGTGATGCTGTGGCATTGCGCCGATCAAGAGGTGTAGCTATGGTTCGGGTACGACCAAGCCCCCAAGTGATGCTGTGGCATTGCGCGGATCAAGAGGTGTAGGTATGGTTCGGATACGACCAAGCCCCCAAGTGATGTTGTGGCATTGCACCGATCAAGAGGTGTAGCTATGGTTCGGATACGACCAAGCCCCCAAGTGATGTAATATAAAGCTTTGAGAAGCTAAATCAAGGGGTAAACCGAACGCCACTTTGTAAGCTCCATGTAACCACACATGATGTAAGAAAAACAACAGATACCCCGCTATAGCTGAGGTTCCGGTTTATTATATTGACCATAATATATACAATGTCATAATATGTACATAAGCAGAGCCTATAGCTCAATTATAGTAGGGCCGAAGATGAGCAATATTCCACGGCCGGTTGGTCTCCTCCTCCGATTTACGTGAGTCTTTGCGCTCTCAAACATCGATTAGGTAGTATGACCCGTTGTGCAGATTCTTGCTGACCACAAAGGGTCCTTCCCTAGGGGGATAGCTTATGCATATCCGTCTGATCCTAGATGAGCCGAAGCACCAAATCACCTTCTTGAAAGGTTCTGGTTCTAACCCTATGATAACGACGCAGATCTTGCTGGTAAATCGCCGAACGGGCTGCCACCTTGTCACGTTCCTCATCTAACAGGTCAAGAGCTTCCTTCTGTGCCTTCTCGTTGTCAGCTTCAACATATGCCGCTACACGAGGCGAGTCATGACGGATGTCACTAGGAAGAACTGCTTCCGCTCCATAAACCATGAAAAATGGTGTGTATCCTGTCGATCTGTTGGGTGTGGTATTGATGCTCCACAACACAAAAGGTAACTCCTCAACCCAACAACCCGGCGTCCGTTGCAAAGGAACCATAAGCCGGGGTTTGATGCCTCTCAAGATCTCTTGATTGGCCCTCTCCTCTTGACCATTAGACTGTGGGTGAGCCACTGATGACACGTCAAGCCGGATGTGCTCACGTTGACAGAACTCCTTCATGGCACCTTTTGACAGATTGGTACCATTGTCTGTTATAATGCCGTGTGGAAAGCCGAACCGGAAGATCACCCTTTTGATGAATTGAACCGCCGTGGCTGCGTCACACTTACTTATCAACCGCCACCAAAAGGTGGGTCTTCTTGTCCTTGGACCTCTTGAAAGACCCAACCATATCCAGCCCCCAAGTTGCAAACGGCCAGGTGATTGTAATCATCCTCAATTCTTGAGCCGGTACATGAGCGCGCCTTGAGAATTTCTGACATCCATCACATCTTTTGACCAAGTCCTCAGCATCAGCATGAGCTGTCAACCAATAGAAACCGTGACGAAACGCCTTGGCCACCAAAGATTTTGAACCGGCGTGGTGACCACAATCTCCTTCGTGGATCTCACGCAAAATTTCACGGCCTTCCTTAGGAGACACACAGCATTGAAACGCCCCTGTCACACTGCAATGATGTAACTCTCCATTGATGATAGTCATGGACTTGGACCGCCGGATTATCTGCCTGGCCAAAGTTTCATCCTCTGGTAACTCGCCCCAGTTCATATACGCCAGATATGGAACCATCCAATCTGGGATAACATGAAGAGCCACCACCAACTGAGCCTCCGGATCAGGAACAGCCAAATCCTCTTCACCAGGAAGCTTGACGGACGGATTATGCAAAACATCCAGGAAGACATTAGGTGGAACCGGTTTATGTTGGGAACCCAGGCATCTTAAAGCGTCCGCCGCTTCATTCTTCCGGCGGTCCACATGATCCACCTGATAACCTTTAAAGTGACCTACAACAATATCCACCTCATGATGATATGCTGCCATTAGTGGGTCCTTGGAATCCCAAGTGCCGGACACTTGTTGAGCCACCAGATTCGAGTCACCAAAGCACTTAACTCGGCTTAGGTTCATCTCCTTAGCCATCCGAAGACCATGGAGTAAAGCCTCATATTCAGCTGCATTGTTAGTGCAAGGGAACATTAAACGGAGAACATAACAAAACTTATCACCTCGTGGGGAAGTTAATACGACTCCAGCCCCCGAGCCCTCCAATTGCCTGGACCCATCAAAATGAATAGTCCAATAAGTATGATCCAGCTTCTCCTCTGGTGCTTGTAATTCTGTCCAAGCATTGATGAAATCCACAAGTGCCTGAGATTTGATCGCTGTTCAGGGTATGTATTTCAACCCGTGAGGCCCGAGCTCTATAGCCCACTTAGCAATCCGGCCAGTTGCTTCCCTGTTCTGGATTATATCTCCCAACGGAGCAGAGCTGACCACCGTGATGGGATGACCTTGGAAATACTGCTTAAGCTTCCGGCTTGCCATAAAAACCCCATACACCAATTTTTGCCAATGCGGGTACCTCTTTGGACTAAAAAAGTACCTCACTGATATAGTAGACCGGCCGCTGAATCGGATATTCCTTTCCTGCCTCCTTGCGCTCCACCACAATAGCCACACTAACGGCCCGAGCATTAGCTGCCACATATAGCAACAATGGTTCTTTGTCCACTGGAGCAGCGAGAATCGGCGGATTTGCCGGCTGCCGTTTTAAGTCCTCAAATGCTTCATTAGCGGCGTCACTCCAGACGAAGTTATCCGTTTTCTTTAGCATCTGATATAAAGGGATGGCCTTCTCGCCAAGGCGACTGACAAACCGGCTCAACGCGGCAATCCGGCATGCCAGGCGTTGAACATCATTCATACACTTCGGTTTAGCCAAGGAGGTGATGGCTTTGATCTTTTCCGGATTAGCTTCAATGCCCCTGTTAGACACAAAAAAGCCCAAGAGCTTGCCTGCAGGTACACCAAAGACACACTTGGCCAGATTAAGCATCATTTTGTAAACCCGCAGGTTATCGAAGGTTTCCTTCAAGTCATCAATCAATGTCTCCTTCTTCCTTGATTTTACCACAATATCATCCACATAGGCGTGAACATTGCGGCCGATCTGTTTATGAAGACAATTCTGCACACACCGTTGATAAGTCGCCTGGGCACTCTTGAGCCCAAAGGGCATGGACACATAGCAGAAGGCTCCAAAGGGAGTTATGAAGGCTGTCTTCTCCTGGTCCATAATTGTCATTTTGATCTGATGATAAACAGAATATGCATCCAAAAAGCTTAAACGCTCGCAACCCGCCGTAGCATCAATAATTTGATCAATACAGGGAAGGGCAAAAGGATCTGCTGGACAAGCTTTGGTGAGATCTGTGTAGTCCACACACATACGCCAAGTGCCATTCTTGTTGAGGACCAGCACCGGATTAGCCAACCACTCAGGATGGAATACTTCAACGATAAATCCAGCCACCAAGAGTCTGGCTACTTCTTCTCCAATAGCCTTGCGTCTTTCTTCATTGAACCGGCGGAGAAACTGCTTGACCGGTTTATACTTTGGATCAATATTGAGAGTGTGCTCAGCGAGTTCTCTCGGTACACCTGGCATGTCAGAAGGCTTCCACGCAAAGATGTCCCAATTCTCACGGATGAACTCGATGAGCGCGCTTTTCTATTTCGGATCCAAGTTAGCGCTGATGCTAAATTGCTTGGACGAATCGCCGGGCACGAAGTCAACAAGCTTAGTCTCATCAGCCGATTTGAATTTTAGGGCCGGATCATGCTCTGTAGTTGGTTTCTTTAATGAAGTCATATCTGCCGGATCAACATTGTCTTTGTAAAACTTCAACTCTTCTGTTGCACAAACCGACTCTGCATAAGTCACATCACCTTCTTCACACTCCAGAGCGATCTTGCGGCTTCCATGCACGGTTATAGTTCCCTTGTGACCCGGCATCTTGAGCTGCAGATAGACATAACAAGGTCGTGCCATAAACTTAGCATAAGCTGGCCGTCCAAACAGGGCATGATATGGGTTTTTGATTTTCACCACTTCAAAGGTTAAAGTTTCTGATCTTGAGTCATGCTCATCTCCAAAAGCCACCTCCAGAGCTATCTTACCAACAGGATATGCCGATTTACCAGGCACGACACCATGGAACACCGTATTGGACGGTTTAAGATTTTTATCTGTTAACCCCATGCGACAGAAAGTTTCATAATAAAGGATATTGATACTACTCCCTCCATCCATGAGGACCTTAGTGAACTTATAACCTCCCACCTGAGGTGCCACCACCAGAGCCAGATGACCCGGATTGTCAACCCGGGGTGGATGATCTTCTCTACTCCACACAATCGGCTGCTCGGACCAGCGCAAATACCGGGGCACCGCCGGTTCAACGGCATTCACCGCCCTTTTATGAAGCTTCTGATCGCGCTTGTCCAAGCTACTGGTGAAGACATGATACTGTCTGCTATTCAACTACTTTGGGTTGCTCTGGTAACCCGACTGCTGCTGCTGCTGATTGCGCTGATGATTATAGCCACCTTGGTTACCCTGATTACTTTGATTGTTATGTCCACCCTGATTACCGTGGAAGCCTGAACCGGAATTTCCTCCACCATAACCCGGCCCATGAGACCCGGGGCCCGAACCGCCTCCTGTTCCATGATCATACCGGAAAGAATTAGAATTTTTGAACTCTTGCATGATGTAACAATCTTTCCAGAGGTGCGTGGACGGGATCTCCTTCGTCCCATGCTTTGGACAGGGTTGGTTCAACAGATAAGACAAACGGTCCGGATTAGGACTTGGCCCTCCACCGCGCTGGGGTGGTTTACCCTTACACCTCTGGCCCTTGTCATGGGTATTAGTATTAGCCACAAAGTCTAAACCGTGGTCCGCCATACGCTTGCCGTCGTTTCCATGACCCGCTGGGTTGTGGTGCTGCCCCTTGGTGTTGCCGCTCTTTTTTCCCTTCCCTGTCTTATCATCGTCAGACTCGGGATCCTTGGTACTATCAGAGTCGGCATACTTCACCAGTGCAGCCATGAGGGTTCCCATGTTATTACAATGACGTTTGAGCCGTCCCAACTTCAACTTCAGGGGTTCAAACCGGCAATTGCCTTCTAATGTTAAAACCGCGGTGTCAGCGTTGATGCGGTCCGATGAATGCAAAATCTCCGAAACCCGGCGCACCCAATGGGTTGTCGACTCTCCTTCCTCCTGGACACAGGCAGCTAAGTCCACAATTGACATGGGCTGCTTGCATGTATCCTTGAAATTCTGAATAAACTGGGCTCTCAACTCGGCCCATGACCTGATAGAATTAGTCGGTAAGCTCTTTAGCCAAGTGCGGGTCGTCCCTTCTAGCATCATGGTGAAGTATTTCGCACATGCCGCATCATCCACATCCAGCATCTCCATGGCCATCTCATAGATTTCGACCCATGTTTCAGGGGCTAAATCGGCGGTGTAATTCGGCACCTTGCGCGGGCCCTTGAAATCCTTGGGCAGGCGCACATTGCGCAACGCCGGGATGAGACACGGCACTCCCAAAGAACTAGAGGTAACTCCTGGTTCCACCGATGTGGTTGAACGAACCAGAGTAAGCTGACGGGCTTCATGCTACGCCGCTAACTCGGCCTCTCTGCGTGCCCGAGCCCGGTCCACCACCTCCTGAGCATCACCAGCACCACCCGCCGGGTTATTGCCACGGAGCGGATCATGGTTCCGCGCATTGCTTGACACTACTGGTTCATCCATACGCCTGCTGTAACTCCGGCTTGGACGGGGAGTGGAATGAATCCGATCGCGACTATATGAATAAGCCTCCTGTTGAACCAAGGCTGTCTGAAGAAGCTCCTTAACCCGACGCGTCTCGACTGCCGCCGGAGAATCGCCTTCGATCGGGATGGCCGCCAGCCGTGAAGCGGCAGCGACAATGTTGTCCATCGGGTTAGAGTAATGACCCGGCGGCGTGGGGACATGCGGTGTTACAATGTTGTTCTGACGAGGCGGATCCACCAAACGTGGTTGAACCGGCGCCCCTGCTCCAGGTGCCTCTGCCCGGTTTACCACCGGCGGATTACTGGTCCCTGCTCCTGGGGTGTTAAAGAGATTTCTAGCATCATAAACCGGCGGCAGGCGAGATCTGTACCTCCTCTTCAGGACTTCCTTCGACGCACTCTGATCCAGCATAATCCGGTAAGCTTGTGCATCCAAAGCGGCCTACTCCACGGCCATCCTGGTATCCTCAGCTGCTAAGTCGGCTTTGGCCTGGGTGATCTGATCTTCACTTTCACAATTTCCGCATTGTGTGCATCCTGATCCGCCGGGTTAACCTCCGCCATCAGTGTTGCCAATGCATCAAACAAATCCGATAGAACCTGAGTTGGCGGTCATACAGGGCCTCCTGCCCCGGCCGCTGTTGCCGCTGTCGATCCGGAAATCATCGCCACTGCGGTCGAAGAGTGGAGCGTCGGTTGCGTACCGGCCATGAAGATCGCAACCCGGTTTGGCAGATCAAAGGGGTCCGGAATACTGTCGCCATCGGAACAGCCCCCAATCCGGCCATCTTGTAACTGATATAACGACTTGGTCTCTCCGGTCGATGACTCGGCGCCGGAATAGACGACGGTCTCACCACCAGATTCCGATCTATCCTCAGATTCCCCTCCATGGATAACTCCCACGAAGGCACGCTTCATGACAGGCTTGACCCGGGCAGATCTCGCACGCTGAGCCGTTTCGACGAGGTCGGTGCAGATGTCCGGCTCAGGGCCCGGTTCGCCGATCTTGCCAATGAAAATGTGTATGCCACCAAAGGGGACCCGGTACCCATACTCGATTGTGCCGGCCTCGAGGCCCCAGCCTGCATCGTCGATGTAGAGCTTGCCGCGACGACTCTTGGTCATCCGGCCCACAGCGTAACCCTTGAGTCCTTCGAAGTTGCCCTCCAAGAACTTGAAACCATCGTGCGATAGCCCCACGGTGGGCGCCAACTGTCGTGGTTTTGTCACGGCAGATGTCCTAGAGAAAGGACTTAGTCGTGGAGCCATCGCTACGGGTTAACTTAAAGGGGTTAAAGCGGACAAGGGACGCAAGAGAGTTTTTATACTAGTTCAGCCCCTTACGATGAAGGTAAAAGCCTACGTCTAGTTGTGATGGAATTTCTGGGGTTTCGATGACCAGGTTGAGAATACGCTTTGCCTGATTCTCGAGTTATTGTCTGTTGTCCTTGAACCGCCGCCGGGTCGTCCCCTTATATACATGGGTTGACGCCCGTCGGTTTACAGAATCCCGAGGCCGGCTCATAATCGTGTCCGGCTCGGTCTCTGCTACTTCTATCTTACAACACAAGTTTACATATCAATGCCGGTTTATGTCTACAGGCCTTAAACCGGCTTTGGGCCCTGGGCCATCATAAAGCATCACCATCTGTCTTCATGGACTTCAGATACAGATGAACTACTTATGGGGTTAACCCGGCCTCTCCTGGCCGGTTTACGCCCAGTGGTAATATCCCCAACAGGTACTATATGTATAACCCTCCCAGCTGGGTAAGGCCCAACCCCTCTGTTTTTACTCCTTCCATCTCTAAATTGCCTTTGATAAATTTCTAGTTTGTTTGCTTATGACAGCACTGACGAAAGGTCACCGAGGGATTTTATAGTCCCACCCCACATCCGTAGGACCACAACCGGGAGCTTGATCCCGGGTTTGAAGAGGATCCGGATATATTTGTGGTGCTCTCGGAGGGGGTGTTTTACCAAACGAGCTATGATGGCACAGAAGTGGACATCATCGCCGAGTACCCCGGTCTTCTTCCTGCTTCACAGGTAAGTAAACAAGAAACACCTCCTTGGTAAGGGTGTCTGTACTCTGCCTCACCCTCCGCATTGTCGCACGTTTTACAGGGGAGGCGTTTGACGATACCGAGGAAATCAGTTCCTGTGCCGGGCAGGCCTTCGAAGAGGAGGGCCGGTGAAGGCACCGCCGGGCCCTCGTCGAGGAGGTATGGATAAATATATTTTTTAGTGGTCGTGTCCAACTGTGACCTATGCCCCTGTTTGATTATAGGAAAAAGGTTTGCCGAACTGTGTCCGAGGGTCCGGCCGGCAGCGCTCCCAACAACCAAGATTTAGATCCAGTCGGGGAGATAGGGGCCGATGTAGGAACAAAGCCGGGCTGCCGGCCGGCCGAGGGTTCGAACAATATGTCTGTTACCAACTCGGAAGTAGAGAGCGCCATGAATCATCGGCGTTGCAGAGCTGTCTTACGAGACCTGAAGTTCTCGGACGAGGCATTTAATGCCTTTAGCTCGGGCGATGCATACATCCGAGCTGCTCGAGACGGGCTTAGAAAAGCCACGAGGCAATATCTGACAGATGTACAGGTAAGTTTTCTTTGTCAAAAAAGGATAGCCATATACGTGTAGCCCCCGGGACTGAAAGCAGTTGGTACAACTGATTTAAGGACCATTGTATGACCAGGTTCTTACAGAGAAGAACAACCTGCTGACCCAAGAGCTGGAACAATGTCGGGCGCAGCTAAATGCTGCTACCGCCGAACTGGAAAAGTCCAAAAAGGCGTCGCCTGGTAATTTTCCCCTCCATCGAGAAAATATAATCATATACCATTAATGCTAACAGTCCTGCCTATATCATGACATGGTTGTCAGAGGAATTCAAAGAGGCGCTGGAAGTCGCGCAAGCGAATGAACAAGAAGCCAAGAGGCTACATGCTACAGGCAAACGTGTGCTGAAGCAGGCCATTGTTGAGAAAAACCAGCTCCAGGATTGCAAAACCCAGCTAGGCGAAGAGTTGAAGGATGTGCGGGCCCAGCTAGCTGATTCCGTGAAGGAGAATAAGAAGCTGCGGGGCGGCGTATTCAGTATGTGTCCGAACTATTGTTAAAGTAGTTCGGAGATAGATAGAACTGATATAATCATGATTGCAGGTATATTGACGGGCCGTCCCAAAGAGGAGGTGTCTGGATCAGCTGATGATCTGCTGCAAAGACGTACTTGCACGAGCATGCTCGGCTGGCCATGCGGAGTGTTGCCAAGGCCTTATGGCCATCCGTCTCCCCTCCAGGAAGTATGGAGGAGCTCGTAGAGCTGTTCAAAGGAGCGCGGCGGCGTATCCGATTATGGAAGATATCAGCCTGTCGAGAGGGTGCGCGAGAAGCTTGGGCCATGGTGAAAACTCGGTATACCAAGCTTGATCCTAATCAAATGGCTCGGGTCGGACCGCTACGGTCGAATCGGGAAGAAATTCCCGTTAGTTTAGTGTATGACCAAGTAGAGGTGGCCGCCAAATATTCCCAACAGGATTGTAAGTTAGACCGCCTGCTGAAGGTATAGAGAAGGAAGTGTTTGAGTCCCAATGACTATGTGCTTTCCTTACCCTATGTAATTCTAGCTGAATTGTATATCATTTGTCATGGCAGACCTTTTCGCTTCAATCTCCAGACTCGATGGTGCGGAGTGTTTCCGAATACCCTCGCGGCCGAATAGACCGGGGCATGCTTGGAAAACTAGGCGTAGGGGTCATAGTTGCTTGAACAGACAAGTTGTATCCAGCTAGTTATGTTATATTACATTGAGATTGTAAGAAACATCTTCCAGGGAGAATAGTTCCGTTAAGGGTTCCTTTCCCTGGGTGTGCATGCATTAGTAGACATGTCCGAATTGTGATGCAAAAATCACAGTGTGTATAGCTTCTGGGGGTTCACAATAGAGTGAGTGCAAAGAGTATTTTTCATCCACCGACCGAATATTCCCTTAAGAACGCTAGCTTTCGGCTTCACCCAGTCTGAGGTACACATCCGGATAACCCGGCAGTAACAATCGCAGAGGTGCTCCCTTTACCACCTAGCCAAACAACCGGGAACATAGGGGTAAGCACAGGACCCAGGCAATCCAGCTTGGCAAAAACTTAAGTCATATCGATGCATATAATGGTGAAGAAAAGACATACGGGAAGAACGCATATGTATGATGAGCTTGATGCTCGAAAAAGAGTATTAACAAGCTTCTGTTAAAGAAGCCCCCAGGTATGATGGGCGTACATATGTAAGAATGTGTACGTCCACAGTGTTCGGTCAAGCCGAATGAGAGCTTGAAAGCAAAAAAAGGAATTGTGTAAAAGGGAGAAAAAGTAATGGGAACTATAGGGGAGAAGGAGACTAACAAAGAGTGTGACACTACGTGTAGAACCTTCGGAGTCTGGCCGCGTTCCAGGGGTTCGGCTCTAGGCGATTGTCTGACGCGTCACGAAGACGGTACGCTCCTCTGGTTAGAACTTCGTCAATTATGAAGGGACCCTCCCATTTGGGTTTGAGTTTGTCCTTTTTCTTCTCCGGCAAGCGTAGAACGAGTTCGCCAACATTGTATGTCTTGGCCCATACTTCTCTGCTTTGGTATCTTCGAGCCTGCTGCTGATAAAATGCTGAACGGGCTTTGGTGACGTCGCGCTCCTCCTCCAGGGCGTCTAAGCTGTCCTGCTGATCCAACTCGGCCTCTTTCTCTTCGTACATACGCACTCGAGGTGAGTCATGTATAATATCGGAGGGCAATACAGCCTCTGCACCATACACCATGAAGAAAGGTGTGTATCCGGTAGTACGGTTAGGCGTGGTCCGCAGCCCCCAGAGTACGGAGTCAAGCTCCTCGACCCAGTGTTTGCCTGATTCTTTTAAAGACCGTACTAGCCTGGGTTTGATGCCACTCATGATAAGACCGTTGGCTCGCTCGACTTGACCGTTTGTTTGCGGGTGGTAGACAGAGGCGTAATCGAGCTTGATGCCCAGATTAGCACACCAGCTTTTCACCTCATCAGCCGTGAAATTGGAACCGTTATCAGTGATGATGCTGTGCGGTACACCATAATGGTGCACCACATCGGATATAAATGCGATCACCGGTCCGGACTCGGCCGTTTTGACTGGTCTAGCCTCTATCCACTTGGTGAATTTATCCACCATGACCAGCAGATATTTTTTCTTATGGCTTCCCCCTTTAAGGGGTCCAACCATGTCAAAGCCCCAGACCGCAAATGGCCATGTAATGGGGATTGTTTGTAGGGCGGTTGGGGGCATATGGCTTTGGTTGGCGAAGAGTTGGCATCCAACGCAACGCTGGACGAGGTCTTGTGCGTCTGCCCGGGCCGTAGGCCAATAAAATCATGTCCGGAAGGCCTAGCAGACAAGTGCCCGGGCTGCGGCGTGGTGCCCACCGAGACCGGCGTGAATTTCTGCCAAGAGTTGCCGCCCCTCCTCCTCGGAGATACACCTTTGAAGGACTCCGGTGGTGCTTTTCTTGTAGAGCTCTCCCACGTGAACTTTATAGGCCTTCGAACGCCGGACGATGCGGCGAGCCTCGTTCTGATCTTCTAGGAGCTCCTTCCTATTAAGGTAGGCCAAGAATGGTTCGGTCCATGGGGCAATTACTGCCATGATGAGGTGGGCCGATGGTGTTATTTCGGTGGCTGAGCCTCCGATGATATCGGCGTGTTCGCTATCTGTGTTTGTGTTCGGAATGGGACTGTCGTTGCTGTCTCCCCCTTGCCACACCACCGATGGCTTAAAGAGGCTTTCGAGGAAGATGTTAGGTGGGACGGGGTCGCGCTTAGCGCCGATGCGAGCAAGGACGTCGGCCGCCTGATTACTTTCGCGGGCGACGTGATGAAATTCGAGTCCCTCGAATCGAGCCGACATCTTCAAGACGGCATTGCGATAAGCTGCCATCTTTGGATCTTTGGCATCAAAGTCTCCATTAATTTGGGATATTGCGAGGTGTGAGTCCCCACGCACCTCCAGGCGTTGTATGCCCATTGATACGGCCATCCGAAGGCCATGCAGCACGGCCTCGTATTCGGCTGCGTTGTTGGAGTCTGTGTATAATATTTGGAGTACGTACTAGACGATATCTCCTGTGGGGGACGTTAATACGACGCCCGCCCCCAACCCTGCCAACATTTTGGAGCCGTCAAAATGCATCACCCAGTTGGAATATGCGCCGTACTCTTAGGGAGTTCGGCCTCTGTCCATTCGGCGACGAAGTCAGCCAGTACCTGGGAGTTGATGGCTCGACGTGGTTTGTACGTGATGTCGAATGGCAGGAGCTCAATGGCCCATTTGGCAATCTGGCCCGTTGCATCCCGGTTGTATATTATATCATGGGGCACTTCAGAAGCCACCGTGATCAAGCACTCCTGAAAGTAGTGTTGCAATTTTCGAGATGCCATGAAGACCGCATATGCTATATTTTGATAGTGAGGGTACCGGGATTTGCATGGTGTGAGGACGGTGGATACGTAGCATACCGGCTTTGGAGCGGAAATTTGTGTCCGTCCTATTCTCGTTCGACGATGAGCATGGCCCTCACCACTTGATGCTTTGCCGATATGTATAGCAACATGGGTTCGCCTGCGTTTGGTGCAGCCAGGATTGGATTGCTTGCTAGGAGGGTCTTTATTTCCTCCAGTCCGGCAGTCGCCGCGTCTGTCCATTTGAAGTTATCCGTGCGCCGTAAGAGGCGATAGAGTGGGAGTGCCTTTTCTCCTACTCTGGAGATAAAGCGGGTTAGTGCTGCCACGCATCCTGCCAGCTTTTGGACCTGTTTGAGGTCTATTGGTGTAGCTAACTGTGACAGAGCTCGGATTTTGGCTGGATTTGCTTCGATTCCTCTATTGGAAACTATGAAGCCCAGCAGTTTTCCAGCGGGGACATCGAAGACACACTTCTCTGGGTTGAGCTTAATGTCATATGCCTGGAGGTTGCCAAACGTGAGACCTAAGTTGTCTATTAGTGTTTCGACGTGCCTAGTCTTAATGACGATGTCATCAACGTAAGCTTCTACCGTGTTGCCGATCTGTTTCTCGAGGCAAGTTTGGATCATGCGCTGGTAGGTGGCGCCGGCGTTCTTGAGCCCGAAAGGCATGGTGTTGAAGCAAAACGGCCCGTATGGGGTAATAAATGATGTTCAGCTTGATCGGATTCCTTCATTTTGATTTGATGGTATCCGGAATATGCATCGAGGAAACACAGCGAGTCGTGTCCTGCGGTGGCGTCAATGATTTGGTCAATGCAGGGAAGGGGAAAAGGATCCTTAGGGCAAGCCTTGTTGAGATCCTTGAAATCAACACACAGGCGTCCAAGATTTATCTTTCTTTGGTACCATCACCAGGTTTGCCAGCCAGTCCGGGTGTTTGATTTCTCTAATGAATCCGGCCTCGATGAGCTTGGCTAGCTCCTCCCCCATGGCTTGTCGCTTGGGTTCGGAAAAGCGCCGCAGTGTTTGCTTGAATGGTTTAAATCCTTTTAATATGTTGAGGCTATGTTCGGCCAACTTGCGTGGGATCCCTGGCATATCTGAAGGGTGCCATGCAAATATGTCCTAGTTTTCGCGCAGGAACTCTCGTAGTGCGGCGTCAACTATTGGTGTCGATTGAGCTCCGATAGATGCTGTCTTCTTGGGGTCCGTTGGGTGGACCTGGAATTTCACTATTTCTTCTGCTGGTTTGAATGAGGGGGATTTGGGGCGTTTGTCGAGGATCACATCGTCCCTGTCCACTGTGGAGCGTAGTGCAGCTAATTCTTCGATCGCGAGGGCTTCGGATAGCGCTTCTAGGGCCAGGGATGCGGTTTTGTTTTCAGCGCGGAGTGCTATGTCCGGATCACTGACGAGAGTGATTATACCGTTTGGTCCGGGCATTTTGAGCTTCATATATCCGTAGTGAGGTATAGCTTGGAAGCATGTGAAAGCATCCCGCCCCAATAAGGCGTGGTATCTGCTGCTGAAAGGGGCCACTTGGAAGGTTATTTCTTCGGACCGATAGTTCTCCGGCGTGCCGAACACCACGTCAAGTTTGATTTTGCCCGCGCACCGCGCCTCCCAACTAGGAATAATTCCCCGGAAGGTTGTGCTACTTTGTTTGATGCGGCTCCTGTCTATTTCCATTTTATGGAGTGTGTCCTCATAAATGAGATTTAGTCCGCTGCCATCGTCCATGAGGACCTTGGTGAGTCGAAACCCATCCACGATGGGGCTGAGGACTAACGCAGCTGGTGCTCGTACTGTTCTGTACTTTGGTTCGTCACCGGCGTTGAATGTTATAGCCGTGTCATTCCATGGGTTTATTACGGCAATTTGGCAGACTTCGTTGAGCTCGCGAAGTGCCCGTTTGCGCTTGTTATTTGAAGCGAATGTCCCGAAGACTGTCAATACTCTAGGGTCACCATCTTCTGGGGGGTACTGTTCTGGGGCGTCCTTTATAAGGATGTCCTCGCCGCTCTTGGCTACCTGCCGTAGTATCCAACATGCTCTAAGGTTGTGGGTTGCCGCAGTATCTGTTGTTGCATGTATTTTGCATGGGCCATTAGGCCACCCCTCCAGAACGGTGCCATGCCGTATGGCGGCTTTGTGTTTTTTGACTGTGGGACTGGGCGTGCCACGAGGGTACGCCCTTTTTGCCTGTAGGGAGAGTTGGGTTGGGGCTGGTGGTTCCCAGCGAGCTGCCCGAGTTTCCCAGGCGCTTTCCATCGCGCAGTACTTTTGTACGATGATTGCTAAGTTAGCAAATTTCGGTATGTGGCGGCGGTTGATGGCGTTGAGGATTCCTTCGTCCGCGCAATTGTTGCGCAATGCCGCTATCACGTCTTCGTCGCGACAATCTTTTACCTTATTTTTGACTAAGAGGAATCTGGCCCAGAAGTGGTGGACCGTTTCCTGAGACTTTTGTTTGATGCTCATGAGAGCGTCTATGTCCGGGTGGGTGGGTGGAACGAAATCCGAACCCTGAGCCGATTTTGGATCCAGGGTTTGAAGATCTACCGGACCTGGCAGTTCGGGCTCCGGGATATCGACTGATTTTTTAGGCTCATCCTCCAACTCCATGTTCAGGGGATGGGACGTGCCTTTCTGCCGGAGAATATCCGGCCCTTCAAGATCGAAGATCCGAACATAGTTCGTCTTCAATATAGTAGAAGAGTTTCTCTGCTCCTCGACTACCGCTATCTGATTGGTGATCGGCGGAGTTTTGATTTCTCTCTGGTCGGGTTTAAGCCCAACCCGATCGTAGTCTGTAGCGACCCCCAAGGTGGCCATGCGATCCAGGAGTTCGTTTAACGATGACAACTCCATTGGATCCATGCGGGCGGAGTATTCGGGATCGACGCGGAGCCGATTTTTGATGACTTGAGAGGTCATCGTCGGCTTAAGGGCCGACCCGGCGGTCGTGACGAATCCGCCCAGCCGGAGAGCTTGGCCTGGGGCCAGGACCCCTCCGGAGATGATATTATCCTTGAAAACAAGGCGAGCCATCAATCCTCTTGGCGACGGCATAGCAAAACTCTCAATGAAAGCACCAATGTCGGTGTCAAAACCGGCGGATCTAGGGTAGGGGGTCCTGAACTGTGCGTCTAGGATCGATGGTAACATGAGACGGGGGACACGATGTTTACCTAGGTTCGGGCCCTCTCTATGGAGGTAATACCCTACTTCCTTCTTGATTGATCTTGATGAATATGAGTGTTACAAGAGTTGATCTACCACGAGATCGTAATGGCTAAACCCTAGAAGCCTAGCCTATGTGTATATGGTAATGAATGTGCCCTATCCGGACTATGCTCTCCGGTGTATATAGACACCGGAGAGATCTAGGGTTACATGGAGTCGGTTACATAAGAAGGAATCTTTACAGCTGGTCGCCTAGCTTGCCTTCCACGCCAAGGAAAGTCCAATCCAGACACGAGTATGGTCTTCGGTCTTCATGTCTTCACAGCCCATCAGTCCGGCCCATGGATAGCAGGCCGGAGGCCCGAGGACCCCTTAATCCGGGACTCCCTCATCCGCGTCTCCCACAATTATAGCAATTCCGTTCACGACTTGAAGATCTTTTTTCATTGTAGGACCTTGACTTGGAACTTCTTTCCTTGCTTCTACTCTTGTAGAACTTGTTGAAGTTCTTCACCATTAGGCTCAATTCTTCATTGAAGGTTTGTTTCTCACTTGATGATGTGGGAGCATCACATGAGGCTTTGTAAGCACCGCTTGACTTGTTCTAAAGCTCTTCCTTATCCTTGAGTGACATCTCATGAGCAACAATTCTTCCAATGACTTCCGTTGGCTTGAGATCTTTGTAGTTGGGCATCATTTGGATCAATATGCACACCGTATCATATTTTCCATCCAAGGCTCTTAGGATCTTCTTGATGATGAATCTATCGGTCATCTCTTCAGTTCCTAAGCCGGCAATCTCATTTGTGATGAGAGCAAGCCTAGAGTACATTTCAGCGACACTTTCACCATCCTTCATTTTGAACTTGTCAAGTTGACTTTGAAGCACATCCAATTTAGATTCCTTGACGGAGTCGGTACCCTCGTGCATATCAATCAAAGTATCCCAAATTTCCTTTGCATTCTCAACACGGCTGATTTTGTTGAATTCTTCGGGGCACAATCCATTGAAGAGAATATCACAAGCTTGAGCGTTGTATTGTAGCATCTTCAACTCTTCCGTGGTAGCTTCATGGTTCGGTTCTCTCCCATCAAAGAATTCACCTTGCAAGCCAATACACACAATAGCCCAAATGGCGGGGTTATGTCCAAGAATATGCATTTTCATCTTATGCTTCCAACTAGGAAAATTAGTACCATCAAAGTAAGGACCTCAACGGTGGTAATTTCCCTCGCTAGATGCCATACTCTCCTAGGTTGTGAAACCAAGGCTATGATCACCAAAGGCTACGGAATCAAAGAAAATGGAGACCAAAGCTCTGATACCAACTGTAGGATCAAAAGTATGTCTAGAGGGGGGGTGATTAGACTACTTGACCAAATAAAAATCTAGTCTTTTCCCAATTTTAAGCCTTGGCAGATTTTAGCAACTTAGCACAAATCAAGTAATCCACCTACACATGCAATTCTAAGAGTATAGCAGCGGAATGTAAAACAATTGCATATGAAGGTAAAGGGGGGTTTGGAGGGAGCAAACGCAATGTAGACACAGAGATTTTTTTATCCGTGGTTCCGATAGGTGGTGCTATCGTACATCCACGTTGATGGAGACTTCAACCCACGAAGGGTAAGGGTTGCGCGAGTCCACGGAGGGCTCCACCCACGAAGGATTCACGAAGAAGCAACCTTGTCTATCCCACCATGGCCATCGCCCACGAAGGACTTGCCTCACTAGGGTAGATCTTCACGACGTAGGCGATCTCCTTGCCCGCACAAACTCCTTGGTTCAACTCCACAATCTTGATGGAGGCTCCCAAGTGGCACCTAGCCAATCTAGGAGACACCACTCTCCAAAAGGTAATAGATGGTGTATTGATGATGAACTCCTTGCTCTTGTGCTTCAAATGATAGTCTCCCCAACACTCAACTCTCTTTCATAGGATTGGATTTGGTGGAAAGATGATTTGAGTGGAAAGCAACTTGGGGAAGGCTAGAGATCAAGATTTATGTGGTTGGAATGGAATATCTTGACCTCAATACAAGTGTAGGTGGTTCTCTCTCAGAAAATGTATGTGGGAAGTGTAGGCATGTTCTGATGGCTCTCTCCACGAATGAAGAGTGGGTGGAGGGGTATATGTAGCCTCCACACAAAATCTAACCGTTACACACAAATCACGAGACTTGGTGGGACCGAATTAGAAAACTCGGTCGGACCGATTTGGTTCATAACGTGACCGTTAGGATTTTCGGTGGGACCGACATGTCAACTCGGTGGGACCGATATCGTTAGGGTTAGGGCATAACGTAATCTCGATTGGACCGATTACTCAAACTCGGTGGGACTGATTTTGGTAATAAGCAAACAGAGAGTTGGTCAAGCAAACTCGGTGGGACCGATTCGATCGTCTCGGTGGGACCAAAGCGTTACAAAAAGGAAACAGAGAGTTTGCATTGCAGACTCGATGGGACCGATCGCTCATCTCGGTTAGACCGAAACGTTATGAAGGGAAACCGAGAGTTTGCAATCCCATCTCGGTGAGACCGAGATCCCTATCGGTGAGACCGAAGTGACTAGGGTTTGTGGCAGTGGCTATGTCAAGAGAACTCGGTGGCGCCGGATAGAAAGTTTCGGTGGGGCCAAGTTTGACTTTAGGTTTGGGACAAATGTGGATATGAGAAAGTAGTTGAGGGTTTTTGTAGCATATCACTAAGCATTTTGAGCAAGTAACTCATTAAGCAACACCTCACCCCCTTTTGATAGTATTGGCTTTTCCTATGGACTCAATGTGATCTTGGATCACTAAAAATAAAATGTAGAGACTTGTGCTTTGATCTTGAGCCAATCTTTTGTCCTTAGCATTTTGAGGGGTCCACTTTCTAATCCATGCCATGCCAATCATTGAGCTTTCCTGAAATATTTATCTTCAAATAGTATTAGCTCAATGAGCTATATGTTGTTAATCATTACCAAAATCACCTAGGGATAGTTGCACTTTCACATTTGGTGTCCCAGGAGGGCCTATCCCCGAAGATTTCTGGGTCGTGTGGGAAGGACCCCCCTATCACCCACACTCACTTGGCGACGGTTCTAAATGCCGGCGCGGAAAGGGGTTAAAAACCGTTTGTATAGCACCGACGCGTACTAGTGTAAATTAACTAAAAAGAAAGATGAAGAATGTGAACGCTTTGCTAAAATGTTGAGGCCAGTCTTTTTTCGTACTCGCTTGACTGATATCCTTAAAATGCCTCCTTATGCAAAGTATATGAAAGACATCATCACCAATAAAAGAAAAATACCGGAAGCTGAAATCTCCACTATGCTTGCTAATTATACTTTTAAGGATGGAGTACCTAAAAAACTTGGAGATCCAGGAATACCAACTATACCTTGCTCCATCAAAAAGAATTATGTGAAAACTACTTTATGTGATTTAGGAGCAGGTGTTGGTGTTATGACTTTCTCTTTATATAAAAGACTTGATTTGAATAAGCTCACACCTTCTGAAATATCTTTGCAAATGGCTGACAAATCAACTGCCATACCTATCGGTATCTGTGAGGATGTGCCCGTTGTTGTTGCTAATGTTAATATTTTGACTGACTTTGTGATACTTGAGATGCCCGAGGATGACAACATGTCGATTATCCGTGGTAGACCCTTCTTGAATACTGCAGGGGCTATTATTGATTGCAATAAAAGCAAGGTCACTTTCATATCAATGGTAATGAGCATACAATGCACTTCCCAAAGAAACAATTACAAGTGAATGGTATTAATGTTATTGAAAAATCTCCGACAATCACTATTGGAAGTTTTCAACTACCTCTACCCATTGTTAAAAAGAAATATGAAATGCTTATTGTTGGGGACATTCACATCCCCGTTGAGGTAATTTACGAAAGTTCTTCAGTTTCATGCTAATCGAAAGTGGTTGTTAACAAGACTTGATCAACCTTATTAATGGATCATTTTTGAGTGGTATGAAGTTGATGAATTTAGTAAGCACTACCTTCTGTCCCTACCTTTTGTTTTCTGTCTTTATTAGTTAAATAAAATAAAATGCCATGTTTTGTCTGTTTTCTGAATTTCTCGTGCAATAAAAAATGACCCAAAAATAAAAGTTCTCAGAATGCTCTGAAAATTTAATACGATTTTTTCTGAGTATTTAATAATTTCTGGTGCAAATAATATCAGAGGGAGGTGCACCAGGTGGGCACAACCCACCTGGGCACACCCCACCTGGGCACACCAGGACCCCCATGTCGGTGTGGAACGACACCTATGGGATCACGAGAATCCCTACTACGGTTGCCGGGGCGCGGGGTTGCGAGAAGAGTAGGGTTAGTAGCCAGCACAAGGATCGTTTACCCAGGTTCGGGCCGCGAGGATGCGTAAAACCCTAGTCCTGCTTTGGTGGGTGTATTTCAGAGAGTTCTTGAGCTCTCGAACTAGCTGTGGTCAGTGCGTGGTTCGAAAGAGCCGAATCCTTCTCGAGTATGCCATGGGCCTCCTTTTATAGTCGAAAGGGGCTGCCATAGTGGCACACAGGAGGTGGAAAGGCGTACAGTGCCCCAAGCTTATCGCTCGTATTACAGGACAAGACGCATTTACTGCGTAGCTTAGGTGTCCCCTTGCTTTATTGGGGACGGGGGCGAGGCCCGTCCCGTCCGTCGCCGCTCCTCCTCGCTTTGACACGCGCCCAGGCCAGTGAGGCGTGTGGTGCCATGTAGGCAGGCAGGCAGCTGAGGTGGCGCAGTGGCGGAGCCTTCACGAAGATCTGCATGCCGCCACGCTGGTGCTTGATGAGTTGGCCTAGGAGCTGCATGTTGCCACGCAGGTGCCCGCCCAGCTGGTTGGGCTGGCAGCTGCATGTGAACTGCGGTGGAAGCTTGGTTGGCGTGGGCCTGGCGGTGTCCCTACTGGCGTCCTTGGTGAGGGCCTTGCCGGGTGGCCCGGCAAGGGTCTTGCCGTGGCGCGCTGTCGTCCCCTCCAAGGGCCTTGCCGGGGGTCTGGTGGTCTTCCTCGTCAAGGATCTTGCCGATGATCGTCGTCTTCTAATCCTCATCTGATCTTGAATATGTCTTCACAAAGATCTGCATGCCACCACCGAGGTGCCTCCCGAGCCCTGGCCCAACATGGATGATGGCGTCGGGGACCGTGGGCTCAAGGGTGGCTCGCTCTGTTGGTGTGGGGCGAGCTGCCTCGGCAAGGGTCTTGCCGGGGGAACCTGCTTCGTCCCTCTGCTCTTTGTGGTCTTGGCATTGGCATTGCTCTTATTATCTTGGGCTTTGGTCTTAACTTAGCTCACCTCCCCTATTTTGCTTGGCGTGACCGTAGGCGCGGCTCCGACTGCCCGTGGCCAGGTATAGGGGTACAAAAATGCACCCCTCTTTTTGTACACCGACACCCCAGGGGCGCCCTGGTGGGTTGTGGTCCCCACGTGGGCCCCTCACTTATCCCTTCACACCACATCATCACTTACCTCCAGAAAAAATTCTCCATTGCTCTCTCTCCCGTGTTCTTGCTTTCAAACCGGCGGATTTCGATCTCTTTGCTTGAAGCTCCATTTCCGAAACTGTTTCGGGGGATTGTTGCTTGTTATGTGAATCCACCGTATGTCCAATTAGTTTTTTAGTGGTTTATATTTTGAATAATTAGCTACTCTTGGTGCTGCTGTAGACGAGCTTGCATGTTGAATTCTTAGAGTTCTAAGTAGTTGGAATGCTTGCTATGGCCTCTATGTATCCCTATGAGTAGTTGCTATTAATTTTGTGAAGTTTTGTTGGAAAAATTTGTGGACAAAAAATTTCAAATTTTTGTTCATAGGAAAAGTATGAATATCTTTAGGAAGTTTTCTTCTAAGAAGAACTCCAAGGGTGTTATTGGGGAGTCATCTGACAGTGATCTCCATCCTCGGAGGTTGCCGGAGGTACGGCCGTGCGAATGGCCGCATACCCAGTTCATGGAAGAGGCTGGAATCTTTCAGGAGGTCACACAATATGCTGCTAATGCCGGCCTCACCGACTTCATCGCAGATGAGTGTGAACATCATCAAATCCTCACAAACATCTTTGTTCAAAGTTTTACTTTCTTTCCTAGGAATAATCCTCCCGAGATGCAGTTTAGTTTATATGCTGAAACTCATCAGATACCACTCACTGAATTTTGTAACATATGCATGATCCCTTCTGACGGGAGCTTAGCTGAGCCTAGGCCGGCAGAGTTTGAGGCCTTTTATCCCACCTTGACAGTGGGAGATGAGAGAGGGGTGTCGGCTATCACTGTCGCTAGCTTGCATTTTCCTGTTGTTCATTACTTTGCTCTTTTCATTGCAAAATGCTTGCTTGCTAGAGAGAAGGTGGGTGCACTCAGTTCACCTGACCTTGCTGTTTTACGTCGTGCACTAGAGGTCGACAACACTTATAGCTTGGGAGCTATTGTGGCTTGTCGCCTCCATATTAATAAATCCAATGGTAAAATACATTGTGGGATTTTTGCTACTCGTTTGGTGGTTCATATTAATATTGAGATACGCCCTCATGATTACCCTCTGACCAAGGTTTACCTAGACCGCGCATCCATGGAGCATCACCATTTTGTTGCACGAGATTATACTAACATTCCTATTCCTTATAACCTGGTTTTTTGCATTGAAACTCATGATATTATTCCATTGCCTGCTCCTGCTTTGTTTGATCTTGTTACCAGGGGCGGATATAGGATTATGCCTGCAGATATCATTGCCTACTGGAACAGCCAGGCTGCAGCAGTGGAGGATCCTCAATAGTGTGATGAGTGGATGCCCGCTCCTCAGTACCCCAACTACTATCCAGGCTCCTGATCTATTACCAAGTTAGGCCAAAAGCCTAAGCTTGGGGGAGTACGTGTTTCTTACCGACATTACATTCATGTTCACACATTTCATTCCAGTTGTTGGTATTCACAGTTTTTCATTGTATCATCCATGCTTAAATTTATTTTCTTGCTTTCTTCTTGTGTGTTTGAAAAACCTTAGAAAAAACAAAAAAAATTGTTAGTTGTAGTTAGTTTAGTTTCTATGCATGCTTAGTAGTAGCACTAAAAAAACCCAAACGATTACCTTGTTCTTCTTTTGTTTGTTGGGAGCTTTCCCGTGTAAATAGTTTTTCTCATTTTTGCTTTTACCTTCTATTTCCTTGTTCAAGAAAACCAAAAACTCCAAAAATATTTTAGTGTGTTTCTCTGAATTTCTTTTCTTTTATTTGAGTCATACCGAGGAAAAGACCACGATGAAAATGTTGAGTGGCTCTCTTATGAATAATTGTTGATCTAATAAAGAGCCCATTTTACCTTGTCTTCTCCTGTTGAATAAAATGTTTTTCAGATTCTAGCTTAGTCCATGACACTCTTGCACTATTATTATTTTCATATCGTTCGGTCGTGCAAGTGAAAGGCAATAATGACGATATCCGATGAACTGGCCGTGGCAGAGAGAAACGGGTATGAACTTGACTTGTTCTGTTTGTGTGAATATGTTTAACCTAGTATCCATGATTCAGCCCATTGTGATTAAACATGTTTGCAATGACAATTAGAGATTATAGTTTCTCATGCCATGCATAAGTAGCTGGGAGTGGATAATGATTTATCTTGGATATCAACATTGCGTTAAAATGATTGTGATGTAGTATGATGATATGGTATCCTCCTCCGAATGTTCGAGTGGCTTGAGTTGGCACATGTTCATGCATGTAGTTGAATCAAAACCAACATAGCCTCTATGATATTTATGTTCATGGTGTTCATATCCTACTCATGCTAGTGTCCAATGTTACTTACGCATAATGCATATTCATGACTGTTGTTACTCTCTAGCTGGCCGCTTCTCAATCTATTTGCTAGCCTTCGCGTGTACTAAGTGGGAATTCTGCTTGTACATCAAAAACCTTGAACCCAAAGTTATTCCAGATGAGTCCACCATACCTACCTATATGCGGTATTACCCTGCCGTCCTAAGTAAATTTGCATGTGCCACCCCTAAAAACATCAAATAAATATCCTTTTTGTGTGCCTGTGTCGTTCATGGAACGATAGGAGGTGGTCGGTATCTTCCACACTAAGCGGGTTATTCTCAGGTCGAGTGTTTATTCACTCGCCATCGCACGAGAAAAGGGCGGTAATAGGGATGCCCAGTCCCAAACTGCAAACAGAAAAAGCTTACAAATAATCAAACAAAAACTCCCAATGGAGTCAAAACCTTTACTTTTATAGCTTGGGAACCGCCACTAGCGTGCTTAGCATGGAAGATATTGATAACTGATGGTCGTGAAGTAAATGAGAAGGGTGCATGTCTCAAAATATCATTTACCTCTGTTTTAAAAACATGAGCTCTGGCACCTCTGCAAATCACTGCTTCCCTCTGCGAAGGGACTATCTATTTACTTTTATGTTGTGTCATCACCCTCTATAACAAGCGCCAGAACGTGAGAGCACTGCTGTCATGACTTATGCATTGTGTGTAGTTAATGTTGGGTGCATCATGACTGGATCTTTTCTACCATGAATTACAATGTTTAGTCGCTGCTTGAACTTTGGAGGTGCTCTGCATTTATGTTTTGCGGTCTCAGAAAGGGCTAGCGAGATACCACTATTGTCATATTATATCATGGTTTTTTTGATAATGTGTTGCCGTTTGACATATCTTATTATTGCTCGCTAGCTGATTATGTCATTGATATGAGTTAATATAATCTTTAAGAGTTATTGTCGACATGGTTAGTTATAATGATGGCTGAAAACCTGGGTGCTATTTAAGCTTATTTATGCAAACAAGAGCAAAAGAGTTCGTAAAATTTTTTCTTTTTCACTTTCAATTTATCAACTGAATTGCTTGAGGACAAGCAAATGTTTAAGCTTGGGGGAGCTGATACGTCTCCAACATATCTACTTTTCCTAACGCTTTTCCTCTTGTTTTGGACTCTAATTTGCATGATTTGAATGAAAGTAACCCCAGACTGTCGTTGTTTTCAGCAAAGCTACCATGGTGTTGTTTTTGTGCAGAAATTCCGGAGCCAAGACCAACCAGAGGGGGGCACCTTGGTGGGCACAACCCAGCAGGGCGCGCCCCCCTCCTGACGTTCCCAAGTGGGTTGTCCCCACCTGGTGGCCCCGCAGACCCTGAAGCCTACGCTATAAAATCTGATTTTTCCAGAAAAAATCAGGGAGAAAGAATTATCACGTTCCACAAGTTAAAGCCGCCGTCACCTCCTGTTCTTCATCGGGAGGCCAGATCTGGAGTCCATTTGGGGCTCCAGAGAGGGGGATCTTCGTCATCACCAACCCTTCTCCATCGCCAATTCCATGATGCTCCCCACCGGGAGTGAGTAATTCCTTCGTAGGCTCGCTGGTCGGTGAGGACTTGGATGAGATCCATCATGTAATCAAGTTAGTTTTCTAAGGGCTTGATCCCTAATATCCACTATGTTCTAAGATTGATGTTGCTATGACTTTGCTATGCTTAATGCTTGTCACTTTGGGCCCGGGTGCCATGAACTCATATCTAAACCGTTTATGTTATCATCATTATATCTATGTTCTAGATCCGATCTTGCAAGTTACAGTCACCTACTATGTGTTACGATCCGGCAACCCCGGAGTGACAATAGTCGGGACCACTCCCGGTGATGACCGTTGTTTGAGGAGTTCATGTATTCACCGTGTGTTAATGCTTTGTTCCGGTTCTCTATTAAAAGGAGGCCTTAATATCCCTTAGTTTCCAATATGGGCCCCGCTGCCACGGGAGGGTAGGACAAAATATTTCATGCAAGTTCTTTCCATAAGAATGTATGACTATTTACGGAATACATGCCTACATTATATTGATGAACTGGAGCTAGTGCTGTATCGCCCTAGGTTATAACTGTCACATGATAAATATCATCCAACAAGTCACTGATCCAATGCCTACAAATTTATCATATATTGTTTCTGCTAAGTTACTACTGCTATCGTTACTATTGCACTTGCTACAAAACTATTGCTATCACTGTTACTGTTACCATTGCTGTCGTCACTATTATCAAAACTACCATATTACTTTGCTACTGATTACTTGCTGCAGATAATTAATCTCTAGGCGTGGTTAAATTGACAACTCAGCTGCTAATACCTTCAAATATTCTTTGGCTCCCCTTGTGTCGAATCTATAAATTTGGGTTGAATACTCTACCCTCGAAAATTGTTGCGATCCCCTATGCTTGTGGGTTATCAATGATAAGCCTTGCAAGGAATATGACTAATGAGTTCGTTGTGGGATGATGCATTATGGAACGAGTAAAGAGACTTGCCGGTAACGAGATTGAAGTAGGTATGAGGATACCGACGATCGAATCTCGGGCAAGTAACATACCGATGACAAAGGGAATGACGTATGTTGTCATTACGATTTGACCGATAAAGATCTTCATAGAATATGTAGGAACCAATATGAGCATCCAGGTTTCGCTATTGGTTATTGATCGAAGATATGTCTCGGTCATGTCTACATAGTTCTCGAACCCGTAGGGTCCGCATGCTTAACGTTCGATGACGATTTGTATTATGAGTTATGTGTTTTGGTGACCGAAGATTGTTCGGAGTCCCGGATGAGATCACGGACGTGACGAGGAGTCTAGAAATGGTCAAGAGGTGAAGATTGCTATATTGGACGATAGTATTCGGACACCGGAATGGTTTCGGAGTGTTTTGGGTATTTATCGGAGTACCGAGGGGTTACCGGAACCCCCGGGGGGAAGTAATGGGCCTCATGGCCCATAGGGGAGAGAGAGGGCAGCCCACAAGGAGGTGGTGCTCCCCCCATGGGGAGTCCGAATTGGACAAGGGGAGGGGGCGCGGCCCCCCTTTCCTTCTCCCTCCCCCTCTCCTTCCCCATTTCCCCCTCCGAAAGAAGGAAGGGGGGCGGGGGGCGAATAGGACTAGGAGTCCAAGTGGGATTCTGCCCACTTGGCGCGCCCCCTAGGCCGGCCCCTCCCTCTCCCTCATTTCTATACGGGGGCAGGGGGCACCCCAAAATACATTAATAGTTTCTTAGCCATGTGTGGTGCCCCCCTCCACCGTTTACTCCTCCGGTCATATTGTCGTAGTGCTTAGGTGAAGCCTGCGCGGATCACATCACCATCACCGTCACCACGCCGTCGTGCTGATGAAACTCTCCCTCGACACTTTGCTGGATCAAGAGTTTGAGGGACGTCATTGAGCTTCACATGTGCTTGACTCGGAGGTGTCGTACGTTCGGTACTTGATCAGCTCGATCGCGGAGACGTTCGACTACATCAACCACGTTAAACTAACGCTTCCGCTTTCGGTCTACGAGGGTACATGGACACACTCTCCCCCTCTCGTTGCAATGCATCTCCTAGATAGATCTTGCGTGATTGTAGGATTTTTTTGAAATTGCATGCTACGTTCCCCAACAGTGGACACACTCTCCCCCTCTCGTTGCTATGCATCTCCTAGATAGATCTTGCGTGAGCTTAGGATTTTTCTTGAAATTCTATGCTACGTTCCCAACAATGGCAAGTGAGCCAGGTATATGTGTAGATGATATGCATGAGTAGAACACAAAGAATTGTGGGTGGTGATAGTCATACTGCTTACCACCAACGTCTTATTTTGATTCGGCAGTATTGTTGGATGAAGCGGCCCGGACCAACCTTACATGACCACGCTCATGAGACCGGTTCCACCGACAGACATGCAACTAGTTTTGCATAAAGTTGGCTGGCGGGTGTCTGTTTCTCCAACTTTAGTTCAATTGAACAGTCCTTGTTGAAGGTTAAAACAATAAACTTCACGAAAGACCGTTGTGGTTTTGATGCGTAGGTAAGAACGGTTCTTACTAGAAGCCCGTAGCAGCCACGTAAAACTTGCAACAACAAAGTAGAGGACATCTAACTTGTTTTTGCAAGGCATGTTGTGATGTGATATGGTCAAGACATGATGTGATATACGTTGTTGTATGAGATGATCATGTTTTGTAAAAGTTATCGGCAACTGGCAGTAGCCTTATTGTTGTCGCTTTATTGTATGAAATGCAAATGCCATGTAATTTCTTTACTTTATCACTATGCGTTAGCGATAGTTGTAGAAGCAATAGTTGGCGAGATGAGCACGACGCTACGATGGAGATCAAGGTGTCAAGCTGGTGACGATGGAGATCATGACAGTGCTTTGGAGATGGAGATCAAAGGCACAAGATGATGATGGCCATATCATTTAACATATCTTGATTCCATGTGATGTTTATCTTTTATGCATCTTATTTTGCTTAGTACGGCGGTAGCATTATAAGATGATCCCTTAACTAAATTTCAAGGTATAAGTGTTCTCCCTGAGTATGCACCGTTGCGAAAATTCTTCGTGCTGAGACACCACGTGATGATCGGGTGTGATAGGCTCTACGCTCACATACAACGGGTGCAAGACAGTTTTGCACATGCGGAATACTCAAGTTAATATGACGAGCCTAGCATGTACAGACATGGCCTCTGAAACGTGAATCATATAGTAGATATGATCAACATAGAGATGTTCACCATTGATAACTACTACATCTCACGTGATGATCGGACATGGTTTAGTTGATTTGGATCACGTATCATTTAGATGACTTGAGGGAATATCTATCTAAGTGGGAGTTCTTAAGTAATATGATTAATTGAACTTAATTTATCATGAACTTAGTCCTGATAGTATTTGCATATCTATGTTGTAAATCAATAGCTTGCGATGTAGCTCACAGTTTATTTTTGATATGTTCCTAGAGAAAAATAAGTTGAAAGATGATAGTAGCAATGATGCGGACTGGGTCCGTGATCTGAGGATTGTCCTCATTGCTGCACAGAAGAATTATGTCCTTGATGCACCGCTAGATGACGGACCTATTGCAGGAGCAGATGCAGACGTTATGAACGTTTGGCAAGCTCTGTATGATGACTACTTGACAGTTTAGTGCGCCATGCTTTATGGCTTAGAATTGGGACTTCAAAAACGTTTTGAACGCCACTGAGCATATAAGATGTTCCAAGAGCTGAAATTGGTATTTCCGACTCATGCCCGAGTTGAGAGGTATGAGACCTCTGACAAGTACTTTCCCTACAAGATGGAGGATAATAGCTCAACCAGTGAGCATGTGCTCAGAATGTCTGCGTACTACAATCGCTTGAATCAAGTGGGAGTTCATCTTCCAGATAAGATAGTGATTGACAGAGTTCTCTAGTCACTATCACCAAGTTACTGGATCTTCCTGATGAACTATAATATGCAAGGGATGCCGAAAACGATTCCCGAGCTCTTCGTGATGCTAAAATCGGCCATGGTAGAAATCAAGAAAGAGCATCAAGTGTTGATGGTTAACAAGACCACTAGTTTCAAGAAAAGGGGCAAAGGAAAAGAAAGGGAACTTCAAGAAAAGAATGGCAAGCAAGTTGCCACTCCCGTGAAGAAACCCAAAGCTAGACCTAAGCATGAAACTGAGTGCTTCTACTGCAAAGGGAATAGTCACTGGAAGCGGAACTACCCCAAATACTTGGCGGATAAGAAAGGTGGCAAAGAGAACAAAGGTATATTTGATATACATGTTATTGATGTGTACTTTACTAGTGTTCATAGTAACCCCAGGGTATTTGATACCGGTTCAGTTCCTAAGATTAGTAACTCGAAATAGGAATTGCAAAATGAACAGAGACTAGTTAAGGGTGTGGTGACGATGTGTGTTGGAAGTGATTGCAAGGTTGATAAGATCACCATCGCACACTCGCTCTACCTTCGAGATTAGTGTTGGACCAAAAGAAATGTTATTTGGTGTTTGCGTTGAGCATGAATATGATTGGATTATGTTTATTGTGATTCAATTGTTCATTTAAGTTAGAGAATAATTGTTGTTCTGTTTACATGAATAAAAACTTCTATGGTCATACACCCAATGTAAATGGTTTATTGACTCTCGATCATAGTGATACACATATTCATAATATTGATGCCAAAAGATGCAAAGTTGATAATGACAGTGCAACATATTTGTGGCACTGCTGTTTAGGTCATATTGGTGTGAAGCGCATGAAGAAACTCCATACGGATGGATTTTTGGAATCACTTGATTATGAATCATTTGATACTTGCGAACCATGCCTCATGGGGAAGATGACTAAAACTCCGTTCTCCGGAACAATGGAGCGAGCCATTGACTGTTGGGGAACGTAGTATTTAAAAAAAATTCGTATGATCACGCAAGATCTATCTAGGAGAAGCATAGCAACGAGCGGGGAGAGTGTGTCCATGTACCCTCGTAGACCAAAAGCGGAAGCGTTTATCAACACGGTTGATGTAGCCGAACGTCTTCATGATCTGACCGATCCTAGCACCGAACGTACGGCACCTCCGTGTACAGCACATGTTCAGCTCGATGACGTCCCTCATACTCTTGATCCAGTTGAGGCTGAGGAAGAGTTCCGTCAACACGACGGCTTGGCGACGGTGATGATAAAGTTACCGGCGCAGGGCTTCGCATAAGCACTACGACGATATGACCGAGGTGTGTAACTGTGGAGGGGGGCACCGCACATGGCTAAGAGATTGTCTAATGTGTTATTGGGGTGCCCCCTGGCTACGTATATGAAGGAGGGAGAGGGAGAGGCAGCCGGCCCTAGGGGGGCGCGTCAAGGTGTGGAGTCCTAATAGGACTCCCTAGTCCTAGTAGGATTCCACCTCCCATACGGAGTAGGAAAGGGGGAAGGGAGAAGGAGAAGGAAAGGGGGGGGGCGGCCCCCTTCTCCTAGTCCTAATCGGTTCTGCTTTCTGCCTAATCGGCCTCCTGACCAACGGGGGGGCGCACCAGCCCCTTGTGGGCTGGTGTGCTTCCCTCTTATGGCCCATAAGGCCCATAACTTCTCCCGGGGGGTTCCAGTAACCTCCCAGTACTCCAGAAAAATGCCCGAACCACTCGGAACCATTCCGATGTCCAAATGCAACCTTCCAATATATGAATCTTCACCTCTCGACCATTTCGAGACTCCTCGTCATGTCCGTGATCTCATCTGGGACTCCGAACAAGCTTCGCTTATCAAATCACATAACTCATAATACAAATCGTCATCGAACGTTAAGCGTGCGGACCCTACGGGCTCGAGAACTATGTAGACTTGATCGAGACACATCTTCGGTCAATAACCAATAGGAACCTGGATGCTCATATTGGCTCCTACATATTCTACGAAGATTTTTATCGGTCAAACCACATAACAACATACGTTGTTCCCTTTGTCATCGGTATGTTACTTGCCCGAGATTCGATCGTCATTATCCTCATACCTATTTCGATCTTGTTACCGGCAAGTCTCTTAACTTGTTCTGTAATGCATCATCTCATAACTAACTCATTAGTCACATTGCTTGCAAGGCTTATAGTGATGTGCATTACCGAGAGGGCCCAGAGATACCTCTCCGATACTCAGAGTGACAAATCCTAATCTCGATCTATGCCAACTCAACAAACACCATCGGAGACACCTGTAGAGCATCTTTATAATCACCCAGTTACATTGTGACGTTTGATAGCACACAAGGTGTTCCTCCGGTATTCGGGAGTTGCATAATCTCATAGTCAGAGGAACATGTATAAGTCATGAAGAAAGCAATAGCAATAAAACTAAACGATCATTATGCTAAGCTAATGGATGGGTCTTGTCCATCACATCATTCTCTAATGATGTGATCCCGTTCATCAAATGACAACACATGTCTATGGCTAGGAAACTTAACCATCTTTGATTAACGAGCTAGTCAAGTAGAGGCATACTAGGGACACTCTGTTTGTCTATGTATTCACACATGTACTAAGTTTCCGGTTAATACAATTCTAGCATGAATAATAAACATTTATCATGATACAAGGAAATATAAATAACAACTTTACTATTGCCTCCAGGGCATATTTCGTTTAGTCTCCCACTTGCACTAGAGTCAGTAATCTTGTTCACATCGCCATGTGATTTAACACCAATAGTTCACATCATCATGTGATTAGTTCCCATCGCCATGTGACTAATACCCAAAGGATTTTACTAGAGTCAATAATCTAGTTCACATCGCTATGTGATTAACACCCAAGAACATTATGGTGTGATCATATGTATCTAGATCGAGACTCGGAGTCATCCAGATCGCTGTCAAAGCTTGCATCGACGTAACTCTTTACGACGAACTCTTTATTACCTCCATAATCGAGAAACATATCCTTATGCCACTAAGGATAATTTTGACTGTTGTGCAGTGATCCACTCCTGGATCACTATTGTACCCTTTTGCCAAACTCATGGTGAGGTACACAATAGGTCTGGTATACATCATAGCATACTTTATAGAACCTATAACCAAGGCATAGGAAATGACTTTTCATTCTCTTTCTATTTGCTGCCATGGTCGGGTTTTGAGTCTTTACTCAACTTCACACCTTACAACTTAGGCAAGAACTTCTTCTTTAACTGATCCATTTTGAACTCGTTCAAAATCTTATCAAGGTATGTACTCATCGAAAAATCTTATCAAGCATCTTGATCTATCTATATAGATCTTGATGCCTAATATGTAAGCAGCTTCACTCAGGTCTTTCTTTGAAAAACTCCTTTCAAATACTCCTTTACGCTTTCCAGAAAATTCTACATCATTTACAATCAACAATATGTTATTCACATATACTTATCAGAAAGGCTGTAGTGCTCCCACTCACTTTCTTCTAAATACAGGCTTCACCGCAAGTCTGTATAAAACTATATTCTTTGATCAACTCATCAAAGCGTATATTCCAATTCCGAGATGCTTGCACCAGTCCATAGATGGATCGCTCGAGCTTGCACACTTTGTTAGCACCTTTAGGATTGACAAAACCTTCTTGTTGCATCATATACAACTCTTTTAAGAAACCCATTAAGGAATGCAGTTTTGACATCCATTTTCTAGATTTCATAAAATGTGGCAATTGCTAACATGATTCGGACAGACTTAAGCATCCCTACGAGTGAGAAAATCTCATTGTAGTCAACACCTTGAACTTGTCGAAAACCTTTTTCGACCATTCGAGCTTTGTAGATAGTATCACTATTATCAGCGTCCGTCTTCCTCTTGAAGATCCATTTATTCTTAATGTCTTGCCGATCATCGGGCAAGTCCACACTTTGTTCTCATACATAGATTCTATCTCAGGTTTCATGGCCTCAAGCCATTTCGCAGAATCTGGGCTCATCATCGCTTCCTCATAGTTCGTAGGTTCATTATGGTCTAGTAACATGACTTCAGAACAGGATTACAGTACCACTCTGGTGCGGACCGTACTTTGGTTGACCTACGAGGTTCGGTAGTAACTTGATCTGAAGTTTCATGATCATCATCATTAAACTTCCTCACTAATTGGTGTAGGCATCACTGGAACTAATTTCTGTGATGAACTACTTCAGTTACCTCATCAAGTTCTACTTTCCTCCCACTCACTTCTTTCGAGAGAAACTCCTTCTTTAGAAAGGATCCATTCTTAGCAACAAATATCTTGCCTTTGGATATGTGATAGAAGGTGTACCCAACAGTCTAATTTGGGTATCCTATGAAGATGCATTTCTCCAATTTGGGTTCGAGCTTATCAGGTTGAAGCTTTTCACATAAGCATCGCAGCCCCAAACTTTAAGAAACAACAACTTAGGTTTCTTGCCAAACCATAGTTCATACGATGTCGTCTCAACGGATTTAGACGGTGCCCTATTTAACATGAATGTAGCTGTCTCTAATGCATAACCCCAAAACGATAGTGGTAAATCGGTAAGAAACATCATAGATTGCACTATCCAATAAAGTACGGTTATGATGTTTGGACACACCATTATGCTGTGGTGTTCAAGGTGGCATGAGTTTGTGAAACTATTCCACATTGTTTTAATTGAAGGCCAAACTCGTAACTCAAATATTTGCCTCTACCATCAGATCATAGAAACTTTATTTTCTTGTTACGATGATTCTCTACTTCACTCTGAAATTCTTTGAACTTTTCAAATGTTTCAGACTTGTGTTTCATCAAGTAGATATACACATATCTTCTCAAATCATCTGTGAAGGTCAAAAAATAATGATACCCGCCGCAAGCCTCAACACCCATCGAACCGCATACATCAGTATGTATTATTTCCAATAAGTCAGTTGCTCGCTTCATTGTTCCGGAGAACGGAGTTTTAGTCATCTTGCCCACGAGGCATGCTTCGCAAGCATCAAATGATTCATAATCAAGTGATTCCAAAAATCCATCCGCATGGAGTTTCTTCATGCGCTTTACACCAATATGACCTAAACGGCAGTGCCAAAATATGTTGCACTATCATTATCAACTTTGCAACTTTTGGCATCAATATTATGAATATGTGTATCACTACGATCGAGATTCAATAAACCATTTACATTCAGTGTATGACCCTAGAAGGTTTTATTCATGTAAACAGAACAACAATTATTCTCTAACTTAAATTAATACCGTATTGCAATAAACATGATCCAATCATATTCATGCTCAACACAAACAGCAAATAACATTTATTTAGGTTCAACACTAATCTCGAAGATAGAGGGAGTGTGCGATGGTGATCTTATCAACCTTGGAATCACTTCCAACACACATCATCACCTCGTCCTTAACTAGTCTCTGTTTATTTTTCAACTCCTGTCTCGAGTTACTACTCTTTAGCAACTGAACTAGTATCAAGTACCGAGGGGTTGCTATAAACACTAGTAAAGTACACATCAATAACATGTATATCAAATATACCTTTGTTCACTTTGCCATCCTTCTTATCCGCCAAGTATTTGGGGCAGTTCCGCTTCCAGTGACCATTTCCTTTGCAGTAGAAGCACTCAGTTTCAGGCTTGGTTCTAGCTTTGGACTTCTTCATGGGAGTGGCAACTTGCTTGCCATTCTTCTTGAAGTTCCCTTTCTTTCCCTTGCCCTTTTACTTGAAACTAGTGGTCTTGTCAACCATCAACACTTGATGCTTTTCTTGATTTCTACCTTCGCCGATTTCATCGTTTTCATCATCCCTTGCATATTATAGTTCATCACGAAGTTCCAGTAACTTGGTGATAGTGACTAGAGAACTCTGTCAATCACTATCTTATCTGGAAGATTAACTCCCACTTGATTCAAGGATTGTAGTACTCAGACATTCCGAGCACATGCTCACTAGTTGAGCTATTCTCCTCCATCTTGTAGGCTAAGTACTTTGTCAGAGGTCTCATACCTCTCGACTTGGGCATGAATCTGTAATACCAATTCCAGTTCTTGGAACATCTCATGTGCTCCATGGCATTCAAAACGTTTTTGAAATCCCGGTTCTAAGCCGTAAAGCATGGTGCACTAAACTATCAAGTAGTCATCATACCAAGCTTTTTCAAACGTTCATAACGTCTATATCTTCTCCTGCAATAGGTCTATCACCTAGCGGAGCATCAAGGACATAATTCTTCTGTGCAGCAATGAGGATAATCCTCAGATCATGGACCAAGTCCGCATCATTGCTACTATCATCTTTCAACTTATTTTTCTCTAGGAACATATCAAAAATAAACGGGGAGCTACATCGCGAGCTATTGATCTACAACATAGTTATGCAAATACTATCAGGACTAAGTTCATGATAAATTAAAGTTCAATTAATCATATTGTTGGGGAACATAGTAATTTCAAAAAAATTCCTACGCACACGCAAGATCATGGTGATGCACAGCAACGAGAGGGGAGAGTGTCATCCACGTACCCTCGTAGACCGTAAGCGGAAGCGTTATGACAACGCGGTTGATGTAGTCATACGTATTCACGATCGACCGATCCTAGTACCGAACGTATGGCACCTCCGCGATTTGCACACGTTCAGCTCGGTGACGTCCCATGAACTCACGATCCAGTAGAACTTCGAGGGAGAGTTCCGTCAGCACGACGGCGTGATGACGATGATGATGAATCTACCGACGCAGGGCTTCGCCTAAGCACCGCTACGATATGACCGAGGTGGATTATGGTGGAGGGGGGCACCGCACACGGCTAAGAGATCAATGATCAACTTGTGTGTCCATGGGGTGCCCCTTCCCCCGTATATAAAGGAGTGGAGGGGGGGGGAGGGCCGGCCCTCCTATGGCGTGCCTTGGAGGAGTCCTACTCCCACCGGGAGTAGGATTCCCCCCTTCCCTAGTAGGACTAGGAGAGAAGGAAGGGGGAGAGAGGGAGGAAGGAAAGGGGGCGCCGCCCCCCTCCTAGTCCAATTCGGACCAGAGGGAGCGGGGGCGCGTGGCCTGCCCTGGTCTCCTCTCTCTCTCCACTATGGCCCATACACTTACTGGGGGGTTCCGGTAACCGCCCGGTACTCCGGTAAAATCCCCATTTCTACCGGAACCATTCCGATGTCCAAATATAGGCTTCCGATATATCGATCTTTATGTCTCGACTATTTCGAGACTCCTCGTCATGTCCATGATCATATCCGGGACTCCGAACTAACTTCGGTAGATCAAAACACATAAACTCATAATACCGATCGTCACCAAACGTTAAGCGTGCGGACCCTACGGGTTCGAGAACTATGTAGACATGACCGAGACACGTCTCCGGTCAATAACCAATAGCGGAACCTGGATGCTCATATTGGCTCCTACATATTCTACGAAGATCTCTATCGGTCAAACCGCATAACAACATACGTTTTTCCCTTTGTCATCGGTATGCTACTTGCCCGAGATTCGATCATCGGTATCTCAATACCTAGTTCAATCTCGTTACCGGCAAGTCTCTTTACTCGTTCCATAATGCATCATCCCGCAACTAACTCATTAGTCACAATGCTTGCAAGGCTTATAGTGATGTGCATTACCGAGAGGGCCCAGAGATACCTCTCTGATACTCAGAGTGACAAATCCTAATCTCGATCTATGCCAACCCAACAAACACCTTCGGAGACACCTGTAGAGCATCTTTATAATCACCTAGTTATGTTGTGACGTTTGATAGCACACAAGGTGTTCCTCCGGTATTCAGGAGTTGCATAATCTCATAGTCATAGGAACATGTATAAGTCATGAAGAAAGAAATAGCAACATACTAAACTATCAAGTGATAAGCTAACGGAATGGGTCAAGTCAATCACATCATTCTCTAATGATGTGATCCCGTTAATCAAATGACAACTCCTATCTATGGCTAGTAAACTTAACCATCTTTGATTCAACGAGCTAGTCAAGTAGAGGCATACTAGTGACACTCTGTTTGTCTATGTATTCACACATGTACTAAGTTTTCGGTTAATACAATTCTAGCATGAATAATAAAAATTTATCATGATATAAGGAAATATAAATAAAAACTTTATTATTGCCTCTAGGGCATATTTCCTTCAGTCTCCCACTTGCACTAGAGTCAATAATCTAGTTCATATCGCCATGTGATTTAACACCAATAGTTCACATCACCATGTGATTAATATCCATAGTTCACATCGCCATGTGGCCAACACTCAAAGGGTTTACTAGAGTCAGTAATCTAGTTCACATCGCCATGTGATTAACACCCAACGAGTACTAAGGTGTAATCATGTTTTACTTGTGAGAGAAGTTTACTCAACGGGTCTGCCAAATTCAGATCCGTATGTATTTTGCAAATTTCTATGTCTACAATGCTCTGCATGGAGCTAATTTAGCTAATTTCTCCCACTTTCAATATGTATCCAGATTGAGACTTAGAGTCATCTGGATCAGTGTCAAAACTTGCATCGACGTAACCCTTTACGACGAACCTTTTGTCACATCCATAATCGAGAAACATATCCTTATTCCAGTAAGGATAATTTTGACCGTTGTTTAGTGATCTACTCCTAGATCACTATTGTACTCCCTTGCCAAACTCAGTGTGGGGTATACAATAGATCTGGTACACAGCATGGCATACTTTATAGAACCTATGGCTTAGGCATAGGGAATGACTTTCATTCTATTTCTATCTTCTGCCATGGTAGGGCTTTGAGTCTTACTCAATTTCACACCTTGTAACAAAGGCAAGAACTCTTTCTTTCACTGTTCCATTTTGAACTACTTCAAAATCTTGTCAAGGTATGTACTCATTGAAAAAAAATATCAAGCGTCTTGATCTATCTCTATAGATCTTGATGCTCAATATGTAAGCAGCTTCACCGAGGTCTTTCTTTGAAAAACTCCTTTCAAATACTCCTTTATGCTTTCCAGAAAATTCTACATTATTTCCGATCAACAATATGTCATTCACATACACTTATCAGAAATGTTGTAGTTCTCCCACTCACTTTCTTGTAAATACAGGCTTCACCGCAAGTCTGTATAAAACTATATGCTTTGATCAACTCATCAAAGCGTATATTCCAATTTCGATATGCTTGCACCAGTCCATAGATGGATTGCTGGAGCTTGCACATTTTGTTAGTACCTTTACGATCGACAAAACCTTTTGGTTGCATCATATACAACTCTTCTTTAAGAAATCCATCAAGGAATGTAGTTTTGACATCCATTTGCCAGATTTCATAAAATGTGGCAATTTGCTAACATGATTCGGACAGACTTAAGCATCACTACGAGTGAGAAAATCTCATTGTAGTCAACACCTTGAACTTTGTCAAAACCTTTTTCGACAAGTCTAGCTTTGTAGATAGTAACACTACTATAGTGTCCGTCTTCCTCTTGAAGATCCATTTATTTTCTATGGCTTGCCGATCATCGGGCAAGTCAACCAAAGTCCACACTTTGTTCTCATACATGGATCCCATCTCAGATTTCATGGCCTCAAGCCATTTCGCTGAATCTGGGCTCATCATCGCTTCCTCATAGTTCGTAGGTTCGTCATGGTCAAGTAACATGACCTCCAAAACAGGATTACCACACCACTCTGGTGCGGATCTCACTCTGGTTGACCTACGAGGTTCGGTAGTAACTTGATCTGAAGTTACATGATCATCATCATTAGCTTCCTCACTAATTGGTGTAGGAGTCACAGGAACAGATTTCTATGATGAACTACTTTCCAATAAGGGAGCAGGTACAGTTACCTCATCAAGTTCTACTTTCCTCCCACTCACTTCTTTCGAGAGAAACTGCTTCTCTAGAAAGGATCCATACTTAGCAAAGATTGTCTTGCCTTCGGATCTGTGATAGAAGGTGTACCCAACTGTCTCCTTTGGGTATCCTATGAAGACACATTTCTCCGATTTGGGTTTGAGCTTACCAGGATGAAACTTTTTCACATAAGCATCGCAACCCCAAACTTAAAGAAATGACAACTTTGGTTTCTTGCCAAACCACGGTTCATATGGTATCGTCTCAACAGATTTAGATGGTGCCCTATTTAATGTGAATGCAGCTGTCTCTAATGCATAACCCCAAAACGATAGTGGTAAATGGGTAAGAGACATCATAGATTGCACCATATCTAATAAAGTATGGTTACGATGTTCGGACACACCATTGTGCTGTGGTGTTCCAGGTGGCGTGAGTTGCGGAACTATTCCGCATTGTTTCAAATGAAGACCAAACTCGTAACTCAAATATTCTCCTCCACAATCAGATCGTAGAAACTTTATTTTCTTGTTACGATGATTTTCCACTTCACTCTAAAATTATAGGAACTTTTCAAATGTTTCAGACTTATGTTTCATCAAGTAGATATACCCATATCTGCTCAAATCATCTGTGAAGGTCAGAAAATAACGATACCCGCCGCGAGCCTCAACACTCATCGGATCGCATACATCAGTATGTATTATTTCCAATAAGTCAGTTGCTCGCTCCATTGTTCCGGAGAACGGAGTCTTAGTCATCTTGCCCATAAGGCATGGTTTGCAAGCTTCAAGTGATTCATAATCAAGTGATTCAAAAATCCCATCGGCATGGAGGTTCTTCATGCGCTTTACACCAATATGACCTAAACGGCAATGCCACAAATAAGTTGCACTATCATTATTAACTTTGCATCTTTTGGCTTCAATATTATGAATATGCGTATCACTACGATCGAGATCCAAAAACCATTTTCATTTGGTGTATGACCATAGAAGGTTTTATTCATGTAAACAGAACAACAATTATTCTCTAACTTAAATGAGTAACCATATTGCAATAAACATGATCAAATCATATTCATGCTCAACGCAAACACCAAAATAACACTTATTTAGGTTCAACACTAAACCCGAAAGTATAGGGAGTGTGCAATGATGATCATATCAATCTTGGAACTACTTCCAACACACATCGTCACCTCGCCCTTAACTAGTTTCTGTTCATTCTGCAACTCCCGTTTCAAGTTACTACTCTTAGCAACTAAACTAGTATCAAATGCCGAGGGGTTGCTATAAACACTAGTAAAGTACACATCAGTAACATGTATATCCAATATACCTTTGTTCACTTTGCCATCCTTCTTATCCGCCAAGTATCTAGGGCAGTTCCACTTCCGGTGACCATTTCCTTTGTAGTAGAAGCACTCAGTTTCAGGCTTGGTTCTAGCTTTGGGATTCTTCACGGGAGCAGCAACTTGCTTGCCGTTCTTTTTGAAGTTCCCCTTCTTCCCTTTGGCCTTTTCTTGAAACTAGTGGTCTTGTCAACCATCAACACTTGATGCTTTTCTTGATTTCTTCCTTTGTTGATTTCAGCATCATGAAGAGCTTGGGAATCGTTTCCGTTATCCCTTGCATATCATAGTTCATCACGAAGTTCTAGTAACTTGGTGATAGTGAGTAGATAACTCTGTCAATCACTATCTTATCTGGAAGATTAACTCCCACTTGATTCAAGTGATTGTAGTACTCAGACATTCTGAGCACATGCTCACTAGCTGAGCTATTTTCCTCCATCTTGCAGGCAAAGTACTTGTCAAGGGTCTCATACCTTTCAACATGGGCATGAGTCTGAAATACTAATTTCAACTCTTGGAACATCTCATATGCTCTGTGACGTTTCAAAAACGTCTTTAAAGCCCCGATTCTAAGCCGTAAAGCATGGTGCACTAAACTATCAAGTAGTCATCATATCGAGCTTGCCAAACGTTCATAACATCTGCATTTGCTCCTGCAATCGGTCTGTCACCTAGCGGTGCATCAAGGACACAATTCTTCTGTGCAGCAATGAGGATAATCCTCAGATCACGGATCCAATCCGCATCATTGCTACTAACATCTTTCAACTTAGTTTTCTCTAGGAACATATCAAAAATAAAACAGGGGAGCTAAACGCGAGCTATTGATCTACAACATAGGTATGCTAATACTACCAGAACTAAGTTCATGATAAATTAAAGTTCAATTAATCATATTACTTAAGAACTCCCACTTAGATAGACATCCCTCTAATCATCTAAGTGATCATGTGATCCATATCAACTAAACCATGTCCGATCATCACGTGAGATGGAGTAGTTTTCAGTGGTGAACATCACTATGTTGATCATATCTTCTATATGATTCACGCTCGACCTTTCGGTCTCCATTGTCCAAGGCCATATCCGCATATGCTAGGCTCATCAAGTTTAACCCGAGTATTTTGCGTGTGCAAAACTGGCTTGCACCCGTTGTATGTGAACGTAGAGCTTATCACACCCGATCATCACGTGGTGTCTCGGCATGACGAACTTTCGCAACGGTGCATACTCATGGAGAACACTTGTACCTTGAAATTTAGTGAGAGATCATCTTATAATGCTACCGCCGAACTAAGCAAAATATGATGCATAAAGGATAAACATCACATGCAATCAATATAAATATGGCCATCATCATCTTGTGCCTTTGATCTCCATCTCCAAAGCACCGTCATGATCACCATCGTCACCGGCGCGACACCTTGATCTCCATCGTAGCATCGTTGTCGTCTCGCCAACTATTGCTTCTACGACTATCGCTACCGCTTAGTGATAAAGTAAAGCAATTACATGGCGATTGCATTTCATACAATAAAGCGACAACCATATGCCTCCTGCCAGTTGCCGATAACTCCGTTACAAAACATGATCATCTCATACAATAAAATTTAGCGTCATGTCTTGACCATATCACATCACAACATGCCCTGCAAAAACAAGTTAGACGTCCTCTACTTTGTTGTTGCAAGTTTTACGTGGCTGCTACGGGCTGAGCAAGAACCGTTCTTACCTACGCATCAAAACCATAACAATATTTCATCAAGTATGTGTTGTTTTGACCTTCAACAAGGACCGGGCGTAGCCACACTCGATTCAACTAAAGTTGGAGAAACTGACACCCGCCAACCACCTGTGTGCGAAGCACGTCGGTAGAACCAGTCTCGCCTAAGCCTATGCGTAATGTCGGTCCGGGCCGCTTCATCCAACAATACTGCCGAATCAAAGTATGACATGCTGGTAAGCAGTATGACTATTATCGCCCACAACTCACTTGTGTTCTACTCGTGCATATAACATCTACGCAAAAACCTGGCTCGGATGCCACTGTTGGGGAACGTAGTAATTTCAAAAAAGTTCCTACGCACACGCAAGATAATGGTGATGCATAGCAACGAGAGGGGAGAGTGTCGTCCACGTACCCCCGTAGACCATAAGCGGAAGCGTTATGACAAGGCGGTTGATGTAGTCGTACGTCTTCAGGAGCGACCGATCCTAGTACCGAACGTACGGCACCTCCGCGATCTGCACATGTTCAGCTCGGTGACGTCCCACGAACTCACGATCCAGTAGAGCTTCGAGGAGAGTTCCGTCAGCACGACGACGTGATGATGGTGATGATGAATCTACCGACGCAGGGCTTCACCTAATGATCACCGCTACGATATGACCGAGGTGGATTGGTGGAGGGGGGCACCGCACACGGCTAAGAGATCAATGATCAACTTGTGTGGCCATGGGGTGCCCCCCTCCCCCGTATATAAAGGAGTGGAGGAGGGGGGAGGGCCGGCCCTCCTATGGCACGCCTTGGAGGAGTCCTACTCCCACCGAGAGTAGGATTCCCCCCTTCCCTAGTTGGACTAGGAGGGAAGGAAGGGGGAGAGAGGGAGGAAGGAAAGGGGGGCGCCGCCCCCCTCCTAGTCCAATTCGGACCAGAGGGAGAGGGGGCGCGCGGCCTGCCCTGTTCTCCTCTCTCTCTCTCTCTCTCTCTCTCTCTCTCCACTATGGCCCAATAAGGCCCATACACTTACCGGGGGGTTCCGGTAACCTCCCGTACTCCGGTAAAATCCCGATTTCACTCGGAACCATTCCGATGTCCAAATATAGGCGTCCAATATATCGAACTTTATGTCTCGACCATTTCGAGACTCCTCCTCATGTCCATGATCATATCCGGGACTCCGAACTACCTTCAGTACATCAAAACACATAAACTCATAATACCGATCGTCACCGAGCGTTAAGCATGCGGACCCTACGGGTTCGAGAACTATGTAGACATGACCGAGACACATCTCCGGTCAATAACCAATAGCGGAACCTGGATGCTCATATTGGCTCCTACATATTCTACGAAGATCTTTATCTGTCAAACCGCATAACAACATACGTTGTTCCCTTTGTCATCGGTATGTTACTTGCCCGAGATTCGATCGTCTGTATCTCAATACCTAGTTCAATCTCGTTACCGGCAAGTCTCTTTACTCGTTTCATAATGCATCATCCCGCAACTAACTCATTAGTCACAATGCTTGCAAGGCTTATAGTGATGTGCATTACCGAGAGGGCCCAGAGATACCTCTCCGATACTCGGAGTGACAAATCCTAATCTCGGTCTATGCCAACCCAACAAACACCTTCGGAGACACCTGTAGAGCATCTTTATAATCACCCAGTTACGTTGTGACGTTTGATAGCACACAAGGTGTTCCTCCAGTATTCGGGAGTTGCATAATCTCATAGTCATAGGAACATGTATAAGTCATGAAGAAAGCAATAGCAACATACTAAACGATCAAGTGCTAAGCTAACGGAATGGGTCAAGTCAATCACATAATTCTCTAATGATATGATCCCGTTAATCAAATGACAACTCATGTCTATGGCTAGGAAACTTAACCATCTTTGATTCAACGAGCTAGTCAAGTAGAGGCATACTAGTGACACTCTGTTTGTCTATATATTCACACATGTACTAAGTTTTCGGTTAATACAATTCTAGCATGAACAATAAACATTTATCATGATATAAGGAAATATAAATAACAACTTTATTATTGCCTCTAGGGCATATTTCCTTCAAATATTACTTAAGAACTCGCACTTAGATAGACATCCCTCTAGTCATCTAAATGATCACGTGATCCAAATCAACTAAACCATGTCCGATCATCACATGACATGGAGTAGTTTTCAATGGTGAACATCACTATGTTGATCATATCTACTATATGATTCACGTTCGATCTTTCGATCTCAGTGCTCCGAGGGCATATCTGCATATGCTAGGCTCGTCAAGTTTAACCCGAGTATTCTGCGTGTGCAGAACTGGCTTGCACCCGTTGTATGTGAACGTAGAGCTTATCGCACCCGATCATCACGTGGCGTCTTAGCATGTAGAACTGTCACAGCGGTGCATACTCAGGGAGAACACTTATACCTTGAAATTTTCGTAAGGGATCATCTTATAAAGCTACCGTCGTACTGAGCAAAATAAGATGCATAAAAGATAAACATCACATGCAATCAAAATATGTGACATGATATGGCCATCATCATCTTGTGTCTTTGATCTCCATCTCCAAAGTACCGCCATGATCTCCATCGTCATCGGCATGACACCATGATCTCCATCGTCATCGGCATGACACCATGATCTCCATCATCTTGATCTCTATCAACGTGTCGTCACATGGTCGTCTCGCCAACTATTGCTTTTTGCAACTATTGCTATCGCATAGCGATAAAGTAAAGCAATTACATGGCGCTTGCATCTTATGCAATGAAGAGACAACCATAATGCTCCTGCCAGTTGCTGATAACTTTACAAAACATGATCATCTCATATAACAATTTATATCTCATAACGTCTTGACCATATCACATCACAACAAGCCCTGCAAAAACAAGCACGTCGGTAGAACAAGTCTCATGAACGCGGTCACGTAATGTCAGTCCGGGCCGCTTCTTCCAACAATACCGCCAAATAAAAGTAAGACGTTGCTGGTAAGCAGTATGACTATTATCGCCCACAACTCTTTGTGTTCTACTCGTGCATATAACATCTACGCATAGACCTGGCTCGGATGCCACTGTTGGGGAAAGTAGTATTTCAAAAAAATTCCTACAATCACGCAAGATCTATCTAGGAGAAGCATAGGAACGAGCGGGGAGAGTGTGTTCATGAACCCTCATAGACCAAAAGCGGAAGCGTTTATCGACGCGGTTGATGTAGTCAAACGTCTTCATGATCCGATTGATCCTAGCACCGAACGTACGGCACCTCTATGTTCAGCACATGTTTAGCTCGATGACGTCCCTCGTACTCTTGATCCAGTTGAGGCTGAGGGAGAGTTTCGTCAGCACGACCACGTGGCGACGTTGATGATGAAGTTACCGACGCAGGGCTTCACGTAAGCACTACGACGATATGAGCGAGGTGTGTAACTGTGGACGGGGGCACCACACACGGCTAAGAGATTGTCTGAGGTGTTATTGGGGTGCCCCTGGCCACGTATATAAAGGAGGGAGGGGGAGAGGCAGGCGGCCCTAGGGGGGCACGCCAAGGTGTAGAGTCCTACTAGGGCTTCCTACTCCTAGTAGGATTCCACCTCCCATACGGAGTAGGAAAGGGGGAAGGGAGAAGGAGTAGGAAAGGGAGGGTCCTTCTCGTAGTCCTTATCAGCCTCTTGCCCAAGGGGGGCGCACCAGCCCCTTGTGCTTCCCTCTTATGGCCCATAAGGCCTATAACTTCTCCCGAGGGGTTCCGGTAACCTCCCGGTACTCCGGAAAAATGCCCGAACCACTCGGAACCATTCCGATGTCCAAATGCAACCTTCCAAATATATGAATATTTACCTCTCGACCATTTCGAGACTCCTCGTCATGTCCATGATCTCATCTGGGGCTCCGAACAAGCTTCGGTCATCAAATCACATAACTCATAATAGAAATCGTCATCGAACATTAAGCGTGCGGACCCTACGGGTTCGAGAACTATGTAGACATGACCGAGACACATCTCCGGTCAATAACCAATAGCAGAACCTGGATGCTCATATTGGCTCCTACATATTCTACGAAGATCTTTATCGGCCAAATCACATAACAATATACGTTGTTCCCTTTGTCATCGGTATGTTACTTGCCCGAGCTTCAATGGTCGGTATCCTCATACTAGTTCAATCTCGTTACCGACAAGTCTCTTTACTCGTTCGTAATCCATCATCTCGTAACTAACTCATTAGTCACATTGCTTGCAAGGCATATAGTGATGTGCATTACCGAGAGGGCCCTGAGATACCTCTCCGATACTCAGAGTGAAAAATCCTAATCTCGATCTATGCCAACTCAACAAACACCATCGGAGCCACCTTAGAGCATCTTTATAATCACCCAGTTACGTTGTGACGTTTGATAGCACACAAGGTGTTCCTCCGGTATTTGGGAGTTGCATAATCTCATAGTCAGAGGAACATGTATAAGTCATGAAGAAAGCAATAGCAATAAAACTAAACGATCATTATGCTAAGCTAATGGATGGGTCTTGTCCATCACATCATTCTCTAATGATGTCATCCCGTTCATCAAATGACAACACATGTCTATGGCTAGGAAACTTAACCATCTTGGATTAACGAGCTAGTCAAGTAGAGGCAAACTAGGGACACTCTGTTTGTCTATGTATTCACACATGTACTAAGTTTCCGGTTAATACAATTCTAGCATGAATAATAAACATTTATCATGATATAAGGAAATATAAATAACAACTTTATTATTGCCTCTAGGGCATATTTCCTTCACTGACTTATTGGAAATAATACATACCGATGTATGCGGTCCGATGAGTGTTGAGGCTCGTGGCGGGTATCGTTATTTTCTGACCTTCACAGATGATTTGAGCAGATATGCATATATCTAATTGATGAAACACAAGTCCGAAACATTTGAAAAGTTCAAAGAATTTCAGAGTGAAGTGGAGAATCAACCTAACAAGAAAATAAAGTTTCTACAAACTGATCGCGGTGGCGAATATTTGAGTTACGAGTTTGGTCTTTATTTAAAACAATGTGGAATAGTTTCACAACTCACGCCACCTGGAACACCACAGCATGATGGTGTGTCCGAACATCGTAACCGTACTTTATTAGATATGGTGCGATCTATGATGTCTCTTACCGATTTACCACTATCGTTTTGGGCTTATGCGTTAGAGACAGCTGCATTCACGTTAAATAAGGCACCGTCTAAATCCGTTGAGATGACACCGTATGAACTGTGGTTTAGCAAGAAACCTTAGCTGTCGTTTCTTAAATTTCTGGGTTGCAATGCTTATGTGAAAAAGCTTTAGCCTGACAATCTCCAACGCAAATCGGAGAAGTGTGTCTTCATAGGATACCCAAAAGAAACTATTGGGTACACCTTCTATCACAGATCCGAAGGCAAGATCTTTGTTGCTAAGAATGGATCCTTTCTATAGAAGGAGTTTCTCTTGAAGGAAGTGAGTGGGAGGAAAGTAGAACTTGATGAACCAATTGTACCTTCTCTCGAATTGGAAAGTAGCTCATCGCAGAAAATCGTTCCCGCGATGCCTGCAACAACTAGTGAGGAAGTTAATGATAATGATCATGAAACTACGGATCAAGTTACTACCGAACCCTGTAGGTCAACCAGAGCACGTTCCGCACCAGAGTGGTACGGTAATCCTGTTCTGGAAGTCATGTTACTAGACCATGACGAACCTACGAACTATGAGGAAGCGATGATGAGCCCAGATTCTGATAAATGGCTTGAGGCCATGAAATCTGAGATAGGATCCATGTATGAGAACAAAGTATGGACTTTGATTGACTTGACCGATGATCGGCGAGCCATTGAGAATAAATGGATCTTCGAGAGGAACACAGGCGCTGATAGTAGTGTTACTATCTACAAAGCTTGAATTGACGCAAAAGGTTTTCGACAAGTTCAAGGTGTTGACTACGATGAGATTTTCTCACTTGTATCGATGCTTAAAGTTTGTTCGAATCATGTTAGCAATTGCCGCATTTTATGAAATATGGCAAATGGATGTCAAAACTGCATTCCTTAATGGATTTATTAAACAAGAGTTGTATATGATGCAATCAGAAGGTTTTATCAATCCTAAAGGTGCTAACAAAGTGTGCAAGCTCCAGCGATCCATCTATGGACTGGTGCAAGCATCTCGGAGTTGGAATATATGCTTTGATGAGTTGATCAAAGCATATAGTTCTATACAGACTTGCGGTGAAGCCTATATTTACAAGAAAGTGAGTGGGAGCACTACAGCCTTTCTGATAAGTATATGTGAATGACATATTGTTGATCGGAAATGATGTATAATTTTTCTAGAAAGCATAAAGGAGTGTTTGAAAGGAGTTTTTCAAAGAAAGACCTCAGTGAAGCTACTTACATATTGGGCATCAAGATCTATAAAGATAGATCAAGACACTTGATTAGACCTTCGATGAGTACATACCTTGATAAGATTTTGAAGGAGTTCAAAATGGATCAGTCAAAGAAGGAGTTCTTGCCTGAGTTATAAGGTATGTAGTTGAGTAAGACTCAAAACCCGGCCACGACAGAAGATAGAGAGAGAATGAAAGTCATTCCCTATGCCTCAACCATAGGTTCTATAAAGTATGCCTTGTTGTATACAAGACCTATTGTGTACCTTGCCATGAGTTTGGCAAAGGGGTACAATAGTGATCCAGGAGTAGATCACTGGACACCAGTCAAAAATTATCCTTAGAGGACTAAGGAAATATTTCATGGTTATGGAGGTGATAAAGAGTTCATCATAAAGAGTTACATCGATGCAAGCTTTAACACCGATCTGGATGACTCTGAGTCTCAATCTGGATACATATTGAAAGTGGGAGCAATTAGCTGGAGTAGCTCCATGCAGAGCATTGTAGACATAGAAATTTGCAAAATACATACGGATTTGAATGTGGCAGACCCATTGAATAACTTCTCTCACAAGCAAAACATGACCACACCTTAGTACTCTTTGGGTGTTAATCACATGGCGATGTGAACTAGATTATTGACTCTAGTAAACCCTTTGGGTGTTGGTCACATGGCGATGTGGGTGTTAATAACATGGTGATATGAACTATTGGTGTTAAATCACATGGCGATGTGAACTAGATTATTGACTCTAGTGCAAGTGGGAGACTGAAGGAAATATGCCCTAGAAGCAATAATAAAGTTATTATTTTATATTTCCTTATATCATGATAAATGTTTATTATTCAAGCTAGAATTGTATTAACCGGAAACTTGATACATGTGTGCATACATAGACAAAACACCGTGTCCCTAGTAAGCCTCTACTAGACTAGCTCGTTAATCAAAGATGGTTAAGTTTCCTAACTATAGACATGTGTTGTCATTTGATGAACGGGATCACATCATTAGGAGAATGATGTGATAGACAAGACCCATCCATTAGCTTAGCACAATGATCGTTCAGTTTTATTGCTATAGCTTTCTTCATGTCATATACATATTCCTTTGACTATGAGATTATGCAACTCCCGGACACCGGAGGAATGCCTTATGTGCTATCAAATGTCACAACGTAACTGGGTGATTATAAAGATGCTCTACAGATATTTCCAAAGGTGTTTGTTGGGTTGGCATAGATCGAGATTAGGATTTGTCACTCCGAGTATCGGAGAGGTATCTCTAGGCCCTCTCGGTAATGCACTTCATAATAAGCCTTGCAAGCAATGTGACTAATGAGTTAGTTGCGGGATGATGCATTACGGAACGGGTAAAGAGACTTGCCGGTAACGAGATTGAACTAGGTATGAAGATACAGACGATCGAATCTCGGGCAAGTAACATACCGATGACAAAGGGAATAACGTATATTGTCAGTACGGTACGACCGATAAAGATCTTCGTAGAATATGTGGGAACCAATATGAGCATTGAAAGTGCAACTAATCCCTGGGTGGTTTTGGTAATTCCTAACAACATATAGCTCATTGAAATAATACTCTTTCAAGATGATCATTTCATAAAGTTCAATTATTGGCATGGCATGGACTAGAGATGTGGACCCCTCAAAATTCTAAGGACACATATTGGCAAAAGCTCAAGACTCTACATTTTCATTTTAGTGACCAAGATCACATTAAGTCCATAGGAAAAGCCAATACTATTAAAAGGGGATGAGGTGTTGCTTAATGGCGTGCTTGCTCAAAATGCTTAGTGATATGCTCCAAAAGCCCTCAACCACTTTCTCATATCCACATATGTCCTAACCTAAAGTCAAACTCGGCCCCATCGATTTGATATATCCGGCGCCACCGAGTTCATTTGACGTAGCCACTGCTAGAAACCCTAACCAGTTCAGTCTCACCGAGACGGGATTGCTAACTCTTTGCTTCCCTTCATAACATTTCGGCCTAACCGAGATGAGCGATCGGTCCCATCGAGTTTGCAATGCAAACTCTATGTTTCCTTTTCGTAACGTTTCGGTCTCACCGAAATGAGCGATTGGTCCCACCGAGTTTGCCTGACCAACTCTCTGTTTGCCTATTACTGAAATCGGTCTCACCGAGTTCATGTGATTGGTCTCACCAAGATTACGTTATTCCCTAACCCTAACACAATCGGTCCTGCCAAGTTGACATGTCGGTCCCACCGAAAATCCTAACGTTCACATTTTGAACTAAGTTGGTCTGACTGAGTTTCACTATTCGGTCTCACCGAGTTTGGTAAATTGTGTGTAATGGTTAGATTTTGTGTGGAGGCTATATATACCCCTCCACCCTTCCTCCATTCATGGGGAGAGCCATCAGAACGTGCCTACACTTCCATCATTCATTTTCTGAGAGAGAACCACCTACCCATGTGTTGAGACCAAGACATTCCAATCCAACCACAAGAATCTTGATCTCTAGCCTTCCCCAAGTTAATTTCCACTCAAATCATCTTTCCGCCAAATCCAAATCTGTGAGAGAGAGTTGAGTGTTGGGGAGACTATCATTTGAAGCACAAGAGCAAGGAGTTCATCATCAACACACCATCTATTACCTTTTGAAGAGTGGTGTCTCCTAGATTGGTTAGGTGTTACTTGGGAGCCTCCGTCAAGATTGTGGAGTTGAACCAAGGAGTTTGTACGGGCAAGGAGATCGCCTACTTCGTGAAGATCTACCCTAGTGAGGCAAGTCCTTCATGGGCGATGGCCATGGTCGGATAGACAAGGTTGTTTCTTCGTGGACCCTTCGTGGGTGGAGCCCTCCGTGGACTCGCGCAGCCGTTACCCTTCGTGGGTTGAAGTCTCCATCAACGTGGATGTACGATAGCATCACCCATCGGAACCACGGGAAAAATCTTCGTGTCTACATTGCATTTGCTCCCTCCAAACTCCTCCATTTTACCTTCATATGCAATGATTTACATTCCACTACTATATTCTTAGAATTGCACGTGTAGGTTGATTGCTTGACTTGTGCTAAGTTGCTAAAATCTGCCAAGACTTCAAATTGGGAAAAGGCTAGATTTTTATTTGGTCAAGTAGTCTAATCAACCCCCCCTCTAGACATACTTTCGATCGTACAAGTGGTATCAGAGCTTTGGTCTCCATTTGCCTTGATTTCCATAGCTTTGGTGATCATTTCCTTGGTTTCGCAACCGAGGAGAGTGTGGCGTCTAGCAGGGGAAATTACCACTGTAGAGGTCCTTACTTTGATGGTACTAATTTTGCTAGTTGGAAGCATAATATGAAAATGCATATTCTTGGACATAACCCCGTTGTTTGGGCTATTGTGTGTATTGGTTTGCAAGGTGAATTCTTCTATGGCAGAGAACCTAATCATGAAGCCACCATGGAAGAATTGAAGATGTTGCAATACAATTCTCAAGCTTGCGATATCCTCTTCAATGGATTGTGCCCCGAAGAATTCAACAAAATCAGCCGTCTTGAGAATGCAAAGGAAATTTGGGATACTTTGATTGATATGCTTCAAAGTCAGCTTGACAAGTTCAAAATGAAGGATGGTGAAGGTGTCGCTGAAATGTACTCTAGGCTTGCTCTCATCACAAATGAGATTGCCGGCTTAGGAAGTGAAGAGATGACCGACAGATTCATCATCAAGAAGATCCTAAGAGCCTTGGATGGAAAATATGATACCGTGTGCACTTTGATCCAAATGATGCCCAATTACAAAGATCTCAAGCCAACCGAAGTTATTGGAAGAATTGTTGCTCATGAGATGTCACTCAAGGATAAAGAAGAGCTTCACAACAAGTCAGGTGGTGCTTACAAAGCCTCATGTGATGCTCCTACATCATCAAGTGAGAAACAAGCCTTCAATGAAAAATTGAGCCTAATGGTGAAGAACTTCAACAAGTTCTACAAGAGTAGAAGCAAAGAAAGAAGTTACAAGTCAAGGTCCCACAATGAAAAAAGATCTTCTAATCGTGAGTGTAATTGCTACAATTGTGGAAGACCCGGACATTACTCCAATGAGTGTATGCCCCCCTACAAAAGAAGAGAAGAATCACCTCCAAGGGAGAGAAGGAGTAGAGATGATCGTTATGAATGAAGAACCTCTCGCAAAAGCAAGGATACGGAAAGGAAGGACAAGTCATCAAGGAGCTATACAAAACGAAGACATCAAGCTCATGTTGGTGAATGGGTATCCGGCTCCGCCTCCGACCACCACTCCAAGAGAAGTTATCACTCCAACTCTGAATATACTCAAGATGAAGGTGTTGCCGGTCTAGCACTTGTATCAACCAACTCCTATGACATCTTTGATTCACCAAATGAAGGAATTGGAAGATGCTTCATGGCTAAAGGCCAAGGGTATCACACCCGAGTATGTTGATTTCAATAGTGATGAAGATGATTTGCTAGGTGGCGATGATTTACTTGTTGACAACTCTAGTGATGAAAACTATGATGAACTTGCTATTAATCATGCTAATCAAGATAAAACGAATGATGATGATAAGAAGGACATTGAGCGTATAACTAAACAACTAAACACTCTTAAGTTAGCTCATGAAACTACCTTAGAATATCATCAGGAGCTTTTAAAGACTCATGAGAAGCTACACTTTGAAAAGCTCAACCTAGAGCAAGAGCATGGGTTCTTAAAAGCAATCAATGATGATCTTCGTAAGAAAAGTTCCTCTTACATTTCCAAGTGTTTACTCTTGTCTACTTACATGCCACAAGTAAAATCTAGCGACAAGAACAAGAGAGATTCTTCATCTAGTAGTAACAATAATCATGCTAAATCCAATATTGTTGCTTCTAGTAGTTCTCTTGATTCCACTAATGATTCTCTTAGCCAAGTTACACTTGAGCAAGAAAATAGCTTATTGAAGGGAATTATAGAGAAAGGTGTTTACAAGAGCCTTGCCGGAAGTAAGCAATTTGAGGAAATTGTACGCAAGCAAGGAAGGCACCGGAAGAATCAAGGTGTTGGTTTTGAATGAAAGTTCAATGCTAATGGAGTTGAGTGGGAAGAAGATCAATACCCGAAGACGAAGTTTGTTCCTCAACAAGAGAAGTATGATCCTACTTCCTTCAAGGGGACACAAGCTCAAGATGATCTTCCACCACAAGACCACAATAAAAAAGGCAAGGACAAGCTTCAAGAGGAGATTGATGCATTTGAAGAAGCTCCTAATTAAGGCCTTGGTCAAGTGGGTTCCCAAGACTACATCAAGTTCTACTTCATCAAGCATGACTACAACTCCAAGGATTCCCATCAAGATGATGTGGATCCCGAAGAAGAAGAACTAGAGAGTTCTTGAGGGTGACTCTGCCAACATATTTCACTCATATCATTTTGGCAAGAACAAGTGCAATCAACTTCCACATCTTGCACTAGTTCAAGGAGTCACAAACCCTCTTGTTGGTAAGACAAGGGACAAGGTAACCTAATGCTTTCATGGACATCATCTTGTGTGTACTTCACTCTATGTCTATGGATATCCTTATTTGTTCCTTGTGGGACTAACCCATGTATGTATTTAAAGTGCAACTCACTCCAATGGACTTCTCCAAATGATCTACATCAACATTGAGCATCCACATCTTCAACATCTACATGAAGTCATCATTGACAAAACCCAAGGTTAGTTCATCCCTCTTAGGGGGGATATCACATCTAGAGGGAGCTTTACTCTAAAAATTGAGCTAAAGCAACTCTAATGGTGTGAACACAACAATGCTTTATGTAAAAGCGGTAACCCCACTTGTGCTTAAACGATGAGTATGACCTACGATCAAATGTTCTCATTTGACTCCTCAGTCAATATACTTATATATGGATGACCTAGTCATCGCCAATTGCTTGATAGATGCTAGAGTGTTTGTGCATGCTTTGTCACATATTTCATTTGCCATCTTATTGTGTGAGCATGTTGATTGCATATTTTTCTCATTCGAGGACATCCATTTGTTGCTTTGATTGTTTGGTTTTTTTCTTTTTCCAAATGGATGGACAAGAATGCCTGAACTTCCTCTAGCTATCTATGATTTTCTTGTCTGAAACTCTATTCGTGCTACATCACAAAGTTTGATCAAGTCAAATTCGAACCCTCTGGGTGAGGAGCACTCGGAGTCACTGATTCGTCATAGACTTAAACTTCCAAAACCTCTCTGGGTATTTCGGTCTGACCGATTCATACCTTTCGGTCATACCGAGTTCACTGAGTTGATCTAGGTTTTCAATCTTGGTGCAACCGATTAGAACAGTTCGGCCACACCGAGTTCAAGTAACCGCTTGCGATTCTGCATCTCGGTGCCACCGAGTCGTTCCACTCGGTCACACCGACAGGGTCAGGATATAAATACCCACGTGTCAAATTTTGGAAATTTCTCCGAAACCCTTCGCCCGCGCGTATCCTGCTCTACCGACTTGGGTCTCCGGATCATCTCCTCATCACCAGCGACCCCTTGCCACTGGTCCCTGTCGCTGTCAACGGGAATCTTCATCGCCGTTGCCGCCGTAGCAAGCTTATCGCCAAGTTAGGGTAGGAGTTTGATCCTTTGTGCAATCTTTACCTCCGATTCTTAGCACAAAGTCAATGCCATGATTCTTACCACGTTTGAGATACTTCTATCCAATAAAAACTTCCTTTAGATTAGATTTGATTCGAAAATTTAGGGTTAGGTTTCCGCCGAACTCATCTCGGACCGACCGAGTTGTAGAAATCGGTCTCACGGATTTGGCCTATGCCATTGCACTTGTAACTTTAGGTCTGGCCGAAACTTGCAAATCGGTGTGACCGAGTTCAACTCTTAGTGAAACCTTAGCAATCTTGGAGTCACCGAACAGTGTCTCGGTCTGACCGATTTCACTAGTTTAGACTCCAAAGTTGCTTCGGTATCACCGAGTTTAACAAATCGGTAGCTCCGAAATGATTTCTGTGGAAAACTAAAACTAAGTTTTTGACTCAATTGTTTTGCAAAATCTCTCCACTTTGTGATGCTCATCCACTCTATCTCATCTACATCTATTCACAAGGTCAGCTTTCAATTTGAAGTGTCAGAAATTTCTGATCTGAGTGACAACCAGAACAAGTCTGAAGAGCAAGTTAACCTGAGTGAGGGCACTAGTCCCTCTGGCAGTTATGATGAGGGTAGCAGAAGCACCCCAAGCAACTTGAGCCTCAAATTTTAAACCTCCAAATCAACTGTTGGAGAGGCTGCTGGTGAGGGCAAGACGAAGAAAGAAAGGAAGAGGGGGAGATGGTGCAAGAGAGTAGACCCCATGGCAGAATTTGAGAAGCACTCTTCTGATGAGGAAGAAGATGAAGAAGAGAATGTTGCACCAGCACCTAAAACTTAGAAGCTAATGGGGGATGCCATCAAGTCTAGGGTTGCATGTTCAAAGCCCAAGACTGTCCCCAAAGCTACTGCTCCAGCCACCAAGTCTGCACCAAAGAGGAGCACCAGAAATATACCAGCTGTTGAAAAGAACAAGGCTCCAGTGCCTGAAATAGAAGAGGAAGAGGAAGCCCAAGTGCTCAGAAAGTTGAAGCCCAAGATCCCAAATCATGATGATACACATCCAGTGGCTGAAAACATGAAGATCAGAAAGGATGCATGTCTCAGACTCTGGAGACAGACAGATCCCTATGCTGCAAGAAGGAGAACTGTTGTAGACTACAGGTTCCACACCAAGGAATAGCAGGACTTCTATGAGACTGTACTCCTAGATAAGAAGCCCATAGTCAGTGACATGAAGTGGGTTGACTGGAAATATATTGATGAAAATGAAGATCACTTTCCTTGAGTACATGAGAGCTTCAGGATGAATGGTGTTGATGTCTTTGTGGGTCAGAAATTGACCAAGTGGAATGATGAGCTCATTATGCAGTTTTACTCTACAGCTCATTTCTGTCCAGATGGAAGGATTGCCTAGATAACTGAAGGAACAAGGTACCAGTCTACCATTGCTGAGTGGGCAAAGCTAATCAATGCCCCTGAAGAGCATGAGGATGATACAAATGTGTATGCAAAGCCTAGGAAAAGGAAACAATTCCATGGCACACATGTATAAAGAGATTCCAGATGCAGCCTTGGAACATCACAAGTATGGCTCTGTCTATTATCTCCTGTCAGGACTGCCCACAATTAACACTATTCTGAGGTACACATTGTTTCCCAAGTCTGGTGATGATAGGATGATAAGAGGACATTCCATCAATTTGCTGCATATGTTTGATGTGCCTGAAAAGTTCAAAGTGATGACACCGATTGTAGAGACGATCAAGAGGACAGCTGCTGATCAGAAGAGATCATGTGGGTATGCTCCACACATCCAGATGCTCATCAACTCCAAGATGGGCAAAGGCATATATCTGTTGGACAAAGAACATCTTCCCTTGAGGCCTGACTTTGAGGACAACATAGTTATCATGGATGCTACAAAACCAACTTCAGTTGGGGCTCAAGAGAAGAGGGTGAAGGCAAAAGCTGAGAAGGCAGCCAAGATGCCAAGTGCTGAAGAAGCTTCACAAGTTTTTCTCAAGTCAAAACAAGATCAACTTAGCTATATTATTCAAGCCACTTTGAGGATTGAGAAAGGATTGGCCACCCAGACTCAGAATCAAGAGAGCCTTGAAAGGATCATTGAAACAAAGTTTAATGATCTAGACTTGAAGGTCACAGAAATGCAAACAGTAGTTGAGCAGCTCCAGGATGAAGCTGAAGAGAGGAGAGGTAAAGCTACCGCTGAAGCTTTTCAGAGAGTGTCTAGGGCACAGAGGTCTGCAGCCGTGCCAGTGATAGACACAAGAGCTACTACTTTAGCACCTGTAGCCACAGCTTCAGTTGCCCCTCCAGTTGCAACTCCACCAGCTCCTACCACCTCTTGGGATGCATTTGTTGCAGGACTCCTCTCCACGCCACCTCCTGAAGATCAAGCTTAGAGAGCCACATAGCACTATGCATTTTCAAGCTTGTTGGTAACTTGTTGCCAAAGGGGGAGAAAGTGTATAGATCATAGGCTTCGAGAGAGAGAGCTTTGCTTCTTTTTGCTTCTTTTTCTGCTACTTATTTGTGTGCTTGCTTGGATGATACCCTATGGTTATGTGTGTGAGATACTTGTATAGTCATGTGTTTGATCGTATCATACCTTAATGTTTGTGCTTGGATGATGATATTATCTATCTCTCATGTATGATCATTCACTTTGTCTTGGTGATGAGTGTCTATTTTATATTCTATCATTTTGAGCGCTCCACCAAGATGTATATGAAATGGAAGAGTAACCCATGATCCTAATCGATTGTGCATTTGCATTCAAAAGCAAAATTTAAATAATGCACAAATTTAGGGGGAGCTCTTGCTTATCACATACTTCTCAAAGCGACGATGTATTTCATTCTTATTATCATTTGTCGAAGCTTTGATCTATATGTTGTCATCAATTACCAAAAAGGGGGAGATTGAAAGTGCAACTAATCCCTGGGTGGTTTTGGTAATTCCTAACAACATATAGCTCACTGAACTAATACTCTTTCAAGATGATCATTTCATAAAGTTCAATGATTGGCATGGCATGGACTAGAGATGTCGAGCCCTCAAAATGCTAAGGACATATATTGGCAAAATCTCAAGACTCTACATTTTCATTTTAGTGATCCAAGATCACATTGAGTCCATAGGAAAAGCCAATACTATTAAAAGGGGATGAGGTGTTGCTTAATTGCTTGCTTGCTCAAAATTCTTAGTGATATGCTCCAAAAGCCCTCAACCACTTTCTCGTATCCACATATGTCCTAAACCTAAAGTCAAACTCGGCCCCACCGATTTGATCTATCCGGCGCCACTGAGTTCGTTTGACATAGCCACTGCCAGAAACACTAATCAGTTCGGTCTCACGGATAGGGATCTCGGTCTCACCGAGATGGGATTACCAACTCTCTGTTTGCCTTCATAACATTTCGGTCTAACCGAGATGAGCGATCGGTCCCACCGAGTTCGCAATGCAAACTCTCTATTTGCTTTTCATAACGTTTCAGTCTCATCGAAATGAGCGATTGGTCCCACCGAGTTTGCCTGACCAACTCTCTGTTTGCCTATTACTGAAATCGGTCTCACCGAGTTCATGTGATTGGTCTCACTGAGATTACGTTATGCCCTAACCCTAACACAATTGGTCCCGCCGAGTTGACATGTCGGTCCCAGCGAAAAGCCAAACGTTCACATTTTGAACTAAATCAGTCTGACCGAGTTTCACTATTCGGTCCCACCGAGTTTGGTAAATTGTGTGTAACGGTTAGATTTTGTGTGGAGGCTATATACCCATCCACCCTTCCTCCATTCGTGGGGAGAGCCATCACAACGTGCCTACAGTTCCAGCATTCATTTTCTGAGAGAGAACCACCTACTCATGTGTTGAGACCAAGACATTCCAATCCAAGCCTTTCCCAAGTTGCTTTCCACTCAAATCATCTTTCCACCACATCCAAATATGTGAGAGAGAGTTGAGTGTTGGGGAGACTATCATTTGAAGCACAAGAGCAAGGAGTTCATCATCAACACACCATCTATTACCTTTTGGAGAGTGGTGTCTCCTAGATTGGTTAGGTGTTACTTGGGAGCCTCCGTCAAAATTGTGGAGTTGAACCAAGGAGTTTGTACGGGCAAGGAGATCGCCTACTTCGTGAACATCTACCCTAGTGAGGCAAGTCCTTCATGGGCGATGGCCATGGTGGGATAGACAAGGTTGCTTCTTCATGGACCCTTCGTGGGTGGAGCCCTCCGTGGACTCGCGTAGCCGTTACCCTTCGTGGGTTGAAGTCTCCATCAATGTGGATGAACGATAGCACCACCTATCAAAACCACGGGAAAAATCTTTGTGTCTACATTGCGTTTTCTCCCTCCAAACTCCTCCCTTTTACCTTCATATGCAATGATTTACATTCCGCTGCTATACTCTTAGAATTTCATGTGTAGGTTGATTGCTTGACTTGTGCTAAGTTGCTAAAATCTGCCAAGACTTAAAATTGGGAAAAGGCTAGATTTTTATTTGGTTAAGTAGTCTGATCACCCCCTCCCTCTAGACATACTTTCGATCCTACAAGCATCCAGGTTCCGCTGTTGGTTATTGACCGGAGAAGTATCTCGGTCATGTCTACATAGTTCTTGAACCCGTAGGGTCCGCACACTTAACGTTCGATGACGATTTTGTATTATATGAGTTATGTGATTTGGTGACCGAATGTTGTTCGGAGTCCCGTATGAGATCACAGACATGACGTGGAGTCTCAAAATGGTCAAGAGGTAAAGATTCATATATAGGACGATAGTATTCGAACACCGGAAGTGTTCTGGGAAGCACTAGGTACTTATCGGGTCACTGGAAGGGGTTCTGGGCACCCCCGGCAAAAGATATGGGCCTTATGGGCCAAGAGGGGAAACACACCAGCCACAAAGGGGCTGGTGAGCCCCCCCCCCATATGGGCTGGCCAAATTGGAGAAGGAAAGGGGAAGGAGGAAAGGAAAAAGGGAATAGGATTCCCCCTTCCCCCTCTTCCCTTCCTACTCCGAATAGGAATAGGAAAGGGGGGAGGCCGAATTGGGAGATGCCCAAGTAGGATTCCTCCTACTCGGGGCGCCCCCTTGGCTGCCTCTCCCACCTCCAACCTATATATATGAGGGGGGCACCGCTAGAACACACACCAACAATTGTTAGCCGTGTGCGGTGCCCCCCTCCATAGTTTACGCCTCCAGTCATATTCACGTAGTGCTTAGGCGAAGCCCTGCGCGGATTACTTCACCATCACCGTCACCATGCCTAGTGCTGATGAAACTCTCCCTCGACACTTTGCTGGATCAAGAGTTCGAGGGACGTCATCGAGCTGAACGTGTGCAGAACTCGGAGGTGCCGTACGTTCGGTGCTTGATCGGTCGGGACTACATCAACCGCATTGTCAAACGCTTCCTCTTTCGGTCTACGAGGGTACATGGACACACTCTCCCCCTCTCGTTGCTATGCATCTCCTAGATGGATCTTGCGTGATCATAGGATTTTTTTTAAATTGCATGCTACGTTTCCCAACAGTCCTAAACCCCGAACTTTTGGTCTCGCTGAGTTGGCCCTTTGGTCCCATCAAAGAGCACTTGCCAACCTTCTATTGCCTACCGTAGTTCGTTCGGAATTTCTGAACAGTTTTAGTCTGTGACACCGAAGTGTGTTAAGTGCTTAGTTCATCACAACTCAGACCAGCAAACAATTCCATCTGGAGTCACCGAAATATCAAAAGTTTGAATCTTTTGTACAGTTCGGTCTGACCGAGTATTTTCATTCGGCCTCACTGAAATGTGCTAAAAGTGAGTAGCAGTCAGATTCTTCGTGCTGCCTATATATAACCCCACCCACTCCACAATTGTCTCTTGAAGCTAACGTGTTACACATCCATATTTCCGAGAGAGAACTCCAAACCCTTGTGCTAATTTCAAAGGAATTCCACTCCAACCATTGATCGTTTGATTTCTAGTCACCTCATTGTTTCCACCCAAACCCTCTCCTACCCTAAAGCCAAAATATGTGAGAGAGTGTTTGAGTGTTGAAGAGATTACCTTTTGAAGCACAAGAACAAGGAGTTCATCATCAACCCCAATCTATTGCCTTTTGGAGGGTGGTGCCTCCTAGATTGGTTAGGTGTGCCTGGGAGTCTCCAAATCTTGTGGTGAAACCAAGCATCTTATGATGGTAAGGAGATTACCTACTTCATGAAGATCTACCGGAGTGACGCCAGCCCTTCGTGGGCGTACACTGGTGCGCGTCAGTCCTAAACAAATGGGTTTTTTTACCCCTTTCCATGATGGCATTTGGAACCTTCGCCAAGTGAGTGTGGGTGATAGGGGGTTCCTTCCCACACGACCCAGAAACCGTCGGGGATATGCCCTCCTGGCACACACGTTCGGCAAAATGAGGCCGTGTGCGACCGGCGAGCACTCAAATATGGAAATACGTACAGTAGAGCTAAAAAAATACAATTATACGGCGAAGTTGTTTCCAGTCGCAAGTACATCCCACACAGTCAGTCCCCACTAAACATTTCTGTTCGTATGCACATCCCACACAGTCGCTCCAAGGAAAACGTTTCCGTTCACAGGTACATCACACACAATTTTTCTCATTAAATCGTTTGTGTTATTGAATGTAGCACACACGGTCCGTAGAAGAAACTGTGTGGCAAAGGCTGTCCATGACACACAGTTTTTATGTGGTAAACGTTTGCGCAAGGTGGCCTAACGCAAACAGTTTTCAAGAGAAAGTTGTGTGTGATTGTTCATTGATCCAACACGGTTTATTCCTAGAAACTGTGTGCGTTGCCTGAGGTCATCGCCCACGGTATTTTTTCAACAACCGTTTGCAATATCAAAACCCAATTAGCAGGCTAATTCGCCAGCTAATTGCCCTATTATTAATAATCCATATTTTGGAAATGCGGCAATATCAAAACCCAATTAGCAGGCTAATTCGCCATTAGCAGGCTAATTCGCCATTAGCAGACATTCATATTAAGCACACAATATATTTCATTTCCATATTAAGGAAGCAGAATTTCATAATTGAAATACATCGGAGTACAACATGATATAGTTTCAGCACTCAGCTACCCCATTACACAACTGCACCAACAGCAAGTTCCACATGCAACATGTAGAACCTTTTGAAATTAGCAACATAGACGGTATATAGACAGATGCATCTCATCTGGAAAACTGCTGAAGCGGAAGGCGAATATTGAGCCTTCATTCATGTTGAAGGTCTTTGCAACTTTAGGCCAGTGCATGTGGATGATTGACCGTCCGTCCTTCGACCTCTTCAGGAACACTTCAATGTTGAACCGTGGGTGTTGTATGAAAACCTTCCTCGCCTCCTGACCATAGAGGTGGTTTGAGAGGTAATCATTAGTGAACTGGTTTGGAAAGGCCTGAAAACAAGGATGTGCATAAATATCTTCTCTATTTTGGAAATGCGGCAATGGAATAAAAAAAGGCAAGGTATAATGGTTAGTACCATCTTGTAGTGAACTGATGTCTTCTTCATTGTGCAGACAAAGATCTTGTTGTTTTTTGTCGCTAATTTCTTTATCCTAACAATCTTTCTGAGTTTCTTGATTTGATTGATATTCATGGACAACTCATTTCCCCATATGCAAAAAGGGTCGAACAGTGGGTCAAAACCTCTGACAGCAGGACCTGCATGTGCAAGACCAAATTGTTAAAAATCAAAATATTAGAATGGTTCCTGCAATTGCACAATAATGTGCTATTAGACAACGGACCATGCACGTGCTAACCTCGATTGTAAACCTCAGTGCTTCCCATTGTTTCCCTGCAACACATATAAGGTAGTTAGTCATCAGGTTAAGTAAGGGTTCGCATGCTATCAGTAAAATATGTTGATGAAAATAAGCACATTGCAGATTCATCAGATTAATTGAAGCCACACGGAAAACCCATTTACCCAAACCAAGAATGATTAAGAACTAGGAAATATAGCACTTGTATATGTTTCTCATGTATTAAGTGCAGCCAAATTCAATTTATTCCTCACATGCACAACAATACAAAATTCTACCCACGACAATTGGACATCGCATTGCAGAATTGAACCAATCAGTTAACTAAACACCACAACAAATGAACCAAACATTAACTGAGCACCACATTGCACAACATAACATTGAACCAAGCATTTAACTAAACACCACAACAAATGAACCAAACATTAACTGAGCACCACATTGCACAATATAACATACTCCTAATAGAAGATCAGAGAGTTAACCAAACAGTTAACTACAGCCAATTGTAGCAATTGTATTTGTTTCTCATGTATTTACTATAGCCAAATTCAATTTATTCCTCACATGGTATACAATAACAGAATGCACCCACAATTTTGTAAAGATAAATTCGATTTATTTCTCACATGGAAGACAATACAAAATTGCAGCCTGAAGAATTGAACATCACATTTGCAGAATTGAACCAAACAGTTAATTGAAGACGACAACTAATTAACAAAACAGTTAATTAGTGAGCACCACACTGCACGACATAAAGAACATATACACTAGAGCAACAGATTGCATGGTGAAATTAGATAGCACAATTCACTAGATTTTGTGAAGGAAAGGTAGGAGCAGCACACGCAACGGGTAAACCGAGCATGCTTAACCGGCGTAGCTAGCAATTGGCAAGGTGTCCTCCAAGATCTGGGGGTTGGCATGAATGGCAGCCATCGCGACCTCATCCGCGCGTGCGGCCGCGATTTGCTTCTCCGCTGCCAAATGCTCCTTGAGGTCCTGGCTATACTGCGTGCACCATGGCTTAGGCCGGCGCTTATTTGGTGGAGGGGTCAGTGATTTGGGTGGAAGGTGTCGCACTCGCGCCGGCGGTCAGGGCATGTGGGATGTGGAAGGAGGAGGAGGATGGGGGTCGGGTGTGGATTACCTGCCTGGATAGAGGAGGCCGGGCAGCGTGAAGGAGGGTCGCCGGCGAGGAGGCAGCGGCGCTGCAAGCAAGGAGTGAAGGTTTCAACTTGGAAAGAAAGGTGGAAAGAGGGGAAATGTGGCTTTTGGTAGGGGGGCGGGGAGGTAGATATTTCCGTGGAAGCAGAAAATTTGGAATCGCTTCAGCCAAAAAACTGGCGCGCAAAGTGTCATCAGACACGGTCCCTTATTCAGAACTGTGTATGATATGTGGACATCACAAATGATTCAGATAGCTTAACCCATGTGTGCTGAGTTTGAACATCAAAAGTTTTGGTTCGAATTTCCATGGTTACAGTGGTCATCCACGTCATTGCATAATTTGGGTACACAAAGGAGACTACAGCACAACCACACTTCTTAATCGAGCAAGTTCAGCAATTAAACAGAGGTAGCTGACCTAAACATTACTCTAACAAATTAAAGACCAGTGCTCTTAATTAAACAAAACATAGAGTACTACTACGGATGGTGCTCGTCGATCTCCGCCGCCACCTCCATGTCTTGCTCGCGCCCGATGGTCTCCTGGGGAAGGGGCTCCATGGAATCCATCACACCATACTCGGCAAGCATCTCGCCATCCGCGTCCGCCATCTCTTTGGAGAAGGCCGTCACAAGCTGGGCGTGGGAGGACGCGATTTGGGCTTGGACAGGCTCCGTCATCGCAAGGTATGCGGCGGAGGAACAGACAGCTGCTCGAACGCTCTCGGCGATTGCCAGCTCTTCGGCCGTGGGTTGCCGACCGTTGTCGGAGAAGCTTTGTTCGATTTGTGCGGTGACCACTAGGAGCTGGGCGTGGGCGGCCTCGACACGGTCGTGGGCGACCTCCATCAGGGCTAAGGCCGCCGCTGCGGAACGGACAGCTGCAGTGCCGCTCTCGCCAGTTGCTATCCCCGAGGCAGATGTTCATGCCGCCACCTGAGAAGCAACAGCGGCCGTTTGGGCTGCCTTTGCCGCCCGGTCGCAAATTACAGCCGCACTCATGCACCTTGTTAGCACGTGCATGGCGGATGCGGCCGCGCTCTCGCCGGAGTGGGCCACCGAAGTTGCCCTCATGACGCGGGTCCACGTGCCCATCTTTCACCGGCGACGATTGAACAGTGAAATTATATTTGGGGAGCGAGCTAGTGTGCTTGACACGCCGGCTGTGGACTGTAGCCGACGCACCTTCTCGCATAAGCCATAAGCGTACTATACACCGACGGTGCTCCAAGATATTTTGTACTACATCTCACACGCTTGCTGATAATAAATGTGTGCGATCTACTTGATTTTTCATCTTAATATGAATTACATAATGGGGTCACAGCGGCAATGGACAGTGTTTGAATTGCTAGACCTTTTATCTGGAGTGAACATGCAACTATATGTGTGTCGTAAAAGAACTGGAATTATTTAAGGTTCGTTTGAACATTTTATACATAAAATTGGTTTTCTAGCCATTTCAAAATTGAACTACATGCACATGCTCCAATGCATATAAATTGGTTGAAAAATCAAATATGTGTCCTTGGGTGCATGCTTAGCTCCCATGCAACAAATGGGAATGAATTTCAAACACCAAGGCACCATTGATTGCCGGCAAAACATTGAGATGCCTGGTTTTTAAATTCTAGTAAATCCAAACCTCGTCTGAAATTCATGAAACTTGGCATGCTATCATGGAGCGGCATCAACATGCCGTGGTACAAATTTTGTCCCATTTGGGGCAGGTTTGGGTATATGTTTCTCACAAACCGGAGCTTCTCACAACAAGCATGATGGTTTTCGGTAGGGAACGTCCCAGCTTTGTGGACGAAACGATATCCATTGCCTCTTATTGCTTTCAAATTTTTTTCTCATGTCAACATAGAACAACAGGAGTGTTGTGTGATTTTTTGTGATTTTTTGGGGTTCGTTTGGACATTTTTATGCATTAACTGAGTTTTCAATGCATTTTATGTTCATAATTCAAATTTGAACTACATGCACATGCTCAAGTGCATATAAATTGGTTGAAAAATCAAATTTGTGTCCTTGGGTGCATGCTTAGGTCCCATGCAAGAAATGGGAATGAATTTCAAACACAAGGGCGCCGTTGATTGCCGGCAAAACATTGAGATGCCTGGTTTTTAAATTCTAGTAAATCCAAAACTCATCTGAAATTCATGAAACTTGGCATGCTATCATGGAGCGGCATCAACATGCCGTGGTACAAATTTTGTCCCATTTGGGGCAGGTTTGGGTATATGCTTCTCACAACAAGCATGATGGTTTTCGGTAGGGAACGTCCCACCTTTGTGGACGAAACGATATCCATTGCCTCTTATGGCTTTCAAATTTGTTTCTTGTGTCAACATAGAACAATAGGAGTGTTGTGTGATTTTTCGGGGTTCGTTTGGACATTTTTATGCATTAACTGAGTTTTCAATGCATTTTATGTGCATAATTCAAATTTGAATTACATGCACATGTGAAAGCACAAGTGCTCCCTGGGTGATTTTCGTAATTCATGTCAACATATCTCTTGTTGGACTAATGCTTTTACCTAGTATGTTTCAGATAAGTTCAACAATGGAGTGGCATGGACTAGAGGATGTGGAACCCCTTCAAGATGATAAGGACAAAGGATTGGCTCAAGCTCAAAGCTCAAGACTGTGCATTTTCTATTTTAGTGATCCAAGATCACATTGAGACCATAGGAAAGCCAATACTATTAAGAGGGGATGAGGTGTTGCTTAATGGCTTGCTTGCTCAAAGTGCTTAGTGATATGCTCCAAAACCCTCAACCACTTTCTCACATCCACATATGTCCGAAACCAAAAGTCAAACTCGGCCCCACCGAAATCTTCTATCCGGTGCCACCGAGTTCTCTTGAAATAGCCACTACCACAAACCCTAATCAATTCGGTCTCACTGATGGGATCTCGGTCTCACCGAGATGAGCTTGCAAACTCTCTGTTGCCTATTGCAATAATTTTGGTCTCACCGAGATATGCAATCGGTCCCACCGAGTTTGCTTGGCCAACTCTCTGTTTTGCTTGTTACCCAAAATCGGTCCCACCGAGTTTGTGTAATCGGTCAAACCGAGATGGGGCTTTACCCTAACCCTAGCACATCGGTCCCACCGAGTTGACATGTCGGTCCCACCGAAAATCCTAACGTTCACATTTTGAACTAAATCGGTCTGACCGAGTTTTCTGATTCGGTCCCACCGAGTTTGGTGATTTGTGTGTAATAGTTATATTTTGTGTGGAGGCTATATATACCCCTCCACCCACTCTTCATTCGTGGAGAGAGCCATCAGAACATGCCTACACTTCCAACATACATTTTCTGAGAGAGAACCACCTACACTTGTGTTGAGGTCAAGATATTCCATTCCAACCACATAAATCTTGATCTCCATCCTTCCCCAAGTTGCTTTCCACTCAAATCATCTTTCCACCAAATCCAATCCTATGAAAGAGAGTTGAGTGTTGGGGAGACTATCATTTGAAGCACAAGAGCAAGGAGTTCATCATCAACACACCATCTACCTCTTGGAGAGTGGTGTCACCTAGATTGGCTAGGTGTCACTTGGGAGCCTCCGTCAAGATTGTGGAGTTGAACCAAGGAGTTTGTAAGGGCAAGGAGATCGCCTACTTCGTGAAGATCTACCCGAGTGAGGCAAGTCCTTCGTGGGCGACGGCCATGGTGGGATAGACAAGGTTGCTTCTTCGTGGACCCTTCGTGGGTTGAAGTCTCCATCAACGTGGATGTACGATAGCACCACCTATCGGAACCACGGATAAAAAATCTCCGAGTCTCCAATTGCGTTTGTACATTCCAATCCCATCCCTTTACATTCTTGCAACTTGCATGCTTTACTTTCTGCTGCTGATATACTCTTGTCATGCTTGCTTGATATGTATTGTGAATGTTTAAACTTGTGCCAAAACTCCACTTCAACATAAAGAAATTAAAAACTACAACTTTTCTTGCTAAGGGTCTATTCACCCCCCTCTAGACACCTCTTCTCGATCCTTTCAATTGGTATCAGAGCCTTGGTCTCCAATGCTTTGGTTTAATCACCATTGGAGGAAGATGGATGAGTCTACGTTGGGGAGTCTTAGACGTAGAGTGCCTATTCTTGATGTAGAGTTCTTTCATGTGTGAAAAAATGAGATGCTTGAGATTTTCAATGAATACCGTTTGAACAAGTACATTACTACCCCTTGTGCTCCTCATGTTGATCCTTTGCATCCTACCCTTGATGAGTCTATTGACATGATCCACAACCTTAGAACTGTTAATCTTATCACTAGAGGCTTGCCTAGAAACTTGATTGGATGTTTGCCTACTCTTGATTGTGCCTACACTATATGGAGATTTATTGAGGAAAGATTTCCAAACTATTCCTTGCAAAACTTAGATGAAATTCTCCATAAGTCTATTGCCTTGAGTAAGATGAATTCCAGTGATCCTAAGTTTGGTGATTGTCTATTTGAGCTTACCAATCTCATGCGTGCCAAAGGAGATGTTGGAATCATTAGCAATATCATATCCGAAGCTATTAGAATTCATAAAGGTGACCATTGTGATGATCATTTATCTAATGAAGTACCCTCTCTAGGGATTGATCAAATACAAGACGATGTTGAACATGGATACTATGATGAGGATGATGATAGTGACTATGATCTTGATGATGCGATGAGACACTTTGGTCTTATGGCTAATCTTCGTGGCTACATGGCTGGAGGAAAGGAATGGGTCCTTGATAGTGGATGTACTAATCATATGACCGGAGACAAAGATATGTTTCGTGAGCTTGCTGAAAACGATGGCCCTCGAAAGTATGTCACTTTTGGTGATAACTCAAAGGGTAAGGTGGTTGGCCTCGGTAAGGTGGCCATCTCACATGATAGCTCCATACAAAATGTAATGCTCGTTGAATCTCTTGCGTACAATTTACTTTCAGTATCTAGACTTGCTGATTTTGGTTTCAATGTCCTATTTACTGAAGTAGATTGCCAAGTGTTTCGAAGAGACAATCATAAAATGGTCTTTATCGGTATACGTAGAGGTGATCTTTATATTGTTGATTTCACTAAAAAGGCTCATACTAGAACTTGCTTAATTGCTAAATCTTCTAAAGGCTGGTTGTGGCATAGAAGGCTAGGTCATGTGGGCATGCGAAATCTTGACAAGCTTATTAAAGGTGATCATATCCTTGGAGTAAAAGATGTTATATTTGACAAGGATAGACTTTGTAGTGCTTGTCAAGCAGGAAAACAAGTTGGAGGAAGTCACCCCGTGAAGAACATCATGACCACGAGAAGACCGCTCGAGCTACTTCACATGGATCTCTTTGGTCCCAATGCCTACAAGAGTCTCGGTAGTAACTCATTTGGTCTAGTCATAGTCAATGATTTTTCAAGATTTACGTGGGTGTTCTTTCTTGATGATAAATCACAGGTCCAAAAGATCTTCAAAAACTTCGCTAGGAAGGCCCAAAATCAATTTGTAGTGAAGATCAAGAAGGTTCGGAGCGACAAAGGAACGGAGTTCAAGAACGCAAACGTGGATACCTTTCTTGACGAAGAAGGGATCTCACACGAGTTCTCGGCTACGTACACACCTCAACAAAATGGAGTTGTTGAGAGGAAGAACCGGACTCTTATTGAGATGGCGAGAACGATGCTTGATGAGTACAATCCAAAACACTTTTGGGCGGAAGCGGTTGAGACAGCTTGTCATGCAACAAATCGCTTGTATCTTCACAAGCTACTCGGCAAGACGGCATACGAGCTTCTCACCGGTAACAAACCCCAAGTTGGATACTTTCGAGTATTCGGCTCAAAGTGCTACATTTTTGATAAGCATCGTCATTCTAAATTTGCTCCTAAATCTCATGAAGGTTTTCTACTTGGGTTATGGCTCAAACTCTCACACTTACCGTGTCTACAACAATTTCACCCGAAAGGTTGAAGAGACGGTAGATGTGAAGTTTGATGAATCTAACGGCTCGCAAGTAGAGCAATTGCCAATTGATGTAGGAGACAAAGACCCTTCGGAAGCAATCCAAGACTTGTCTATTGGCAAGATTCGTCCGATGGAGGTGAAGGAGAGTACCTCGTCCATCCAAGTGGAAGCTTCCACTTCACGTCAAGGTGAACCAAGAGTTGATACGGAAGCATCCACAAGTGGGACACATCAAGATGAAGAAAACGAGGAACTACACCAAGATGAACCTCATCAACCTCCTTCTCCACCACGACAAGAGAACGACAACGTCAACAATGAAGAAGGCCAAGAAGAAGAACAATATGAAGAAGATGTTCCACCCTGAGCCAAGCAAAAGCTCCCACGAGTTCGAGCAAGAGTCGCCGAAGACCATCCCGTCGAGAAAATCTACAATGATATCCAAACCGGGAGAATCACTTGCTCTAAAACTCGTTTGGCTAACTTTTGTGAACATTATTCATTCATCTCTAGCATTGAACCTATGAAGGTTGAAGAAGCATTGGAAAATCCGGATTTGATAAACGCCATGCATGAAGAGCTACACAACTTTGAGAGAAACCAAGTGTGGACATTGGTCGAGAAGCCCGACAACAACCACAACATCATTGGTACCAAATGGGTGTTTTGCAACAAGCAAGATGAAGATGGACAAGTAGTTCGCAACAAAGCACGTCTCGTCGCCCAAGGCTACACTCAAGTCGAAGGTATGGACTATGGTGAGACATATGCCCCCGTTGCTAGACTTGAGTCCATTCGCATCTTACTTGCTTATGCTAATCACCATGATATCACCTTGTAGCAAATGGACATTAAAAGTGCTTTTCTAAATGGTGAAATTGAGGAGGAAGTTTATGTTAAGCAACCTCTCGGCTTTGTCAATCCTAAGAAACCTAATCATGTTTACAAACTTCACAAAGCTCTTTATGGTCTTAAACAAGCTCCTAGAGCGTGGTATAAATGCTTGACCAAGTTCCTTATTAAAAAGGCTTTGAAATTGGAAAAATAGATTCTAATCTTTTTACTAAAAGGGTTAATGGAGAACTATTTGTGCGCCAAACTTATGTTGATGATATTATATTTGGTTCAACTAACCCTCATTTTAGTGAGAAGTTTGGAAAGCTAATGTCGGAGAAGTTTGAGATGTCTATGATGAGTGAACTCAAATTCTTTCTTGGTTTGCAAATCAAGCAAACTAAGGAAGGTACCTTTGTTTCTTAAACAAAGTACACCAAGGAATTATTCAAGAAGTTCAATATGCAAGAATGCAAAGGTATGAATACACCCATGCCTACTAGTGGACATCTTGATCTGACCAAAGATGGTGAACCGGTTGATCAAAAAGTTTACCGCTCTATGATTGGTTCATTGTTATATCTATGTGCCTCTCGTCACATTATGCTAAATGTGTGCATGTGTGCACGATATCAAGCGGCCCCTAAAGAATGTCATCTTAAGGCTATGAAAAGGATAGTGAGATACTTAATACATACACCAAATTTTGGCATTTGGTATCCTAAGAGGTCTTCTTTTGATCTTGTTGGCTACTCCGATTCGGACTATGCCAGAGACAAGGTTGATAGAAAGTCCACTTCGGATACTTGTCAATTTCTTGGTAGATCTCTTGTGCCTTGGTCCTCCAAGAAACAAAACTCGGTATCCTTATCCACCGCTGAAGCGGAATACATTGCCGCTGGTTCATGTTGTGCTCAATTACTTTGGATGACCCAAACTCTTAAGGATTATGGGATATATGTGAAACATGTTCCATTGCTTTGTGACAATGAAAGTGCTATTAAGATTGCTCATAATCCTGTGCAACATTCTCGAACTAAGCATATTGAAGTTCGTCATCATTTCATTCGAGATCATGTTGCCAAAGGGGACATTGATCTTAAGCATGTTCGCACCGATAAGCAATTAGCGGATATATTCACCAAACCACTTGATGAGAAAGTCTTTTGCCATTTGAGAGGTGAATTGAACATCATTGATGCTTCAAACTTGGAGTAGGAACTCCATTTGGATACATGCAAGGCATGAGCCTTTGACTAATCCTTGATATTTCTTTCATGATGCTATTTATATGTCTTGGATATACTTGCACCCTTGCATGCTATCTAACCCTTGTAGGTACTTGGATGAATCTAAATCTATGAGATTGCCACTCACTCACATCTTGAGCAATCTCTACATCACCAAGTCTCTACACAATGGTGGATGAAGACAAGGAATCACGAAACCCTTCAAACATATCCTTTGACAAATTCTATATCAAGTTTCATTGTTGTCACCTTGGATACATAAGTGGTCTTTCTTGCAAAACTAACCCATGTAGGTAGATGAACTCAAATTCCAAGTGGTGCTCCCAACTCTAGATGAGCTACATCAACCCTGAGCAACCCACACAAGTTCAACTACATGATCAAGATCAACACCACCACCCAAGGTATGTTATTCCATCTTAGAGAAGCTTTACTCCAAGTCATGGGTCAAAGCAACTCAACAAGATGAGAATATATCAAGATGCTTAAACGAAAAATGGTAACCCCATTTTGAGCTTAAACGATGAGTATGACCTATGATCAATTGATCTCACTTGACTCCTAAGTCAATATACTCTAACATAGGTGAATTTGTCGCCGACCAGTTCTAGATGAAGTTCTCTTGTGTTTCTCTGTGCTCTTGCATTTGTCTTATGCATATTTGTTTCCCCTTTCAAAAAAACTTCATCCAGATTTCTTTTCTTTTTATTTTTGTTCTGCATTCTCCAATTCATTGCAAATCCTTGAGAGATCTTACTTGCCTAGTGAGCTGAGGTGACAAGTGCTTTCTCTGCAATGAACTCGGTCACACCGGTCTGCTGTTTTCGGTCCAACCGAATCCTTTTGGTGCAACCAAAGCACACAACTCGGTGCTACCGATTTCACTGCAGAAAAGACAACTTGCCACTTGATTCCTGAATTCTTTTTGCTCCAGCTCCACTCAATGATTTTTGTCCTCTACCAGCATCACATTCTACATGCTGCTTTGCTTTGTGACTCAAGGACCAAACCCATTTGCTAACAAAAATCCAGAAGAGCCCTTCTTGGAAATTGATGTCAAAGGGGGAGAGAGAGATCACATCAAAGCTTAATCATTTCTATAGGGGGGGATAATACTCAGGGGGAGAGAGTTCTTCTACAAGGAGAAAGAGGTATCACAGGTCCCAGATGCTTGGTGTTCAAGAGGAGAGAAGTCACGTGTCTTTAAGAGGGGAAAGACATGTTCATATTTGGTTGTTTGCATTTGCTCTGTGTTTCTTTGCTCTGATTTTCTGTTCCCTATCTTCTCCCAGTATCCCATGCAAGATTCAGGGGGGGCAAGACATCTAAGGGAAGGAAATATTTGACTTCATTGCATATCTTTACCTTTGGGGACATGTCTATATCCAATAGAGTACTCAGTACTCGCTCTCTACATGTCATCCCAGTCTTGGTACTCTTGTGGTTTCTTTTGTTTGCTCTGGCTAGTAGATGTATCTATTTTATCTAACCTTGTTTACTCAGGTTCATTCCTTCCTAAGCCAACCCAAGACCACAAGGTAAGTATATGCATCACAGTCATGTGTATGAGGATCTCTTGCTGATGTACATACTGTTTGCAAGAAGGACTCATCAGCATGAAGGTACATTTCCTATACTCACATCATTTGCTCTGATGCATATAGCCAAGATACATGTAACACATTGCTTACTTTGTCATGCTTATGCATTCACATGCTCCTATATTCCATATTTACATGATTGCATACATGTAGGGGGAGCCTATGCATGTTACATGTCTTTCCAAAGCTTTACTTGTTATTCTCTATATCTTTATCTAAAGCTTTGATGTATGTTGCCATCAATTACCAAAAAGGGGGAGATTGAAAGCACAAGTGCTCCCTGGGTGATTTTCGTAATTAATGTCAACATATCTCTTGTTGGACTAATGATTCTACCTAGTATGTTTCAGGTAAGTTCAACAATGGAGTGGCATGGACTAGAGGATGTGGAACCCCTTCAAGACGATAAGGACAAAGGATTGGCTCGAGCTCAAAGCTCAAGACTCTGCATTTTCTATTTTAGTGATCCAAGATCACATTAAGTCCATAGGAAAGCCAATACTATTAAGAGGGGATGAGGTGTTGCTTAATGGCTTGCTTGCTCAAAGTGCTTAGTGATATGCTCCAAAACCCTCAACCACTTTCTCACATCCACATATGTCCCAAACCAAAAGTCAAACTCGGCCCCACCGAAATCTTCTATCTGGCGCCACCGAGTTCTCTTGACATAGCCACTGCCACAAAACCTAATCAATTCGGTCTCACCGACGGGATCTCGGTCTCACCGACGGGATCTCGGTCTCACCGAGATGGGCTTGCAAACTCTCTGTTGCCTATTGCAATCATTTCGGTCTCACCGAGATATGCAATCGGTCCCCCCGAGTTTGCTTGGCCAACTCTCTGTTTTCCTTGTTACCCAAAATCGGTCCCATCGAGTTTGGGTAATCGGTCAAACTGAGATGAGGCTTTACCCTAACCCTAGCACATCGGTCCCACCGAGTTGACATGTCGGTCCCACCAAAAATCCTAACGTTCACATTTTGAACTAAATCGGTCTGACCGAGTTTTCTGATTCGGTCCCACCAAGTTTGGTGATTTGTGTGTAACGGTTAGATTTTGTGTGGAGGCTATATATACCCCTCCACCCACTCTTCATTCATGGAGAGAGCCATCAGAACATGCCTACACTTCCAACATACATTTTCTGAGAGAGAACCACCTACACTTGTGTTGAGGTCAAGATATTCCATTCCAACCACATAAATCTTGATCTCTAGCCTTCCCCAAGTTGCATTCCACTCAAACCATCTTTCCACCAAATCCAATCCTATGAAAGAGAGTTGAGTGTTGGGGAGACTATCATTTGAAGCACAAGAGCAAGGAGTTCATCATCAACACACCATCTATTACCTCTTGGAGAGTGGTGTATCCTAGATTGGCTAGGTGTCACGTGGGAGCCTCCGTCAAGATTGTGGAGTTGAACCAAGGAGTTTGTAAGGGCAAGGAGATCGCCTACTTCGTGAAGATCTACCTGAGTGAGGCAAGTCCTTCGTGGGCGACGGCCATGGTGGCTAGACAAGGGGTCTTCTTCGTGGACCCTTCGTGGGTGGAGCCCTCCGTGGACTCGCACAACCATTACCCTTCATGGGTTGAAGTCTCCATCAACGTGGATGTACAATAGCACCACCTATCGGAACCACGGATAAAAAATCTCCGAGTCTCCAATTGCGTTTGCACATTCCAATCCCATCCCTTTACATTCTTGCAACTTGCATGCTTTACTTTCCGCTGCTGATATACTCTTGTCATGCTTGCTTGATATGTATTGTGAATGTTTAAACTTGTGCCAAAACTCCACTTCAACATAAAGAAATTAAAAACTGCAACTTTTCTTGCTAAGGGTCTATTCACCCCCCTCTAGACACCTCTTCTCGATCCTTTCAACATGCTCTAGTGCATATAAATTGGTTGAAAAATCTAATCTGTGTCCTTGGTTGCATTCTTAGGTCCCATGCAAGAAATGGGAATGAATTTCAAACACCGGGGCACCGTTGATTGCCGGCAAAACATTGAGATGCCTGGTTTTTAAATTCTAGTAAATCCAAAACTCATTTGAAATTCACGAAACTTGGCATGCTATCATGGAGCGGCATCAACATTCCGTGGTACAAATTTTGTCCCTTTTGTGGCAGATTTGGGTATATGCTTCTCACAAACCGGAGCTTCTCACAACAAGCATGATGGTTTTCGGTAGGGAACGTCCCACCTTTGTGGACAAAACGATATCCATTGCCTCTTATTGCTTTCAAATTTTTTTCTCGTGTCAACATAGAACAACAGGAGTGTTGTGTGATTTTTTGTGATTTTTTGTGATTTTTCGGGGTTCGTTTGGACATTTTTATGCATTAACTGAGTTTTCAATGCATTTTATGTGCATAATTCAAATTTGAAATACATGCACATGCTCCAGTGCATATAAATTGGTTGAAAAATCAAATCTGTGTCCTTGGGTGCATGCTTAGGTCCCATGCAAGAAATGGTAATGAATTTCAAACTCCGGGGCACCGTTGATTGCCGGCAAAACATTGAGATGCCTGGTTTTTAAATTCTAGTAAATCCAAAACTCGTCTGATATTCATGAAACTTGGCATGCTATCATGGAGCAGCATCAACATGCCGTGGTAAAAATTTTGTCCCATTTGGGGCAGGTTTGGGTATATGCTTCTCACAACAAGCATGATGGTTTTCGGTAGGGAACGTCCCACCTTTGTGGACAAAAGATATCCATTGCCTCTTATTGTTTTCAAAAAAAAATTCTCGTGTCAACATAGAACAACAGGAGTGTTGTGTGATTTTCTGTGATTTTTGGGGTTCGTTTGGACATTTTTATGCATTAACTGAGTTTTCGATGCATTTTATGTGCATAATTCAAATTTGAACTACATGCACATGCTCCAGTGCATATAAATTGGTTGAAAATCAAATATGTGTCCTTGGTGCAAGCTTAGGTCCCATGCAAGAAATGGAAATGAATTTCAAACACCAGGGCACCGTTGATTGCCGGCAAAACATTGAGATGCCTGGTTTTTAAATTATAGTAAATCCAAAACTCGTCTGAAATTCATGAAACTTGGCATGCTATCATGGAGCGGCATCAACATGCTGTGGTACAAATTTTGTCCCATTTGGGGCAGGTTTGGGTATATGCTTCTCACAAACCGGAGCTTCTCACAACAAGCATGATGGTTTTCGGTAGGGAACGTCCCACCTTTGTGGACGAAACGATATCCATTGCCTCTTATTGCTTTCAAATTTTTTTCTTATGTCAACATAGAACAACAGGACTGCTGTGTGATTTTTTGTGATTTTTTGTGAATTTTGGGGGGTTCATTTGGACATTTTTATGCATTAACTGAGTTTTCAATGCATTTTATGTGCATAATTCAAATTTGAACTACATGCACATGCTCAAGTGCATATAAATTGGTTGAAAAATCAAATATGTTTTCTTGGGTGCATGCTTAGGTCCCATGCAAGAAATGGGAATGAATTTCAAACACCAGGGCGTCGTTGATTGCGGGCAAAACATTGAGATGCCTGGTTTTTAAATTCTAGTAAATCCAAAATTCTGTTAACCATTCACGTGATGCCACGTGTCTTGGTTTTAATGGTTGTAGGAGGTGCCGTGCGGACAGCTGCTTGACCTTGACTGAACGGGAGGCGTGCGAGCGCCATCCGATGCGCAGGCTGACCGAGAGGCGTGCAAGTTGTCCTTGTGTGCGCAGGCTCACTGGGAAGCGTGCGAGCTGTATGCTGCACAGGCTCACTGGGAAGCGAGCCCTTTGACTTCCATGGCCGCCCGCCTTGCTCGCATCCTCTCCATTAATGGCGCCCAAGCTGCAGTTTAATTCGCTTTTTAAATATATAACACTCATCGCAAACCTTTTAGTTTAGAACACCCATATGCAAACCGACAGCTTCCCCAGGAAGCCAAGAGAGAATGTGCCAACCAGGATTTCTGCAGCTCTTGATTGCAAATGTTTTAGATAGAACACCCGTATGCAAAGTGAGAGCAGCGCAGGATTTGTGCATCCCTTCAACGCAAACGGTTGTTTTGGATGACCCGTGTGCAACCACGTACAAACAATTTGGTAAGATTTGTCAATCCTTGTAACACTGCGACTTGTCAAAATATGAAGCTAAAAATCACTAGCAGTATCTAATTTTTGCAACTAAAATTCAGTAATTAAGCATAGATTTCATTCATAGATTAAGCAGTCGTTCTTAATTTATACAAACAGTTCAACTCGACAGCTGAACCGACCAAACTTTTCCCCAATTGTTGCCAACCACGTACTGAAATAGCTAGTTCAACTATATATACTAGCTAATTTTAAGTACGTTGTACAGTTCCACCACATCTATAGTCAAATGAACTAAACAAAATAGCCCCTAAATACTACTACTACTGCGGAGGGGCTTTGTACTACTTCCGGCTACCTCTCATCTGCCGAGTGCGTTCAGTAAGAGGCGGAGGAGGGGGAGCCTACCGACGAGCTGGGCACCCGCAATGCGGTGCATGCCGCTAATGCAGCTTCAACAACGCTCGCCTCGAACGCCCTCTGCCGCTCCAGACGACCCCTCTCGAAGCGGTGGTTCTCCTCGTAGATCTCCTGATTCCTCGCCTCTGAGGCGGTGTGTGCCGCTGCCACTGCGGCGGTAAGGTTCTTTGTGTGCTCGACGAGGCGCTCCTCCTCCTCCCGCAGGAACTCGGCGTAGCGCGCAAGGTCACTGTCACACGTGCGGGCATCCACCTCCGCCTCCCGCCTTCGGGCGGCGGTGGCGGAGCGGGTGATGACCCCGGCGGTCGATGGTGGGCTGACGGCCACGGCGGCCGACGACGGGGTGGCGGCCATGACCACCACCTCCCGCCTTCGGGCCGCGGTGGCGGAGCGGGTGATGGCCACAGTGGCCGGCAGTGGGGTGGCGGCCACGACGGCCATCTCCCGCCCTCGGCCCGCGGCGGCGGAGCAGGCGATGGCCTTGGCTTTTGACGGTGGTGTGGCGGCAACGGCGGCCGGCAACAGCTGCCGACGGGCACCAGCGGCGGAGCGTGTGGTGGGTGTTCTGCGCACACCCAACAGGGATGCCACGCGCACTACACTACGCCGGGGACTGCGCCGCCGCCGCGGTGTAGCCTCCCGAGCTGTCCTCTGATGACGGCAGAGTGGCTGAGCGACGATGACGGACCGGTGCCATTGGCGAATGTGGGTGTGACACCCTCGATTCAATCGTACACTAATCATACACGCAAATGTGTACGATCAAGATCAAGGACTCACGGGAAGATATCACAACACAACTCTAGACACAAATTAAAATAATACAAGCTTTATATTACAAGCCAGGGGCCTCGAGGGCTCGAATACATAAGCTCGAATACTCAAGAGTCAGTGGAAGCAACAATATCTGAGTACAGACATAAGTTAGACAAGTTTGCCTTAAGAAGGCTGGAACAAAAACAACAACGATTGAAAAGGCAAGGCCTCCTGCCTGGGAGCCTCCTAACTACTCCTGACCGTCGGCGGTCTCCACGTAGTAGTAAGCACCCTCGAGGTAGTAGTAGTCATCGGTGGTGTCGTCTGGATCCTGGGCTCCACCATCTGGTTGCATCAACCGGAAAGAAGAAGAAAGGGGGAAAGGGGAAGCAAAGCAACCGTGAGTACTCATCCAAAGTACTCGCAAGCAAGGATCTACAATACATATGCATCGGTATAAATGAAAAGGGTTGTATCTGTGGACTGGACTGCAGAATGCCAGAAGAGAAGGGGAAAGCCTAGCCTATCGAAGACTAGCATCTTCTGGAAACCACCATCTTGCAGCAACCGGAGGGAGTAGAGTAGCATAAAGTAAAGTAGTAGAAGTGTTATCAACCTCGGCCAGAGATCCTTTCACGACTCCCTGCGAGAAAGCAATCCTAGAGCCATACTATCCAGTTCCAATCATAATCCAATTCTCATATCCATGTACCATCTCAAGTATCCAGTTCTAGTTGTATCGATCGGGATACAACTCCAAGTGTCCGTTACTGTAGGACAGGCTATCGATAGATGTTTTCTTCCCTGCAGGGGTGCACCAACTTACCCACCACGCTCGATTAACTCCGGCCGGACACACTTTCCTGGGTCAGGCCCGGCCTCAGCCAAACAATATGCCGCAACCCGACCTAGGCTTAATAGAGAGGCAAGCACGCCGGACTAAACCTATGCCCCCAGGGGTCATGGGCCATCGCCCCGGCAACTCCTGCATGTTGCGTGGGCGGCCGGTGAGCAGACCTAGCTACCTCCTTCAACAAGGCAGGTGCTTACGTAGTCCAACCCGACGCGCGCCGCTCAGTCGCTGACGTCTATTAAGCTTCGGCTGATGTATACGACGCAGAACGCCCATACTATGCCACGTGATGGTTAGTGCTATCAGGCCAGAGGCCCCTTGGATCAAATATCCAAATCGTAGTGGATTAGGAACACGCGGTAACAAGAAGAGACTCACGAAAATGTGACCTCGTCGCCCCGTCTCGAGGACTTGCGGCAAGGGCTAAGACTGCCCGGCCACGCCTCGTAATTATCTCGCGGGCACCCTCCAGGTCAACCCGACTCCACATCACTCGCAATTAAGCTCGCACGGGTACCCCTCAGAGCCGACCCGTCTATAGTAACATGGTTCAGTGTAAAGTCATAGTAACCATAGTAACTGTGTGTCCAACACCAAGGGGAAAACCTGAGGAATCACCCTTGACGGATTCCACTCGATGTAATCATCAAGGTGAACGTAAGAGGAACCACCCTCGAAGTTCACACTTGAGGGGTTGCACGACAGAGTCGTATCGGAAGTGGTTAAGGCGGAATCACCCTCGATGACCATGACCGAATAGCTACACTACAGGGTAACATCAGAAGTGCTGATGAGGTCTCACCCCGGCACTCGATAGTAACCCAGTAGTGTCGAGCAACTAAGGGGAAAGTGATGTGCGGTGTCGGGGCCTGCTCTTCGATCCCGTTGATCGGGTCTTCGATGATGAAGCAGGGGCAACAAGGGCAAGGTGGGTGTCACTGATGGATCACTAACCAACCTATACTAATCAGTTTAGGATAAGCAGGTAGGTAACAAAGAGCAGGTTACAAAAGCAGGCTATGCATCAGAATAGGAGCAAACAATAACAGTAGCAAAATCTAATGCAAGCATGAGAGAATGGAATGGGCGATATCGGGATGATCAAAGGGGGGCTTGCTTGGTTGCTCTGGCAAGGAGGGGTCGTCGGTGACGTAGTCGATCATAGGGGCAACATCGGTCTCGGGGTCTACCGGAGAGAAGAGGGGGAAGAAACAGTAAATATAAAGCAAACAAGTGCATAACAGGACAACAGGCAGAGCTAGACGTGTTCTAACGCGGTGCTACACGATACCGGCGAAGGGGGGAGTCAACCGGGAATGTATTCCCCGGTTCCGGACCTATGTCAGACAGATGAGCGGAGGGGGAAAGTTCCATGTTCAGATAGTTAGAGGCATCTGACAGGTATGTGGGTAGCGTATTCGGGTTCGTCTCGTCGTTCTGAGCAACTTTCATGTATAAAGTTTTTCGATCCGAGCTACGGTTTATTTTCTATGATTTTTCAAATATTAAACCATTTTTTGGATTTATTTATATTAACAGAAATGGAATATGATGTCAGCATGACGTCTTGATGACCTCAGCAGTCAACAGAGCGGCTGACCAGGTCAAACCTGACCAGTGGGACCCACATGTCATAGATAGAGAGCTAACAGAGTTTTAAAACTAACTAAAAAAAGTTATTTAGTAGGTAGGCCCCACCTCTCATAGGCTAATTAGCTAAAATAATTAGTTTTAATTATTAAAACATTTTAGTTAGAGGATTAAACGGTGGGGCCCGCATGTCAGTGGCTGGGGCCTGCCCAGTCAGCACAGTTGACCAGGTTAACTGGTCAATAGGGGACCAGGGGCCCCACTGGCAGTGACCCAGGGGGTGGCCCCAGGTGTGCCAGCTCAGCGCGGCTGGCGGCTTGACGCCGGCGCCCTCTAGGCGCGGCGGAGGACGCGGCCCGGCATCGGAAACACGCTACGAAGCGCCAAACCGCGCGCGACAACTTGCGTTCGAACCGTGGAAGCGTTCCGCGTCGACTGGTGGTGGTGCCGGACCAAAAGGTCGCTATTGGGGATATAACTACTAGTGTAACCCGCCTAGGAGGGCCCGGGTTATGCTATATTGATTCATCATATGAAGCCCAGTATCAAGCTTGAAGATGGCGGTTCAGTTAAGGGCCCAAAGCCCACAGGCGACTTAAGGCCCGTAGTGATAAACCGCCATAATGGCATGACTTGTATTGTAAGGCAAGATTAACTAGTCACCGAGCCGGACATTGTTTATGAGCCGGCCGGGACTCTGTAGGCCCGTGTATATAAGGGGATGACCCGGCGGCGGCTTAGGGCAAGTACCATCAAATCGAGAGCCAGGCATAGCGGATTCGCTCCCTGGTCATCGAAACCCTAGCAATTCCACCTCAACTGGATTAGGCTTTTACCTTCACCGCAAGGGGCTGAACCAGTATAATCCCCGTGTCCTTTGTCCCGCTTTAACCCCTTTAAGCTTCCTAGTTGCGATGGCTCCACGTTTAAGTCCTTTCACAAGGACATCTACCGTGACAATTCCACGATAGTTGGCGCCCACCGTCGGGCGAGCGCACGGTGGATTTGAGTTCTTGAAGGGCAGCTTCGAAGGGCTCAAGGGATACGCTGTGGGCCGGATGACCAAGAGTCATTGCGGCAAACTCTACATCGACGACGCCGGATCAATTGAGTACGGGTACCGGGTCCCCTTCGGCGGAATCCACGTCTTCATCGGCCGGATTGGCGAGCTGGGCCCTGAGCCGGACATCTACACCGACATCATCAAGACGGCTCAGCGTGCGAGGTCCGCCCGGGCTCAGCCCGCCATGAAGCGTGCCTTCGTGGGTTGCATCCACGGAGGGGAATTTTCTGAAGGATCCGTGGATGGTGGTGAGATGGCCGTCTACTCTGATGGTGAGTCGTCCACTGGTGAGACGGATTCGTTATACCAATTACAAGACAGTGGGCTTGGGGGCTGTTCCGATGGCAGCAGTATTCTGGACCTCTTTGAGCCGCCGAGCAGAGTAGGGATCTTCATGGCTGGCACTCAACCCGGTCAAAACTCTACGGCTGCGGCAGCAATAACTTCCGGATCAGGAGCGGCCGGGGCAGGAGGCCCTGTGTGCCCGCCGGCTCAGGTGCTGATTGATCTCAAGGACAAATTGACGGCCCTGTTAACCGCCACAGTTATTCCGGCGAATCAGGCTGAGCATGATGCAGAGGTGTCACGGGTACGTGAGGAGATAGCCCGAGCCAAAGAAGCCCTAGCGGCTGAGGACACCAGACTGGCCGCGGAACGGGCGGCTTTGGATGCTGGAGCTCAGCAAATCCAGTCAGAGGCTTTCCAGCTTACGATGAATCTGAACGCGTCTAATGAGGTGATGAGGAGGAGGCACCAGAAGGCTCAGTCCCGTCTGCCTCCGGTTTATGATCCTCGGAATCTCTTCTGCACACCCGGAGCTGGCCCTAGTAACCCACCGGAGGCAAACCGGTTTATAACACCCGGAGCGGGGGCGCCGGATCAGCCCCGAGTGATGGAACCTCCTCACATGAATACTGCCCCGCCTCGCTACATACCAACACCACCGGGTCATTTTTCCAACGCTTTGGAGAACCTGATCACTGCGTCAGCGCGTTTGGCGGCTCTCCCAGTGGACGGCGACTCTCCAACAACAGTTGAGACGCGAAGGGTCAGAGAACTTCTTCAGACGGCTCTGGTATAGCAGGAGGCTTATTCTTATAGTCGAGACAGGATTCATTCGACTCCTCGCCCAAGCCGGAGCCCGAGTTACAGTAGACATATGGATTCGGAGGCCTTTTCAAGCAACGCCCAGCACCGTAACCAGCCAGGTGGGCATAATCCGGTACAGGACAGGATACGTCGAGAGGATGAGCGGGCGGCTCACCAGGCGGCTCAGCAGGCGGCTCACCAAACCTTCCAGGATTATCCAACAACCTCTATTGAGGCAGGCGTGGCCACAAGAACCGGCGGCGTTCCTTGTTTAGTGTCGGCTCTGCGAAATGAGCATTTGCCCAAAGATTTCAAGGGACCTCGAAAGGTGCCAAATTACACAGCTGATTTACAGCCTGGGGCGTGGATTGAAAGCTATGAGATGGCCATGGAGCTGTTAGAGGTCAGTGACGCAGCGATGGCCAAGTATTTCACTATGATGCTGGATGGAACAGCCCGCACTTGGTTAAAGGGACTGCCCCCTAATTCCATTGAGTCCTGGCCGAGTTAAAGGCCCGGTTTATTCAGAACTTCAAGGACACATGCAAGCAGCCCATGTCAATTGTAGATTTAACTAATTGCAAGCAAGAGGAAGGTGAGTCCATGACCCATTGGGTGCGCCGGGTCAAGGAGATAATACATTCATCTGATAAGATGGATGCCGGCTCGCGGTCTTAATGTTGGAGAAAAATTGCCGATTTGAACCTGTGAAACAGAAGCTGGGACGGCTCAAGCGTGATTGTAATGACATGGGCCAGCTGATGGCGGCTCTAGTCAAATACGCCGACTCTGATAGTACCAAGGATCCCGCGTCTGATGGAGCAGGGAAGATCACCCGCCCCGGATTGATAATCCGGGTCAATTGGCTTTGGTAGTGGCACCTCAAGTTGGTGGATATAAATTCACTAAAGTACTCATGGATGGAGGCAGCAGCATCAACATCCTCTATTATGAGACCTTCCGTCGTATGGGGCTGACTGATAAGAATCTTAAGACATCCAACATTGTTTTCCATGGAGTGGTACCTGATAAGTCAGCATACACAGTGGGTAAGATTGAACTAGAGGTAGCCTTCGGAGATGAGCATGATTCTAGGGCTGAGAAATTAACCTTTGAAGTAGTCAAGATAAAGAGTCCATATCACGCTCTATTTGGGCGGCTGGCTTATGCCAAGTTCATGGCACGGCCGTGTTATGTACTTGCAGCTCAAGATGCCGGGTCACGAGGGCACCATCATGGTACATGGGAGTCGGAAGATAGCCCTAGAATGTGAGGAAGGTGATGCTTCTTATGCTGAATCTATCTGTGCAGCCGAGGAGTTGAAGTTTTATAAGGATAATGTTGACCCGGCAGACATGACGTCTCTGAAGAAACCGACCACGGAACACGAGCCGGTGATGAAATTTAAGTCGGCCGATGACACCAAGCTTGTTGATTTTGTTCCAGGCGACTCATCTAAGCAATTCAGTATCAGTGCCAATCTGGATCCCAAATAGGAACCGCGCTCATCGAGTTCATCCGTGAGAACCGGGACATCTTTGCATGGAAACCTTCTGACATGCCGGGTGTACCGAGAGAACTCGCTGAGCACACTCTCAATATTGACCCAAAGTTTAAGCCGGTCAGGCAGTTTCTTTGGCGGTTTAACGAGGAGAGGCGCAAAGCTATCGGTGAAGAGGTGACCCGGCTCTTGGCGGCCGGGTTTATTGTTGAAGTTTTTCACCCGGAGTGGTTAGCTAACCCGGTGCTTGTACTTAAAAAGAACGGCACCTGGCGTATGTGTGTGGATTACACGGACTTAAACAAGGCTTGTCCGGCTGATCCTTTCGCTCTCCCCCGGATAGATCAGATCATTGATGCTACGGCGGGTTGTGAGCGTTTGAGTTTCTTGGATGCTTATTCTGGTTATCATCAGATCAATATGGCAGTTAAGGACCAGGAGAAGACGGCTTTCATTACTCCGTTTGGAGCCTTCTGTTATGTGTCTATGCCTTTTGGGCTTAAAAGTGCCCAGGCGACTTATCAACGATCTGTGCAGAACTGTCTCCATAATTAGATTGGGCGTAATGTTCATGCTTATGTGGATGATATTGTGGTGAAGTCTAGACATAAGGAGACCTTGATAGATTATCTGAAGGAAACCTTTGATAATCTCCGGGTCTACAAAATGATGCTTAACCCGGCCAAATGTGTGTTTGGCGTGCCAGCAGGCAAGCTTTTGGGTTTTTTAGTTTCTAACAGAGGCATTGAGGCTAACCCGGAGAAGATCAAGGCAATCACCTCTTTGGCTAAGCCGGCGTGCGTCAATGATGTTCAGCGACTGGCGGATCGTATTGCTGCCTTAAGCCGGTTCATAAGCCGGTTAGGTGAGAAGGCTATACCACCGTATTAGATGATGAAGAAAACAGACAACTTTGTCTGGAGTGATGCCGCTAATGCTGCCTTCGAAGATTTGAAGAGACAGTTATCTGAGCCGCTGGTCCTTGCCGCTCCTATTGATAAGGAACCCTTATTGCTATATGTGGCTGCTAACATGCGTGCTGACAGTGTTGCAATTGTGGTGGAGCGCAAGGAGGCTGGCAAGGAGCATCCGGTTCAACGGCCGGTTTACTACATCAGTGAGGTGCTTATTGAGTCTAAGCAAAGATATCCACATTGGCAGAAGCTCGTTTATGGGGTGTTCATAGCGAGACGGAAGCTTAAGCAATACTTCCAGGGTCACCCCATCACGGTGGTAAGCTCTGCTCCTTTGGGAGACATCATCCAGAATAGAGAGGCCACAGGACGAGTCGCCAAGTGGGCCATTGAGCTTGGGCCTCATGGCTTAAAGTATGTACCACACACTGCTATTAAGTCTCAAGCACTGGTGGACTTCATCAACGATTGGATAGAGCTGCAGACGCCTGAAGAAAAGCCGGACAACACATATTGGACTATTCACTTTGATGGGTCCAGGCAATTGGAGGGCTCGGGGGCTGGAGTTGTTTTAGCTTCCCCTCGAGGTGACAAATTTTGTTATGTGCTCCGGTTGATGTTTCCCTGTACTAACAATGCAGCTGAGTATGAGGCCTTGCTCCATGGTCTTCGGATGGCTAAGGAGATGAACTTAAGCCGGGTAAGATGCTTTGGCGACTCAGATTTGGTAGCTCAACAAGTATCAAGCAAGTGGGATTCCAAGGATCCACTCATGGCGGCTTATCGCCGTGAAGTTGATGCAATTGCTGGACACTTCAAGGGTTACCAGGTGGAACACATTGATCGCAGAAAGAACGAGGCATCCGATGCTTTAAGCCGGCTGGGGGTCTCAGCGTAAGCCGGTGCCACCTAACACTTTCTTGGATGTTTTGCATAACCCTTCTGTCAAGTTGCCTACAGAGGAAGACTTAGCTGTCCCAGACCCAGAAGCGCAATTGGTGGCAGCTATTCATGTCATCCCAGATTGGACAGTACCATATTTGGCTTACATGAAACGGGGCGAATTTCCTGAGGACGAAACCTTGGCTAGGCAGATAACCCGGCGGTCTAAGTCAATGACGATTGTCAATGGAGAGTTACATCATCGCAGTGTTACTGGGGCATTTTAACGTTGTGTTTCTCCTGAGGAGGGTCAGGAAATTCTTCATGAGATTCATGAAGGTGATTGTGGCCATCATGTGGGGTCAAAATACCTTGTGGCCAAGGCTTTTCGTCATGGATTTTATTGGCTGACGGCTCATGCCGATGCGGAAGATTTGGTCAGCAAATGTGACGGTTATCAGAAGTTCTCACGACGGGCTCATGTGCCGGCTCAAGAATTAAGAATGATTCCTGTTACGTGGCCGTTTGCAGTCTGGGGGCTTGATATGGTTGGGCCTTTCAAAAGGTCCAAAGATAAAAAGACACACCTTCTGGTGACGGTTGATAAGTTCACGAAGTGGGTTGAGGCAGAGCCGGTCAGTAAGTGTGATGCAGCCACAGCGGTTCAATTTATGAAGAAGCTGATCTTTCGTTTTGGTTTTCCACACAGCATCATAACTGACAATGGTACTAATCTGTCCAAGGGTGCCATGGAAGAGTTCTGTCAACGTGAGCATATCCGGCTCGACGTTTCATCAGTGGCTCACCCTCAATCCAATGGTCAAGCTGAAAGAGCCAATCAAGAGATCTTGCATAAAACCCCGGCTCATGGTCCCTTTACAGCGGACGCCGGGTTGTTGGGTGGAGGAGTTGCCTTCTGTGATTTGGAGCATCAATACTACGCCTAACAGATCTACGGGTTATACGCCTTTCTTCATGGTTTACGGAGCAGAGGCGGTTCTACCGAGTGACATCCGTCATGACTTGCCCCGAGTGGCGGCTTATGTTGAAGCTAATAATGAACAAGCTCGTCAGGATGCACTTGACTTATTGGATGAGAAGCGTGACTTAGCAGCAGCCCGCTCGGCGATTTACCAGCAGGACATGTGCCGTTATCACAGCCGCCGGGTTAATTCCAAAACCTTTCAAGAAGGTGACTTAGTGCTCCGGCTCATCCAGGATCAGTCCGATATGCACAAGCTATCCCCACCTTGGGAAGGACCCTTTGTGGTCAGTAAGAACCTGAACAACGGGTCATATTACCTCATCGATGTTCGAGAGCACAAATACTCACGTAAGTCGGAGGAGGAGACCCGCCGGCCATGGAACATTGCTCATCTTCGTCCTTACTACACTTGAGCCACCGGCTCTCATGATGTACATATTATGAAATGTATATATTATGATAAGTAATAAAGCAAGACCTCTGTCCTTTTCATCCTCAATGATCATATGTTCTTATTATTTTAAACATAAACGACCAATTGGGGGCTGATCGTATTCGAATCCAGCTTAACTCTCTTGGTTCGGCTCATGATCGTATTCGAATCTAGCCGTTACACCTCAGGATCACTAGGGGGCTTCCTGTTCAAACATAGGTCGTATTCGAACCAAAGAGAACATAGCTGTCGATACCCTTTTGATTGGCACACTGCCAAACCTACTAGGGGGCTTCTTGATCGTATTTGAATCATATACCAACCCATTTTGGGTCTGACGTGGATCGTATTCGAATCAGCATCATTAAACAACTCTCAAGGTCATTTGGGGGCTTCCTGTTCAAACATAGGTCGTATTCGAACCAAAGAGAACATAGCTGTCGATACCCTCTTGATCGGCAACGCCAAAGCCACTGGGGGCTATATGATCGTATTCGAATCTTAGCTTAACCCCTTTGGAACGGTTTTCTAATCGTATTCGAATCAGAAGCCTCAAAACTTTGTTTGTTTCCTATAAAGTTCTTTGCAATCACAATTTTCCGACTTTGTCTTGAGACTTTTTGATCATATTTGGAAGCATCTAATGAGTGGCTTCTATTTAACCCGGTTTGGCCTTGGTCAATAAATTGCCAGTATATAACAATAATCATATGAGTGGAAGTACCAGCTTCTACAAGATTGGGTTGCCACCCTTACTGTTCGGATCACATAAACCGGCAGCATAAATCAAAGGATCACAGTTAAAAAAGCTTTCATAGACATAAGGAAAACAGATGATCAGCACACTATGGAGGAATATAAGATGGCGTCTTAAACGGTGTTGAGCGCCAGACACGTGCACGATGGCACGACAAAACCAAGAGTTTTTCTACCCTATTACATGACTCCCCGAGTCCAAATGATGAAACACTATTTTTTAGCAAAGCGTAAATATGAGCCGCCAGATGGATCAATTGTGTTGTTGACCTGAAGCTTCCGGATCATCCCTTTCCGCTCCTCCCTCTTGTTCCCTGTCCTGGAAGGTTGATGATGACCAGTCAATGCCACTCAAAGCTTCAAATTCAGCTTCATCATCAATTAATCCGGCCGGGTCAACTTCAGGGGCGAAGGTATGCTTACGAATTGGAGGGATCAGGCTGGTCACTTCATAATGTGGCGTTGGAATCCTCCGGTTTTCAGCGTCATAACCTGGATGATACTTGGTAAGATCCGTGTCATTAGCAATCAGGGTGGCCACAGGGCGGATTTCCTTAACACAAGTGGTGAAGTCCTCCTGTCCAAACGGTGTGTCGTCCTCTTTTAAGCTTGGATACCCGATGGCGCGGTCGGCCGGGTCTAGCTCCGGTAGCCACGCCTTGGCCCGGCTTAATGCAGTTACGGCTCCGGCTCTCGCAGAAGATCGCCTTAGTTCATTGAACCGCTGAGGTAACACAGCAAGCCGCTTTAATACATCTGACGGGAGGGTTGGAACTTCATTTGACAGGGCCACTGCGGCTAAGGCACGCTTTGACCCGGTGTAAAGTTGCTCCACCAGCGTGTAAACCGCCTTCAGTTTTATCAGCATGCTCTGGTTAAGGTTTGAGCTCCTGGGGCATGTATTACAATGACAGGTGAATTATGATTATTCGAAAAGATTCAAATATCTAACACTTGCAGAGTAACTTACCAAAGATTGCTGAGACCATCTGAGATACATGGCGTTTCAAACCGGATAATTCGGCGTTTGTTTCTGCAAGCGTTGTTTCTGCTTTCTCGGCCCGATTGATCAAGGCAGCCTTTTCATCAGCCCAGGCCTTCTTCTCCGCTTCAAAGCCTTTTTTAGTTTCTCTTGTTCAGATACACTGAATTCAAATTTGGAGTTGGCTTTTTGGATTTCAATCTCCTATGCTCCCAGGCAATTCTTCAAGTCAGATATTTCCGATTCAAATTGACTAATGGTGGCCTGTACAAATGTCGGGTCATAATCAGAATTATCATAATGCAACATTAAGTCCCAAGCATTTTGCAAGCAAAGATACTTGGCACTTGGGGGCTAATGTATGCTGAAGAACTCTGTTTACGGTGGCGGTTCATGAAAGTAAGTCCCAAGCACTTTGCAAGCAAAGGTACTTGGCACTTGGGGGCTAATGCATATTGCTGTTACAAGTACTTTTCGATTAAAACATGATAAGGACCGGTTCAAACATGCTGCTTAAGCCGGCCCTTGGGGGCTACAGGATAAGACGGAGTTTTATGTATATTACTAAGCTGGTTTTAAGTCTATGGCATATTCCATCATAAGCAATAGACTTGGGGGCTGGAATGGTAAGAATAATACAGAACAAGAGTTATACCTCAGATTTTTGGTGTATCTGCTTCACCATGTCAATTTCCATGTCACGGCTGTTGTGCACTTGGTTCATATAGCCAGAGACAATTTCTCCAATACTCAGATGAGTATAATCAGTGACATCCAGCTTTGCCCTGCGGCGTTCCAGAAGTTCTTCCTTGGCGGAGCACTTGGCCAGCACGGTTGGTCTTCCCGGCTCAACAAAGCCGGTCTTGATGATTTCGACATCGGGGTCATCTGTCTTGGCCGGGCTAGTGTGACGCCCCCGATTCAATCATACACTAATCATACACGCAAACATGTACGATCAAGATCAGGGACTCACGGGAAGATATCACAACACAACTCTAAAATAAAATAAGTCATACAAGCATCATAATACAAGCCAGGGGCCTCGAGGGCTCGAATACAAGTGCTCGATCATAGACGAGTCAGCGGAAGCAACAATATCTGAGTACAGACATAAGTTAAACAAGTTTGCCTTGAGAAGGCTAACACAAACTGGGATACAGATCGAAAGAGGCGTAGGCCTCCTGCCTGGGATCCTCCTAAACTACTCCTCGTCGTCCTCAGCGGCCTGAACGTAGTAGTAGGCACCTCCGGTGTAGTAGGAGTCATCGTCAATGGAGGCGTCTGGCTCCTGGCTCCAACCTCTGGTTGCGACAACCAGGAAGAAAGGAAAGGGGGGAAAAGGGGGAGAAAGCAACCGTGAGTACTCATCCAAAGTACTCGCAAGCAAGGATACACTACATATGCATGGGAATATGTGTAAAGGGGCAATATCGGTGGACTAAACTGCAGAATGCCAGAATAAGAGGGGGATAGCTAACCCTATCAAAGACTACGCTTCTGGCAGCCTCCATCTTGCAGCATGTAGAAGAGAGTAGATGGTATGTTCACCAAGTAGCATCGCATAGCATAATCCTACCCGGCGATCCCCTCCTCATCGCCCTGTTAGAGAGCGATCACCGGGTTGTATCTGGCACTTGGAAGGGTGTGTTTTATTCAGTATCCGGTTCTAGTTGTCATAAGGTCAAGGTACAACTCCAAGTCGTCCTGTTACCGAAGATCACGGCTATTTGAATAGATAAACTTCCCTGTAGGGGTGCACCACATTACCCGACACGCTCGATCCCCTTTGGCCGGACACACTTTCCTGGGTCATGCCCGGCCTCGGAAGATCAACACGTCGCAGCCCTACCTAGGCACAACAGAGAGGTCAGCACGCCGGTCTAAATCCTATGGCGCAGGGGTCTGGGCCCATCGCCCATTGAACACCTGCACGTTGCGAGGGCGGCCGGAAGCAGACCTAGCCTAGCAGGCGTTCCAGTCCAATCCGGCGTGCGCCGCTCAGTCGCTGACGTCACAAAATGCTTCGGCTGATACCACGACGCCGGTTGCCCATATCTTGTCCCACGTGGCGGTTAGTGCGTATAAGGTCAACGACCCAACTCAGATCAAATACCAAGATCTCGTTAAGCGTGTTAATTGATGTAACCGCAGACACCGACCAGGGCCAGGCCCACCTCTCACCTAGGCGGTCTCAACCTTCCCTGTCACTCAGCCACAAAGATTCACCCAGAGGGCCGTCGGGACAAAGGTCCTTTCAGCCCCCAATCCGTGAATCACTCGCGGGTGCTCCACGAGCCGACCCGACTTTAGTCACCACATGTATCATGTATAAAGTAATAGTATATACCCATGATCACCTCCCGAGTGATCACAGCCCGATAGTATAGCACAGCAGACGGACAAGAATGTAGGGCCACCGATGGAATACTAGCATCCTATACTAAGCATGTAGGATTGCAGGTAAAGGTAACAACAGTAGTAGCAAGGACAGGCTATGCATGAGGATAGGATTAACGGAAAGCAGTAACATGCTACACTACTCTAATGCACACAGTATAGAGAAGAATAGGCAATATCTAGTGATCAAGGGGGGGCTTGCCTGGAAGCTCAGCCGAGAAGGAGGGGTCGTCAACACCGTAGTCGTACTGGGTAGCAGCGGCATCGGTCTCGATGTCTAACGAGAGAAGAGGGGGAAGAAACAATAAATATAATGCAAACATAAGCACGACGGTGCATGACAAGACAATGCGCGGTGCTAGGTGTGCCCTAACGAGGTAGTAGGTGATACCGGCGAAGGGGGAAAACATCCGGGAAAGTATTCCCGGTGTTTCGCGTTTTTGGACAGATGAACCGGAGGGGGAAAGTTGCGAGTTCGATAGGTTAGGGATGTGTGGCGGATGAACGGGCTGCGTATCCGGATTCGTCTCGTCGTTCTGAGCTTCTTTCATGTACAAAGTTTTTCCATCCGAGCTACGGTTTATTTTATATTAATTTAAAAACATTTAATCATTTTTAGAATTTATTTAATTAATTTAATTCAACATTATCCAGAACAGTGCATGCTAACGTCAGCATGACGCCAGCATGACGTCAGCAGTGAAGAGGGGTGTTGACTGGTCAAACTGACGTGTGGGTCCCGTTCGTCATTGACTAGACTAACTAATCATGATTAATTAGTTTAATTAGTTGTCTAGTTTAATTAATCAAAATTAAATAAGTTAATTAATTCTTTAACTAATTGATTAACTAATTAAATTATTATTCATTTATTTTATTATTATTATTAATTTCCGTTTTTTCTAACGTTCTGGGCGTGGGGCCCAACTACCATAGGCCCTAATTAACTTAGGTAGGGCCCGCTGGCAGTGGCACAGCCAGGCAAGGCAGAGGCCTTGGTCGGGCATGCGTGCATGCACAGGGGGTGGCGCCGGCGGCCAACCAGGACGGCAGCGGCGGCGCGGGGGGCAACGGAACGGCGCGGGCGCGCGCTTTAGCAGCAGGGGGCGGCGACGCGAGGAGCAGGGGGTTTGGCGACGCGCGGTCAGAGGCGCTGGCGGCGACGAGCATGCAGCGAGGCGCGGCTCGGCGAAATTGCGAGGCCAGGCGGGGCGACGCGGCAGTGGGGGCTGCGGGCGTGGAAAGGAGGCCGGAGGTAGGGTGCCGAAGCGAGACACGCGGGCGGGGCACCGGGAGGTTGGACGGGTGAGGCTGTCCGCGGGCGACGGCGGAGCCGAGCGCGGGGGAGAGGTAGGGCGCGCAGGGGAGAGAGGAGAGGGGCAGCTCACAAGGGCGGTAGGGGTTAGGCAGTGGGGGTCGAGGTGGTCCGGTGAGGGCGAGGCCGGAGAAGCGATCCGGCGATGTCGTGGCGGCTCGGGTCGGGGGCGACGAGGCTCGACGGAGTCCGATGGAGGAGCCGGTCGGGGAAGGAGAAGCGGGGGCGGGGACAGCGGTCTTCAGGCGTGGCCGCGCTTGAGGATGAGCGAAAACGGGGACGGCGCGAGGCAGTGACCTGCTAGAGGTGAAGCTGCGAGCGCACGGGGCCTCCATGACCGACGGGTCGGGCGCGGCGTCGGGAAGCGGGGTCCCGATCCAGATCGGGATCGTGGGGGGAGTGAGGAGGGAGAGGAGTGAAACGGGGGGAGTAGGGTACGTGGGGAAGTGGGGAGGGGTCGCTAGGGTTCGGTCCGCGTGGGGAGGTCATATGGCCAGGGAGAGCGGGGTGATGGGCCGGCCTAGTGAGCGGCCAGTTGGGCCGTGGCCCAGGGAAGAGAGGGGGGTTTTTATTTTGTTTTGTCTTTTGTTCATTTTTCTCTCTGTTTTATTTATTTTAGTTAGCAAACCATTTTACAAAAATATAACCGCAGCTTTTAAATTATCATAATAACATAGGCCACTTCCTCAACAAACTTGGTGACCAAATGAAATAGTTTAAAATTTGTTTAGTATTTGCATTTAAATAATTGTTTTGTCACGGTTTTATCTAGTATCATGCATTTAAATATCTTATTTAAATATGGGTTCTTCAACAGATCTACCTATGCAATAATTGTCACAACCCGAACATTTTTGTTTCATTGTTTGGAAACTTTTGTTGTTTGGTTTTACTTTAAGATTTGAAATTCGGACTGGGTTTCGATCTGACACGAGTTTATCAACAGTAACCGAGGTGACGAGGCATCATTAACGGAGGTTCGTAGCTTAATTATCCGGGCATCACAATTCTCCTCCACTACAAGAAATCTCGTCCCGAGATTTAAGAGGTGGAGTAAGGGGAAAGATCTGGTTACTAAATCCTAAGGATTCTTCTCGGTCTTAGTTGCTCTTCTCGAAGAGGTCGATCGATTACATTGATGTCTTCATTTCTCTGCTTCAGGTCATCATGATGAAGTTGTCGTCCTTCCTTTAGGATCTTCACCGTACTTACGAATGGGTAAGAAGGAAAAAAAACACTATAGGGACGGATTCTGGCAAGATCGAGCATCTGACGGTTAACTCAGGGGAAGAAGCATAAGTACCTCTCGAATTGAAACTTAAGAAGATATCGAGAGCAAGGTAAGAAGGTAGCATGAGAAGTTTCAAACAGATAGGCAATCGTTCGATGCCTAATTAGAAGGTGAAGGGGTTTCAGGGCAACGAGAATAAGTATTGCGTCTGATACCAGAATAGATCACGAGGAAGGTGTCCCGTCAATTACATAAGTAGCCAGGCTCGAGGAATAACTTTGGTAGCAGGGTGTACAGGAGAGTCAGGTTTCGATCCTGTGGAACTGTGGGTTATGGGCCCACCATGTGTGTTAAAAGTAGGAGGAGCGGTGACACTTTGCACAAACATGTGCTCAAGACAAGTCAGAGGATAGCCTATCAGTTATGTCGACAACAACATTGGTAACAAGGGCGAGGGACGAAGAGAACCATTTTCCTGCTCGTTGAACGAGGCGGACCATTAGGCAAAGTTCTCGTCCATCGGTGGTTACCAGAATGTCATCATCAATAGTAACAGGGTCTTACCGACACGATTGTACACCGAGGTGTTTACATAAGCAGAAGGATATTACTGCTTAGATCATATAGATCCCCAGAAAGATTAAACCAAACAATGGAAAGGAAAATACGATTATCAGATCAAACAGGACAATGGAAAGGAAAATATGTTTAAACACATATTTCAAGGGTATATCCTTCCCAAGGACAAGCAGAGCATGATATCCATGACAGGATATAATGTAGAAAACTCTTTAGCTAAAGGGGGATAAATTTCATGACATTACCCATACAACGGTGTTTGGATAATTGAGCAAGAAACATTTAACATTGGGCTTCAAATGTTCCTGTTGAAAATCGGAGTACCATAGACATGCTTCGAGATAGCATAAACAAGGTCTTCGAGCAAAGGTCGGACTTGGATACACAAAGGATTCATCAGGAACAACTTATAGAATAAGCCTTACAATTTCCTCATGGAAGAATCGCTAACCTCGCTAAGAAGGGAACTATATCAATAGGTCCTACGGCCAGGTGAGCTAGGCATGACATCATCTTACTGGGTCATATAAAAGACCAGTGTTATAACTCTTGGGAATATGTTCCAACCATCATATCTGACCGAGATTCAGATCTGATTGGTGTTGGCATACCTCGGGTTCAGGATGCCTGAGAAGAAAAGGTGCGACACAAATTAACGAGGTGACATCATAAGACTCTCGGGGAACGAACTATGGAAGAGAGTACCAAAACAAGAGTTCATCATTAAACTAAGGACAGAATGAGGGGTGGCTGATGGTCTCAGCGACAATTCATCAAGATTTCCAAAAAGATGGATTTCCACAATCATGTGGACAAGGAGATAACATTTGTCAGATCAAATGGTATAACGATGTATGCTCGAGGAAAACATACACAATTAACATTGGTTGAAAAGTGCACCCCGAATATGGGCTTAGGTAGTACGACCAATGTTAGAATGGTGATTCGATAATCAATGGCCTAAGAATGAAATGTCGACCATTAACTTCAAAGCAATAGGGTTGCTAGAAGTTTCGAATTCACACATCATAGTTCAATTTTCGGTTTTCCGGTTAGAGACAATCACGGGGACCAAGGAATGAACGGAGATGGCAGGAAGTATCACTTGTACCGAGAATGCATAAGAGGTGGTGAAATTATCACGACATTATTGACATAAAAGATGGTAATACTCCAAGGTAAAGAAGAACAATTGCTGGATAACATGGATCTCAAGGTATAACATGAAACACGAACAAGTTTGTGTTGAACGAAAGGCAATAAAGTGGTCGATGATAACACAAATCATCGAGGGAAAGGATGGTATTTCTCTTCATGAATTCAATTGATATCCTGGAAGAGCTCAAAATGTTGATGATCATCACGACACAATTGTCGAGAGATTTCATGAAGATGTAATCAATCGGCGATGACATCAAGTCAAAGGAATGATGAAGCGAAAGGTTATTTGAACCACGAGTACGACACAAGCTCGAAATCAAGCTTGCTGTTCAAGCTGAAATGATATGACGAGGAAAATCGACGTAAGCTTAGCTCATCATCAAAAGTGGTGCTCCGGGAATAAGGACCAGGTAGCACAGTTAAAATCATCACGACAATGATATAGCCAAACATGCTAGGAATGGCGCGATCGGGTACAAACTCGTACTTAAAGAAGATTACTAAGAGTTGTAGTGCGGACTCGGTTCAGTTATCGGTGTCTTTGAGTGTTTAATAACTCAGAGCCCATGAAAAATTGGAATCAGTGAGAAATAATAGCTGATGAAGACTCATAAGATGCAACACAGTTCTTAGATATTCTCGACATACCAGAGGGAAATACTCGACGGTAGATCAAGGTAGAGGTTGGACTGGTGTATTGACTTGCAAAAGACAAGTGCTTTAACTTGTCCGAGAAATGGGATCGAAGAAGCACATATGGTCAGAACCACAATTGCAAAGGAACAACTTCATCGATACCAAAGGATATTATTTCAAGGAAATAGTTATGATTACAAGAAGCTTCGATGATAGGATCTACATCGTGTCCATGGGCATGAACACAAGGTTCAAGGTCGACTCCCACTTCTCCAATGCATAACCTTTCATTCACTTCTCATTTTCGAAGAAGTTGTAGTGTTCAAATTTTATCTGGCAAAATACCAGAAGAGTATGACTCGTGAAAACTTTCGAGTTCACACATATTAAGGAAGGCATAGGTTCAACCCATCAGGGTATCGTGGAAACATATACTACAAGCTTCAATAGTAAATAACACAAGCTCGATAGTAGAGCATGGTTGACAAAAACAGAGGATACAATTTACCTAAGGCATTATGTATCAGGGAAAGAAATTCTCGAGGTTTTTATATACGAAGGACGCTGTTGGATGATAATTCAACAAAGGATCTGACGGTCCATAACGGAGCTGATGTGAGCATCGGCTCACAACCAGATGAAGAAACAATGCGTTGGATTATAGAAGCAACCAACTAATTCAATGCTCAAATGCCAAGGAATTATGATTTCCAAATCAAGGGATCAGAAGCAAACGCTCTGATTAAGGATGGGTAAGTTGAAGAGCCTTAGGGGTACAATCGATGGCAATTTGATTAGTGGAGATCCAGCTCATGTTTAAAATGACGTCTTAGCCAGAAGGACGAAATGAAGGATCTGATTAAGGATTGCGAGCATTCACAACATATTGATTCAACAGACTCAAAATGAAAATGATGAGGGATGCCAATAAGATAACGAGATTTATGGTATTAACCATAACGCAAGCAAGCAAGAATTTCAGGAGCAATAGGCTGCTCAGGATTTTTGGAAAACCGAATGGTATTTCGAAGAATTTTGTGAAATACATGAATCATCTGGGGATGAGCGGATACTCGATAAGTGCGAGAAATTATTCGTAGGGGTATTCAGGTGGCAAAGAATCGCAAGGCAGTAGGCAGAAAGCATTCTCGGAACAATAGAGAGAATTTCGGTGTATCTTGTAATAACAAGATCAACTGGGTTGAATGTATGAATGACAAATGTAGGTAGTTATCCATAAGGATACATCGGTGGTAGGGAATTGTAAAAGCGATGGCACATAGTCTCGAGAGAACATCGTAGGGTGTCTTCGAAATCTTCTGGTGAAGCAAGCGATCGTTGTACCGAGGGGCTCTCCGGGAGAAAGTATTTACGAGAACCTAGAGTTAGGGTTAGCAAGATCATTTAACCCGAATAGGAGAGAGATCAGAGTCCCAGAGTATAGATGAGCAGTAAAAGATCCTAATACCACCCAATGGCGACGTGGGCCCGTAAGACACACAGCCATGTTAGTAAAAGTTTTGTAATGTCTAGACTCGACTTCGGCCAAGGAGTGTGGAAGGGGGATTCCTACAGGCAGTCGGCTCTGATACCAACTTGTGATGCCCCTGATTCAATCGTACACTAATCATACACGCAAACGTGTACGATCAAGATCAGGGACTCACGGGAAGATATCACAACACAACTCTAAAATAAAACAAGTCATACAAGCATCATAATACAAGCCAGGGGCATCGAGGGCTCGAATACAAGTGCTCGATCATAGACGAGTCAGCGGAAGCAACAATATCTGAGTACAGACATAAGTTAAACAAGTTTGCCTTAAGAAGGCTAACACAAAATGGGATACAGATCGAAAGAGGCATAGGCCTCCTGCCTGGGATCCTCCTAAACTACTCCTGGTCGTCATCAGCGGCCTGAACATAGTAGTAGGCACCTCCGGTGTAGTAGGAGTCATTGTCAACGGAGGCATCTGGCTCCTGGCTCCAATATCTGGTTGCGACAACCAGGAAGAAAAGAAAGGGGGGAAGGGGGAGAATGCAACCGTGAGTACTCATCCAAAGTACTCGCAAGCAAGGATCTACACTACATATGCATGGGTATATGTGTAAAGGGGCAATATCGGTGGACTGAACTGCAGAATGCCAGAATAAGAGGGGGATAGCTAACCCTATCGAAGACTACGCTTTTGGCAGCCTCCATCTTGTAGCATGTAGAAGAGAGTAGATGGTAAGTTCACCAAGTAGCATCGCATAGCATAATCCTACCCGGCGATCCCCTCCTCGTTGCCCTGTTAGAGAGCGATCACCGGGTTGTATCTGGCACTTGGAAGGGTGTGTTTTATTAAGTATCCGGTTCTAGTTGTCATAACGTCAAGGTACAACTCCAAGTCATCATGTTACCGAAGATCACAGCTATTCGAATAGATAAACTTCCCTGCAGGGGTGCAACACATTACCCGACACGCTCGATCCCCTTTGGCCGGACACACTTTCCTGGGTCATCCCCGGCCTCGGATGATCAACACGTCGCAGCCCTACCTAGGCACAACAGAGAGGTCAGCACGCCGGTCTAAATCCTATGGCGCAGGGGTCTGGGCCCATCGCCCATTGCACACTGCATGTTGCGAGGGCGGCCGGAAGTAGACCTAGCCTAGCAGGCGTTCCAGTCCAATCCGGCGCGTGCCGCTCAGTCGCAGACGTCATGAAATGCTTCGGCTGATACCACGACGCCGGTTGACCATATCTTGTCCCACGTGGCGGTTAGTGCGTATAAGGTCAACGACCCAACTCAGATCAAATACCAAGATCTCGTTAAGCGTGTTAATTGATGTAACTGGGGACACCGAACAGGGCCAGCCCCACCTCTCACCTAGGCGGTCTCAACCTGCCCTGCCGCTCCGCCACAAAGATTCACCCAGAGGGCCGTCGGGACAAAGGTCCTTTCAGCCCCCAATCCGTGAATCACTCGCGGGTGCTCCACGAGCTGACCCGACTTTAGTCACCACATGTATCATGTATAAAGTAATAGTATATACCCGTGATCACCTACCGAGTGATCACAGCCCGATAGTATAGCACAGCATACGGACAAGAATGTAGGGCCACAGATGGAATACTAGGATCCTATACTAAGCATGTAGGATTGCAGGTAAAGGTAACAACAGTAGTAGCAAGGACAGGCTATGCATCAGGATAAGATTAATGGAAAGCAGTAACATGCTACACTACTCTAATGCAAGCAGTATAGAGAAGAATAGGTGATATCTGGTGATCAAGGGGGGGGCTTGCCTGGAAGCTCAGCCGAGAAGGAGTGGTCGTCAACACCGTAGTCGTACTGGGTAGCTGTCACGACCGGTTTTCCAATAAAAATATTTATTGAGAAATCGATCCCTTTTACGGACCAGTAGAGAAGAATTCCTTCTCACGGGTAGACAATTTCTTGATCACAGAAGAAAAACCAGGAGTACTGAATATAATACAAGGTTGAGCGGAGACTGCTCAACAACTTATTACAAACACGCCAATGACACATAAAGGCGGATAGGGTGGCATAACTACTAACTCACGATAAAAGCGGTGGTGGAAACATCACAGCGAAGTGGGCGACATGACTCCTGAATCTAATAGCTGTTCAAGCGTCGGAGTGAGGCTCGAGGATACTTATTGTGGGTGGCGGAAGCGTATATAATACAAGTGACCAATATCCAGGATCGCACGGGACTGACTGGGATTCCTCTAGGCGTCGGACTCACTATCAAACTCTTCATCCATGAGATCGCCTTCGTCAACATCTGGCCAAATCAACAAGCCAGGTGAGTACTATGAAAGTACTCGCAAGACAGTTCGGACATAAGATATAACAAATGTAAACATGATGCATATGAACAGATTAGCAAAGGGCACTCAGATCATGAGATAGTAATGCGTGAAAAAAAAATAAAAGGGAAGTCGGGCGGTAGTCCTCCCGAAATCCCAATGCAGTACTGAAGGCCAATCGAGTGTCTGAATGACTCCTCGAAAGGATACAAAATGAAATAAAAATGCCGCAGTCGAGCGTCAAGGCGACACCACATAAAGGGCTTATAACGGAAAATAAATGATAGTGCGTGCCACAGTCGAACGTCTGAGCGACATCATATAAAGGGCTTATATCGAAAGTAAACGATAAGAGTGCCACAGTCGGACGTCTGAGCGACATCACATAAAGGGCTTATATCGAAAGTAAATGACAAGAGTGCCACAGTCGGACGTCTGAGCGACATCACATAAAGGGCTTATATCGAAAGTAAATGACAAGAGTGCCACAGTCGGACGTCTGAGCGACATCACATAAAGGGCTTATATTTCATAACTTAATATCTCAGTAGCTCATGAATTTAAATCATTTCAAAGGAATATTCAGGTACGAGATAAATAAAAGGTTAGTCCATCCATAGGAACAACAATTCAACGGGTACACCACTCAAGCTTGATCACCGGGGATTTTACCACGAGGACAGACATAGATATGGATATGCTGGCCATGGTCCTTGACCATAGACACGATGACTCGGAAGGATTTGACTCTGCAGAGTTTGTACTTTAACCACAGCCAACGGATTTCAGTAGTCACAGGGACTAGTTCCGTTTACGGTGTTTTGGAAGAAACACATCTAACCAGTACACACCCATTCAACATTCCGATGCCAGGAATCACCCTCGGCAACGTTCAAGAAAAACTTTGAGACGGGGAGGCTACAACCTCGCTTAGCATGGGATCAAATTTATATACGCGCGCTCTAAGGGGTGCCCCCCTCTCGGTCCCAACCGGAAACACCCATGCCCCCTGACCGGATGACTGGCTTTAATCCAGGGCCATGGAAACCTCATCCCGGCCCCTCTATTTGGTGTGTACACGGAAAGAGGTTAACAACTTACTAAACCGTATCCTTTACAGAAAACATGTGGCAGCACGAAAGGGGAAGGACGGTAACGTGGCTCAGTCCACGTTAACGTCGGAGTTTATCAGATGACGTAAGACTGGCATGCTACAACAATACCATCTTGCTACCTTTCATGTCACCACATGATCAGGTCATCTCTCAACAAAGATCATGATAACTTTGAAACACACGGTCAGCTGCCTTGCATGCAACGAAATACTCACCGATGCTCCTATGCCATGCACAAACCATCCAAGCAAACATGCAAAACACCCATCATATAAAAGGTTCAAACATGCTTGCCTGGTTCGGAGAAGTCGGAGTCTAGCTCGGCGAAGTTCGCGGCTCCGTCACCTCTTCCGGAACCTACGATATAACGAAACCGTATACTAACGTGAACATCGACGCGTGCACAAAAATTGTTCCAAAAATTTTCCAAATAAATACTATAAAAAACTAGACAAAAATACAAGACTGACAGAAAAAGAATCATTCAAAAATCGTCTTTTATTAAAAAGTTATAAGGGTTTTAGTCCAGGGACTGATCTGTGATGAAACAGAAAAGAACCAGGGACTTGTTTGAGAAAACAGAAAACAGTTCGGAGTAAAAGGCGCCAGCCCAAAGAGAAAACGCATTTGCCCGAAGGCGCCAACAGAAAACGGTTCGAGGGGGGAAGAAGAGAGGCTGACGGGGGGGTCCACCCGTCAGGTTTAAATCTCCAAAGGAGCTCGCCGGCGCCCGAAGGCTGCGGTGGTCGCCGGCGTCGAACCACGGCGAGGCAGAGAGATCGGAGGGTACCAAGAGTTTCAGGGTGTTCTTCCGCGTCGGTGGGTGGTGGACTTGGTCGTCGGAGAGCACCACGTCGACGGCGACACTTTCTCCGGCGGACGGTGGTTCGGGCGATGGTGGAGTACTCCGGTGGACGCTGCAAACTCCAAATTGAAGCGCGGGTCAGGAGAGTGGATGCATTAGGAAGCTACTGGCAAGAGCTGAGAGGTAGAGGTGCACGCACGGGGGTGAATCGAGCTGGACCCCGTGGCGGGTCGAGGCGGCCGGAGTTGGGGAAGAAGGCTCCCTCGGGGCTCTTCCAGTGGCTTGGCGTGGTATTGGTGGAGTGCAGAGGTGGTGTGGGTTCGAGTTCGAGCTCGGGGCCTCTATTTATAGGCGATCCAAGGGGGTGCCCGTGAACGGGGTAGCTCCGGCGAGCGATTACGGCGAGGCAGGGGTTGGGAAGGGGATTTGGGAGGCTAGGTACCATCAGGGTGGTTCACTGGTGCCGTTCCCCCGCTAAACCTTGGTCGGGCTTGGCGTAATGCGCCGATCCTCGACGGGGCGGCCGTACGGGCACGGCGGCGGCAGAGAGCGTGCTCCGCGCCTAGCAGTTCACGACGACGGATGGCAGCGTGCACGGGCGAGTGGGTGGCCACGCGGCGGCCTCCGGTGGCTTGGGCGGCGCTGGACGGCGCCGTCCATGCTGCGCCTCTCTCTGGCAGCCGCAAAGCAGCTGCTGCCGTCGCTCACGGGGTGGCGCACCTCCTCCTGCTCGTCGCCGACGCCCGCAAACCTCCAGGCGATCATGCGGCGCAGGGATAAGAAGGAGGGGACAGGGAGCAAGGCGCCACCGCGGTACTGGCGAGATCGACATCGGGCTCTGAAGAAAACGACAGCAGTTTACTGAAACTGTTTATCTGAACTCTGAACCTGACAGTGACAATGCTCTGCAGGTGTTCGACGAAATGATTTGGCATGAAGAAAAAAATTTCTGGAGCTAGGACTTGGTGAGGTGACCTCTCAATGCATCCAGAGGCTGCCTGAATTTTCTCAGATTTTTAGGAGGAGAAAACAATTGAATTTCATCAAATTTGGCAAATAAGGTCCAAACTTGCAGCAAGTACAATTTGAAATATTTGAACTGGAGATCAGTGGATCTTCATGGATCTTGGTTGAGGGCTCTAAGGACTAGCTAGGGAAATTGGTTTGGAGGCAAAACTCAAAGTAGAAAGGGTAGCTCCTTTGTAAATCTCCAATAGCCAAAGTAGAGGGCAGAAATATTTTTGATAAGAAATAAATGGAAGAGAAATTTATGGGGAGGTTCAAACTGCTGGATTTGAAGTATATCATGATCCAAAGATGGGGAAAGGCTTATGGGAGGGGATTTCCACTTAGGTCATGGCAAGAGGGATTTTTGAAAGGGGAAAAGATCACTCCAAATGCCATAGGCTATTTTAAAGATTTTTCAAAGGAAATTTCCCAAATGAAAAGCATTTGGTTTTTGAGTCCAAATAAGAAGGGAAAACCTCCAAGACCAAAAATCAAGTCTTGGGTGAATCCAAACAAAACATTTGTCATAAAAGGAAATTTTTTGAGAGGGAAAGTTCTTTTAGAAGAAAATTTAAATACCCTCCTCAAATCAAATAAAAGATTTTGATAAAACCAAAATAAAAATTTTGGGTGTCACAGCAGCAGCGGCGTCGGTCCCGGTGTCTAACGAGAGAAGAGGGGGAAGAAACAATAAATATAATGCAAACATAAGCACGACGGTGCATGACAAGACAATGCGCGGTGCTAGGTGTGCCCTAACGCGGTAGTAGGTGATACCGGCGAAGGAGAGAAACATCCGGGAAAGTATTCCCGGTGTTTCGCGTTTTCGGACAGATGAACCGGAGGGGAAAGTTGTGAGTTCGATAGGCTAGGGATGTGTGGCAGAAGAATGGGCTGCTTATCCAGATTCGTCTCGTCGTTCTGACCAACTTTCATGTACAAAGTTTTTTCATCCGAGCTACGGTTTATTTTATATTAATTTAAAAAGATTTAATCATTTTTAGAATTTATTTAATTAATTTAATTCAACATTATCCAGAACAGTGCATGCTCATCAGCATGACGCCACCATGACGTCAGCAGTCAACAGGGGTGTTGACTGGTCAAACTGACGTGTGGGTCCCGTTCGTCATTGACTAGACTAACTAATCATGATTAATTAGTTTAATTAGTTGTTTAGTTTAATTAATCAAAATTAATTAAGTTAATTAATTCTTTAACTAATTAATTAATTAACTAATTAAATTATTATTCATTTATTTTATTATTACTATTATTAATTTTCGTTTTTTTAAACGTTCTGAGCGTTGTGCCCAACTGTCATAGGCCCTAATTAACTTAGGTAGGGCCCGGTGGCAGTGGCACACCAGGCAAGGCAGAGGCCTTGGTCGGGCATGCGTGCACGCACAAGGAGGGCGCCGGAGGCCAACCAGGACGGCAGCGGCAGCGCGGGGGGCAACGGAACGGCGCGGGCGCGCGCTCTAGCAGCAGGGGGAAGCGAGGCGAGGAGCAGGGGGTTCGGCGACGCGCGGTCAGAGGCGCTGGCGGCGACGAGCATGCAGCGAGGCGCGGCTCGGCGAAATTGCGAGGACAGGCAGGGCGACGCGGTAGTGGGGGAGGGCTGCGGGCGTGGAAAGGAGGCCGACGGCGGGGTGCCGGAGCGAGACACGCGGGCGGGGCACCGCGGGGTTGGACGGGTGAGGCTGTCCGCGGGCGACGGCGGAGCCTAGCGCGGGGGAGAGGCAGGGCGCGTAGGGGAGAGAGGAGAGGGGGAGCTCATAGGGGCGGTAGGGGTTAGGCAGTGGGGGTCGAGGTGGTCCGGTGAGGGCGAGGCCGGAGAAGCGATCCGGCGATGTCGTGGCGGCTCGGGTCGGGGGCGACGAGGCTCGACGGAGTCCGGTGGAGGAGCCGGTCGGGGAAGGAGAAGCGGGGGCGGGGACAGCGGTCTTCAGGCGTGGCCGCGCTTGAGGATGAGCGAAGACGGGGACGGCGCGAGGCAACGGCCTGCTGGAGGTGAAGCTGCGGGCGCACGGGGTCTCCATGGCCGGCGGGTTGGGCGCGGCGTCGGGGAAGCGGGGTCCCGATCCAGATCGGGATCGTGGGGGGTGACGAGGGAGAGGAGTGAAACGGGGGGAGTAGGGTATGTGGGGAGGTGGGGAGGGGTCGCTAGGGTTCGGTCTGCGTGGGGAGGTCATATGGCCAGGGAGAGCGGGGTGATGGGCCGGCCTAGTGAGCGGCCGGTTGGGCCGTGGCCCAGGGAAGAGAGGGGGGTTTTATTTTGTTTTGTCTTTTGTTCATTTTTCTCTCTGTTTTATTTATTTTAGTTAGCAAACCATTTTACAAAAATATAACCCCAGCTTTTAAATTATCATAATAACATAGGCCACTTCCCCAAAAAACTTGGTGACCAAATGAAATAGTTTAAAATTTGTTTAGTATTTGCATTTAAATAATTGTTTTGTCACGGTTTTATCTACTATCGTGCATTTAAATATCTTATTTAAATATGGGCTCTTCAACAGATCTACCTATGCAATAATTGTCACAACCCGAACATTTTTGTTTTATTGTTTGAAAACTTTTGTTGTTTGGTTTTACTTTAAGATTTGAAATTCGGACTGGGTTTCGATCTGACACGAGTTTATCAACAGTAACCGAGGTGACGAGGCATCATTAACGGAGGTTCACTGTAGCTTAATTATCCGGGCATCACAGCTAGGGATCTCCGGGTTTTCAGAACCATCAATGGCTTGCTCGACAGGAGGATCAGCAGTACGCATTGGAATATTGTGGGCTGGTTCGGGCGGCGGTTCATGAATGGAGGTGTTAGGAGCAGCCGTTCCAAATTCCGACTCATTTAAGATCGGCTCTTCGGCCGGCTTGTTCTTCTTTGCCCTTTTGGTGGGCTTGGCTTGACCACTGCATAAAATCAAAAGGTCAGTAAAAATACAACAAGTTGAACTAAGCACAGATTAAGTAGGTTATCATTACCCTGGAGCGGTTTTGAAAGCCGGCAAATTGGACTGCATTGATTCGCCAGAAGAAGGTGAAGTTCCTTGATAATTTGAGTCAGAAGAATTGAGCGGTTGACGAGTGAGACCCGCCAAAGCATAAAAGGAATGTAAATCGAAGATGACCTCGGTCCGACGTTTTCTTGTTACATCGAGTAAGCCAGAGGAGAGTTCCGCATCTTTACTTGTCCGGGTCTGCCTCCGGCTCTCATGAATCTGTCGCTTCAAAATAAATTGAGGATCTTGGTAAGCTAAAGGATGTGAAAATCTTACTTTCCGGGTTACTCTTCGGACTTTCTGTCTTGGCAAAGGCTCGGAGTCGGAGGAAATTATAGTTACCTCTTCAACCGCTGCATGACTCGCTCCTGTATCCTCTTGATGATAATCGGTGTCAATAAGATAGTTAAAAAAGGAGCCTAGAGAATCAAGAGCTACCTCTGACTCAGAGGTGTCCTCTAGTCGAAGCATGTCTGAGGCACTGGGTTTATGTCCTTTCTTCTTGGCGGCGGCTCTCCTGGCGGCTTTCTTAGCTTTCCTGGCCTTCTTTGCAGCCTCATGGTCATAGTTGGCTTTCCAAAAATCGTCAGTGCCTGTGAATTTCAAACAAGAAGTTTTGAGCAAAGGTAAAACGTCAAAAGGTGAGAGTACGAAATAAAAATGCTTAAGTTACTAGCTTATCGCTGGAGCCGGGTTAGCTTTGCAGAAAGGGCTCAAGCCTACTTTGCCACAATCTGCCAGGCTCTCATTAAGAAGTGTTTTTGTCTTATCATCAATGACGTCATCAGGTAAATCGTTAGGGCTGTGCCGCAGAGGATCATTCTTCTGGCCTGTATATTTGCACATCAAACCAGGACGGCGGCTCAATGGAATAACCCACCAGGCAAGCCAAACCTGGACCAAATCAATGCCATTCAAGCCATTCCCCAGAAGAGCCTTGATTTTGCTCATGGTGGGGGCAAGTTTCTGGCGTTCAGCGGCTGACAGCTTATCTGGTAGAGGATGAGTGGACTCGAGGCGCAGGGCACGAAAGCCGGGTAGAGGGTTCTCATCAGCCGGAGAAGTATCTTGATAGTAGAACCACGTCCGGTTCCAGTCTTTAGGGTGACTTGGTGGTTCGGCATACGGGAAAAGACAGTCTCTCCGTCGCTAGATTGAAATCCCACCAAGTTCCAAGCTAGGCCCGTTGGCACGTTCATTCTGCCGGTTCAAATAAAATAATTCCCTGAAGAGCAGCAAGTTGGGTTCTTCTCCAAGATACACCTCACAGAACACTTGGAAATTGCAAATGTTAGATACAGAGTTGGGACCGATATCTTGAGGTCGGAGATCGAAAAAGTGGAGGACATCTCTGAAAAATTTTGAGCCGGGTGGAGAAAATCCCCGGTTCATGTGATCAGTAAAGACGATGACTTCCCCCTCTTTGGGTTGAGGTTTTTCCTCTGTTGGATCAGGAGCACGATAGGACATGACTTCCTTCTTTGGTAGATAGTCGGTCTTCACAAAATCAGCAAGGGTGCTTTCTGTGACGATGGATTTGACCCAATTGCATGTAACGAGTTATTTGGGCGCTTTCGGCAGCATTTTAAAGATGGAAGCCTACGGCAAAATAAAAATTTCTGGTTCAAATTTAAGCCGGAGAGAAATACTTCAAATCATACTCAAGATGGCGGCTTATAAGAGGGGCCTAATGGTGTATGGCTAGTTATGTCAGATTGTTTAAGCCACCATGAGCAGTTACAGTTATTTAAGCCACCGGGCGTGGTTGAAGTTATTTATTGAGCATCCCAAATTAAAGCCGGTGGTGTGAGTCGCCATGACCAGGTGGGTCTAACAAATACAGATTTTGCCTAAGTGTTCTACAAACAAGTTTCACTGATTCCAGCTATTATTTTTGATCAAACGGCTGTTCAGAAAAGAAAATATTCTAGACCTAAAAATATAAGTGCAGATGAGCTTGTGAGTTCTGATGAGGCCTCTGAGCTAGAAAAAGGGATCTACTAGCATCTGAAATGGATGCGAAACAACTACCGCATGTGCTTAGTACTTCTTTGGATCAAAAGAGGATGCAATGAAGAAACCATGGAGAATCTATGATGAACAGCGAAGAACACAGAGGAATTCGCAAACCCTAATGCGGTTCTGAGGTGCGGGAAGACGAAGGCTTACAGCAGCAGATCTACTACGGAGGGTCGTCGCCGTTCTCTGAACCGACTCAGGTTGATGCAGCGGCCGAGGTCGATGAAGACGAAGTGCTCTGCGGCGGCGGCGGCGGCGGAGCTTGAACAGCAGTGGAGTTGCGAGAGGAAGAAGACGACAGAAAAGGGGAGAATGAAGAAAGACCTAAAGGTCGTGCCTATTTATAAGGAGAATACTGACAGAGCGGGCGCAAGAAACGAGGACGCTGAAACATGGTTATCCAGCTACTCAGACGCCTCGATTTTTGGGATGGTCATTAAAGATAAGGATCCGTTGGGATATGATTGAATAAAATATAAATTAAATGGCAGATGACGTCACGGCGGGTTATCAGGAATCTAGAAGATGCCGTCACGGCGGGTTATAAATTTTGCACAGGAAGAAGGCAGAAGACTTTTTCTTAAGTATTAAAGATTGACATGAACCGGTTCAAATCAATCTGGGGCCTAATGTTGGGGATATAACTACTAGTGTAACCTGCTCAGGAGGGGCCGGGTTACGCTATATTGATTCATCATATGAAGCCCAGTATCAAGCTTGAAGATGGAGGTTCAGTTAAGGGCCCAAAGCCCACAGGCGACTTAAGGCCCGTAGTGATAAACCGCCATAATGACATGACTTGTATTGTAAGGCAAGATTAACTAATCACCGAGCCGGACACTGTTTATGAGCCGGCCGAGACTCTGTAGGCCGTGGGGCATGAACCCGTGTATATAAGGGGACGACCCGGCGGCGGCTTAGGGCAAGTAACATCAAATCGAGAGCCAGGCATAGCGGATTCGCTCCCTGGTCATCAAAACCCTAGCAATTCCACCTCAACTGGATTAGGCTTTTACCTTCACCGCAAGGGGCCGAACCAGTATAATCCTTGTGTCCTTTGTCCCGCTTTAGCCCCTTTAAGCTTCCTAGTTGCGATGCCTCCACGTTTAAGTCCTTTCACAAGGAAATCTGCCGTGAGAATTCCACGACAGTCGCCGGAAACGGGACCGGCGACGAGCTATGGCGGCCGCGCGAACGGGACCTCGACAGAAACTACGCTAGGAGGCACGGGGAGGCACATGCTCGGGCTCGTTGGGCTCCTGGGAGCTCCAGGAGTTCGGCGGTGGCCTCAGGCGGCGGCGACGTTGACCACAGTGACGGCCACAAGCTCGTCGGCGGCGAGCAGAGCACGGATGCGGCGACAGCTAGCTATGGCGCACGAAGAGGCTGAAAGGAGGGGAGTAGGAGACGGAGGAGCTCACCTAGCAGCACGCACGGTGGCCCTTGGAAGGTTAGGAGCAGCAGGAGCGTCGGAGAGGAGGGAGATCGCCGGCGACCGAGGCGGAAGGGGGCGGCTCGATCCGCGGCCTGCGGTGCTCCCCGGCTAGCGCTCGTGGACGGGGAGGAGGTAGTCGACGACGGCGGAGCTGCTGGACAAGTCGGCGAGGCGAACGGGTCTCGGTGGCTGCGAGGGCGGGCGAGGCACGGCGGCAACCGCGTCGGCCTCCTCTCCAGAACGAAGGAGAGGGAGAGGGAGAGGTGAAGAGGGAGAGGGGATTCTGGGAGTGGGTGGAGGTAGGTGGGGGAGGACTCGAGGAGCTGGAGGGGGCGCTCTTATCCTCTCGCGGGGGCGTCGCCGGCGAGGTGGCTAGGCGGCGACGGGCACGCGCTGTCCCACCCGGTCGAAGGAACAGGAAGCGACCGGGGGAGGGGGAGTGGGCCGGCCTAGCTGGCCCAGTTGGCTCGGGCCAGGCACTGTGCACTTGGCCCAGTGCACAGTGGCCTGTGCTCTTTCTCTTTTCTTTTCTTTTTGTTTTTCTTTTTTTGCAGCTTTTGCATTTCCTTTTAGCCACAATTGACTTTGCAAAAATTTGCCACTGGCCAAAACAATTTTAAAGAATTATTGGGCACTGCCACAAAAAGTATGGGGCCATTAGGAGTTGTCCAAGCATTTTAGAAAATGAAATGGACACCTTAAATACTGCTGGACCAGATGATAAATTCCTAGGGGCAATTTGGGAATTCCAAAAATGTTGGATTCAACATGACAAATATCTAGGGATTATTTGCCATAGGATGAACTATTTTATTTGCATGAAAGAAGAAGCAAATAGTTGACATGCAATTTGAATTTGAATTTGAAGTAGATTTTGGACAAGTGGCATTTTGGCATGATGATCATGATGACATGACTTCATTAGGGGGATATTACTGTAGTGTGATGCTGGGGATGTTACAAATCTCCTCCACTACAAGAAATCTCGTCCCGAGATTTGAGGGGTGGAGTAAGGGGAAAAGACTCGGGAAGGACGGAGCTCAACACAATATAGTTACCTGGGGACTATCTCAGTGAACGTGGCAAGGACGAATCTCTCGAGTTGAAATTCAAGAAAGTCGTCGAGAGCAAGGTAAGAAGGTACAGTAGGAAGTTTCAAACGAAAGGACAAACGATCGATATTTGAATAGAGTGTGAGAAGGGGGGGTCAAAGCATCGAAATAGATCATCTCTCAGACGGTGGCTCATGAGTTACATAAGAAGGCAAGTATGAGGAATAACTTTGGCAACATGGGTGTCCAGGAGAGTCAGGTTTCGATCCTGTGGAACTATGGTTATGGGCCCACCATGTGGGTTAAAAGCAGGAAGGCGCTATCATTTTGCACGGTCATGATGGCAAGGCAAGTCAGAGGATAGCCTGTCAATTATGTTGGCAACAACGTTGGTACCAAGGGCGAGGGACGAAGAGAACCATTTTCCTGCTCGTAAGACGAGGCGGGCCAATAGGCAAAGTTCTCATCCATCGATGGCTACCGGAATGTCATCAACAATAGTAACATGTACATCGGGGGGTCTTATAAGCAGGGAATTATTTCTGCATATATCATATAGATCACAAGAAGGTTAAACAAACCAATGGAAAGGAAAATGAAATTATCAGATTAATCAGACCACTGGAAAGGAAAATGTGTTTACACACAAGAATTAGGAGTATATCCTTCCCAAGAGAAAGCGGAGCAAGATATACATGATATGACAGCAAGTTCAAAAGCATTTAGATAAAGGGGGCGAGGGAAGAATCATGATATTACCCATACAGCGGTGTTTGGATAATAGATCAAGAAACATTCGGCAATGTGCTTCCAATGTTCTTGTTGATATTCGGAATACCTCAGTCATGCTTCGAGGTAGCATTAACATGGTGTTCCAAGTAGGGGTTGGAGTTGAAGACCACAAGAAATACTCAAGGAACAATTGCAGGAATAGCAAGGAGTCAAAGGTATAACCAAGACATGATCAAACATGTGTTGGAAAGAAGACAAGGGGGCTGTCGATGATAACTCAAATCATCGAAGGTCAAGGATGGTATTTCTCATCATGAATTTAATTAATATCCTGGAAGAGCTCAGAATGTTGATGATGATCACGATACATTTGTCGAGAAATTTCATGAATATGTAATCGATCGGCGATGAAATCAAGTCAAAGGAATGATAAAGCAAAAGGTTATTGGAACCAAAGGTACGGCACAAACTCGAAATCAAGCTTGTTGTTCAAGGCGAAATGATATGATGAGGAAGAGCGACGTATGCTTAGCTCATCGTCGAAAAGTTGTGCTCCAGAAATAAGGACCAGGTAGCACAGTTAAAAGTTGGCACGATAAAACATAGCCGATCAAGCTAGGAATGATGTGATGGAGTATCCCACTCCCCAGCAACAAAGTACTAGGAGTGCTGCGAGTGGAATTGATTCATTGTTCGGTGGTCTCGGTTGAAGACAACCCAGAACCCATGGAGTGACTATGACAGGGAAAGGTATCACTCCATCGGAAAAAATTCATAGGATGTAGTACGATAGGATGATATCCTCGAGATAGCAGGGGGGTAATGCTCGAGGTAGTTTGGTCTAGAGGTTGGACAGGTATTTTGATTCGCAGAAGACAAGTGCTTTAGCTTGTCCGCGAAATGGGATCAAAGAAGAACAATCATGGTCAAGACCATGGTTGCAAGGGACATAACACAGATACGAGATGGTATTATAAGAAGGGAATAACTATTATTACAAGGAGCTTCCATGATAGGATCTACATCGTTTCCATGGGCGTGAACACAAAGGTTCAAGGTCGACTCCCACTTCTTCAATGCATAACCTTTCATTCACTCCTCGTTTTCGAAGAATTTGTAGTGCGGAAGATTTATCTGGTGAAGCACCATAAGAGTATGACTCACATCTCTTTCGAGTTCACATGGAGTAGGGAAGGCATAGGTTCAACCCATAGGGGTATCTTAGGAACATATACCACTAACTTCAGCGTTAGAATATACCAGCTCGAAAGCAGAGCATGTTTGGCAAAAGCAGATGATAGAATTTACCAAAGGCATTATGTGTCAGGGCAAAACTCACAAGTTTAATGAATATGAAGGACATTGTCGGATAATAATCCAACCAAGGATATGGCGGTCCATAAAAGATCTGATGTGAGTATCGATACTCACCCAGAAGAAGAAAGAATGCAAAGGCATCGGGTTATAGATATAACTGGATAACTTCAAAGCTTGAATACAAAGGAATTACGATTTTCAAATCAGAAGATCTGAAGCAGAGGCTCTGATCAAAAGATAATTGAGTTGAATCGATACTGATCGACAATCAAACAAGGTTTGATTTGACAATAACAAGCTCATGTTTGGAGTGACGTCTGAGCTGGAAGGATGAATGCTAGGATCTGATTGAGGATTACGAGCATTTGCGACATATTGGATCAAGGGACTCGAAACGATAGTGACAGAGTATGTCAACGAAGATTACTAGAATTATGGAATTAACCATAATGCAGGCAAACAAGAATTTCAACAACAATAGGCTGCTGAGGATTTTCGGAAGATCGAATAGTATTTCAAAGACTTTTGTGAAACATATGAACAACTGGGGAAAAACAAATCCTCGATATGTGTGAGGATTAATTTGTCGGTGTATTCAGGCGACAAGGAACTGCAAGGCAGTAGGCACAAAAGGATTCTCGGAACAACGACAAGTATTTCGGGGCATCTTGTAATAACAAGAGCAACTGGGGATGAAGGTATGAGCGACAAGGATATGCAGTTAGTCATAGGGGCTTATCGGTGGTAGGGAATTGCAAACGCGATGAGCACAAGTTATCGGGATAACATCGGAGAGTATCTTCGGAATCTTCTGGTGCAGCAGGCGATCATCTGTAATAAGGGGCTCTCCGGGGGGGAGTAGTTACGAGATCCGAATGTTAGAGTTAGCAAAATCGTTTAACCCGAATGGAAGAGAGATCAGAGTCCCAGAGTATAGACAAAGAATAAAAGATCCTAATACCACCCAATGGCAACGTGGGCCCGTAAGACACACAGCCAAATGTTAGTAAAAGTTTTTGTAGTGACTAGACTCGACTTCGGCCAAGGAGTTGGAAAGAGGGCTACCTACAGGCAGTCGACTCTGATACCAACTTGTGACGCCCTCAATTCAATCGTACACTAATCGTACACGCAAATGTGTACGATCAAGATCAAGGACTCATGGGAAGATATCACAACACAACTCTAGACACAAATTAACATAATACAAGCTTTATATTACAAGCCAGGGGCCTTGAGGGCTCGAATACATAAGCTCGAATACTCAAGAGTCAGTGGAAGCAACAATATCTGAGTACAGACATAAGTTAGACAAGTTTGCCATAAGAAGGCTGACACAAAAATAGCAACGATCGAAAAGGCAAGGCCTCCTGCCTGGGAGCCTCCTAACTACTCCTGACCGTCGGCGGTCTCCACGTAGTAGTAAGCACCCTCGGGGTAGTAGTATTCATCGGTGGTGCCATCTGGATCCTGGGCTCCACCATCTGGTTGCATCAACCGGAAAGAAGAAGAAAGGGGGAAAAGGGGAAGCAAAGCAACCGTGAGTACTCATCCAAAGTGCTCGCAAGCAAGGATCTACACTACATATGCATCGGTATCAATGAAAAGGGTTGTATCTTTGGACTAGACTGCAGAAATCCAGAAGAGAAGGGGAAAGCCTAGCCTATCGAAGACTAGCATCTTCTGGAAACCACCATCTTGCAGCAACCGGAGGGAGTAGAGTAGCATAAAGTAAAGTAGTAGAAGTGTTATCAACCTTGGCCAGAGATCCTTTCTCGACTCCGTGCGAGAAAGCAATCCCAGAGCCATACTATCCAGTTCCAATCATAATCCAATTCTCATATCCATGTCTCATCTCAAGTATCCAGTTCTAGTTGTATCGATCGGGATACAACTCCAAGTGTCCATTACCGTAGGACAGGCTATCGATAGATGTTTTCTTCCCTGCAGGGGTGCACCAACTTACCCATCACGCTCGATTAACTCTGGCCGGACACACTTTCCTGGGTCATGCCCGGCCTCGGCCAAACAATACGCCGCAAGCCGACCTAGGCTTAATAGAGAGGCCAGCATGCCGGACTAAACCTATGCCCCCAGGGGTCATGGGCCATCGCCCCGGGAACTCCTGCATGTTGCGTGGGCGGCCGGTGAGCAGACCTAGCTACCTCCTTCAACAAGGCAGGTGCTTACGCAGTCTAACCGGCGCGCGCCGCTCAGTCGCTGACGTCTATTAAGCTTCGGCTGATGTATACGATGCAGAACGCCCATACTATGCCCACGTGATGGTTAGTGCTATCAGGCCAGAGGCCCCTCGGATCAAATATCCAAATCGTAGTGGATTAGGAACGCGCGGTAACAAGCAGAGACTCACGAAAGATGTGACCTTGTCGCCCCGTCTCGAGGACTTGCGGCAAGGGGTAAGACTGCCCGGCCACGCCTCGTAATTATCTCGCGGGCACCCTCCAGGTTAACCCGACTCCACATCACTCGCAATTAAGCTCGCACGGGTACCCCTCAGAGCCGACCCGTCTATAGTAACATGGTTCAGTGTAAAGTCATAGTAACCATAGTAACTGTGTGTCCAACACCAAGGGGAAAACCTGAGGAATCACCCTTGACGGATTCCACTCGATGTAATCATCAAGGTGAACGTAAGAGGAACCACCCTCGAAGTTCACACTTGAGGGGTTGCACGACAGAGTCGTATCGGAAGTGGTTAAGGCGGAATCACCCTCGACGACCATGACCGAATAGCTACACTATAGGGTAACATCAGAAGTGCTGATGAGGTCTCACCCCCGGCACTCGATAGTAACCCAGTAGTGTCGAGCAACTAAGGGGAAAGTGATGTGCGGTGTCAGGGCCTGGTCTTCGATCCCGTTGATCGGGTCTTCGATGATGAAGCAGGGGCAACAAGGACAAGGTGGGGGTCACTAATGGATCACTAACCAACCTATACTAAGCAGTTTAGGATAAGCAGGTAGGTAACAAAGAGCAGGTTACAAAAGCAGGCTATGCATCAGAATAGGAGCAAACAATAACAGTAGCAAAATCTAATGCAATCATGAGAGAATGGAATGGGCGATATCGGGATGATCAAAGGGGGGGCTTGCCTGGTTGCTCTAGCAAGGAGGGGTCATCGGTGACGTAGTCGACCACAGGGGCAGCATCGGTCTCGGGGTCTACCGGAGAGAAGAGGGGGAAGAAACAGTAAATATAAAGCAAACAAGTGCATAACAAGACAACAGGCAGAGCTAGACGTGTTCTAACGCGGTGCTACACGATACCGGCGAAGGGGGAAGTCAACCGGGAATGTATTCCCTGGTTCCGAACCTATGTCACACAGATGAACGGAGGGGGAAAGTTCCATGTTCAGATAGTTAGAGGCATATGACAGGTATCTGGGTAGCGTATTCGGGTTCGTCTCGTCGTTCTGAGCAACTTTCATGTATAAAGTTTTTCGATCCGAGCTACGGTTTATTTTATATGATTTTCAAAGATTAAACCATTTTCTGGATTTATTTATATTAACATAAATGGAATATGACGTCAGCATGACGTCTTGATGACCTCAGCAGTCAACAGAGCGGCTGGCCAGGTCAAACCTGACCAGTGGGACCCACATGTCATAGACAGAGAGCTAACAGAGTTTTAAAACTAACTAAACAAAGTTATTTAGCAGGTAGGCCCCACCTGTCATAGGCTAATTAGCTAAAATAATTAGTTTTAATTATTAAAACATTTTAGTTAGAGGATTAAACGGTGGGGCCCGCACGTCAGTGGCTGGGGCCTGCCCAGTCAGCATAGTTGACCAGGTCAACTGGTCAATAGGGGACCAGGGGCCCCACTGGCAGTGACCGAGGGGGTGGCCCCAGGTGTGCCAACTCAGCGCGGCCGACGGCTTGATGCCGGCGCCCTCCAGGCGCGGCGGAGGACGCGGCCCGGTGTCGGAAACGCGCTACGAAGTGCCAAACCGCGCGCGACAACTTGCGTTCGAACCGTGGAAGCGTTCCGCGTCGACTGGTGGTGGTGCCGGACCAAAAGGTCGACGAAAACGGGACCGGCGACGAGCTACGGCGGCCGCGCGTACGGGACCTCGATGGAAACTACGCTAGGAGGCACGGGGAGGCACATGCTCGGGCTCGTTGGGCTCCTGGGAGCTCCAGGAGTTCGGCGGTGGCCTCAGGCGGCGGCGACGTTGACCACAGTGACGGCCACAAGCTCGTCGGCGGCGAGCAGAGCACGGATGCGGCGACAGCTAGCTATGGCGCACGAAGAGGCTGAAAGGAGGGGAGCAGGAGACGGAGGAGCTCACCTAGCGGCACGCACGGTGGCCCTTGGAAGGTTAGGAGCAGCAGGAGCGTCGGAGAGGAGGGAGATCGCCGGCGAATGAGGCGGAAGGGGGCGGCTCGATCCGCGGCCTGCGGTGCTCCCCGGCTTGCGCTCGTGGACGGGGAGGAGGTAGTCGACGACGGCGGAGCTACTGGACAGGTCGGCGAGGCGAACGGGTCTCGGTGGCCGCGAGGACGGGCGAGGCACGGCGGCGACCGCGTCGGCCTCCTCTCCAGAACGAAGGAGAGGGAGAGGGAGAGGCGAAGAGGGCGAGGGGATTCTGGGAGTGGGTGGAGGTAGGTGGGGGAGGACTCGAGGAGCCGGAGGGGGCGCTCTTATCCTCTCGCGGGGGCGTCGCCGACGAGGTGGCTAGGCGGCGACGGGCGCGCGCTGTCCCGCCCGGTCGGGGGAACAGGAAGCGGCCGGCCTAGCTGGCCCAGTTGGCTCGGGCCAGGCACTGTGTACTTGGCCCAGTGCACAGTGGCCTGTGCTCTTTCTCTTTTCTTTTCTTTTTCTTTTTTTCTTTTTTTTGCAGCTTTTGCATTTCCTTTTAGCCACAATTGACTTTGCAAAAATTTGCCACTGGCCAAAACAATTTTAAACAATTATTGGGCACTGCCACAAAAAGTTTGGGGCCATCAGGAGTTGTCCAAGCATTTTAGAAAATGAAAAGGACACCTTAAATACTGCTGGACCAGATAATAAATTCCCAGGGGCAATTTGGGAATTCCAAAAATGTTGGATTCAACATGACAAATATCTAGGGATTATTTGCCATAGGATGAACTATTTTATTTGCATGAAAGAAGAAGCAAATATTTGACATGCAATTTGAATTTCAATTTGAAGCAGATTTTGGACAAGTGGCATTTTGGCATGATGATCATGATGACATGACCTTCATTAGGGGGAGATTACTGTAGTGTGATGCTGGGGATGTTACAGTGGGAGAAGTAGACGAGATAAGCTACAGGGATGGAGGGGAAAATGCGACACAGGACTCGCCGGTCATGAGGGTTTTTATAGCAGGCCGGTAAGCATTGGGATTTTGGGGGATTTCACCGAGTCGGGCGGGAAGCTTGCGCGGGAACCTGCGAGGTTGCGCGGGAACGGGCTCACCGACGGTTCATTGGCGCCACCGTTTGGCAAAAAGAACGCCCCCGCGCGCTGCGCAAGCTTGCGTTGTAAGCCGTCTGCGGCAGCGGGGTGACAAGGCGTGCGAGAGGAGGACGAAAGGCCACATACACATACGGTTATTAAAAAAAACGTTTGCGATTTAATTACCTACTATACCGCCGTCCTGGTTTATAAGTATAATTTAACTAATAAAATACGAATGCATGTCGCAATGATTATATAGTTGGATTTGTATTTGAACATAGTTTCCAATTATATAATTTTTAAAACATGCATTAACATTTTGTTGGTTAAATTTGAGGGCAAAGTATGGCACGGAATATAAAGGAGACTATAGACTAGACAGAGGTGGTACCACACGGCCGCTCTCTACGCAGCGACGCAACTTTCGGCCGGCTTGTAGGCGACCATTTGTTGCGTGTTCAACTGCTTCATGCGTGTGGTTGCTTGCGGTTCAGGCGGCCGCGACGCACTCTGCTTGCGTCCCGCCGCGCGCGCTCTGCTCTCGCGTCCCTTCGGGTGCTCTGCCCTCGTCCCTCCATGCGCACTATCACTGTTTTGGGCCGGCGCACGATCATGCACGTTCGTGTGCAAGCGGTTGCGCTGGGCGCGGCACGACGATGCAGTTACCCGCTGCAAAAACTGCCATGCGGACGCGCCGAGAATCCACGCCGCCCGACCCCCTTTTATTCCTGCGGCCATTTACCTTCATCTCTCGTCTCACACGTCACAATAAGCACACCCACGAGGACACATACAAAGAGGACATCCAGCGGTTCCAATGACGCTCCCCGTGGCTCCAATGGCGCTCCCAGCGGCCGACGACGACAACGGCGGGCAGTTCACCACGCATCACGTAGTGGACACCCACGTGAGGGGGAAGGCCCTCTCGGTGGTGTACACGAACGTTCTGGTCTCGGTGGAGAGCTCCATCCAAACTATGGAGCAGTTCCTTGCCGAGGACAAGTACCGAGTGGTCGGCTTCGACCTCGAGTACACCATTGGTCGTGCCGGGCACGATCAGAAGGTTGCCGTCTTCCAGTTGTGCGTGCGACATGACGTCCTCGTCTACCACTTCCACCTTGCCATAAGGCCTTGCGAGCGTTTCTCCAGGTTTATCAAGAGCTCCGACTACAATTGCTACGGTGGACACCACCAACGATCTAAAAGCGCTCAAGGTTTCGGACTTGAAATGCCCGAATCTTGTCAACATCCAGCACCACTACAAGGTCTGGGGCACCGACGAAAGCAAACTGAACTCCCTGGTTGACCTTGCCTCGGCCATCATCGACCCCTACTACGCGAAGATGAAGCAAGAGAGCAATAAGGACAAGAACGCCTGGCACAGTGTGTGGCATAAGAGACTGGATGAACAACATGTCAAGTACGCGGCCATGGACGCGTACACAAGCTACGAGATGTACAGGCGGATCATTGACATGAGGAATTGTCTTCTTCCTGACCGAGACGAGGGATCGAGCCACATAGCAGTGGCGGGAGCGTCACAAGAAGTAGATGACTAGGCGATCGTTTCTCCTACTTTAGAATGCATGCAATTGTTTATTGAGTTGTGTGCGAATGATCTGTATAGTCACTTATGTAATTGGATGTTTATTTCAGTTATATATATACATGTTATTCTACTGTAGACAGAGCAATTCACATGGCTTATTAGCAGCAATCGTCTGTGTTATTATTGGTCTTCGCACACATTTCAGTTTACGGACCTGTTTGCCGCGTATCACACACACCTTGTTCGGTTGAACCGTTTCCATTATGTTGCCTAATCACAAACAATTCATCCCAGTGAACCGTATGTTGTATATCGCACACGCCTTCATCTGGCTGCCCGTTTCTTTTGTGCCTCCTCATCACAAACAGTTCATTGAGCTGAACCATATGCCCTGCATGGCACACGCAACTAAATTCTGAACCGTGTTTGATGCATCTGTCATCGCAAACGTTTTGCACGTTTTTTGACGGTTTTTTTACATCACCATTTGGTGATTATGGCATCGCACACAGTTTGGTCGAAGGGTCTCTGATCGTAGTGTCGCGTTTGGACCATCCTGCAGTAGTGGTAAGCCATGATGGGATAGACAATGTTGCTTCTTCATAAACCTTTCATGGGTGTGTGAGCCCTCTGTGGACTCGATTTCTTTGTGGAATCTTGCAACCGTAATCCTTGTGATTGAAGCCTCCATCAACGTGGATGTACGATACCACCACCTATCGGAACCAAGGGTAAAAAATCCTCCATGTCAACCATTGTTTGTGAATCTCTCAAACTACTCCTTAATTTCTTGCACGTGCATGATCTTCACTTCCTATACTCTAGATATGCATGTGTAGGACGCTATTATGACTTGTTAGATATACTAAAATCTGCCTAAATAACAAACATTTTAAAATTGGTCATTGTCTTGTGGTAGTTGTCTATTCACCACCCCCCCCCCCCTCTCTAGACATTCCTTTCGATCCTACAGGTTTCGAGTTCCTTAATGGTCTCGTTGCCCTCAACAACAAGTTTCATAAGGTAGAGAAACTTAGCTAGGTTTTGACCACCTAGAGTAACCATGAATTTATGCAAGCCCACCAACATACGTTGCTCCACATCATCCTCATCACTACCACCCTTTGCATCACGAGAAACATTGGTATGAGGGGAGAGAGAGAGAGAGAGAGAGAGAGGGGAGGGAGGTACCTTAAGACTTATTTGCCATAAGGCATTCGTGGGAGCCAACTTGCTCATCATCCTTGACCTTCGATGGTCATAAGGCACTTGTGGGAGTCGCCTTTGTAGTTCTTCATGCAATCGTACTTGATTATCTTGTCATCTTTGACCACCTTTAATTGGGCTACACCCACAACATCTTCAGGGTCGGAGTCGTCGGAAGCTTGAGCAATGAGTGTCTTCCCTTCCTTATTCTTGAGCCTTGCATTTCATGGATAAGGTAACTTCTTGACAAACTGGCTCTTGTGCGGGTGCAAGAAGTGGTCAACCCGGCCTTAGGTTGGTTGACGTAACGTCAGGTGATTTTGCGTCACTGACATGTGGATCATCTGGTTTGCGGCTCCACATGTCAGTGACCCTAAGTCACTCAACTCTCTAAGTCGGCCAATCCTAGCCGGGTAAACCCATATGCTACTGACTCCGATGCTCAACAGTTGGTTGTCCACGGTACTAGTGAGGAGGATTTGTCGTTATAGATGGGCTGATCAGGGAAGATGTCAAACAGAGGAGAACAGGTAGTGCATAGGGAGTGAATGGATGAACTAGAGGAGAATACACGTTGGATGGACTGCATCGTGGAAATGGTGTAGAAAATTTCTTCTTGTGTGAATTAGATTGTTATAAAATGGTGAAAATGAATACATTTATTGTTTGTTAGATACTACTCCCTCTGTTCCATAATATAAGATGTTTTATTGACACTAGTGTAGTGTCAAAAAACGTCTTATATTATACTCCCTCCGTTCCAAAATAGATGACTCAACTTTATACTAACTATAGTACAAAGTTGAGTCATCTATTTTGGAACGAAGGGAGTAGGATGGAGGGAGTAGATGATTTGAACGAGACTATCTGTTTACTTCTGTCAGATGCATGGTTTGCCATTTTTGTATGCCAATCTGTGGACCAGATTATTATCTTCAAATGCAAACCACTTTGTATAATTTTCTACACAATTTATTTTTCACATCACCGCTCAGCATGTCTAACTTAGATATTGTGTAGCAAACAAACAAAATCTCATCTCAGCATGTTCTCGACATATACAGACCACTGACGAGATAATCTATGCTCAACATGTCCAAACACATCGCCGTACACACCCTTGGAAGTTTCAAGGATGCCCGAGCTGAACCAATCTCAAATATTTGGAAGAGCCACATGAGACTACTACCCCAACCTCCACCGCTGGGAGATCCCGGCCCATGTCTGAGCTAGGCCAAACAGAAAAACAAACAGTGCGATAGCATCACCAACACTTGCGAGACGCAGAGCCATATGTCCTCAACTATTCTCTTCATATTTCATTTTCTTTGGGCCGGGTAGCGGCTGGCAGCACAAGCCATGGCCGTTTCCCTTGGATGGAAGAAGCAACCTTTACAACAACAATGAGAATGCAAAATCATGCAACAACAGCTACCTGCCCTATCAACAACCATCTCTGCCAACAACACAGTTAACAACCCGGGAGGCATCAGCCATCATCCCCAGACAAGACTCTGGACAAGGTAAGGAGGAGGAAGAAATATCACATGTACAAAAGGATCAAACAGAACTGGTTTGGGGTTTGGAGGAAGGTTGGTTTTTCTACGGCCCGACGCTATCTACTGCATTGATCCTATCGACAAAACGATGCGTCCGCACGCATCAGCTCACGCTCGACAACGAGGCGTCACCGCCAGTCGTCCCTCCTGCTGTCCGCCGCCCGTGACGAGTCCCTGCTGGACGCCTTGATCGCGTCCGCGATCATGACGGCCACCGAGGCCTTGTGGAGGGCGAGGTCCGCCTTGTGCATCAGGCAATGGGCCTTCTCCCTCTTGAGCCTGGCCATCGTCGCGGCGTGCTGCGCGGCGCTCGTGGCGTCACGCAGCTTGAGTTCCTCGACGTCCACACGGTGGCTCTGGGGCGGCCCCCCTTGGAGCGCCTGCTTCGAGTTCTGGTACTCATGGATTGCAGTGTTCCAGTGATCAGGCACACCTCCTCGCCTTATTTTCTGGCTGCGGAAGGACAGGGACGGTTGGTGATCCTCAGAGAATGCAAAGCTAGCATTCCTTTTCATACTGTTAGTCCTGAATCTTGGAGTAGAACCTCTGTCCGAAGCATCAGACGCGCGAGGGGAATCTGTTCTCATAGAGAACCTGGGGGAGTACCCTGTTGGTGAATTAAGAGAACCACCGTCATAGGATTCATATGTCCTCCCATCCCCAACATATTCGCCGTTTCTCCGGCCTACAAAAAACAAACAAACAGGAAACTGTATCAGCAAATGCAGGGGGGGATAGCATGAGCCGTTGATTTGACTACAGAACATAAAGGGTGTACCTTGTCGGTAAAAGCCATCCTGCTCTCTCGAAAAGCTGTGGCATCCAGAGTACATAAGCTTCTTATGTGATCTCTGCTTCGGTCCCTTGGATACCTGAAGCCGGAGTCCACGAGGTTTCAAACAGAAGGCAAAGAGTGCAGGTTTGGGGGGCGGCCTCTTTCCTTGGTACCCATTTGATGAACCCTGCATTCTGTTTACTGCCGATTCCCATTCCTGTAGCTGCTGAGCATAAATCTTCCACATAACAGGCTGAAAATGATAGAAAGTAAAGTCAGAGGGAGTATGCACTTAAGTCTCAACATTGTTTGCTAGACTGCGATGATACCATCTGCTAAGATGAGAGCATGATAGCCGGAAAAAAAATGCAACAATCAATCCTTTCCCTGGAAGCATGAGCTTATTTGCAGCCATTTAATGAACCATATTAGAAGAGAAACTCCATATCGAGTTACACTACACAAAATAAGCTACCGCCTAAACTATTTGAACTAACCCGAGAATGTTTTGCTTTAATCGATTGGTGCTGTCAAAGATTGGAGCCAAAAACAAGCAAAATTTCCATTTTGGAACATTATGTTAGCACAGTGCTCCATCAATGGCATAGTTGGAATAATTCAAATAGAAGTAAACAGACCTACATAAGCATAAGAAACTACAGTTTACAAAATATTAGTTTGTAGGAAGGACCACAAAGGAGCCAAGGCATATATATATAACTAAACATCCCGAAGAAGATAGAAAACAGATGATCATAAACCATCAACATGATGATCATGTACAGGAAAGTAAGGCAAAGCTAACAAGACAAAACAGAGCATGAGAAGACATATGACCTGAAAATGTCGAACAAGCGGCATTCCCTTCTTCTGCCTCTTGTCATGCCAATGATCATGTATCACTTCAGTGATGTCCAGCGGTACATTATCCACATCTAATTCCTTAATCTGATCAATCGTGAGCGCACTGCAGTTATGGGTATGTGCAAATTTCTCAAATTTGTCCATGATCTTCTCAAACAAATCCTCTGTTAACTCAGACATAGTGTACTTCTTATCTCGCTGAGACTTCCTCCATCCTGAAATCCACTCTTCATCGTCACTATCCATGTCATATATCACGCGGGATTCGTCAAGAGCCATTTCAACATCTGGTCCGATATGGCAAAGATAATCTTGGGGGCGCACAAACGATACAACCTCATTATCATCATGACCTTCAACCAAGCGGACACCAGGGATTGGAATGTTTTTAACAGATGCAGCTCTGATGTTATGACTATAGCATTCATCATGCATTTGTTTGAAAATCGACCACTGGCTTCTGTCAGGAAATTCTAGGTACCATTCAGGGCCCCCTTTCCACAAAATAGCATGAGTATAGCGGTTAGTAGCACCAGGCTGCAAAACTTGAGAAACTTTGTGAACATACTTCTTTCCTTCAGCAAGCCTCACACAGATACTTCGATCACTCTGCCCATCGGTGTCAATTCTGATCTGAGTATCATATTCCCTCCATCCTCTATCACCAACTGTTACCAGGACATTTGCAACACAAGCCAATGACTCTGGGCTGCTCTCCCCACTTCTAGTATTATCAGGAAGCCTCTTCGAACCGTTAGTCTTGGCGATGTTGTGAGGTTGTATCTTGCGGAAATGTCCTTTGTGTTTTGATCCTAGTTCATCACTTCTAGGAGAAACTGAGTATGAAACATGGGTTCGTGTTTTCTTAGAACCACCAGCACTGCCAGTTGACATGTTATCTTCTGGCCATAATTTTGAACCATCTCCAAATGTGCGTGATATGGATGTAAACCTGTTCCGATGGTAGGACGTCCTTGGGGCAGTTGGTGTGACACGACCAATTGGATGCTCATTCAATTCCTGAACCAAGTTAGATACAGGCTCTGTGGCTTTGCCATCTTTGCTAAGTAACTCATCATCCAGAGCATCAGATATATTATCTTGAGGAATATCCATGGAAGGGTAACTTTGTTTAGATTTCTCTGGAGAGTTTGTAACATTATGATTCGAAGAACAAAGTTTGTCACCAGCTATGCAAGTCCCATTTTGATCTGGCAACCTTCTGCTTATCACATTGATATCACCACCACTGTTGTCACAATCCAGACTTACGGTACCCGTCTCCAAGGAACAAGCCTGCTTAACCAAAGCAGATCTATGTTGTGAAATAGACTGCTGATTCACTTCTACAGAAATTTCAGAAGGAGCAGCCTGGTGAACTACAGCATTGGAAGTCAAGTTGGTTTCAGTGAGGAGCTTTAGGTGATGACGTGCAGCTGCCACGTCCACATGATTTCGAGTACAATCACTTTGATTATCAAGACAAAATATGACAGGATCAGCATCAGGATAATTAGATTCTGAGCAGAACTGAGGTTCCTGAACATCAGAGGATAAACTCTGCCAACAGGAAATGTAGTCAGTGATAATTTCATCTGGTAATGGCTGGACACCTAAAATTTCAGCACAAAATACTTTGATCTGATGCATTCAAACTTACAGACTAAATAATGGCATGTCTAGAAAAGAAATAGATAGATAAACTGGATAGTAATCAATAAAGGTCAACATTTTGACAAATTTTGTAATTCCAACTGACAAAATAAGATGCTGGGCCTAGGTTTCTCCCGCAGATATTCTGGCTTGTAACTCCACAGTGACTGGTACAACAACTAACTAACCCTCACGTATAGTCTAACTTGGGGTGCAGCTGACTACTAATACTAGCTATTAATCAGCATATTCTCCCTAACGTGCAAACCATGGATAGTAGTTATTCTTTTATGTTTCTATTATAAAATCCTGGCATGTAATACCCATAATCAACCGAAAAACATGATTTTAAGGTCAATTAAATCTGCACAGATAAGGTGAGTTCTGTACCTTTGAAAAGAGATTCATTGAAGTCCGGACATTCTGGCCATTTCCACTGATAAGTTGTTTGATATCAGCATATGTGCAGTCAACGTTAGACAGCTCCCTTTTCAAAGAGTGATATCTGAACTTTGCATGCAGGTTCTTCCATTGTGTCTTGCCAATTCCGATGAGGCTGAACAGCACAAACACTGATTGGCTCCTACCATGCAAACCAGATATCTGGAATCTGACCGAGGTGCATGGCGCTTCTGATTCATCAAAAGCATTCAGCCCAGAATCCTGATTGAAGCTTCCGACAAGTGAACAGAAAAGAAATACTGCTGATCTTAAGCAAGTCTCAAGAAGCAAGTGTTTCAAACCTAAAGTACCATCAACAAGAAGTATGTCCAGACATACTGCAGGCCATAAGGTAATCAATGAACCATGCTGAGGGTGTAAGAAAGTACTGGGAAGCCAAACACTGCAGGCTTCAGAAATTAACTTGCAAACAGATTTAAGTGGAAGGCTTAATACCAATATGACATATTCCACTGGAGCACCAGTTTCAGTATCAGCCTCCCTGCTATTGGCTGAAGCAAGAACCACCGCAGAACTTGATCTGCGTTTAAGATGTGAATCATGTTCTGAAATGTTGACAAAACCATTCCTTCTCCTGCGAAATCGCCTCCTATAATAAACAAAGCGGAATCTCCTTTCCCGAGGTACAGTAACATCGTTATGAACTTCTGGGCCACCATTTGCATGTAAACCTCCTGGTATAGCACCATCAGAGCCAAAGAATCCCGGGTTGGCATCGAAAGACTTTGATAACACAGGAAAATTTGGGTGACCAAGAACTGTTTTGCTGATGCTACTGGAGGTACCAGATCTTGCTTGGTTTGATTGAGCCAACCATGAGATGATGGGCTCTGACTCGCTTCCTGAACCGTTTTGATCCATGTGTACTCTCTTCTCCCCCTCATAGTTCACCTTACGTGCTTTCCTTGAAGTATTATTAATACATCTCCTGCGACCTTCACCTGGCAAAAGGAGGAGCTTGATTCTCTCATTTTGAAGATTGATCCATTCTTCATCCTTATCATCATATTTGACATGATGCCTCTTTGTCACAGGGTCATATTTCTTGACCAGGCCAAAGTACCAAGTCTCATCAAGAGGCCAAAACACCCTGATCCTCTCTTTTACAATGGAAAATGGATCCAGATCATGAGGGCTGACTTCATAAAAATGACGACGTGGGCGACGCTTCCTGAATGGCCCTTTACCGTCACGCTTCCGTAGCAACCTAGAAGGACCTGCTACATCATCTTCATTCTTGTATGGATTGTTCAAGCGATTAGAGCGGTGAAGATTAGATTCCTTTGATGATCTATCTGGTGATGACATTCGGTTCCTCAATGGGTCATCATGTCTATTATCTGACAGAGAACAGAGCATCATAGCAGCATTTTCTTCCAAGCTAACATCAATGTGCCCTTGCGCATGCCCAGCACTATCCTTATCAACATGAACAGGTTTAGATGGTTCACCTGGTAGCTTTGGAACCGAGAGATCATTTTCCGAACAAGACTTTGTTGTGATGTCCTGATCATGAGTGCCATTCTCAGTTTTTAAGCAACTGACAGGGTCATCGCCACCAACTCTGTTCTCCTTGAGCGCCCTTGGTTTCCTTATCCTTTTCCTCCTCATGAAATGGGCAGGCTTAGAAATGCCATTGGGTTGAAGCACATTACAACCACCAGCCCCAGTCTCGGCACTGACATTCTGGGGAAGCTTCCTTAGCTTCAGGACGCCGCGAGGCCGGCTGATCAATGCGGCGGAAGTAACCGAATGCTCAGAGCGGCCATTCTTTTTCCTCGACAAGGAGCGTGGGCAGCCGTCGTGCAAACTGTCCATGCTCCATGTGGTGTCACTTGAGCCGGATCTCGTTGGCTCTGGACCATCAGCTTCCACTCTGTCACAACTCAAGCTCTCACGCTTCCTCTTACTCCCTGAAGCAGAGGGGGTGCTGGAAGAGGCCTCCTTGCCACCACGAGCATCCGGCGTGCTTGGGCCCGACCCAGATCCAACCGAGCCCCTCTCAGACAAGGTCTCGTCATCTCCATCTAAACCCAGGAGTGACTCGGGTGCAGGGGCGGGCTTAACCTGGGGCATGGGGGTTCAGTTGAACCCCCAATTGTCTCCCTCGACAAGAAGCTGCTCCACGACCGGGCAGCGGGTCCCAGATCGATCTTGCTCGCCGGAGAACAGGGACCTAATCGAAACCATGCACGGATGAATCAGATTAACGAAAAACAGGCAACAGGGCAGGAGACAGATCGGCAACCGGCCGGAATGGAAAGAAAAGAGCGGTCTTGTCCCCGTCCGGCCACCGCCACAGCGAACAAGGATCAAGAAACGCTCTCCTGGGGCAATCCGGCCGGGGAAAAAAGCTAGGGTTCCATACCAGGAGCGGAGGAGGTCGATCCACGCCAATCAAACGCCGGCCGTGGGTTCCCCTGGCGCCCCTCCGTGTCCTGGGGTGCGGGCTGGGGTTGATAGGCGGAGGAGGGGCGAGAATTTTGGGTGGAACCGGCGGGGAGGGAGGCCGGAGGGGGAGGTGGAGGAGGAAGAAGGGGACATTGGGGAAGGGGAAATTTTCCGAATCAGTCCCTGTATTATAGGGTTGGGGACAGGACCGGGCGGGTCACGTAGCCGGGTTTCTCGCACCGTCGGATCGCGATCGGACGGCTGGGATCAGTGTGGGAGGGGAGCATGGCCCCTGGCGGAAAATAAAAAGCGCCCCGTGCGGTGGTCTTTGTTTTCTGCTCCTTCGTCGGTCGGTCCGTCCGTCCGTCGTCGCCGCTCCGCCACACACGACGGCGCCGCCCGCTGCCCGCCGGCGGTTCCCCGTGACGCGGCCTCCGAAGCTCTAGGATCTTGCAGGGGCTGCCTCGTCCTAATCCCCGCACCGGCCTCCTCATCATCCCCACTTCAGGCCACAGGATGCAGCAGGGGCTTCAGCAACAGGTAAATCGCCGCTTCAGGGGCGACGGCCGGCAAGGCCAGGCACTGGTCGCCGGCAGGTACTATCATATTCCGGCCAGTTCTGCTCCTGGTGGATGAATCTGTTGGCCCTGTATTAACCTTCTTGTTAGTGCCTAAGATGTCAAACTGATGGCTAACCTACCAGGTTTGCAGTGTCAAGCTTCTATTTTTATGTCTAGAGAAGATAAATTCGGCTTTCACATCATATGTTTAGAGTATGCAAGTAAATTTATGATGACAACAACATGCCTGCTTCCAATTTGATCTCACAACAAGTTTGCAACTGTTATAGTTTTGCAAAGCTGGCATCCATGAATTTTTCAGAGGACTTTGAATATTACTAGTAATGAGCATTATAAAAATATTTCTGCGTTCCTCACTGCAGGGACAATCCATTAATCACTATGTTTTTCTGACCAATTTCATAATCTATGGATTCAATCACCTGTGCTGGCACTGGTTCTTCCAAGTAGTTTTCTTTGTGCCCTACTTTCTACTTGTTAACACTGATATAATTGCAAGAATACCATGGCAAAGACAACAAGTGCTAAACAATGTGCTTGATCAGTATACTACTTTCTCCTTTGTTTATGGGCAATTGGCAGTGAAGCTACAGAAGGCAATTTGCTCAGATGAAGAATATTGGTATGCCTTATTCAGGAAACATATTTCCTAAATGTGCTATTTACAAGAAATTCTAACATAGGACATCCACAACATATTCTAGGATCTTCCATATGTGTCATGGACTAACTCCTGGGTTCTGGTTCTACAGTATGACAGTAACCACCCAATCACTCTGCCAAACTGCCATATATGTGTCTGATACCTGGGGATACACGCGTTGGGGATATTGGGAAACTTTGTCTTCCATTTTTCCCCCCTCATATCACTCTTTGATACCTCCCGATGTTTCGTGGTTCAATGCCTCCTGAAGTGCTCCCCAAAAAATCTTGAAGTGGAAAAACTTTTAGAAGAAATTATAATCTAGCAATCCACAATACATTCTAGGACCTCCCCTTTGTGTCGTGGACTAACTTCTAGCTTCTGGTTCTACAATATGACAGTAACTATCCACGGGGATACGCTATTCTGCCCACCACTTTGCCAAACTGCCATATGTGTGTTCGATACCTGGAGATACGGGCATCAAAGAGTATTGGAGAACTTTGACTTTCAAAATTAAGAAATCATGATATCCCACCATTACTCTTCAACGCTTCCGACACTTCATGGTTTAGAACCCCCTGAAGTTCCCTCCCCATAAAAAGATTTGAATCTAACCCCACGAAAGCCATTAGATCTATAACTACAAACGCTAGCAAACCTTATCAATCTCAGATCTAACCTGGGAACCCTCGACGCTGCCCTTGGTGAATCCTTGACATCGCTTCCTTGGTCCATTGGGCCATGCCTGCGCCATACGGCAGCAATGGCGCTCCAACCCGGCAAGCCATGAGGAAGAGGTGGCTTCGCTTGCCTCAGCGGAAGGAGCGGCTTGGTTACTCATCAGCCGGCGGTGCCGAGATGCACAAGGAACACCGAATCGATGCGCCAGGCCGCCGGCGTAGGAGGATGGCAACCCTTTTGGTGGAAGAGGGCATCATGGAACTGCTCTTGCGGAGGCGCTGGCCTGGCGGCGCTGCATCCGCCCCATGGGTGGTGGCTGCCAAGCGCAAGGGCAGCCCTAGGTTTCTTTGCGTGTAGCCGCGTTTGCTGCGAGCATATAGGCCTATATGGGCCCAGCCAGCTGTCCCTCACCCTTTCCATTTTCTCTTGGGCCAAATATGAATACGAATATTATTTGGAACATAATTAAGAATATCCGGTGTGTTTTGTGAAGAAACGGTTAGGGAGTAGGACGAATATGCCCTTCTATTGTAATATCCAATTTAGAGTATTAGGAGACTAGATATACAGTTTTTATTCAGGCAGTAACATTTTTCCATACTCATACTTGTCTTTGTTGCCATACCGGCATGTCAGCACTCACCACCCATATCGTGTAAGCTTAGGAGATATGCAAGCAGACTTGTCTTAGGCTCTGGTAGTATCCTTGAGAAGTTATCAAATTCTATTAAGCACTCAGCCCCAGCTTCAATAGCTCCCTTTCACATCAACTTCTGATAATGTGTGTTATGCTTCAGCGTGTTTAGTATACAACTGAACTATCAGAATAAAAAAAGTGTTGACGAAATGCATACGATTCACATGGCTATGAGTCAAGTTCATCTAGAGGTTGAGTACCATGCATCCAACAACGCAATGGCTTAGGTCATTGGACATAGAAATGATCAGGTAGGTTTTGTGTTATTCACCTTTTTTTGGAGTTGAATTCTTGCTTCTCGTTTTACAATGTAACTCAGCAACTCAAAAGGTAGAGTATTTGCTTGTGTTTATTACTGTTCGGCGCACCTGTTTAACGTCCAGGACTTCCTCGGTTTGAGTCTCCAAATTGTCAGACAAACCATATTTTATTAGTCAATTTGGGCTTTCATGCAGCTCTTTTGCACTCTCTTTGCTCTTCGTTGAGTGCATTCCTTTTATTTACTTGAGTTATGATGTATTGTTTCTCCTCTACAAAGACCAATATGGAACGTCAATAAGAATGTTCCTTCTGGGAGGCAGTTATTGAAGCAGCACAAAGTTTGTGGAGGAGCAACTCCACCTTGCTGCTACAATGTGTACAGCACAAGTGTTGAAGGAACAGCTTCAACGTGCTGCGCTAGATATCGCTCTAGAGGCGAATGTAGGTTGATAGGGCAGCAAGAGTTCAATCCAGAACTCCTAGGGCACAAGATCTACTCCAAGATCTTAGATAAGAACAACAAGTTCTATTATAGGTAGGGGTACATAGTCTGCCTCCAAAGTAGAGGCGAGGACCTCTATTTATAGGGCTGTGGGAAGCCTTCACATACTTCTACTTATAGCTGGAATACTCTAGAAAACATTATGTAAGTTTCACCATTATACTCATAGCTACTCACAACTAGAAGACTCTACAAAACAGTAGGTAGGATAGAAAAGAAAAGGAAAGAAATACTACACTAGAGTGGAAGCATCTAGAAGTAGCCAAACAGATCTGGCATGTGTTTTCTTTCTTCTCATCTAGTGTTCCTCATCATTCTCCCCTGGTTGTTTGGAACTCGCCCTCGAGTTATCTTCATAGAGCGCTTCTTCTGAATGGTAGAGAGTCAAGTCCGCAACATTGAAAGTGTTGGAGATACCCATGTCACTTGGAAGATCTATCACATAAGCATTATCATTTATCTTCCTCATGATAGAGAAGGGCCCATACCTTCGCTGCCTAAGTTTCCCTTTAACACCTAAAGGCAGCCTCTCTTTTCGGAGGTAGACCATCACCTTATCACCGACTTGGAATGATTTTGGCCTCTTTTTGCAATCAGCAAGTTGTTTATATTTCTGATTTTGTGCTTCCAAAGCGCCGCGAATCTCTTCAAATAACTCGGTGTAATTATCAGCAAAGGACAATGCTGATTTTGAGTTTCCCCTTAATGGCAGCTTCACCAGGTCCACCACATGTGTTGGAACTTTAGTGTAGACAATGGAAAAAGGGCTCCTTCCTGTGGATCTATGCTTGGAGTTATTGTAGGAGAACTCTGCAAGAGATAAAGCCAAATCCCATTGCCCCTTTCTTTCTCCACAAATGCAACGGATCAGATTACCCAAAAACTTGTTCACCACTTCTGTTTGTCCATCTATTTGTGGATGAGCAGTGCTAGAAAATTTCAATTCAGTGTTGAATTGCTTCCACAAAGTGAGCCAAGATGCAGCAAGAAACTTGCTATCACGGTCTGGGACAATGGACCTTGGAACTCCATGAAGTCTGACCACTTCTCGAAAGAATAGGTTGTCTTGCGGCATGGGATGAAATGAGCCATCTTAGAGAATCTATCCACGACCACAAATACAGCATCACTTCCTCGTCTTGTTCTTGGCAAGCCCAAGACGAAGTCCATAGAAATGTCCTCCCATGGAGCAACAGGAACAGGCAAAGGCATGTATAACCCTGTGTTCTGGACTTGGCCTTTGCAGGTCTGACATACGGGGCACCGTTGAACGAACTTTCCAGCATCTCTCTTTAGTTGTGGCCAAAAGTAGCGAGCTTCCAGGTTAGCGATAGTCTTGTCCCGTCCAACATGGCCACTAAGATCACTTGAATGGAGCTCTCTAACCAGCTTGTCACGTAGAGAACTTCTTGGAATGCACAAACGATCATTTTTGAAGAGATATCCATCTTGCATCAAATAGTCATCACCTAATGGTTGGCCCCTTGCGTGCTTTACCCAAACATGGCCAAAGTCTTCGTCACCCTCATACAACTCCTTTATTTGACCCATGCCCGGAAGTTCGGCTTCAAAAGAAGTCAAGAGGCATGCACGACGACTCAAAGCATCGGCCACTCTGTTAGTTATTCCAGATTTATGCACGATGAGATAGTTAAACCTCTCAAGATATGCTGCCCATCTTGCTAGCATGCGGTCAACATGCTTTTGATTTCTAAAATGCTTCAAGGATTGATGGTCGCTATAAACAATGAACTCTTTAGGCAGCAAATAGACTTCCCAAGTTTTCAACGCTCTGAAAACGGCGTATAATTCTTGCTGATGGGTACTCCATTTCTGTCTAGCTTCACTTAACTTCTCACTAAAGAAAGCAATGGGCTTCATTTTTTGAGATAGGACAGCTCCAATGCCTACTCCACTTGCATCACACTCCAACTCAAAAGTCTTGTTGAAATCAGGTAGTACCAAGACAGGAGCTTGTGATAGCTTTTGTTTAATCTCATTGAAGCTAGCTTCAGCTGCTTCTGCCCATTGGAACTTTCCTTTCTTCAAACACTCGGTAATTGGTGCCATGATAGTGCTGAAATTCTTAACAAATCGCCTATAGAAAGTTGCAAGGCCATGAAAGCTTCTTACCTCAGAAATGGTCTTAGGAGTTGGCCATTCTTGGATTGCTTCAACCTTAGAATCATCAACACGAATGCCGTCACATGTTATGACGAATCCTAGGAAAAGAAGTTGTGTTTGCAGGAAAACACATTTCTTCAAGTTGACGTAGAGCTCATTTTCCCTTAGTACTTCTAGCACCTTCCGAATGTGATCAAAGTGTTCATCCTCATCCTTGCTATAGATCAAGATGTCATCGAAATAGACCACAACAAAGTGGGATAAGAAGGGTCTAAGGACTTGATTCATTAAGTGCATAAAGGTACTTGGTGCATTTGAGAGTCCAAATGGCATGACTAGCCATTCAAACAACCCTTCCTTTGTCTTGAAGGCGGTCTTCCATTCATCCCCGGGTCTTATACGGATTTGATGATATCCACTTCTTAAATCTAGCTTTGTGAACACTCTTGCTCCACTAAGCTGATCCAACATATCATCCAGATGGGGAATAGGGAATCTATACCTTACGGTGATCTTGTTAACGGCTCTACTGTCCGTACACATGCGCCAAGATCCATCTTTCTTTGGCGCGAGTAGGGCTGGTACAGCACATGGGCTAATACTTTCTCGAATGTGCCCCTTTTGCAACAATTCCTCCACTTTCTCCTTCAATATACCATGCTCCTTTGGGCTCATTCGATAGTGTGGAAGATTAGGAAGACTTGCTCCCGGAATTAAGTCAATTCTATGTTGAATTCCTCTCATCGGTGGCAAGCCATGTGGCTCCCCAAGTATGTTCTGAAATTCTGCCAATAAACCACGTACCTTTGCTGGAATTTCAACAGTCAGGTGCTCTTCTCCCTTTACAACAAGTGCAGCACACAAATCTGCCTCCTTCAAGTCTTCCATAAACTCATGAGAGGTATGGGAGATAGTTAACATAGTTTTCCCCTCCTCCTTAGAGGTATTACCTTCGGGTTTGTTTGGTAAGATAATGATCCTTCTTTTGTTCCAAACGAAAGAGTAAGAATTTTCCTTGCCCTTGTGTGTAGTATCCACATCAAATTGCCAAGGCCTCCCAAGAAGAACATGGCTGGCATCCATGTCAACCACATCACACAACACATTTGAGCGATAATGCTTACCCAAAGAAAGTGGCAGGTTGCATTGTTTGGTGATCCTCATATTCACTCCTTTCTTGATCCATCCAATAGTGTAGGGATTTGGATGATCATGGGTTTCAAGCTTTAAATGGTCCACCAACTTCTGGGAGATAAGATTCTCGCAGCTGCAACTATCAATCACTAGTTTGCATACCTTGCCATTCATCGTGCATTTGCTCTCAAATATTTTCTTCCGTTGTGTGTCATCGAGTTGTGGTGTGGAACATAGGACACGCTGGATCACACATACCACCTCTTCACCTTCTTCTTGACAAACCTCTTGTCCGTCTACATCTTCAGATTCGTATTCTTCCTCATCGCTTTCACCATCATGGATAGTCGTGTTAACAAATTTCCTTAGTGGGCAGCCGCTGGATATGTGTCCCTCTTTACCACATTTATAGCACTTTGGGCCTTCATTTGCCTTACCCTTGCCTCTAGTTTGCTTCGAGATGGGCTGTTTTGTCTTTGGTGGAGTGGTCTTTTCTTCCACTCTATTAGGTTGGCTCCTAGATGAGCCTTCGGTATGAGGATATGGAGGATATGGAGCCTTAGTTGTCTTTCTCATCCTCACAAACCTCTCGGCCTTTAAGGCTAGAGCTTGTGCTTGATCAACGGACCAGATTTGTTGCATCATCAATCGATCTTGAATAGCATCATTGAGACCATTGATGTACCTTGCAACTTGTTGCTCTTCAGTTTCAGCAAGGTTGCACCTCACTTGTAGCCTTAGAAACTCCTCCGTGTAATCTGAAACAGTCCTATTTCCTTGAGCACAATTTTGAAATTGGATAAATAGGATCTGGTCATAATTAGTGGGCAAAAATCTCCCTTTCAAGAGGCCTTTCATTTGTCGCCAAGTTCTAACACGAGGTTCTCCTCTCAGCCTGCGCTCCTCTTGAACGCGATGCCACCATGCACCGGCTCCTTCTTTCAGTTTGTATGCGACCAAAGGAACTCTACGATCTTCCGGAACCTCCATGACCTCAAAGAAAGTCTCCACTTCATATAACCAATCCAGGCACCCTTCAATGTCAACATTTCCATTAAAACTTGGGATCTCAGCTTTCACCTTGTATGTATCTCTTGCATATGTAGGGTTGGGTGCTCTCCGATATGCGTAGAGATTTGGCTCTTCAAGGGCATCATCATATTCTTCACCTTCAGAAGCCTCAACATAAATTGGCCTTCTTGAAGCACGTTGAACAACATGTTGTCGTGGCGGTCTTGCTCCAAGATTACCTCTCCTTCTTCCTTGATGAACATCTTCCTCTTCTTTAGATGAATCTCCTTCATTGGTAGCAGGGGGGACACCCTTTCTTATCATCTCAACCAGCTGGTCAAATCTCCTATTAAGATCTTCACGCAGCTCTTTGATTTGTTGTTCAGCAGCATCCATCCTCTTCTCCAATTGCTCCATTGCTTGCTGCAACTTACTCTCGAAGAGGACAGCAAGAACTAGTATGGGTCAACGAGGCTCTGATACCACCTGAAGCAGCACAAAGTTTGTGGAGGAGCAACTTCACCTTGCTGCTACAATGTGTACAGCACAAGTGTTGAAGGAACAGCTTCAACGTGCTGCGCTAGATATCGCTCTAGAGGCGAATGTAGGTTGATAGGGCAGCAAGAGTTCAATCCAGAATTCCTAGGGCACAAGATCTACTCCAAGATCTTAGATAAGAACAACAAGTTCTATTATAGGTAGGGGTACATAGTCTGCCTCCAAAGTAGAGGCGAGGACCTCTGTTTATAGGGCTGTGGGAAGCCTTCACATACTTCTACTTATAGCTGGAATACTCTAGAAAACATTATGTAAGTTTCACCATTCTACTCATAGCTACTCACAACTAGAAAGAAAAGGAAAGAAATACTACACTAGAGTGGAAGCATCTAGAAGTAGCCAAACAGATCTGGCATGTGTTTTCTTTCTTCTCATCTAGTGTTCCTCATCAGTTATGGAACTAGTGCTTTCCTCTGATGCATCTTGCACCTTTTTTCTGGAAATTTCAGGCTTACGGGTTACGGCCTTGCAACTGGATGACATACGTCTCTGTTAGCCTTAGTTCCATTCCTTTAATGGATGTTACCTCCACTGCTACTTTTTTTTTCTCGCGACTTATCTGTGACTGTTGTTTGTATCAGTTTCGCGGCACCTAGCTACTTGAAAGGATATGGTATGATTAAATACATTAAACATCATACTCTGTTTTGCAATAGGGATATTCTGTGTCTTGGTTTGGCATATGTGGGATTGTGTTCCCATTGTGCAGCTAGGAAGGCAGGCAGCACCGTAGCAGCAGGTCCAGAGTCCAAGTCGAACTCTAACACCTTTTGTTACAAAAGAAAAGTGGTGCGTGCCTACCCATTCTGATTTTACCCTTGAGCAAAATAGACCTGACATAGCAAACTTTTCTTTATCCATCTAATGTGTATTGGCCAGTGTGGTGATGCATTTTGTTTTGCTTCTGTTGCTGCTACGATATGCATTGTGCAGAATATATCATCATTATATATTTTTTATATAAAATATCATATTCTAATGGTAGGCATATGTTCTTTTGGACCACGTTCCAATGTTGCTTGATTCTAGTTTATTTTCTTTTGTTTTAATTCAGATGTGATTCAAGCAACATTTGCTATTTTGAAGGGTGAATTCAGTCAAAGGAATTCTGTTTCAACGCATGTAATTTTTGCCACCCATACTGCTAATGGACCAACAGCTTTTGTTCGGTATCAGCATTGAACGACTTAGGGCTCCTTTTGATTCAAAAGAATTTGACAGGAACTTTGGAGGATTTGAGTCAGTAGGATTTGCTTTTCCTTGGGAATTTTCCCTTCTGCTACAGTTATTTTGTTTCTCTTATGATGTGCTAAACAATCTTTGATGTTGAATTACATGACACACCAATGCTTCGCTTTTCCTATTCTTTTGTGTTGAGTAACCCTGTGGATCAGAGCCCTTGTGATTTGGTGATTGGATATGGGTTTGTACATTTGTCACCTTAGGATGTAATTTTGGATTAAGATAACTTCAGAATGTATGCCTTGTTGTTTAGAAAACAACTTTAGACGAGGGGTATCCCTAGCAACGTGGTTAGTGTCTTAGTGATGAGTTGGTGGGGTATGTATGATGGCCTTATAGCGAAAGTCGTCGTATACTTGGCAAAGTGGCGCAACGATATTGTATGACCTATGTCCTATGACGTGAGTCATCGAGAGTGATGCTCTGCACAAGGAAAACTTGTTGGAGTGTTGCTGCTTGCAAAGTCACACGACTCCGCACTAGTACGAGTCGAGCTAGGCTCTATGGAGGGGAGATTAACTCCTCTCGAGTTTATTCAAGTGGGAGTGAATTAGTTACATACCCATGGGGGCCCTATATAGCCTAGGGGTTCTTACCAAATGACCAAGGTTACCCTTGGAAGAGGAGGGGTTTTTTGTTTTTTGAGGGAAACGTTGGAAGAGGAGGTGAGAGGGTAGAGCTACATAATTTTGTGTCCTTTCGTCCATATGCCTCTAGTTGGGCTTGGAATGAGTTTTAATAATCCATTAGAAGACCTCTTACTTGAACTTGGGCCGCTATACAACTTTGCCTCCATCTTTGCGATTTCCTGAAAAACTAGCCTTTCTACAAAATGTATGACCTCTAAAAAACATCCAAAAAACCTACATGGGCCTTTTTATTTTTGATTTCTTCCCATATTTCTTTTTATTTTTTATGTTCTAAATTTGCTTAGGAAAATTTACAAGGAGTCAACCTCTGTAAACAAATGTAAGAGCGTTTAGATCACTATTTTAGTAGTGATCTAAACGCTCTTGTTATTTGTTTACGGAGGGAGTAGTTAGGACTTATGGAAAATGATTTCCTACCAAAATAAAATATGTAGCCTTGTTTTGAAATAATTCCCTTTTGATTCATGAATTGATTGAAAAATCGAATTCACTCTTTTTTTGGTAAATTTATTAGAGGCTCGAAATATTATTTGGGATTTAAGAAAAATACTTTTCTACCCAACAATTGAAGTATCACCCTATTTTGGGGTATTAATTCAACTTTAGTGCTCCTCCCTTATTGGAGCCGGGCAAACCTTGTCGTAGTAGACAGTCGGAAAGTCTTCGTGCTAAGGTCCAATAGGATCAGCGCACCAGAACAGCAACCGTCGCCGATGAAGAGAACCGTAGGTCGGAGGTATCCAACCTATAGACACACAAACATGGGCGAACGAAGACCGGATCCATGTGGATCCAACAAAGACAAACGCCGACCGAATCCCATGAGATCCGCCGAAGACAAACCTTCACACGCCCTCTGACGATGCTAGGAACACCATCGGAACGTGGGCTAGGTGGGGAGGACCTTCCATTTGCAAAGAGCCGCCTCCTCCTCGCATCTCTGAGTAGGACACAAACCCTAACAAAACTCAAAATAGTCGCCGCTAGGTGGTCTATGGACCTAGATGTATTTTTACTTCTAGTGTTCTTTTGTAGTATCTTGACAGTTGATGAATAGATTGGAAGTTTTCCTCGCAAAAAAAAAGAAGTTATGAAAAATAATTTTCAACCCAATATTAAACTAAGGTCGATAAAATTTGTGATTCCAATTTTGCATTTTATAAATATTCTCTAAATGACAATTTATGCTTCTAAATAATTCCAAATGTTTACCTAAGGCACATTTTCAATTAATTTAATCAACTACTAGTCAAAACTAGCTAATATCAATCAATCACAAGCATTTTTTTAAAAATAACTCCCTATGATTTTTTTAATATTCCAAATTTGAGAAAAATTTCGGATGTCACATCTGACGAAGAGGTCCACAATCATCAGGAGGATGTCCACCATGAGCCGAGGAGCCGAGCGAAGGCGTGCATCAAGCTGGAAGCGAGCTGAGCGCAGGAGCGGTTCAAAGGGAGATGATTCCACCGTATGGAAACCTGGTACGCTCGGCAGAAAATTTATAACCGGTTTCCACCTCCCACCACGTAAACTTGCCATAAAAAACCTTTCCCATCTGACGTTTGCCAAATAACATTATTAATGCATAGTTGATATCATATCAACGTGTACTTAATTTCCTCCCAATAAATTTGTGCATTGCATATACGCATTTACTAATATGAAAAATGTTCAACCATTATTAAAAAAAGTCAATGTGTATTTAAAAATAAAAATAATTAAGTAAACAAATAGAAAAGCCCAAGCACAACCAATAAACAAAACAGATAAAAACTGAAGAAACACAGAAAAACAAAAACCCGCTTGGAAGGTCTAGACCCGTATGAATTTTAAGATCCTCCCCATTATCTCTTAAAAAACCATTCAATTTAGCCGGCCCACTAAACAAAAGGATGATATATCTCGCACTAAGTGAGATATAATACCAACGCAGCAAGGGAAGCTCCTATTCAGAGCTTAAGCGCTGCCGAGTGAACCGGTGCTCACGTGCTAGCTAGCGTGGGCTGACCCATCTATGTTGCTGTGAACTGCTTCACCCGATAAAAAAACCGCCTCGTTTGCTCGGTCCAGATCGGCTGATAGTTGGGTTTAAAAAAATCAGAAAATTGGAAAAAGTTCATATATTTGAAAAAAATTCACAAAATTCAAAAAGTTTGTGAATTTCGAAAAAGTTCATGAAGTAAAAAAACCATGTATTTGAAAAAAGTTCATTCAATTTTTAAAAGTGCTCATGTATTTTTAAAAAGTTCACCTATTTTAGAAAATTTACCAATTTTAGAAAACTTCATTTATTTTAAAATTCCATGGATTTGAGAAAAGTTCATGGATTTTGAGAAAAAAGTTCACAGATTTTGAAGAAAGTTGATCAATCTTTAAAAAATACCACATAGTTGAAAAACATCTGCGGATTTTGGAAAAAATAAGTTGTGAAAAAACTGAAAAAGTTCATGGATTCGAAAAAAGTGTTGCACATTTGAATAGTTTACGAATTTGAGAAAAAAATTCACACATTCAAATTTTCATGAGTAAAGAATAATAAAGAATGAAAATGATAAAGAATAAACGAAAAATGAAAATAAAATAGCAAAGCAAAAAATATAGGAACAGAACAGTAAAAGGGAAAGAGGAACGAACAAGGAAAAAATAGAAAAAAACCCCGTCGAAAAGCTTCTAGAAGGTTTGCGAAACCGGCTTGCCAATTTTTTTTAGCAGTACCGGCTTGCCAAATAGGAAATGCCCGCAGCGAGGCCCTCGCGCGCACGCTTGCCGCCAGCTGCTAATGGGCTGGCCCATCTTGTACGTTAGTTTTGTTTTTGAGAAACATCTTGTACGTTAGTGGGCCCGTTATAGCAGCCCCACCCTTGAACCACCTTGAAGGCCAATCCTTCTTGTAATCGAGTCCGTCCTTCCCGAAGCTATATTGTAGAACCCTTCTAAAAAGAAGCTATATTTGTTGAACCCAACCTCGGTACGCGTAGTCTAAGGAGTAAAATCTAGGTTTCCCTTGCGTTAGTCGAGCGGTGGTTCATGGCGGCGGCGATGAAGACTCAAGCGATCGATCCAGAGGTTGAGGAGTTGATTGCAGAGGCAAGGAAGGAGTCTGCGATGGCCGGGGAGCGGGAGAGGATAAAGATGTTGGAGGATGCGGCACAAGGGAGGACCAACGCCATGGATCCAAAGGAGGTGAGGAGGAAAACAATGGAAGCGGAGGAGATGAAGCAGCTCAATACTTTGAAGAGGAAGGACGCACAAGTGACGGCAAACAAGCTGGAAGCATCGGAGATGTTCGACGAAAAGAGAGCCAAGTCGATGGCGGGAGCAAAGGCGGTGAAAGCAAAGGAGGACATGCGCATTGACGATAGCTACGACGAGGCCTGCATGTATCGCCATGAATGGGAGGAGCTGTGGGCTGGTACATTTGGCTGCTTCGAGGACACTAGTAAGTAATCAACTTGCTCCCCTCCCTAGCGCTGGCTATTCCAATCTTCTCAATTGATTTTGTAACTTGCCACATTTGCATATGCGCAGCGCTCATCCCCTCGATGCACTACACGGATAAACCACCTGCTTCTGAACTCTCCGTCTGCTCCTACATGCATACTCTGAACGTCTTTTCAGTTAAACTTGCTGGAACAGATGATTCTCTACGGTGGCCATTGCATGTGTTCGGTATCGTTGCTGCCCGGGACTATTTGGATCACAATCGCAATATAATATTTCTTCGGGACAGGGATAACTGCCAAATCATCCACCAGAAGGTACGTAACCATGCATCCTCTGCTTCTTCAGCTGACTTAGCTAGATACGAGGGAACGGTTGAGTTAGTTTGTAATTTGAACATCAAGCAAAGGAAAGATAACTAACTCCTCTCCCAGCTGACCTTCATGAAATGTTGACTTGTTTAACATACTCTATGCACAGTAACTTCATTGCCAACGTATTGCGCATTAGCTCATAGTAGTATCTGTTGTCCAATGGTTGAAGCCAATATATAAGTACACACGCTCGGTGTGAAACATATTTCTCTGATCTGTGGGAGCTTTGTGTAAGCTTATTGCACATAAGCAATCACCCTAGAAGTTAAATCGCATGTGATGCATGTCCATCACCCTAGAAGTTAAATCGCATGTGATGCATGTCTCCTATTTGTCAATGTGAAGGTTCACATTTGACTATTTGAGTACAATCTTGTGCACTCTGGTCTCAATATACATCACATTTTCAGGTGCAGGGGAACTCATTCAAGAATTATAAGCCGCTTAAATGTGTCCCGCGATGCATCCCTTGGCCTCAGCTGACACTAGCTAGTATTATATCTTTTTGTATCTCATAGTATTGTGTTCTCTTGAATATATTTTTCTTGGTAATGTGTTACCATTGTTTGTAAGGCATGGGCCAAAGATCTCTTAAATAAGCATGCTTTAATGTGTTTGAGTATGTCTGTACCTTAACATACACTCCCTTCATTCCAGAATATAAGGTGCATCAATTTTTCGTTCTAGAACATGTGTATGCTTGACCAAAATTATAAAATAAAATATCAACATCTGCAGTACCTAATAGATCAAATATGAAAATACTTTTCATGATGGGTCAAATGACACAAATTTGATATTGTAGATATTGATTTATTTTTTCTAAAAACTTCGCAAAAATGCACAATTTTGACTTTTGAGAAAACTAACAAACCTTATATTTTGGAACGAAGGGAGTATCTTACTTTGTTACTCTGCAACAAAAGGTTTAGGCTAGTTTTCTTCCAGCATTTGTGTAACGCAGCTCACATCCTTTGTGCGATGCACTGCACTGCACCATGGTTCGTGCTATTATTTTGTATTATGCTGCTCAGTTATCAACATTACCTCTTTTCCACTTCATTTTACTTATTATCTGTTTAAACTGGTTCCTTGCATCTGATGAGATCCGAAGATTTAAACGTCCTTCAAGGCCTAACTTAGATTTAAGTTCAGTTATGCGCACCATGAACTAAATTAAATTGCAATAGTTCAATTTCACTTGATAGATGAATTATGTATAGGCATTGGATGGAGTCATCAGTATGTATAATGTATATTCCACTAATGCAGTCTTATTAGCGATGAACTATGCATTATTACCAACTTAACTAATGTTGTGTGCGTGCAGGATCCATATCTAGAACTAACAGGTCCTACACGTGGTGTTGTGGTGGTGGATCCTACGGAGTTCGAGGTTAAATTGAAAGTTAAGGGCTCTACTGAATCTGAGGACAGGGATTTAAGCTTTCTCATTACACGGTACAATTGTTACGACTCGGAGAATCGTTCACGCGTGATTAATAGAGTTATGACTAGCCTGCTTAGTACACTTGAGCTGACATTTGGCCACATTGTTCGCTCAGTGGAGGCCACAATAAGTGTGAGATTCATAGGTGGGACATGGCCAGATGGTTTCCGAGGTGTATTTACCGCAAGTACCGCCAGCATACATCACATGAAGGTCACCCTGCTTGGTTTTCGAGATGGTAAATTACGTGTTGATTCCTGTGGCATGATCGCGCTTTCACGAGACGTTGCTTGCGTTGAACTTGATGGAAAGCTCAAAGTTTCTGTCGCGGCGCGAGGTGAAGACAAGGAAGCTGTTGGAGAGAGTGCTGATATGGTTTTCACGCCTAAGAAAGCTGGTAGAAGCTGCGGTATCATGAAGATTGGGTCATGCGAGATGGAAGTAACTGTGGCCTGGTCTGTTTTCACGGGTTGCATGTTTGCCCGTGATCCCAGTGCATGCCTAGCCGTCTAGGATCCCTTCTATCTGCCCTCTGATTCTGATTAGCTGATGGAACTGCTTATCTGTGTCAACTTTATGTTGTTGTCCTATTTTTTTATAGGTAAATGATTCTCCCTGGCCGACTGGCCACGTTTTCCGCCGGTCGCTCGCCACACGCGACTTGATGCGGCACTACACACCGCTTTTCCTTCCTTATCTCTAGCGAGGGGGTCCTCAACCTCTCTCTCTCAAGCCGCATCCATCTCCCTTTTTGTCTTAGTGCAATTTTTTTTTTGAAAGATCCAGCTTGGCTGGCTTTGATTGATTTAGGAGAGAGCATATGGGAGACAAAGTTTGATCAAGTGATCAGGGTGAGAGAAAAAGAGAGGTACATGAGCAAAGAGATATGAGGGACGTCTTCGGCCTCCAGCTCCCAGCTAAACTTTAAGATGCTATCTCGCACCTAAATCCCCAAACGGGGGCTCAATAGCTCTTGCTCCGGCTAGTCTTAGTGCAAATCATCTTGCGATAAAAGCCCTCGACTCTCCTCTCCTCTCTCTCTCCACCCCTCTGGCTTGAGTATCATGTTTGCTACCGCCCAGACGCACATCTCCTTCCTGGAGTGGCAGCGAGATCGTTGGCGTCTCGCTACTCTATTGTGGTTGTGGCGCAACGGACGCGTAAGACGGGCTCCTGTTTTTTGAGCTCCGGCAGTGGGCACCGCGTGCTGGGACGGTGGTGGTCGAGCGTTGTGACCGATGGCGGGCCCTGATGGTTGATGTTGCTCTCCCACGTCCATTGGCCTAGTCAGCGAGCTCACCACACTACCGTTGCATGGCTTCAGCGGCGAATGCTACAACTGTATACCGCAGGAGGTACAACTAGTTTTCGGCGCTGCTACCATCGTGCACACCGGTGCAGCAATCGGCGACATCGTCGTTGTCGACGATTTGCTACACCTTGTACTGCAGATGCTACAACCAAGTGCTCCAGAGCTACAACCATTGGCGAAATCTACGATCGATCACTGGCGAGGCTGGAAGCACGAGCACACGGAGTCACTGTCGGAGAAATGTATAGATCATAGGCTCCGGTGCGCAACTTTTGTGTAAACATGAAGTTGGCATCATGGCTTAAAAGTCTGTTGATTTTTGTATTTTTTTGATTGTTGTTGCTTTTTGTACTTGTGCAGCAACAGAGTAAATTCTCATCAATTTTTTGACATCAACAAATTGTAGCTACCATGTTTCGTAAAGTGAATAGTTGACATGGCAAATTCGCCACGTTTTTGCTATGATTGTTTCTCAGACCATGGTAAATTGATATTCACTCTTTTATAGATCGTTTTGCCATGTATGTTCTCAAAATTTTGCCATGTACTCCCTCTGTAAACTAATATAAGAGCGTTTAGATCACTATTTTAGTATTCTAAACGCTTTTATATTAGTTTACGGAGGGAATATTTCAGAACTCTAATTAGAGATCTCTAAAATTGCCATGACAAATGATCTATAATACATATCATTTTTTCTAAATTTATCATGATTTACTTCGCTTAATTTGAATATGACCATGGGGAATTCACTATGAATTGCAGATCGTTTGCCATGGCAAATTATAATCAATTGACATGGCAATTTCACAATCTTGTATAGGTACCATCTTCTGTTTTTTAGTAGATAGTTACCATGGCAAATAATTTAGAGAGAAGGATTTAAGACTAAGCATGTACCATGCTATATATTTGTTTTCTTAAATTTGTTGTCTCACTGTATAATTTTTCTTTAATTTTCTTGGAAGATGGCAAATATAGTTATCGTATCATGGCAATTTTAGTCCTCGGATCATGGAAAATTTATTGATTTCTTGCCATGTCAACTTTTTATTTTGGATCATGGCGCAATTTTACTATTTTCTACCATGGCATTTTATTTTTAGACCATGGCAACTAATCTTATACTTTTTGCCATGTAAACTTCAAAATTTTAGTTAATTGAACATGGCAAATTTAATTTACGCATTGTAGCAAATTTTCTTCCTGTAAGATGGCAAATATAGATATCGAATCATGGCAAATTTAGTTTTCGGATCATGGTAAATTCATTGCTTTCTTGCCATGGCAACTTTTGATTTTTATAATTGTCCGCTGCAATTCTTTAAATTGTCAAAAATAACACAAAATGGCAAATATTGCCGTGGCAAGTTTTACTAATTATTTCACTTTATTAACATGGCGAATTTTACCTAAATCCCCATGGCAATTTCTTACTATTTATTGCCATGGCAAGTTTTACTATTTATTTGCCATGGCGAATTTACCTAAATCCCCATGGCAATATTTAACTTTGATTGCGATGGCAAGTTTAATATTTATTTGACTTTTATTAACATGGCAATATTCAATTTTTATTGTCATGGCAAGTTTTACTATTTTTTTTTGCCATGGCTAATATACATTCAGTAACATGGCAAATTTACCTAAATCCCCATGGGAATATTTAACTTTTATTTCCATGGCAAGTTTTACTTTTTATTTGCCGACGAGAAATTGACCCTTATTATCATGGTAAATTTACCTAAATCCCATGGCAATTTTTAAGTTTTATTGCCATGGCAAGTTTTACTATTTATTTGACCTTACTAACATGGCAAATTTTACTTTTTTGCCATGTCAATTATATGCAAATTTTAATATGATTTTGTGTTTTTTCACACACAGCATTTTTCGCATGCATTACATGTAAATTTAAGTAAAAATACCATTGACATTTTTTGCTATGAATGTGCCTATGCAAATTATTATTGTTTGTATGATAGAAAATGAAATGAATTTTTCTTTTTCTTTTTTGGGTTATTGTTAAAATGTATTCTTGTTCACCCATGGCATTTTTCTGTGTTTGAAAGTTGATCGCATCTTTTCACTTAACAAAGAAAAAAATGTTTCTTTTGTCAGAGCAAAAAAAAAGGGGAAAATCTGGGCTTTTTTCTCCTATTTTTCATTTCTGGGCTTTTTTTGGCCCAATTTTTTTGGTCGAGAACTTTTGTTTTCTGTTAGCGATCAGTTTTTGTCTAAAAATATGTTAGCTATCAGTTTGTCTACGTGGCGGGCTGATGGTCTCCTTTTAGCGAACGACTTTGTTCGGACGCTCGATCATCCCAGCCCGAACGAATCGTTCAGTGGGAGGTTCCTTGAAATCTGCCGTTCGGCAGTTATCGGGTCCATTTTTAAATTGTTCGAAGTGGTACTTATGCCATGGTTGAATTGTTGCTTTGTAGTGACCTCAATACTGCATTGCTGCTTGTATGTGTAAAGCTATGGTCCCAATTGATCTCCTCTTGTGTAGTTTCTTATTCTAATGTACTCCCTCCGTTCATACATATAAGATGTTTTGGACATTTTAATATGGACTACGTACGGACACACTAAGACATTTTAATATCTTATTTTCGTTCTTTCTGTTATATGGTAAATGACCTGTATTATTATATCTTCTGGTTATAGCCGATTCAGACTGACTCCTGGCTGCCAATTTATTTCCGGCGAGTAGCGCACTGATTAGATCGATTGATCCTTCTGGAGAACACTCGTACGCAGCAGGCTATATATGCTGGCTAGCCGATTCAGTGTAAGCGACGGCACAAAGAATTTAGGACCGCCTGGAAGGACATGCACGTATAGACATATAATGGCAACATGCTTCTAGGATTGTATTACTTCAATGTAGTTAACTGATGAACTGATGTTCCCACACGCTCTTTGCATCCAGGTCGGGCGGACGTGTGCACGGTGGCTGCATGCAGCCGGCCGCCGTTAGGAGCCGCTAATAATCAGTCATCCATGCTAAATAACTTGGTCAAAACTTTGATAAATCAGCACTAGCCAAACACATGTAAGACTGAGAAAACATTGGATTTAGGAAAATGTAGTATTCCTTGCTCACCCATTATGAAAGGATCGAGAACGTGAGTCTAGAGGGGGGGAGGGAGAGTGATTATACCCTCAACAAGTAAAAGTGGCAGTTTTTTAGGTTCTTCAAGTTAAGGTGGAGTTTTAGCACAAGTTTAAGTATTCACAATACATTTAAAGCAAGCATGACAAGAGTATAAGCAGCGAAAAGAGTAAAGCATGCTAACTGCAAGAAAGTAAAGGGATGTGATTGGAGTGTGCAAAGGCAATGAAGACACGGAGATTTTTGACGTGGTTCCGATAGGTGGTGCTATCGTACGTCCATGTTGATGGAGACTTCAACCCACGAAGGGTAACGGTTGCACAAGTCCACGGAGGGCTCCACCCACGAAGGGTCCACGAAAAAGCAACCTTGTCTATCACACCATGGCCATCGTCCACGAAGGACATGCCTCACTCAGGTAGATCTTCACGAAGTAGGCGATCTCCTTGCCCTTACAAACTTCTTGGTGCAACTCTACAATCTTGTCGGAGGCTCCCAAACGACACCTAACCAATCTAGGAGACACCACTCTCCAGAAGGTAATAAATGTTGTGTTGATAATGAACTCCTTGCTCTTGTGCTTCAAATGATAGTCTCCCCAACACTCAACTCTCTCTCACAGATTTGGATATGGTGGAAAGATGATTTGAGTGGAAAGCAATTTGGGAAGGCTAGAAATCAAGAATCTTGTGGTAGGATTGGAATATCTTGATCTCAACACATGAGTAGGTGGTTCTCTCTCAGAAAATATATGCTGGAAGTGTAGGCATGTTCTGATGGCTCTCTCTCATATGGAGAAGGGGGTGGAGTGGTATATATAGCCTCCACACAAAATCCAACCATTACACACATTTGATACAACTCGGTCAAACCGAATAGAAGACCTCGGTGAGACCGATTTAGTTTAAAATGTGAACGTTAGGAATCTCGTTGGGACCGACTGGAACAACTCGGTGGGACCGATGTGCTAGGGCTTAGGGCAAACATCAACTCGGTGGCACCGATTGCATCAACTCGGTTAGACTGAAGTGAAGCAATAAGGCAACAGAGCGAATGTGAAGAAAAATCGGTCAGACGAATTGCATGACTCGGTGAGACCGAAATAATGCAACAAGTCACAGAGCGTTTGAAAGGCCACCTCGGTGAGACCGAAATCCGTATCGGTGTGAGCGAACTGTCTAGGGTTTCTGGTAGTGGCTATGTCAAATGAACTCGGTGGTGCCGGATAGGAGATACCGGTGGGGCCGAGTTTGACTTTGTGTTTTCGACATATTTGGAAGAGAAAAGTCCACTTTTGGTCCCTCAATTCTTCGGTCCGCTCACTTTTGGTCCATCAACTCTAAAGTCGGACAGATTGCACCACGAACTCTCGAAACCAGCCATATTTCATGCCTGCGGGGTTTCCCTGCCCAGTCAACCTGGTTTTGACCATGACGTGAATAGTGCTCCGATGAACAGTAAATTTGAAAAAATAGCAAACAGATTAAAAAAATTTGAAAATTTATAACATCGAAGATACTCACATGCGCAAGGTGCATGCCAATTTTCGTCATGTTTGGACGTTCGAGAAGCTCGCGGGAAAAGTAAATCTACTCTATGATGAACAGTAAATTCAAAAAAATAGCAAAAAAAATCTAATTTTCTTTGGCCATCGAAGATGTTCAAGTGCGCAAGGTGCGTGCAAAATTTTGTGCTAAAATGACATCCGAGGAGCTCGTGGAAAAAAATAAAATAGCATACGTGTGTGTGCCGCTTCGTGTGGTTTCCAAACCCCCGGATGCCATTTTAGCACGAAAATTTGCATGCACCTTGCCCACCTGAGCATCTTTGATGCCAAAAAAATTTAGTTTTTTTTTATTTTTTTGCTATTTTTTTGAATTTAGTGTTCATCATAGAGTAGATTTACTTTTGTTTTCTTTGCCACAAGCTTCTCGAACGTCCAAACATGACGAAAATTGGCACGCACCTTGCGCATCTGAGTATCTTCGATGTCATAAAATTTCAGAATTTTTTATTGCTAACTTTTTTCGAATTTACTGTTCATCGGAGCAGTGTTCACGTCGTGGTCAAAACCAGGCTGACTCGGCAACGAAACCCCGCAGGGACGAAAAATGGCTGGTTTCGAGAGTTTGTGGTGCAATCTGTCCGGTTTTAGAGTTGAGGACAAAAAGTGAGCAGACCGAAGAATTGAGGGACCAAAAGTGGACTTTTCTCTCTTTGGAATGAGAAAGTGGTTGAGGGCTTTGGAGCAATATCACTATGCATTTTGAGCAAGTTGATCATCTATGCTTTTCTCGTCTCAAACTCTATTCATGCTACGTCACAAAGTTTGATCAAGTCAGATTCGAACTACTCTGTGTGAGGAGCACTCAGAGTCCCCGATTCGTCATAGGCTTAAACTTCCAAAACCTCTTTTTGCATTTCGGTATGACCGAGTCATCCACTTCGGTCACACCGAGTTCACTAAGTTGATCTAGGTTTTCCATCTCGGTGCAACCGATTTGAACTCTTCGGTCACACCGAGTTGCAGTAACCGCTTGCGATTCTGCATCTCGGTGCCACCGAGTTGTTCCACTCGGTCACACCGACAGGGTCGGGATATATATATATCCATGGGTGAGATTTTGGAAATTTCTTCAAAAGCCCTCAGCTCGCGCGTATCCTGCTCTGCCTCCTCGGGTCTTCGGATCGTCTCCTCGGCGCCAGCGACCTTCCGCCACTGGTTTCCGTCGCCGTCAACGGAATTCTGCTCCGCCGTTGTCGCCGTAGCGAACTCCTGCCGAACTAGGGTATGGGTTCGATACTTTGTGCTATTTCCTTACTCCGATTCCTAGCACATTGTTTTGCCATGATCATTACCACGTATGAAAACAATCTATCCAGAGAAAACAACCTTTAGGTTAGTTTTGATTTGAAAGTTTAGGGTTAGGTTTCCACCGAACTCATCTCGGACCGACCGAGTTGTAGAAATCGGTCTCACCGATTTGGCTTAGGCCATTGCACATGCAATTTTCGGTCTGACCGAAAATTGCAAATCGGTGTGACCGAGTTCAACTCTCTGTGAAACCCTAGCAATCTCGGAGCCACCAAACTGTGACTCGGTCTGACCGAGTTCACTAGTTTAGGTTCCAAAAGTTGCTTCGGTGTCACCGAGTTTAACAAATCGGTAGCTCCGAAATGCTTTCTATGGAGAACTAAAACTAAGTTTTTGACTCATCTGTTTTGCGAAAACTCTGCACTTTGTGATGCTCATCTATTCTACCTCATCTATATCTATTCACAGGGTTTGCTATCAGTTTGCTTGCCAAGATGTCTGACCAGAGTGACAGCCATAACAGAACTGAAGAGCAAGTGCAAATGAGTGAGGGCACTAGTCCCTCAAGCAGCTATGATGAGGGCAGCAGGAGCACACCAAGTAACTTGCCCAAAGCAGCCACCAGATCAAGGAAGAAGAGAACCTCTGATTCTGAGGATGAGGATTATGTGGCTATTGAAGAAGAAGTGAGCTCAAAGAAGAATGTCTTGAAGAAGGAGTATACCACAGCTGCTGCAACCAAGCCAGGGTTGAACAAGAAGGCACCAGCAAAAAGAGTTCCTATGTCTAAGGTCAGAACCCCCACTCAAAAAACTATGGAGTTCACTCTTGAACCCAAAGAGGCTGGAGATGGCAAGAAGAGGAAGGAGAGGGTCAAGAAGACCACTGCCAGAGTTATTGGCAAGTCCTCTATGTTTAGAGATCCAGAAGAAGAAGATGAAGAGGAAGAGGATGCTGCTCCAACACCCAAGTCCCAGAGACTTATGGGAGATGCAATCAAGTCAGGGGCTGCTCCATCAAAGCCCAAAACTGCTCCAAAGCAACAGCTCAAGCTCAGAAGCCTACTAAGCCAAAGAGAAGCACCAGAAACATTCCTGCTGAAGAGAAGAACAAGGCCCCAGTGCCTGAAGTTGAAGAAGAAGATGATGAAGCCCAAGTGTTGAGAAAACTGAAACCAAAGATTCCAGACCACAATGACACTCATCCAGTGGCCGAGGACATGCACATCAGGAAGGATGCAGGACCGAGATTGTGGAGACAGTCTGATCCCTATGCTGTGAGGAGGAGGATTGCTGTTGACTACAGGTTCCACACTAAAGAACAACAAAATTTCTATGAGACCATTCTGCTTGACAAGAAGCCAATTGTCTGTGATATGAAGTGGGTTGATAGGGAATTCATTGATGAGAATGAAGATCACTTCCCAGGTGTACATGAAAGCTTCAAAGCTTATGGAGTTGACAAGTTTGTTGAACAGAAGCTCACAAAATGGAATGACGAGCTCATTATGCAGTTTTACTCCACTGCTCATTTCTATCAAGATGGAAGGATAGTGTGGATGTCTGAAGGTACAAGGTACCAATCAACTGTTGAAGAATGGGCCAAGTTGATTAATGCCCGAGAAGAGCATGAGGATGATTTGGATGTGTATGCCAACAAGAAGAAAGACCACAACTCTATGGCTAATATGCACAAAGAGATCCCAGATAAAGCTTTGGACACACACACACACACACACACACACGTTTGGATCTGTGCATTATTTGTTGTCTGGTCTAGCTACTATCAACACCATCTTAAGGCATACTCTATTACCCAAATCTGGAGATCACAAGATGATTAGAGGACATTCCATCAACTTGTTGCAGATCTTTGATGTACCACAAAAATTCAAGGTCATGAGTCTGATTGTGGAGACAATCAAGAGGGCAGCTGCTGACCAGAAAAGATCTTGTGGGTATGCTCCACACATTCAGGTGCTCATCAACTCAAAGATGGGCACATGTACTTACTTTTTGGACAAAGAGCATTTACCCTTGCACCCAGATTTTGAAGATAACACAGTTGTGATGAATGCGGATGAACCATCATCAGTGCAAGCACAAGAGAAGAGAGCTAAGGCAAGGGCAGAGAAAGCTGCAAAGATGCCAAGTATTGAGGAGGCATATGAAGTGTTCCTGAAGAGCAAACAAGATCAGCCAGCCTATCTGATTCAAGCTACATTGAGGATTGAGAAGGGCTTGGCCACCCTGACTCAGAATCAGGAGAGCTTGGAGAAGATCATAGAGACCAAGTTTTATGATCTTGATCTGAAGGTCACTGAGATTCAGACAACAGCTGACCAGCTCCAGGAGGAAGCAGAGGAGAAGAGAGGACAAGGTACTACAGATGCTTTTCAGCGAGTGCCAAGAGGTTAGAGGTCATCTGCAGTGCCTGTGCCAGATACACGAGCTACTTCATCTGCACCAGCAGCAACAGCTTTAGTTCCACCTCCAGCAGCCACTCCATCAGCTCCAACTACATCAACTGATGCCTTCATCCTTGGAGTTCTCTCTACACCACCTCCCGAAGACCAAGCCTGAGAGACGCATAACACTATGCATTTTCAAACTTTTTGGTAACTTGTTGCCAAAGGGGGAGAAATGTATAGATCATAGGCTTCGAGAGAGAGTGTTTTGCTTCTCTGTCTCTCTTGCTATTTGGTTGAACTTTATTGTGTGCTTGTTTGATACTCTATGTCCTTGTGTGAGATACTTGTATGATCATGTGTTTGATCATATGCTACTTTAATGCTTGCTTGGATGATATTATCTCTTATATTTCATATATGATCATTCACTTTGCTTGGTGATGAGTGTATGCTTTTAATTTCTATCATTTTGAGCGCTCCACCAAGATGTATGTGACATGGAAGAGTAACCCATTATCCTAATCGATTGTGCATTTGCATTCAAAAGCAAATTTTAAATTATGCACAAATTTAGGGGGAGCTCTTGCTTATCACATACTTCTCAAAGCGACAATGTACTTCAACCTTATTATCATTTTCGAAGCTTTGATCTATATGTTGTCATCAATTACCAAAAAAGGGGGAGATTGAAAGTGCAACTATCCCTGGGTGGTTTTGGTAATTGTCGGGGGAAACGACACCTACGGGATCACGAGGAATCCCTTTTGCTACGGTTGGCGGGCGCGGGGCCGTGGAAAGAGCGGAATTGAGAGATCAACGCAGCAGGATTATCCAGGTTCGGGCCGCAAGTGATGCGTCATACCCTACTCCTGTTGGTTTATGTTTATCTCGTGTTCTTGGACTAGCTACAAAGTGTGCAAGGTCCAAAAAGTCTGAATCCTTCCTCAGTACGCCATGGGCCTCCTTTTATAGCCAAAAGGGGTTGCCACAGTGGCACACAGGAGGTGGAAAGCCGTACAGTAGTCGAGTCTATCTCCTGGCACCGTAGGACAAACACATTTAATGCGCTGCCGACGTGCCCTTCTTGCTTTATCGGGGACAGCAAGGAAGCTCGTCCCAGCTATCGCCGCCTCGCCTGGCTTTGACGCGCGTCCGAGCTGACGAGGTGTGCAGCGCCATGCTGGCTGGCTGGCTGCTGAGTTGGTGCGGTGGCAGAGTCTTCACGAAGATCTGCATGCCACCACGTAGGTGCTTGCTGAGTTGGCCTAGAGGCCGCACGTCTCCACGCAGGTGCTCTCCTAGTGGGCGGGCTGGCAGCTATATGGGAACGGCGATGGAGTCTTGGCGAATGTGGGCCTAGCTGCGGCCCTGCGGATGTCTTCGGCAAGGGTCTTGCCAGGGCCCCGGCAAGGGTCTTGCCGCGGTGTCGTGGGCGTCCCCAGCAAGGGTCTTGCCGGGGGGGGGGGGGTCTCGCGGGTATCCTCGGCAAGGATCCTGCCGAGGACCTTCGTCTTCTGATTCTCATCTAGTCTTGTATGTTCTTGGTCTTCACAAAGATCTGCATGCCACCATGGAGGCGCTTCCCAAGCCTTGGTTCCAATGTGGTTGAGGGCGTTGGAACCTTTAGGCTCAAGGGCGGCAGCTCCGCTGGCGTTAGGCAAGTTGCCCCGGCAAGGTTCTTGCCGGGGCTGTGGAGGCCGCCCCGGCAAGGGTCATGCCGGGGAGTTCTCCTCCCTTCTGCTCTTTGTGTTTCTGGCTTGGCGTTGCTCTGGTTGTTTCGTGGCTTTGCTTCCTTCCTCTGCTCCGCTAAGTGTGGCCGCAGGTGCGGCTCCAACTGCCCGCGCACAAGTAAAGGGGTACAAAATAGGACCCCTCCTTTTGTGCACCGACAGGAACCCCCTGGCCTGGGCCACACATAAGCGCGATGCGTTGTTGGGCTAGGCCCAAAACGGTGCGCGGGCATGCGGGGCCGAGTTTTATAGTAACTCCTTTTCCAGTTGCGCTTCCCCACGACCCGCGTTGAATGCGCGACGTGGGGGTCACGCGTGACGTGGGGGTCATGCGTGGGGCGGTCGCTGCCCTCATGCGTCACATTGTACTAAATGGTAAAGAGGCGGCCCGCGCCTTCCCCATAAAAAGGAAAAACCACAGAAGCGCTGCTCATTTACCCTCTGCGCCTCTTCCAATCTCGGAACCGCCATTCCTCTCTTCTTCCTCGGGCGAAAAATCCGAAGTTCTTGCCTCTGCTTGCTACCACTGCGCCCCCATTTCTCTTGATCCTTCGCCCCTCCCAGCTGCCATGGCGCCCAAAACCAGCAGGGGCAAGGGAGCGGCCAAGGATGCCGGGGATAAGGAGGCGCCGGAGAGCGAGTCGGCGGTGTGGCGGACGCAGCTCGCCTACTTCCCGTCGACGGTCAACGCGGTCCATCTCAAGAACTTCTTCTTGCCCCTATGGGGGAGGAAGACGACGGGGCACCCTGCCACGCGCGTCGTCCCCGACAATTTTGCCAAGGACGGCCCAAATCGGTACCCCTTCTTCATCGATTTCTTCTCTTGCGGGCTCTGCCTCCCTTTCTCTGACTTCTTCAACGACGTCATGCACACCTACGGTTTCCATCTTTTGGATCTTACGCCAAATGCCGTGGCGTGCATGGCTCTCTTTGCCCACCTCTACGAGGGCTTTGCCGGGGTGCTCCCTAGCACGGAGCTCTTCCTCCACTACTTCTACCCTTGCCTCCAACCAGGGGGCGCCATCTCTGGGAGCATCGCCTGGATCCCGAGGACCCAGGAGAAAGGCATGTACCCGGAGGGCGCCCAGAAGGAGAGGTGGGAGGAGTGGCGGGGCCGGTGGTGCTGGATCGAGGAGAAGGGCCCGCAGGAGTTCTTCCGGGTTCGTCAGAGCCCGCCGACCCGCCGTGGGGACTGCAGCGACCTCGACGCAAACGACAAGAAGCTCACGGTCGCCACCACCAGGATCCATCACCTCACCATGGCCAGGCTCACCCTCGAGATGATTGGGGCGGACTTCATCCGTCGCCGAATCGCCCCACTGCACAACAAGGGAAGGCCGGCCTGGGACTTCAGGAATGCGGCCGACATCATGAGGCTCCGCCCTGGCTTGAAGCATAACTTCACGGTGATGGGGCTTGCCCATTTATGTCAAAGGCTCTTTAAGCTCGACGTGGATAGTGACAGCAGGGCTGAGAGGCCCGGCAGGGCTGAGGGAGTCCTGGACTAAGGGGTCCTCGGGCGTCTGGCCTGTTAGCCATGGGCTGGACTGATGGGCTGCGAAGATACGAAGACTGCACCCGTGTTCGGATAGGACTCTCCCTGGCGTGGAAGGCAAGCTTGGCGTTCAAACATGTAGATTCCTTTCTTTGTAACCGACCTTGTGTAACCCTAGATCCTCCCGGTGTCTATATAAACCGGAGGACTTAGTACGGAGGGGAGAGATACTCATTACCATAGTCACGGGTTTTAGCCATTACAATCTCGTGGTAGATCAACTCTTGTCATACTCATATTCATCAAGATCAATCAAGCAGGAAGTAGGATATTACCTCCATAGAGAGGGCCTGAACCTAGGTAAACATCATGTCCCCTGTCTCCTGTTACCATCGACCTTAGACACACAGTTCGGGACCCCCTAGCCGAGATCCGCTGGTTTTGACACCGACAAGGGCCGCGAATGCCGGCAAGGCCGTCAAGGGGCCCCTGTTTGGGTTGCCGGCGGGAGTGGTTCCGCTGAGCAACAACTCTCGCCAGTCCGCCATCATCGCCATGACGCCGGACTTCAAAGCGCATGGCCTTGACCCGGCCTGGGCCGAGCCGCCAGCGGAGAAGGTGCAGGAGTTCTTCGACACCTTGTCAGAGGGCTATGTCCGTGACGAGCCGCTGCTCATCCAGGACACGACCAATGCAGAGCTGGACTACATCGCCGCCAGGGCGGCGGAGGCGACGCTTGCCAGGGAGGCCGGCAGCGTTGGCGCCATGGAGGACGAGGCCGACGTGGCCGCGGAGGAGACGGAGCTCGCCCAGTGGGCGGAGGCTGCCGGGGAGGCCAATGGCGCCAACGCCGAGGCCCCCCTTGTTGAAGACGCGGGCGACGAGTCGTCCGAAGAGGAAGTCGAGGTGAACGACCCCCCGGTCACGGGGAGGCAGCGCGTGCTGCGGCGGGCCAGCTTTGGTGAGCTGGTCCGGCCCGGCAGGATCACGCAGCGGCAGCCGCCCCAGGAGCAGCTCGTGCGTGAGACGAGGGCGAAGGCCGCGGCAATGATGAAGGCGGCGAAGAGGAAGACGACTGCTTCCTTCTCGTCCAAGCGGTACCGGACCCCATCTCCTTCCCCTTCGGACAACATCTTGGAGGCCGAGTTTGACCTTGGATCTTTCAGCCCGGCGAGGAAGAGGAAGCTAGTGGAGGAAGAGTAAGTATTTCGCTCCCCACATCATCTCCTGGCTTTACTCCAGTGTTATCCTTCTTTGATTTGATGTTATCTTCACAGGGACGTGGAGACGCTGGCCCAGAGGGTGGCGAAGAGGGCCAAGGCCTCGACGGGCGACAAGCCCCCGAGGGGTACTTCGCATACGCCGTTGCTGGTGGATAGCAGCCCCCGGCGTAGCCCCCGCTTCAGCCCCCAGCGTAAGCTCATCACTCACTCCTCCATTGATGAACTTTGGGGTGTGAATCCTTGACGCTGATCTTGGCGGGTTTGCAGGAGAAGAACGACAGCAGGAGGAGCCGCCGAGGGCCACCCCCAACACATCGCCCCTCTCGACTACGCCGCCCCGAGGGGCGTCCCCGGCAAGGGCATCCACCACCGAGCCCACGCATATGGAGGAGGAGGAGGCGAACTTGGGTGCTGGGGGTTCTGCCCCGGCAACGAATGCTGGCGGGGAGGGCGCCACTTCTTCCCAGCCCGGTGTGGGTAAGTTATTTGCTTTCTGTCCCTGTTCTTTCTTCTTCTTTTTGAACCTCGATCTTGGCTTCGCCTTATTCCCCTTCTTGGTATCCAGACCCTTCCTCGGCGGACCAGGGGGACATCGACACCGTCATCGAGGAGGTCGACAGGGACGCCGAGGCCGAGGTCGACAAGATCGCTGCTGAGGAGGCCGCCAAGACTGCCGCTGAGGATGCCGCCAAGGGGCCTACCGGGGAGGCCGGCAAGGGGCCCTCCGAAGAGGCCGACAGGGCCGCTGCCAGGGAGGGGGTGGTTGAAGACCAACCTTCCTCCTCTGCTGCCTCTGGCTCGGGCAAATACTTGAAGGTGGCCGACGACCTGTTCGTCCACCTCCCGGGAACGGCGAGCACCAGGGCGCCAACCGAGGGGGAGGTGTTCGACGATGAGGCGCTCGCCACCGCCGGGCTCGAGGTTGTTGACAAACCGAGCGTCGGTGGCGGCGGTTCCCAAGAGGAGCAACTGCTTCGGGCCATGAGTGCCAACTTCCTGAAGCTCCAGGCGCTTCACCGTGCCCGCCTAGACAAGGCAAAATCCAGGCTGGCAGTGGTGGACAAGGCAGAGGCGGATCTCGAGGGGCGCGTTGCCAAGACGCAGGCCTGGTTCCGCCAGGCCCATGAAGAATTGAAGGTTGCCCAAGATTTGCTGGTGGAGTGCAAACAGGAGCTCGTCCTGAAGCAGGCCGATGTCGAAAAAGCCCTGGAGGTGGCGAAGGAACAGGCTGCCAAGGACGAGGCCGCTCGGCACCAGCACCAGGCCGAGCTGAACTCCCAGGAGGAGAACCTTGCCGCTCGTGAGGAGGCGCTCGCCGCCACCCTCCGCGGCAAGGATGAGGAGGTCGCGAAGCTTGCCGTCCAGCGGACCCAGGAGCTGGAGCAGAGGCACAAGGAGGCACTCAATGCTCAAGCCCTGGTCCATGCCGGCAAGGTGAAGGAGCTGGAGGTGGAGCGGGATGGGCTGAAGAAACATGTCCTGGAGCTGGCGAAGGAGAAGGACACGATCAACGGTGCTCTGGTTGAGGCGCAGGCCGCAGTCCTTGGCAAGGCCGAGCTGCTCTCCAAGGCCAACGATTCCATCAAAGACCTGAAGCTGAAGCTGGAGGGTCTTGAGGGGACGCTTTCGGAGGTCAGGGCCCGGGAAGAGACCCTGACCAAGGACCTGGAGGAGGAGAGGCAGCTACGGAGGAATGAGGCCGCCGAACACAAGGAGTATGCGGAGGGCATAAACCGTTGGGTCAGCCGCCTCGCCGACGTCACCGGCAGGACCACCACGAAGCTGGCTGCCATGGGGATGCCGAATGTGAGGTACGCCCCGGAGCCAAACGTGAGTCCCAATGCCAAACTGACCCTATTCTTCGAGGGCGTTCTTGGAGCCCTGGAGCAGCTCCACTCCAACCGGGCAACTTATCTGGCCAACGAGTCGCGGAGGCTTTGCCGGGGCGCCCTGACCAAGGTGCTCACCAAGGTGGCGTTCTGGAACCCCACTGTCAACTTTGCCAACGCGTTGGAGAGCTTGCCGGAGGAGGAAGACCTCGCGGTGCTGTGACACCCAAGTTTTTATTTGGATTTTTCAAAAGATTTTTTTTTGACTTGAGGGAGGTGATTTAAAAATTTCCTTCATAAGGACCCTCCCTTTCAAATATTCTTCTCATGACAAGGGTTTTGTTTGGATTCACCCAAGACTTGTTTTTGGTCTTGGAGGTTCTTGCTTTTACTTTGGACTCAAGACAAAATACTTTTCACTTGAGGAAAATGACTTTTGAAAATCTCCTTGAGAATGCACTATGGCTTTTGGAATAATCCCTTACCACTTTCAAATTTTCTCCCTTGCCATGGCCTTAGTGCAAATCCATTCTCCTAACCCTCCCCTCATCTTTGGATCATGTTTTTGCATCAAATCCAGCAAGTGGTACCTCTCCATATAAATTTTTCCATTCAAAACTTATTCAAATAAACTTCTGTCTTCTATTCTAGCCATTGGTGATTTACAAAGGAGCTACCATCTCTGCTTTGATTTTTACCCCCAAACCTTTTCCCCTCCCTAGTCCTTTGAACCCTCAACCAAGATCCATGAAGATCCACTGGTCTTCAGTTCAAAATTTTCAAACTACACTTACTGCAAGTTTGGACCAGATTTGTCAAATTTGGTGAAATTCATTCAAACCTTTCTCCAAAAATTCCAAGTAAAATCAGGCAGCCTCTGGGTGCATTGAGTGGTCACCTCACCAAGTACCAGCTCCAGAAATTTTTTTCTGCTTGCCTAATCATTCTGCCGAACACCTGTAGTGCATTGTCAAATTCAGGTTCAGTAAAGTTCAGAGAACATTTCAGTGCTACTGTCGTTTTCTTCAGAACATGTTGTCGATCTCGACAGTGCATCGTTGGCGCCTTGCTCCTCGTCCCCTCCTCCTTGTTCCTGCTCCGCACGAACGCCTGGCACCTTGCGGACATCGGTGACGAGCAGCAGAAGGTGCGCCGCCCCGTGACCGACGCCAGCGGCGGCTTTGCGGCCGCCAGAGAGAGGCGCAGCGCCGACGGCGCCACCCAGCGCCGCCCAAGCCACCGGAGCTCGCCGCGTGGCCTTCCACTCCCCAGAACGCGCTGCCACTCTCGTCGTGAACCGTAGGGCGCGGAGCGCGCTCTCTGCCGCCGACGTGCCCGTGCGGCCACTCCACCGTGGACCGACGCCGTTACGCCAAGACAGCCGGGATTAGCGGAGGAACGACACCAGTAACCTCCACTGATGCTGCCTGGCCACTCAAACCTCCTGCCAATCCACTGCATCGCCGTAATTGCTCGCCGTAGATTCTCCGTTCACGGCCACCCCGTCGATCCGCCTATAAATAGAGGCCCCGAACTTCAACTCGAGCACACACCATCCCTGCACTCCACCTAGAGCACGCCTAGCCACTGGAAGAGCCTCGAGGAGGTCTCCTTCCTCGACTCCGGCCGCCGCGACCCGCCACGGGATCCAGCTCGATTCGCTCCCGTGCGTGCGCCTCTGCCTCCCTTCTCTTGCCAGTAGCTTCACTATGCATCCCTCCTTCTGACCCGCGCTTCAATTCGAGGTTTGCAGCCCTCCACCGGAGTTCTCCACCACCACCCGAGCCGCCGTCCGCCGGAGAAAGTGTCGCCGTCGATGTGGTGCTCCCCGTTGGTCGAGTCCACCACCCACCGACGCGGAAGAACACGCTGAAGCTCTTGGTACCCTCCGATCCTCCTAACTCGCCGTGGTTCGACGCCGGCGTCCACCGCAGTCTTCGGGCGCCGGCGAGCTTTTTAAACCTGACATGTGGGACCCCCTGTCAGCCTCTCTTCTGTTTCCACTCGCGAACCATTTTCTGTTGGCGCCTTCGGGCAAAATACGCTTTCCCTCTTGAGCTTGCGCATTTCCAATCGAACCGTTTTCTGTTTTCTCAGTTAAAACCCTGAAACTTTTCTGTTTCATTACAGATAAGTCCCTGGACAGAAACCTTTATAACTTTTTAATAAAAAGGAATTTTTGAGTGATTCTTTTTCTGACCTTCTTAAAATTTTGTCTAGTTTTTTATGGGATTTATTTGGAAATTTTTTGGAGAAGTTTCTGTGCACGCGTTGACTTTCACGTTAGTACCAGTTTTCGTTATTGCCGTAGGTTCCGGAAGAGGTGACGGAGCCGCGAACTTCGCCGAGCTAGACTCCGACTTCTCCGAACCAGGCAAGCATGTTTGAACATTTTATATGATAAGTGTTTTGCATGTTTGCGCGAAAGTTTGTGCGTGGCATATGAGTATCGGTGAGTTCCCCGTTGCTTGTGAGGCAACTACCCGCATCTTTCCGAAGTCGCGATGATCTCTGGTGAGAGATGGCCTAATCATGTAGTGACATGAAGGGCAGCAAGGTGGCACTGTTGTAGCATGCCAGCCTTGCGTCATCCGACAACTTCCGACGTTAACGTGGACGGAGTCACGTTATCGTTCTTTCCCCTTCCGTGCTACCACATGTTTCATTTGCCAGGATGCGGTTTAGTAAGTTGGTAACCTCTTTCCGTGTACACACCAAACAGAGGGGCCGGGATGATGGTACCTTGGCCCAGGATTAAAGCCAGTCATCCGGTCAGGGGGCATGGGTGTTTCCGGTTGGGACCGAGAGGGGGGGCACCCCCTTAGAGCGCGCGTATAGAAATTTGATCCCATGCTACGCGAGGTTGTAGCCTCCCCGTCTCAAGGTTTTTCTTGAACGTTGCCGAGGGTGATCCCTGGCTTCGGAATGTTGAATGGGTGTGTACTGGTTAGACGTGTTTCTTCCAAAACACCGTAAACGGAACTAGTCCCCGTGACTACTGAAATCCGTTGGCTGTGGTTAAGTACAAACTCTGCAGAGTCAAATTCCTTCCAAGTCATCGTATCCATGATCAAGTAGTGAGATCAGTATACCCATATCTATCCGCATGGAAAACTTGTTCCCGGTGAACAAACTCAAGTGGTAAACCCAGTTTTATTATAGTTACTGTGGATGGACTAATCTTATATTTTGTCTCGTACTTGTAATAATTTACGTTCTCGAGCTGCTGGATTATTGAGTTACAATATAAGCCCTTCATGTGATGTCGCTCAGACGTCCGACTGTGGCATGTATGTCTTTTACTTTCTGTTGAAAGCCCTTTATGTGGTGTCGCCCTGACGCCCGACTGCGGCATTACTATTCTTGCATTTTCCTCTCGAGGAGTCATTCAGACACTCGTTTGGCACCAGTATTACTATTCTTGCATTTTCCTCTCGAGGAGTCATTCAGACACTCGTTTGGCACCAGTATTACTATTCTTGCATTTTCCTCTCGAGGAGTCATTCAGACACTCGTTTGGCACCAGTATTACTATTCTTGCATTTTCCTCTCGAGGAGTCATTCAGACACTCGTTTGGCACAAGTCTTATTATTCTTGCATTTACCTCTCGAGGAGTCATTCAGACACTCGTTTGGCACCAGTACTACTATTCTGCAGTTTCCGCTCGAGGAGTCATTCAGACCCTCGCTTGGCACCCAGTATTTATTATCTCTATGTCTGAACGCACTGGTTAACTTGTTCGTATGCTTCATATTTGCATTTGTTATATCTTATGTCCGAACTGTCTTGCGAGTACTTTCATAGTACTCACCTGGCTTGTTGATTTGGCCAGATGTTGACGAAGGCGATCTCTTGGATGAAGAGTTTGATAGCGCGTCCGACGCCTAGAGGAGTCCCAGTCAGTCTTGCGCGATCCCGAATATTGGTCACTTGTATTATATACGCTTCCGCCACCCGCAATAAGTCTCCTCGAGCCTCACTCCGACGCTCGAAGAGCTGTAGTCTTCAGGAGTCATATCACTCGCTTCGCGGTGATATTTCCACCACCGTTATTATCGTGAGTTAGTAGTTATGCCACCCTATCTGCCGTCTTGTTTTATCGGCGTGCATGTAATAAATTGTTGGGCAGTTGCCGCTCAACTTTGTATTATATTCAGTACTCCTGGTATTTTTTCTTCTGTGACCATGATATTGTCTACCAGTGAGAAGGAATTCTTCCTTACTGGTCCGTAAAAGGGATTGGTCTCTCAATAATTATATTATTGAAAAACCGGTCGTGACAAGCTTGGTACCAGAGCCAGGCTGACTGTAGGAAGCCACTAGGTGCGATCGCTAATCAGTTATTAGCGTCTTTTGTGCTTTTTCAGCATTTTGCAATTGTAGCTATTTTCTGTTGGTCATCATAAATTTATGACATGACTACTCAGAATTTTTGCCTACTTTTGTAGATGGCTGGCAGCAGCTGTGAGAATCGAGTGTTCACGAACGTGCCCGAGGGGTTTGTCAAGCTCCTCGTCTCCATCACCAAGCTCGCGCTCGGGCCAGCAACTCACCCGGAGTTCACACTCTATCAGCACAAGCTCAGCGACGACGTGTCTATGCACCAAGCTGTGGTGCAATTCAAGGGAGGACGCTCTGCAGCTCGCCACTTCCGTTTTGTGGGAAGGGCCATGCCTACGGAGAGGCATGCCATGCAGATGGCTGCCCGTGAGGCGATAGCTCGTCTTCGGGACATCCTTCCTACGATGAAGACTCGTCGCTACCGCTACCTCCCATGCCATGTGCCATACACCAGTCACTATGCATTCGCCTGCCATCGGGGAGAGCGAGATGAAGCCATCGAGATGGTTGTGGAGTATCTCAAGGCTCTGGAGGAGTCTTTCGACAACCTCGTAGACGATCTTGTGGCTGCCCGCATGGACTTAGTCCGGGGCGGTCCTGCCAGCAGGAAGGAGCTTCTCCACACGGCACCGCCTCTGACATTCGTCTCGTCTTCAGCCTCGTATGCACCGGCCGTTTTGGCCACTGCTCGCCGTCTGCCTACCACTGAGGAGTTCGACCGAGTCATCGCTCCTACTCCAGTCAGAGCCGCACCGCCCGCCGCACCCGCTCTGCCACCCGTCGCTCCCGCACCGTCACCGCAGCGCAGCGTTACGCGCCAGGAGCCAGCTAGAGAGGAGGTGGAGGTTGATTCTCCTGGACCGCTGAGCCTTGCCATCGGCAAGAGGAAGGAAATCTACACCATCTCCGACTGAGAGCACCGAGTAGCCGCGCGTTATGTCTGCTTGTATGATGTGTTCCCTCTTTACGCTAGTTTGTATTGGTGTGCTTGCTGCCTTCCGGAGGAGTACGCTAGTCCTAATAACATGTCAGGAATGTGTACGCACATCCTGAGTGCTGTATCATGTGTTTGTATTTCGCGTGTAAGATTTGTGTTAAGCAGTCTTTTCTCCATGCAAAACCGCTTATGTTTTCCGTGAAAACCTTGAGGTCTTTTAAATTATTGCCTTTGCAAAAGTTTTCCTTGTGCTACACAGTTTTTCTCATGGGTTTTGCAAAATAATACCCCCAGACTGGAAAAATGTCTCGTCCGTGGACTCGCTCCAGGCCCAATCAGCCAGAAGAGGTTTATGGGACACAGACTAGCAACAATTTCACTCAGGGTCAGTCCAGTCAGCAAGACAGCGAAGCAGCCCTGTCTCAAGTATGCCGTCTCTTCGAGCAAAGCCAGCAACAGCACCAAGAGATGATGAATCATGTCATCAATATGGGAAACCACCGTGAGCCCTATCAACCACAGTCCAAGTTATCTGAGTTACAGAAGACTCGCCCCTCAACTTTTGCTCACACCGATAGGCCACTGGAAGCCGATGATTGGCTTCGTGACATTGAAAGGAAACTGATCATTGCTTAGTGTTCGGATCACGAGAAGGTGCTTTATGCACCACACTACCTTACTGGAGCAGCTGCAGCATGGTGGGAAAACTTCCCACACATGCATCCCAGTGAACACAACATCACCTGGGAAGAGTTCAAGGAAGGCTTCCGTGGGGCGCACATCCCCAGGAGCATCATAAAAATCAAGAAGAGAGAGTTTGATGACCTGAAGCAGAGAGGCATGTCAGTGACAGAATACAATGGTCAGTTTACCCAGCTGTCTCGTTATGCCTACGACGAGCACATGACAGAAAACAAAAAGATGGAAAAATTCCTGGACGGCCTGGCACCAGCACTAAGATGCCAACTGATTGTACACACCTTTCCGAACTTTAAAACTCTGGTGGACAAGGCCATTACCTTGGAGAATGAGCGCCGTAGTCTGGAAGATATCCGTAAGCGAAAGAGGGACTTGTCGACCCTTGCTCGCAACAACCGAAGCAAGGCTGAGGTTCCACGAACAGAAGCAAGGAGATCCACGACTACTGATCCAAGGCCCGTCGGACAGTTTCATGCCAGGGACAAGGAGTACACGTACCGTTCAGGGGTCACCTGCTATGCTTGTGGTCAAGAAGGGCACTATGCAAAACAATGCCCAAAGCCGAGGAACGCGGCCCCCAAACCAAACAATGGTGGAAACAATCCAGCCCCCAAACGCAACAATTTTAATCCCAACAACAACCACAGGAGGGGTCACCTGAACCATGTGACCAGGGAAGAAGCGCAGAATGCCCCAGACATCGTGCTCGGTACGTTCCCTGTCAACACAGTACCTGCCACGGTTTTGTTTGATTCTGGAGCTTCCCATTTGTTCGTTTCGAAGAGTTTTGTTTTACAACATGGTTTTCCGATACTTCCCTTGGAAAAATCTATGATCATTAAGTCCCCCGGAAATAAGCAAATCGCTCAGGGTTACTTCCAAGGAGTGGTCATTGAGTCCGAAGGACTACAATTCCAAGCAAATCTCATCGTGTTGGAGAGTAAAGGACTGGATGTCATTTTAGGGATGGACTGGTTGACCACCAACAAAGGATTCATTGACTGTTTCAATCGGACCGTGATTCTCACTCCCATCATGGCAAGACCATTAAGGTCACAGCTCAAGAAAGGCCACGAACACAACAACCAAAACTGAACAAGATGGACATTGCAGAACTGAGAAAAGTTCCAGTGGTATGCGAGTTTCCTGACGTGTTCCCTGAAGAATTGCCAGGCATGCCACCAGACCGAGAGATAGAATTCAGCATCGAACTAGCACCTGGCACCGCTCCCATCTATAAGAAGCCTTATAGAATGGCACCCTCAGAATTAGTGGAGTTGAAGAAGTAGATAAAGGAATTGTTGGACAAAGGATTTATTCGGGCCAGCCCCTCACCTTGGGGATCGCCGGTGTTGTTCGCCAAGAAAAAAGATGGGACACTGAGACTTTGTATAGACTATCGAGCCCTCAACATGGTCACCATCAAAAACAAATATCCGATGCCACGGATAAATGATTTGTCCGACCAGCTCGCACAAGCCAAGGTATTCTCAAAAATTGATTTGAGATCGGGATATCACCAATTGAAAGTACGGACAGAAGATATCCCCAAGACAACATTCACTTCCAGATATGGATTATATGAGTTCACAATGATGCCTTTTGGTCTAACAAACGCCCCCGCATATTTCGTCCACCTCATGAACAAAGTGTTTATGAAATTCATGGACAAATTTGTTGTGGTATTCATTGACGATATTCTGGTTTACTCAAGGACGCCAGAAGAGCATGCTGAGCACCTCAGAATTGTTCTGGGAGAATTGAGGAAACATCAGTTGTACGCCAAATTTAGCAAGTGCGAATTTTGGCTAACACAAGTTGGTTTCTTAGGCCATATATTGAACCAAGAAGGCGTGGCCGTAGACCCAGAAAAGGTCAAAGCCATACTTGACTGGAAGCCGCCCGCCAACGTTACAGATGTGCGGAGTTTCCTAGGGATGGCCGGATATTACAGAAGATTTATTGAAGGATTCTCCACTGTGGCAAAACCTATGACACAGTTGCTCAAGAAGGACAAGAAATTTGTATGGACGGAAGCATGCGAGAAAAGCTTCCAAGAACTCAAGAAGAAGCTGACAACCGCACCAGTCTTAACTGTGCCAGACATACACAAGAGTTTTGAAGTATATTGTGACGCGTCCCAAAAAGGTCTCGGGTGTGTGCTAATGCAGGATGGCAAAGTTGTCGCATATGCCTCCAGGCAGCTGCGAAAACATGAGGAAAATTACCCAACACATGATCTGGAGCTAGCAGCAGTCATTCATGCACTCAAGGAGTGGAGGCACTTTCTGTTGGGAAATCGCTGTGAAATATATACAGATCATAAGAGCCTCAAATATATTTTCACACAGCTAGAGCTAAATTTACGCCAACGACGCTGGTTGGAACTGGTCAAGGACTATGATGTCGGTATTCACTACCATCCAGGGAAAGCAAATGTAGTGGCTGATGCCCTTAGTCGAAACCCCAGCCCGGACAATGACGGTCCGCAAAACTTGAGGCCTGAGTTTCAGCAAGAGTTCGCTAGGCTCAACATGATGTTAGTCTCTGAAGGCACCGTATCAAATCTGGAGATACAACCCACCTTGATGGAACAAATTAAGAAGGCTCAACAGGGACATCCCAGCATCGAAGGTATAAAGAAGAAAATGAACCTTGGTAAGGCTTCAGAGTTCATCACAGACAGTGAAGGAACCTTATGGTACGGAGACAGACTTTGCGTACCTAACATTGAGGAACTCAAGCAACAAATCTTAACCGAAAGCCACACCGCTCCATACTCGATCCATCCTGGAGGAACCAAAATGTACAAGGACATTCAGGAAAGATTTTGGTGGCACGGTATGAAAAGAGATATAGCCACATTTAGTGCTTGTTGCGATTCATGTCAGCGCATCAAAGCCAAACATCAAAAGCCAGCAGGGCTACTCCAGCCAAACAGGATACTGGAGTGGAAATGGGATGAAATAGGAATGCACTTCATTGTCGGGTTACCCCGATCACAACGCGGAAATGACGCCATATGGGTCATCACAGACCGACTAACCAAGGTTGCTCATTTCATTCCCGTGAAGACTACCTACTCCACACAAAGACTGGCCAAACTTTATCTCTCCCGTATAGTTTGTTTGCATGGAGTCCCAAAGACTATAATATCCGACCGAGGCACTCAATTCGTCTCCAGATTTTGGGATCACCTACAACAAGCTCTGGGCACACAACTAGCTTTCAGTACAGCGTACCACCCTCAGACTGATGGACAAACAGAACGTGTAAACCAAATCCTAGAGGATATGCTAAGAGCCTGTGTGCTCACCTATGGAGCCAGTTGGGAAGAGAGTTTACCGTATGCCGAATTTGCTTACAACAACAGTTACCAAGCCAGCTTGCAAATGGCACCCTTTGAAGCATTGTACGGACGGAGGTGTCGTACCCCACTGAATTGGTCAGAACAGGTGACAGCCGTATCTTCAGCCCAGACATGCTTAAGGAGGCCGAGGAGAAAGTTAAGCAGATCAGGGACAGACTGAAGACAGCGCAGAGCCGACAAAAGAGCTACTATGATCAGAAGCATCGTGAAGTCAGCTTTGAACCCGGTGATTCCGTGTACCTTCGAGTATCTCCTATGAGGGGTCTGCAACGGTTCAAAATTAAGGGAAAGCTAGCCCCAAGATTTATTGGACCATTTTGTGTAAAGGCACGAAGAGGCACGGTAGCCTACCAACTAGATCTACCCAAGGAGCTATCAGACGTCCATGACGTATTTCACGTCTCTCAACTGAGAAAATGTGTGAGTAACCCGGAGAAGCATGTACCCCATGAGAGCATTGATGTGCAACCAGACCTCACCTACAGAGAGAGGCCAGTAAAGATTTTAGAAGAGTCTGAACGGAGGACCCGTCAGAAAACGACAAAGTTTTTCAGAGTTCAGTGGAGCAACCACACTGAGGATGAAGCCACATGGGAAAGGGAAGATTTTCTTCAGGCAGAATATCCATATCTATTTGAGGATCAGCAGAAATCTCGAGGACGAGATTTTTCCTAAGGGGGTAGGTGTTGTGACACCCAAGTTTTTATTTGGATTTTTCAAAAGATTTTTTTTGACTTGAGGGAGGTGATTTAAAAATTTCCTTCATAAGGACCCTCCCTTTCAAATATTCTTCTCATGACAAGGGTTTTGTTTGGATTCACCCAAGACTTGTTTTTGGTCTTGGAGGTTCTTGCTTTTACTTTGGACTCAAGACAAAATACTTTTCACTTGAGGAAAATGACTTTTGAAAATCTCCTTGAGAATGCACTATGGCTTTTGGAATAATCCCTTACCACTTTCAACTTTTCTCCCTTGCCATGGCCTTAGTGCAAATCCATTCTCCTAACCCTCCCCTCATCTTTGGATCATGTTTTTGCATCAAATCCAGCAAGTGGTACCTCTCCATATAAATTTTTCCATTCAAAACTTATTCAAATAAACTTCTGTCTTCTATTCTAGCCATTGGTGATTTACAAAGGAGCTACCATCTCTGCTTTGATTTTTACCCCCAAACCTTTTCCCCTCCCTAGTCCTTTGAACCCTCAACCAAGATCCATGAAGATCCACTGGTCTTCAGTTCAAATTTTTCAAACTACACTTACTGCAAGTTTGGACCAGATTTGTCAAATTTGGTGAAATTCATTCAAACCTTTCTCCAAAAATTCCAAGTAAAATCAGGCAGCCTCTGGGTGCATTGAGTGGTCACCTCACCAAGTACCAGCTCCAGAAAATTTTTTCTGCTTGCCTAATCATTCTGTCGAACACCTGCAGTGCATTGTCAAATTCAGGTTCAGTAAAGTTCAGAGAACATTTCAGTGCTACTGTCGTTTTCTTCAGAACATGTTGTCAATCTCGACAGTGCAGCGTTGGCGCCTTGCTCCTCGTCCCCTCCTCCTTGTTCCTGCTCCGCACGAATGCCTGGCACCTTGCGGACGTCGGTGACGAGCAGCAGAAGGTGCGCCGCCCCGTGACCGACGCTAGCGGCGGATTTGCGGCCGCCAGAGAGAGGCGCAGCGCCGACGGCGCCACCCAGCGCCGCCCAAGCCACCGGAGCTCGCCGCGTGGCCTTTCACTCCCCAGAATGTGCTGCCACTCTCGTCGTGAACCGCAGGGCGCGGAGCGTGCTCTCTGCCGCCGACGTGCCCGTGCGGCCACTCCACCGTGGACCGACGCCGTTACGCCAAGACCAGCCGGGATTAGCGGAGGAACGACACCAGTAACCTCCACTGATGCTGCCTGGCCACTCAAACCTCCTGCCAATCCACTGCATCGCCGTAATTGCTCGCCGGAGATTCTCCGTTCACGGCCACCCCGTTGATCCGCCTATAAATAGAGGCCCCGAACTTCAACTCGAGCACACACCATCCCTGCACTCCACCTAGAGCACGCCTAGCCACTGGAAGAGCCTCGAGGAGGTCTCCTTCCTCGACTCCGGCCGCCGCGACCCGCCACGGGATCCGGCTCGATTCGCTCCCGTGCGTGCGCCTCTGCCTCCCTTCTCTTGCCAGTAGCTTCACTATGCATCCCTCCTTCTGACCCGCGCTTCAATTCGAGGTTTGCAGCCCTCCACCGGAGTTCTCCACCACCACCCAAGCCGCCGTAAGCCGGAGAAAGTGTCGCCGTCGACGTGGTGCTCCCCGTTGGTCGAGTCCACCACCCACCGACGCGGAAGAACACGCTGAAGCTCTTGGTACCCTCCGATCCTCCTAACTCGCCGTGGTTCGACGCCGGCGTCCATCGCAGTCTTCGGGCGCCGGCGAGCTTTTTAAACCTGACATGTGGGACCCCCTGTCAGCCTCTCTTCTGTTTCCACTCGCGAACCGTTTTCTGTTGGCGCCTTCGGGCAAAATACGCTTTCCCTCTTGAGCTTGCGCATTTCCAATCGAACCGTTTTCTGTTTTCTCAGTTAAAACCCTGAAACTTTTCTGTTTCATTACAGATAAGTCCCTGGACAGAAACCTTTATAACTTTTTAATAAAAAGGAATTTTTGAGTGATTCTTTTTCTGACCTTCTTAAAATTTTGTCTAGTTTTTTATGGGAGTTATTTGGAAATTTTTTGGAGAAGTTTCTGTGGACGTGTTGATTTTCACGTTAGTACCCGTTTTCGTTATTGCCGTAGGTTCCGGAAGAGGTGACGGAGCCGCGAACTTCGCCGAGCTAGACTCCGACTTCTCCGAACCAGGCAAGCATGTTTGAACATTTTATATGATAAGTGTTTTGCATGTTTGCGCGAAAGTTTGTGCGTGGCATATGAGTATCGGTGAGTTCCCCGTTGCTTGTGAGGCAACTACCCGCATCTTTCCGAAGTCGCGATGATCTCTGGTGAGAGATGGCCTAATCATGTAGTGACATGAAGGGCAGCAAGGTGGCACTGTTGTAGCATGCCAGCCTTGCGTCATCCGACAACTTCCGACGTTAACGTGGACGGAGTCACGTTATCGTTCTTTCCCCTTCCGTGCTACCACATGTTTCATTTGCCAGGATGCGGTTTAGTAAGTTGGTAACCTCTTTCCGTGTACACACCAAACAGAGGGGCCAGGATGATGGTACCTTGGCCCAGGATTAAAGCCAGTCATCCGGTCAGGGGGCATGGGTGTTTCCGGTTGGGACCGAGAGGGGGGGCACCCCCTTAGAGCGCGCGTATAGAAATTTGATCCCATGCTACGCGAGGTTGTAGCCTCCCCGTCTCAAGGTTTTTCTTGAACGTTGCCGAGGGTGATCCCTGGCTTCGGAATGTTGAATGGGTGTGTACTGGTTAGACGTGTTTCTTCCAAAACACCGTAAACGGAACTAGTCCCCGTGACTACTGAAATCCGTTGGCTGTGGTTAAGTACAAACTCTGCAGAGTCAAATTCCTTCCAAGTCATCGTATCCATGATCAAGTAGTGAGATCAGTATACCCATCTCTATCCGCATGGAAAAATTGTTCCCGGTGAACAAACTCAAGTGGTAAACCCAGTTTTATTATAGTTACTGTGGATGGACTAATCTTATATTTTGTCTCGTACTTGTAATAATTTACGTTCTCGAGCTGCTGGATTATTGAGTTACAATATAAGCCCTTTATGTGATGTCGCTCAGACGTCCGACTATGGCATGTATGTCTTTTACTTTCTGTTGAAAGCCCTTTATGTGGTGTCGCCCTGACGCCCGACTGCGGCATTACTATTCTTGCATTTTCCTCTCGAGGAGTCATTCAGACACTCGTTTGGCACCAGTATTACTATTCTTGCATTTTCCTCTCGAGGAGTCATTCAGACACTCATTTGGCACCAGTATTACTATTCTTTCATTTTCCTCTCGAGGAGTCATTCAGACACTCGTTTGGCACCAGTATTACTATTCTTGCATTTTCCTCTCGAGGAGTCATTCAGACACTCGTTTGGCACAAGTCTTATTATTCTTGCATTTACCTCTCGAGGAGTCATTCAGACACTCGTTTGGCACCAGTACTACTATTCTGCAGTTTCCGCTCGAGGAGTCATTCAGACCCTCGCTTGGCACCCAGTATTTATTATCTCTATGTCTGAACGCACTGGTTAACTTGTTCGTATGCTTCATGTTTGCATTTGTTATATCTTATGTCCGAACTGTCTTGCAAGTACTTTCATAGTACTCACCTGGCTTGTTGATTTGGCCAGATGTTGACGAAGGCGATCTCTTGGATGAAGAGTTTGATAGCGCGTCCGATGCCTAGAGGAGTCCCAGTCAGTCCTGCGCGATCCCGGATATTGGTCACTTGTATTATATACGCTTCCGCCACCCGCAATAAGTCTCCTCGAGCCTCACTCCGACGCTCGAAGAGCTGTAGTCTTCAGGAGTCATATCACTCGCTTCGCGGTGATATTTCCACCACCGTTATTATCGTGAGTTAGTAGTTATGCCACCCTATCCGCCGTCTTGTTTTATCGGCGTGCATGTAATAAATTGTTGGGCAGTTGCCGCTCAACTTTGTATTATATTCAGTACTCCTGGTATTTTTTCTTCTGTGACCATGATATTGTCTACCAGTGAGAAGGAATTCTTCCTTACTGGTCCGTAAAAGGGATTGGTCTCTCAATAATTATATTATTGAAAAACCGGTTGTGACAGGTGCTCAAGGAGCGCATCAAGCCCATCATCGACTGCGTCGACGGAGTTGAGAGGGTGGAGGGCCAGCGCCGGGACTAGGCACCCGTTTCTCTTCGCCGCTGCGAGTTTAGGACCAAGACAATTTTATCTTAAGTTAGAACCACAACAATTATTTGATGTAATATAACTCTGCAGTACTTTGAGATCAAGCACGCTATCTACCTGTTAGACCTTTATTTGTATGTTCGCACCCTACGCTTTGTTGGATAAGGCTGCCGGCGCGTAAACCCATGTCGGGGTGCTTTGAGGACGGATCCTTAGCAGCCTGCCGGGCAAGCCACCTTGCCGCTCCCAGCGCGGTCGCTTGAACTGTCGAGCGGACACGAAACAGGACAAGAGCGTGGCTAGTAGCGGGTAGGCCACCTTGCCGTTCTCAGCGCGGCCGCATGAACTGTCTAGTGGACTCGAGACAGAGAAAAGGGCGCTGCCAATAGCGGAAGGATCCCATTGCGTGCATGTTTTCCATACAAGGAACGAGATCTTCCGAGGAAGATAGACTGATATAAATGAAATTAGCCAAAATTTTGCATGACTTAGCTTTTCGGGGCCACGCGGATGGCTGTCGAAGCTGCGGACGACACCAGAGGGCGGCTGATCGACATCGCCCTCTCCCTTCGAGCCATCCCCATGAAAGAGTCGACGCGTCGGCTCCAAAACTAGGTTTCCATGGCTTGCGCCCCCTACCTGGCGCGCCAAAGATGTCGGGGGAAACGCCACCTACGGGATCACGAGGAATCCCGTTTGCTACGGTTGGCGGGCGCGGGGCCGTGGAAAGAGCGGGATTGAGAGGTCAACGCAGCGGGATTATCCAGGTTCGGGCCGCAAGTGATGCGTAATACCTACTCCTGCTAGTTTATGTTTATCTGGTGTTCTTGGACTAGCTACAAAGTGTTCAGGGTCCAAAAAGTCCGAATCCTTCCTCAGTACGCCGTGGGCCTCCTTTTATAGCCAAAAGGGGTTGCCACAGTGGCACATAGGAGGTGGAAATCTGTACAGCAGTCGAGTCTATCTCCTGGCACCGTAGGACAAACGCATTTAATGCGCTGCCGACGTGCCCTTCTTGCTTTATCGGGGACGGCAAGGAAGCTCGTCCCAGCTGTCGCCGCCTCGCCTGGCTTTGACACGCGTCCGAGCTGACGAGGCGTGTAGCGCCACGCTGGCTGGCTGGCTGCTGAGTTGGTGCGGTGGCAGAGTCTTCATGAAGATCTGCATGCCACCACGCAGGTGCTTGCTGAGTTGGCCTAGAGGCCGCATGTCACCACGCAGGTGCTCGCCTAGTGGGCAGGTTGGCAGCTGTATGGGAACGTCGGCGGAGTCTTGGCAGATGTGGGCCTGGCTGCGGCCCTGCTGATGTCTTCGGCAAGGGTCTTGCCGGGGCCCCGGCAAGGGTCTTGCCGCGGCGTCGTGGGCGTGCCCAGCAAGGGTCTTGCCGGGGGGGGGGGGTCTCGTGGGTATCCTCGGCAAGGATCCTGCCGAGGACCTTCGTCTTCTGATTCTCATCTAGTCTTGTATGTTCTTGGTCTTCACAAAGATCTGCATGCCACCATGGAGGCGCTTCCCGAGCCTTGGTTCCAATGTGGCTGAGGCCGTTGGAACCTTTAGGCTCAAGGGCGGCAGCTTTGCTAGCGTTGGGCAAGTTGCCTCGGCAAGGTTCTTGCCGGGGTTGTGGAGGCCGCCCCGGCAAGGGTCTTGCCGGGGGAGTTCTCCTCACCCTTCTGCTCTTCGTGTCTCTGGCTTGGCGTTGCTCTGGTTGTCTCATGGCTTTGCTTCCTTCCTTTGCCCCGCTAAATGTGGCCGCAGGTGCGGCTCCAATTGCCGCGCACAAGTAAAGGGGTACAAAATAGGACCCCTCCTTTTGTGCACCGACAGTAATTTGACAACATATTGCTCATTGAACTAATGCTATTTCAAGATAAATATTGCAGGAAAGTTCAATGATTGGCATGGCATGGATTAGAATTGTGGACCCCTCAAAATGCTAAGGACACATATTGGCTCAAGCTCAAGACTCTACATTTTACTTTTAGTGATCCAAGATCACATTGAGTCCATAGGAAAAGCCAATAGTATTAAAAGGGGGTGAGGTGTTGCTTAATGGCTTACTTGCTCAAAATGCTTAGTGATATGCTCCAAAAACCCTCAACCACTTTGTCATATCCACATATGTTCTAAACCAAAAGTCAAACTCAGCCCCACCAAAATATTCTATCCTGCGCCACCGAGTTCACTTGACATAGCCACTGCCACAAACCCTAGTCACTTCGGTCTCACCGATAGGGATCTCGGTCTCACCGAGATGGGATTGCAAACTCTTAGTTTCCCTTCGTAACGTTTTGGTCCAACCGAGATGAGCGATCGGTCCCATCGAGTTCGCAATGCAAACTCTCTGTTTCCCCTTCGTAACGTTTCAGTCTCACCGAGATGAGCGAATCGGTCCCACCGAGTTTGCCTGACCAACTCTCTGGTTAGATTATTACCAAAGTCGGTCCTACCGAGTTTGTGTAATCGGTCTCACCGAGATTACGTTATGCCCTAACCCTAATGAAATCGGTCCCACCGAAAAGCCTAACGTTCACATTTTGAACTGAATCGGTCTGACCGAGTTTTATGATTCGGTCCCACCGAGTTTGGTGAATTGTGTGTAACTGTTAGATTTTGCGTGGAGGCTATATATACCCCTCCACCCACTCTTCACTCGTGAGGAGAGGCATCAGAACATGCCTACACTTCCAGCATACATTTTCTGAGAGAGAACTACCTACTCATGTGTTGAGGTCAAGATATTCCATTCCAACCACATGAATCTTGATCTCTAGCCTTCTCCAAGTTGCTTTCCACTCAGATAATCTTTCCACCAAATCCAAATCTGTGAGAGAGAGTTGAGTGTTGGGGAGACTATCATTTGAAGCACAAGAGTAAGGAGTTCATCATCAACACACCATCTATTACCTTTTGGAGAGTGGTGTATCCTAGATTGGTTAGGTGTCACTTGGGAGCCTCCGTCAAGATTGTGGAGTTGAACCAAGGAGTTTGTACGGGCAAGGAGATCGCCTACTTCGTGAAGATCTACCCTAGTGAGGCAAGTCCTTCATGGGCGATGGCCATGGTGGGATAGAAAAGGTTGCTTCTTCGTGGACCCTTCGTGGGTGGAGCCCTTCGTGGACTCGCGCAACCATTACCCTTCGTGGGTTGAAGTCTCCATCAACGTGGATGTACGATAGCACCACCTATCGGAACCATGCCAAAAATCTCCGTGTCTACATTGTGTTTGCTCCCTCCAAACTCCTCCCTTTACCTTCATGTGCAGTGTTTTACATTCCGCTGCTATACTCTTAGACTTGCATGTGTAGGTTGATTGCTTGACTTGTGCTAAGTTGTTAAAATCTGCCAAGACTTAAAATTGGGAAAAGGCTTGATTTTTATTTGGTCAAGTAGTCTAATCACCCCCTGTCGGTGTCAAAACCGTCAGATCTCGGGTAGGGGGTCCCGAACTGTGTGTCTAGGATCGATGGTAACAGGAGACGGGGGACACGATGTTTACCCAGGTTCGGGCCCTCTCTATGGAGGTAATACCCTACTTCCTGCTTGATTGATCTTGATGAATATGAGTGTTACAAGAGTTGATCTACCACGAGATCGTAATGGCTAAACCCTAGAAGTCTAGCCTATGTGTATATGGTAATGAATCTGTGCTATTCGGACCATTCTCTCCGGTTTATATAGACACGGGATGTAACATCCCAAATTTTCAATTTGGAATGTTATACATAGATCATCATTGCATATCATGTTTTATTACATTTTGACAAATCCTCGATAAATCCTAAGCAACTCAAGGACCCTCGGAGAGAGTTGGGGATTTTCTCAAATTTTCTTATTTGATTTTTCAAACGAGGATTGGGATTTTAATTATTTTTCTCTCCGGATTTCATCTTTAAATAAACGAGAGGAGAAAATATGACTTCTCCAAAAACATTGAAATACTGGAGGAAAAATGTAAAAAACATTATTTGGAATTTATTGGATTTTATTAGCAATTTTTATTGCATTTAAAAATATGCATGTTTTCAAAATATTTATTTTTGATTTTAAAAATGTTCACCCTATTCTAGATTTTCTAACTAGACGGGGAAAATTTATTTCATATTTTTCTGATTTTTATTTATTTTTCTATGCAATATTTTCCGCGGAACATATTAAAAAAAAAAATATACCGCGCCGGCTAGGCCGAGCCCAACCGAGCCCGCCCGCGCTCTCCTTCTTCCCCACGTCGCCGCCGGAGTCCGGCCACGCCACGGAGCCCGTCGCCACCTCGGTGCCCCCTTCCCCAAGCCTCTAGCCCCCCTCCATATATACCCCACCCCCCTCCGTTTTTCGCCACACCGCCGCCGTAGGAGCCGCCGCCGCCACCGCCGCATCCCGCGCCCGCCGCCGCCGCCTTTGCCTTGCCGCCCGCCCGCCGGAGCCGCCCGCCCCTCGCCCGTCGGAGCCGCCCCCGAGCCCCGCACCCCCGCCGCCCTCGCGCCAAGCCCGCACCCCGCCGGAGCCCCTCGCCAGAGCGAGCCCGACGAGGTACTGCCCGTTCGTGTTGACCGGTTTTTGAAAAAAAACCTTTTGTTTAAAAAAAACCTAGATCGGTTTTTTTTTCGGTTTTCTTATTTCGCGAGCGTTCATCGAACCGTTCATTTTAACGAACGCGTTCGTCGGTTTTTCTCTGATAACGAACGTCCGTTCTTTAATCGTTCGTCCGTTTTTCTTTTCGTCGGATTTTTCCCGTTATTTTCTCAGATTCGATTTCTGATCGAAACTTCGAATCTGTTTAACTTTTCGCTCGTTTATCGGAATCAGGTGATTCAAGCGCCTAGAGTTTCGTCTCGAAATTCTCTTTCCGTTTAATCTAGTCAAACAAGTTTTTGCTACAGTAAAATTTGACCTAGATCCAGATTAGCAAACGAAGTTTCTTTACTTTCGCCGTTTGACTTTCGTTGCTTCTTTCGAGTTGATTCTTTTTGCAAACCGGAGTTCTTAAGTTGAACTTTCTGGTTGGATCTTTCATTCGAGTTTTACCTGTGCATTAGATGAGTACTGATTGTATGCTTGTTTGTTTGCGATAGAGTACCCGGAGTGTGCCGCTTGTTACTTCGACTCGCTAGGTTTTGCAGATCATCAGCAAGGCAAGTAACACTTTGATCATACCCCGTTCATACCCAGTTTTATTGCATTAGATCTATTTCCTCAAACACATTGCATGATTAGGATCTAATTAAACTGTGGGTATTGGGAAGTAGTTGAGGTAGTACCTATTACCTGTTTTCTTATCAAACCCTTGGGAGTTACCTCTACGTTGCTTTTATTATTGCCATGCTATGCTCATAGACGTGGATTGGGTTTGAGAGATATTCATGACAGATGTGAGTGTTTAATAATGGTTTAACTTAAGGTGGCAACTAAAACTCACATCTGGGTGGATTGAGACACCTGGAGAACCCAGTGTTGTCTGTATGTATAAGGTCCGCCACCCAGGCTCAAAGGGATCATAAGATTGTTCATGCTAGAAACTTCCGTGTGCAGCCGCAAGCTATTATGGGCTCTAGCATAGCTGAGTAGGTTACAGGATCTCTTGAAGAGGTGGACTAGCAGATGTAGGGGAAAGTAGGTGTACCGGTCCATCCAGAGTAGAGAGTGACTGTTTCTGAAAGACCGTGTCTCGGTCATCCGTTTCTCAAACATCATGTAGTGCGAGAATTAAGCGGAGGCGATCGAGTCTTGTGGGAAAAGTGCACAAACCTCTGCAGAGTGTACAAACTGATCATGATTAGCCGTGTCCCCGGTTATGGACAACTTGAGTATCTAGTACCTGGATTATCATTTGAATCTCATCACCGTGATACTTATAATTAATTTTGTTGGGTTAATGATGTTACTTAATTGGGATTGAGTTGGAGGTACCTTCTCAATGTTTCAACCATCATGATAGTTAAATAAAATTTATTCCTTTGCAGTAGGATAAAATTGGCTTTTCGCAAAACTGTAACCATAGAGCTTTCCACCAGCCATATATGCATATAGTATAGCATTATCATTGTTCATTGCTCTCTATGTATTGCTTTGCCAGCATATTCTATGTGCTGACCCGTTTCGGGCTGCAACGTTTCATGTTGCAGACTTTTCAGACGACGAGTAAGGTGCCTTAGGTCGTGGTCTTATACTCAGTGATGCCGCTGGAGTTGATGGACTCACTTATCTTCCAAGTCTTCCGCTGTTATCGTTGTTAGATGGCCTTAAGCCATGTTTATTATACTTAATCTCTTCGGAGATATTCGATGTAATAAGTGTGTGATTGCTACTCTGTTATAAATCCTCCATTTGTACTGTGCGTGTCAGCATTACTGATCCAGGGATGACACTGGTGCACAGCAGCACATGCCATTTGAGGTCTGGTCGCTACAAAGTTGGTATCAGAGCACACGCTGACTATAGGACACGACCACTAAGCTTAAGCCCTAGAAAAACTTCTCTCTTCTCATTTCTGACCCCTCTCCACTTTCTACTCTTTTAGGAATGGCGAATGCAAGGAGCAAGTTCATGCAACCGGATGAAGACACGCCTTTTGGACGACATTTGAAGGAAGTCACCAAGTACTTGAACATAGGAATACCAAGCGTCACCGGAACCTACAACGCTACATTACCTGAAGAGGAGAGCTGGAAGATTCAAGTTATCATTCCAGGAAGGACGTTTACGCCAATTACGGAACCCATAAGATTGGTTTTCGAAGCTCCAACTTGGAGTTTAGGGAAGAGCATGGCCGCACACATCGCCATGGGACGCATTGGAGAAGTCTATCACCAGGAGCTTAAGGATACAATTTATCAAATTTGTGGACGTCGAGACGCGCAATGGGAGATGATCAAGACCAAGAAGGATGGATCAATTGCAGCTTTCATCCAGGAGCAGAACCAACATATTCGACGCCAGGAGAATCACATGTGCACGGACAAGGAAGAACTGAAGAAGGCATTCACGAAGATCAAGGAGCTCCAAGAAGAACTCAAGACTACACGCGAAAATTATTTGGAGGAAATCAACGCACTAGTAGGGAAGATTGACGACCTGGAGAATAAGATTGGAGCATTCGTGGGGAATCCAGTGCCGAAAGCAGAAGTCGACGAATGCACTTGTCCGGATAACTACATCATCATCGACGACACCGACTCGGAACCAAGCGAAGAGGAATGGATTGATGAAGCTGGAGCAGACATCATGGAGTCTTCAACGGATCGGAATTTTTAGTAGACTACCATATCAGTAGTAGTTTTCCCCCATTTAGTAGTACAGCTCAAGCACTTTGTAACGCTAGTTAGATCGATTGTTCTGCCTTGTTTGGATTGATTGAGTGATATTGATTGAATTTGTCTCATGAGCATATGGGTAGTGTTTTCTCTCTAGACCTCATTCTATTCTTAATTCTCATCTTTTCTAAACCTATCAGATGCCTCCGAGACGCGACACCGGATTTGTTTTCCCGCCAGAGATCACCCAGTTGATTCAGCAACAGAATGCCTTGATGCAAGTGTTAGTTCAGAACCAAGGCAACAACAACAACAACAACAACCCACCGCCACCACCACCTGTTGATCACTTAGCCCGTTTCTTAAGGCTAAACCCGCCGGTGTTTTCCAGTAGCACCGAGCCGATTATTGCAGATGATTGGGTCCGCAAAGTTGGAAGGGAGTTGACCACTGCAGGATGCACAGATGCGGAAAGAGTGCGTTTTGCCGCACATCAGCTTGATGGACCCGCAGCATCATGGTGGGAGAATTATACAGCCACGCACCCTATTGACACTGTCACATGGGACCAGTTTCAGCAAGCTTTCCGTACAGCTCATGTTTCAGCAGGAGCTATGGCTATGAAGAAGCGTGAGTTTCGCAACCTACGCCAAGGAGGACGCACCGTAGGCCAATATGTGGAAGATTTCAGTAAGTTAGCACGTTATGCACCAGATGACGTTGCTACGGATGCTGCCAAGCAGGAGAAGTTTCCGGAAGGATTGAATGATGAGTTGAGTATGCAGTTGATGGTAGCAACTTTCAACAACTACCAGGAGCTGGTAGATAGAGCTCTCATGATAGAAGGGAAGCAACAGCAGATTGAAAACCGCAAGAGGAAGTATGGACAAGGGAAGTATAATTCTGGAGCCCAGCAGAAGCCACGATTTACCCCGAAGCCGGGAGGACAGTTTCAGCATACCCATGGAGGAGGTAGTTCGCACAACCATAATGGCTCCAAGAATGGTAATGGGAATGGAGGAGGAAACGGACAGAACCGCACCAACCCATCTACCCCAACCAAGAGAGATCTAAGTCACATTACTTGTTTCAAGTGCCAGAAGACGGGACATTATGCTACTGATTGTCCCGAAGCCCAAAATGGAAACGGCAATGGAAGCTCTGGGAAGAAGCCGAACCCGTTCAACAAAGGACATGTGAACCACGTGAGCGTGGAGGAGGTTGAAGCTCAGCCTGATGCAGTAATAGGTAAGTTTTTGGTTAAGTCATTTACTGCAACTGTTCTTTTCGATACTGGTGCATCGCATTCATACATATCAAGGGGATTCGTAAACAAGTTTAAGATGTCCACCCAAGTTCTCAAAAGCCCCATGTTAGTAACCTCGCCAGGAGCAGAGTATATGGCCACCCAAGGATTTTTTAAGATACCGTTGGCCATTGGTAGGCATGTTTTCCCCTCAGACCTCATTGTTTTGGAATCGCAAGGTTTGGATGTGATTTTGGGAATGGATTGGCTATCGTTGTATGGAGGAAACATCGATTGTGCCAACAAGACTATTTTGCTTACCACCCCGGAAGGAAAAAGGATCAAGTATGTATCCAGGCATATGCCGAAGAGGACTCAAGTGAATTCCTTATCAGGAGTTGTACAGGAGGAAGTACCAGTGGTGAAGGATTATCCGGATGTATTTCCAGAAGAGTTGCCAGGCATGCCACCGGATAGAGACATTGAGTTCTTGATTGAACTTTTGCCAGGCACAGGGCCAATATCTAAGAGACCGTACAGGATGCTCGCAAAGGATTTGGAGGAAATTAAGAAACAGATCAAGGAGTTACTGGATAAAGGCTATATTCGCCCAAGTTCGTCACCTTGGGGATCACCAGTACTTCTAGTGGAGAAGAAAGATGGATCGCTGAGGATGGTTGTTGATTACCGAGGATTGAATGAAGTGACCATCAAAAACAAGTACCCACTGCCGATGATCAATGAGTTGTTTGACCGCCTGCAAGGAGCTAAAGTATTCTCCAAGATCGATCTACGATCAGGATACCATCAGTTAAAGATTCGAGAGCAGGATATACCCAAGACGGCATTTACCACCAGATATGGACTGTATGAGTATACCGTTATGTCATTTGGACTGACTAACGCACCGGCCTATTTCATGAACCTGATGAACAAAGTGTTTATGGAGTTTTTGGATAAGTTCGTCGTGGTGTTCATTGATGATATTTTAATCTTTTCCAAGGATGAAGAAGAGCATGAGGAGCATTTACGATTGGTACTTGAGAAGCTCAGAGAACATCAGTTATATGCCAAGTTCAGCAAATGTGAGTTTTGGTTGAAGGAAGTTGGGTTCCTTGGACATGTTATTTCTGGAGAAGGAATAGTAGTAGACCCTGCCAAGGTTGACACAGTGACAAGTTGGGAATCACCCACGACAGTTGGAGAAATCCGGAGTTTTCTTGGACTTGCAGGATACTACCGGAGATTCATCGAGAATTTCTCAAGGATTGCTAAGCCCATGACAGAGCTATTGAAGAAGGACACCAAATTTAATTGGACTGAGGAATGTGAAGCTAGTTTCCAGGAATTGAAGAAACGATTGGTTACATCACCAGTGTTGATTCTGCCAGATCAACGCAAGGACTATGAAGTTTATTGCGACGCTTCTCGTCGAGGACTTGGAGCAGTGCTTATGCAGGAAGGAAGAGTTGTTTCGTATGCTTCACGACAACTTAAACCCCATGAGAAGAATTATGCTACGCATGATTTGGAATTAGCAGCCGTGGTGCATGCATTGAAGACATGGAGACATTTTCTCATCGGAAACCATTGTGAGGTGTACACGGATCACAAGAGTTTGAAGTACATTTTCACGCAGAAGGAGTTAAATCTCAGACAGAGAAGATGGTTGGAGCTCATCAAAGACTATGATATGAGATTGCATTATCACCCTGGAAAGGCTAACGTAGTAGCAGACGCGTTGAGCCGCAAGAGTCATATCAGCACCATCAAGACAGGAGAGTTACCTCAGGAGTTAGCCGAGGACATACGTGAGCTATGTTTGGAGATAGTCCCAAGAGGCTATTTAGCGACATTGGAGATTCAGTCTACCTTGATGGAAAAGATCGGAGAAGCTCAGAAGACAGACAAGGAGATTGAAGAGATAAAGGAGAAGATGAGCAAAGGAAAAGCCAAGGGATTTCGTGAGGATGAGCACGATACCTTATGGTTCGAGGACCGCGTATATGTGCCAAATGATCCGGAGATCAGGAAGTTTATTTTGCAAGAAGCCCATGATTCACCGTACTCGATTCACCCAGGAAATACCAAGATGTATTTGGATTTGAAGAATACTTTCTGGTGGACCGGAATGAAGAAGGATATGGCGGAGTTTGTAGTAGTTTGTGATGTATGCCAGAGAGTAAAGGCAGAGCATCAGAAGCCAGCAGGATTGCTACAGCCATTGCCGCTACCCGAATGGAAGTGGGATAAAATAGGCATGGATTTTATCACAGGATTACCCAGGACCCGTTCAGGCTATGACTCGATATGGGTTGTAGTCAATCGTTTGACGAAAGTGGCTCATTTCATTCCAGTGAAGACCACTTACACCAGTGCTAAGTTGGCGAAGATATACATGACCAGGATAGTATGTTTGCATGGAGTTCCGAGGACCATTGTATCAGACAGAGGAACCCAATTTACCTCGAAGTTTTGGAAGCAGTTACATGAAACATTGGGAACCAGGCTGGAATTTAGTCCAGCATTTCATCCGCAGACAGATGGACAAACCGAGAGAGTCAACCAGATTTTGGAAGACATGTTGAGAGCATGTGCTCTAGATTATGGATCAAGTTGGGACGACAATTTGCCATATGCGGAGTTTTCTTATAACAACAGTTATCAAACCAGTTTGAAGATGGCCCCTTTCGAAGCTTTGCACGGAAGGAGGTGTAGAACACCGTTGTTATGGGACGAAGTTGGAGATCGTCAGTTGTTTGGACCAGATTTGATTAAGGAGTCTGAACAGAAAGTAAGGTTGATTCGCGATAGGCTCAAGGTAGCCCAGTCCAGGCAGAAGAGTTATGCTGATTCTAAACGCAAGGAGACAGTTCACGAAATCGGAGACAGAGTGTATCTTCGAGTATCGCCACTTCGAGGAGTGAAGCGCTTTGGAGTTAAGGGAAAGCTAGCGCCTCGTTTTATTGGACCATACAGAGTGTTGGAACGTATGGGAGAAGTTGCCTACAAGCTGGAATTGCCCGAAGGATTGTCCGAAGTACATGATGTATTTCACATTTCGCAGTTGAAGAAGTGCCACGCAGAGATGGCTGAAATACCGCTGAGAGATACTGTGCCACTGGAAGCGATTCAGTTGGAAAGTGATTTGACCTATGAGGAGAAGCCAGTTAAGATTCTCGAGTATGCCAGCCGAGTTACCCGCAACAAAGTTATCAAGTTTTGCAAAGTTCAGTGGAGTCACGACACCGAAGATGAGGCCACCTGGGAGCGAGAGGAAGATCTACGGAAAAACCACTCCCACCTGTTTTCTAGCCAACCCGAATTTCGAGGGCGAGATTCATCTTAAGGGGGTAGGTTTGTAACATCCCAAATTTTCAATTTGGAATGTTATACATAGATCATCATTGCATATCATGTTTTATTGCATTTTGACAAATCCTCGATAAATCCTAAGCAACTCAAGGACCCTCGGAGAGAGTTGGGGATTTTCTCAAATGTTCTTATTTGATTTTTCAAACGAGGATTGGGATTTTAATTATTTTTCTCTCTGGAAAAATATTTCATCTTTAAATAAACGAGAGGAGAAAATATGACTTCTCCAAAAACATTGAAATACTGGAGGAAAAATGTTAAAAACATTATTTGGAATTTATTGGATTTTATTTGCAATTTTTATTGCATTTAAAAATATGCATGTTCTCAAAATATTTATTTTTGATTTTAAAACTGTTCACCCTATTCTAGATTTTCTAACTAGACGGGGAAAATTTATTTCATATTTTTCTGATTTTTATTTATTTTTCTACGCAATATTTTCCGCGGAACATATTAAAAAAAATATATATATACCGCGCCGGCTGGGCCGAGCCCAACCGAGCCCGCCCGCACTCTCCTTCTTCCCCACGTCGCCGCCGGAGTCCGGCCACGCCACGGAGCCCGTCGCCGCCTTGGTGCCCCCTTCCCCAAGCCTCTAGCCCCCCCCTCCATATATACCCCGCCCCCCCTCCGTTTTTCGCCACACCGCCGCCGTAGGAGCCGCCGCCGCCGCCGCCTTGGCCTCGCCGCCCGCCCGCCGGAGCCGCCCGCCCCTCGCCCGCCGGAGCCGCCCTCGCGCCAAGCCCGCACCCCGCCGGAGCCCCTTGCCGGAGCGAGCCCGACGAGGTACTGCCCGTTCGTGTTGACCGGTTTTTGAAAAAAAAACTTTTGTTTTAAAAAAAAACCTAGATCGGTTTTTTTTCGGTTTTCTTATTTCGCGAGCGTTCACCGAACCGTTCGTTTTAATGAACGCGTTCGTCGGTTTTTCTCTGATAACGAACGTCCGTTCTTTAACCGTTCGTCCGTTTTTCTTTTCGTCGGATTTTTCCCGTTATTTTCTCAGATTCGATTTCTGATCGAAACTTCGAATCTGTTTAACTTTTCGCTCGTTTATCAGAATCAGGTGATTCAAGCGCCTAGAGTTTCGTCTCGAAATTCTCTTTCCGTTTAATCTAGTCAAACAAGTTTTTGCTACAGTAAAATTTGACCTAGATCCAGATTAGCAAACGAAGTTTCTTTACTTTCGCCGTTTGACTTTCGTTGCTTCTTTCGAGTTGATTCTTTTTGCAAACCGGAGTTCTTAAGTTGAACTTTCTGGTTGGATCTTTCATTCGAGTTTTACCTGTGCATTAGATGAGTACTGATTGTATGCTTGTTTGTTTGCGATAGAGTACCCGGAGTGTGCCGCTTGTTACTTCGACTCGCTAGGTTTTGCAGATCATCAGCAAGGCAAGTAACACTTTGATCATACCCCGTTCATACCCAGTTTTATTGCATTAGATCTATTTCCTCAAACACATTGCATGATTAGGATCTAATTAAACTGTGGGTATTGGGAAGTAGTTGAGGTAGTACCTATTACCTGTTTTCTTATCAAACCCTTGGGAGTTACCTCTACGTTGCTTTTATTATTGCCATGCTATGCTCATAGACGTGGATTGGGTTTGAGAGATATTCATGACAGATGTGAGTGTTTAATAATGGTTTAACTTAAGGTGGCAACTAAAACTCACATCTGGGTGGATTGAGACACCTGGAGAACCCAGTGTTGTCTGTATGTATAAGGTCCGCCACCCAGGCTCAAAGGGATCATAAGATTGTTCATGCTAGAAACTTCCGTGTGCAGCCGCAAGCTATTATGGGCTCTAGCATAGCTGAGTAGGTTACAGGATCTCTTGAAGAGGTGGACTAGCAGATGTAGGGGAAAGTAGGTGTACCGGTCCATCCAGAGTAGAGAGTGACTGTTTCTGAAAGACCGTGTCTCGGTCATCCGTTTCTCAAACATCATGTAGTGCGAGAATTAAGCGGAGGCGATCGAGTCTTGTGGGAAAAGTGCACAAACCTCTGCAGAGTGTACAAACTGATCATGATTAGCCGTGTCCCCGGTTATGGACAACTTGAGTATCTAGTACCTGGATTATCATTTGAATCTCATCACCGTGATACTTATAATTAATTTTGTTGGGTTAATGATGTTACTTAATTGGGATTGAGTTGGAGGTACCTTCTCAATGTTTCAACCATCATGATAGTTAAATAAAATTTATTCCTTTGCAGTAGGATAAAATTGGCTTTTCGCAAAACTGTAACCATAGAGCTTTCCACCAGCCATATATGCATATAGTATAGCATTATCATTGTTCATTGCTCTCTATGTATTGCTTTGCCAGCATATTCTATGTGCTGACCCGTTTCGGGCTGCAACGTTTCATGTTGCAGACTTTTCAGACGACGAGTAAGGTGCCTTAGGTCGTGGTCTTATACTCAGTGATGCCGCTGGAGTTGATGGACTCACTTATCTTCCAAGTCTTCCGCTGTTATCGTTGTTAGATGGCCTTAAGCCATGTTTATTATACTTAATCTCTTCGGAGATATTCGATGTAATAAGTGTGTGATTGCTACTCTGTTATAAATCCTCCATTTGTACTGTGCGTGTCAGCATTACTGATCCAGGGATGACACTGGTGCACAGCAGCACATGCCATTTGAGGTCTGGTCGCTACAAAGTTGGTATCAGAGCACACGCTGACTATAGGACACGACCACTAAGCTTAAGCCCTAGAAAAACTTCTCTCTTCTCATTTCTGACCCCTCTCCACTTTCTACTCTTTTAGGAATGGCGAATGCAAGGAGCAAGTTCATGCAACCGGATGAAGACACGACTTTTGGACGACATTTGAAGGAAGTCACCAAGTACTTGAACATAGGAATACCAAGCGTCACCGGAACCTACAACGCTACATTACCTGAAGAGGAGAGCTGGAAGATTCAAGTTATCATTCCAGGAAGGACGTTTACGCCAATTACGGAACCCATAAGATTGGTTTTCGAAGCTCCAACTTGGAGTTTAGGGAAGAGCATGGCCGCACACATCGCCATGGGACGCATTGGAGAAGTCTATCACCAGGAGCTTAAGGATACAATTTATCAAATTTGTGGACGTCGAGACGCGCAATGGGAGATGATCAAGACCAAGAAGGATGGATCAATTGCAGCTTTCATCCAGGAGCAGAACCAACATATTCGACGCCAGGAGAATCACATGTGCACGGACAAGGAAGAACTGAAGAAGGCATTCACGAAGATCAAGGAGCTCCAAGAAGAACTCAAGACTACACGCGAAAATTATTTGGAGGAAATCAACGCACTAGTAGGGAAGATTGACGACCTGGAGAATAAGATTGGAGCATTCGTGGGGAATCCAGTGCCGAAAGCAGAAGTCGACGAATGCACTTGTCCGGATAACTACATCATCATCGACGACACCGACTCGGAACCAAGCGAAGAGGAATGGATTGATGAAGCTGGAGCAGACATCATGGAGTCTTCAACGGATCGGAATTTTTAGTAGACTACCATATCAGTAGTAGTTTTCCCCCATTTAGTAGTACAGCTCAAGCACTTTGTAATGCTAGTTAGATCGATTGTTCTGCCTTGTTTGGATTGATTGAGTGATATTGATTGAATTTGTCTCATGAGCATATGGGTAGTGTTTTCTCTCTAGACCTCATTCTATTCTTAATTCTCATCTTTTCTAAACCTATCAGATGCCTCCGAGACGCGACACCGGATTTGTTTTCCCGCCAGAGATCACCCAGTTGATTCAGCAACAGAATGCCTTGATGCAAGTGTTAGTTCAGAACCAAGGCAACAACAACAACAACAACCCACCGCCACCACCACCTGTTGATCACTTAGCCCGTTTCTTAAGGCTAAACCCGCCGGTGTTTTCCAGTAGCACCGAGCCGATTATTGCAGATGATTGGGTCCGCAAAGTTGGAAGGGAGTTGACCACTGCAGGATGCACAGATGCGGAAAGAGTGCGTTTTGCCGCACATCAGCTTGATGGACCCGCAGCATCATGGTGGGAGAATTATACAGCCACGCACCCTATTGACACTGTCACATGGGACCAGTTTCAGCAAGCTTTCCGTACAGCTCATGTTTCAGCAGGAGCTATGGCTATGAAGAAGCGTGAGTTTCGCAACCTACGCCAAGGAGGACGCACCGTAGGCCAATATGTGGAAGATTTCAGTAAGTTAGCACGTTATGCACCAGATGACGTTGCTACGGATGCTGCCAAGCAGGAGAAGTTTCCGGAAGGATTGAATGATGAGCTGAGTATGCAGTTGATGGTAGCAACTTTCAACAACTACCAGGAGCTGGTAGATAGAGCTCTCATGATAGAAGGGAAGCAACAGCAGATTGAAAACCGCAAGAGGAAGTATGGACAAGGGAAGTATAATTCTGGAGCCCAGCAGAAGCCACGATTTACCCCGAAGCCGGGAGGACAGTTTCAGCATACCCATGGAGGAGGTAGTTCGCACAACCATAATGGCTCCAAGAATGGTAATGGGAATGGAGGAGGAAACGGACAGAACCGCACCAACCCATCTACCCCAACCAAGAGAGATCTAAGTCACATTACTTGTTTCAAGTGCCAGAAGACGGGACATTATGCTACTGATTGTCCCGAAGCCCAAAATGGAAACGGCAATGGAAGCTCTGGGAAGAAGCCGAACCCGTTCAACAAAGGACATGTGAACCACGTGAGCGTGGAGGAGGTTGAAGCTCAGCCTGATGCAGTAATAGGTAAGTTTTTGGTTAAGTCATTTACTGCAACTGTTCTTTTCGATACTGGTGCATCGCATTCATACATATCAAGGGGATTCGTAAACAAGTTTAAGATGTCCACCCAAGTTCTCAAAAGCCCCATGTTAGTAACCTCGCCAGGAGCAGAGTATATGGCCACCCAAGGATTTTTTAAGATACCGTTGGCCATTGGTAGGCATGTTTTCCCCTCAGACCTCATTGTTTTGGAATCGCAAGGTTTGGATGTGATTTTGGGAATGGATTGGCTATCGTTGTATGGAGGAAACATCGATTGTGCCAACAAGACTATTTTGCTTACCACCCCGGAAGGAAAAAGGATCAAGTATGTATCCAGGCATATGCCGAAGAGGACTCAAGTGAATTCCTTATCAGGAGTTGTACAGGAGGAAGTACCAGTGGTGAAGGATTATCCGGATGTATTTCCAGAAGAGTTGCCAGGCATGCCACCGGATAGAGACATTGAGTTCTTGATTGAACTTTTGCCAGGCACAGGGCCAATATCTAAGAGACCGTACAGGATGCTCGCAAAGGATTTGGAGGAAATTAAGAAACAGATCAAGGAGTTACTGGATAAAGGCTATATTCGCCCAAGTTCGTCACCTTGGGGATCACCAGTACTTCTAGTGGAGAAGAAAGATGGATCGCTGAGGATGGTTGTTGATTACCGAGGATTGAATGAAGTGACCATCAAAAACAAGTACCCACTGCCGATGATCAATGAGTTGTTTGACCGCCTGCAAGGAGCTAAAGTATTCTCCAAGATCGATCTACGATCAGGATACCATCAGTTAAAGATTCGAGAGCAGGATATACCCAAGACGGCATTTACCACCAGATATGGACTGTATGAGTATACCGTTATGTCATTTGGACTGACTAACGCACCGGCCTATTTCATGAACCTGATGAACAAAGTGTTTATGGAGTTTTTGGATAAGTTCGTCGTGGTGTTCATTGATGATATTTTAATCTTTTCCAAGGATGAAGAAGAGCATGAGGAGCATTTACGATTGGTACTTGAGAAGCTCAGAGAACATCAGTTATATGCCAAGTTCAGCAAATGTGAGTTTTGGTTGAAGGAAGTTGGGTTCCTTGGACATGTTATTTCTGGAGAAGGAATAGTAGTAGACCCTGCCAAGGTTGACACAGTGACAAGTTGGGAATCACCCACGACAGTTGGAGAAATCCGGAGTTTTCTTGGACTTGCAGGATACTACCGGAGATTCATCGAGAATTTCTCAAGGATTGCTAAGCCCATGACAGAGCTATTGAAGAAGGACACCAAATTTAATTGGACTGAGGAATGTGAAGCTAGTTTCCAGGAATTGAAGAAACGATTGGTTACATCACCAGTGTTGATTCTGCCAGATCAACGCAAGGACTATGAAGTTTATTGCGACGCTTCTCGTCGAGGACTTGGAGCAGTGCTTATGCAGGAAGGAAGAGTTGTTTCGTATGCTTCACGACAACTTAAACCCCATGAGAAGAATTATGCTACGCATGATTTGGAATTAGCAGCCGTGGTGCATGCATTGAAGACATGGAGACATTTTCTCATCGGAAACCATTGTGAGGTGTACACGGATCACAAGAGTTTGAAGTACATTTTCACGCAGAAGGAGTTAAATCTCAGACAGAGAAGATGGTTGGAGCTCATCAAAGACTATGATATGAGATTGCATTATCACCCTGGAAAGGCTAACGTAGTAGCAGACGCGTTGAGCCGCAAGAGTCATATCAGCACCATCAAGACAGGAGAGTTACCTCAGGAGTTAGCCGAGGACATACGTGAGCTATGTTTGGAGATAGTCCCAAGAGGCTATTTAGCGACATTGGAGATTCAGTCTACCTTGATGGAAAAGATCGGAGAAGCTCAGAAGACAGACAAGGAGATTGAAGAGATAAAGGAGAAGATGAGCAAAGGAAAAGCCAAGGGATTTCGTGAGGATGAGCACGATACCTTATGGTTCGAGGACCGCGTATATGTGCCAAATGATCCGGAGATCAGGAAGTTTATTTTGCAAGAAGCCCATGATTCACCGTACTCGATTCACCCAGGAAATACCAAGATGTATTTGGATTTGAAGAATACTTTCTGGTGGACCGGAATGAAGAAGGATATGGCGGAGTTTGTAGCAGTTTGTGATGTATGCCAGAGAGTAAAGGCAGAGCATCAGAAGCCAGCAGGATTGCTACAGCCATTGCCGCTACCCGAATGGAAGTGGGATAAAATAGGCATGGATTTTATCACAGGATTACCCAGGACCCGTTCAGGCTATGACTCGATATGGGTTGTAGTCGATCGTTTGACGAAAGTGGCTCATTTCATTCCAGTGAAGACCACTTACACCAGTGCTAAGTTGGCGAAGATATACATGACCAGGATAGTATGTTTGCATGGAGTTCCGAGGACCATTGTATCAGACAGAGGAACCCAATTTACCTCGAAGTTTTGGAAGCAGTTACATGAAACATTGGGAACCAGGCTGGAATTTAGTACAGCATTTCATCCGCAGACAGATGGACAAACCGAGAGAGTCAACCAGATTTTGGAAGACATGTTGAGAGCATGTGCTCTAGATTATGGATCAAGTTGGGACGACAATTTGCCATATGCGGAGTTTTCTTATAACAACAGTTATCAAACCAGTTTGAAGATGGCCCCTTTCGAAGCTTTGCACGGAAGGAGGTGTAGAACACCGTTGTTATGGGACGAAGTTGGAGATCGTCAGTTGTTTGGACCAGATTTGATTAAGGAGTCTGAACAGAAAGTAAGGTTGATTCGCGATAGGCTCAAGGTAGCCCAGTCCAGGCAGAAGAGTTATGCTGATTCTAAACGCAAGGAGACAGTTCACGAAATCGGAGATAGAGTGTATCTTCGAGTATCGCCACTTCGAGGAGTGAAGCGCTTTGGAGTTAAGGGAAAGCTAGCGCCTCGTTTTATTGGACCATACAGAGTGTTGGAACGTATGGGAGAAGTTGCCTACAAGCTGGAATTGCCCGAAGGATTGTCCGAAGTACATGATGTATTTCACGTTTCGCAGTTGAAGAAGTGCCACGCAGAGATGGCTGAAATACCGCTGAGAGATACTGTGCCACTGGAAGCGATTCAGTTGGAAAGTGATTTGACCTATGAGGAGAAGCCAGTTAAGATTCTCGAGTATGCCAGCCGAGTTACCCGCAACAAAGTTATCAAGTTTTGCAAAGTTCAGTGGAGTCACGACACCGAAGATGAGGCCACCTGGGAGCGAGAGGAAGATCTACGGAAAAACCACTCCCACCTGTTTTCTAGCCAACCCGAATTTCGAGGGCGAGATTCATCTTAAGGGGGGTAGGTTTGTAACATCCCTTCAATTTGGAATGTTATACATAGATCATCATTGCATATCATGTTTTATTGCATTTTGACAAATCCTCGATAAATCCTAAGCAACTCAAGGACCCTCGGAGAGAGTTGGGGATTTTCTCAAATTTTCTTATTTGATTTTTCAAACGAGGATTGGGATTTTAATTATTTTTCTCTCTGGAAAAATATTTCATCTTTAAATAAACGAGAGGAGAAAATATTTCATCTGGAGAAAATATTTCATCTTTTAATTATTTGGAATTTATTGGATTTTATTTGCAATTTTTATTGCATTTAAAAATATGCATGTTCTCAAAATATTTATTTTTGATTTTAAAAATGTTCACCCTATTCTAGATTTTCTAACTAGATGGGGAAAATTTATTTCATATTTTTCTGATTTTCATTTAGTCTTCTATGCAATATTTTCCGCGGAACATATTAAAAAAAAAATATATACCGCGCCGGCTGGGCCGAGCCCAACCGAGCCCGCCCGCACTCTCCTTCTTCCCCACGTCGCCGCCAGAGTCCGGCCACGCCACGGAGCCCGTCGCCGCCTCGGTGCCCCCTTCCCCAAGCCTCTAGCCCCCCCTCCATATATACCCCGCCCCCCTCCGTTTTTCGCCACACCGCCGCCGTAGGAGCCGCCGCCGCCGCCGCATCCCGCGCCCGCCGCCGCCGCCTTTGCCTCGCCGCCCGCCCGCCGGAGCCGCCCGCCCCTCGCCCGCCGGAGCCGCCCCCGAGCCCCGCACCCCCGCCGCCCTCGCGCCAAGCCCGCACCCCGCCGGAGCCCCTCGCCGGAGCGAGCCCGAGGTACTGCCCGTTCGTGTTGACCGGTTTTTGAAAAAAAACCTTTTGTTTTAAAAAAAACCTAGATCGGTTTTTTTTCGGTTTTCTTATTTCGCGAGCGTTCATCGAACCGTTCGTTTTAACGAACGCGTTCGTCGGTTTTTCTCTGATAACAAACGTCCGTTCTTTAACCGTTCGTCCGTTTTTCTTTTCGTCGGATTTTTCCCGTTATTTTCTCATATTCGATTTCTGATCGAAACTTCGAATCTGTTTAACTTTTCGCTCGTTTATCGGAATCAGGTGATTCAAGCGCCTAGAGTTTCGTCTCGAAATTCTCTTTCCGTTTAATCTACTCAAACAAGTTTTTGCTACAGTAAAATTTGACCTAGATCCAGATTAGCAAACGAAGTTTCTTTACTTTCGCCGTTTGACTTTCGTTGCTTCTTTCGAGTTGATTCTTTTTGCAAACCGGAGTTCTTAAGTTGAACTTTCTGGTTGGATCTTTCATTCGAGTTTTACCTGTGCATTAGATGAGTACTGATTGTATGCTTGTTTGTTTGCGATAGAGTACCCGGAGTGTGCCGCTTGTTACTTCGACTCGCTAGGTTTTGCAGATCATCAGCAAGGCAAGTAATACTTTGATCATACCCCGTTCATACCCAGTTTTATTGCATTAGATCTATTTCCTCAAACACATTGCATGATTAGGATCTAATTAAACTGTGGGTATTGGGAAGTAGTTGAGGTAGTACCTATTACCTGTTTTCTTATCAAACCCTTGGGAGTTACCTCTACGTTGCTTTTATTATTGCCATGCTATGCTCGTATACGTGGATTGGGTTTGAGAGATATTCATGACAGATGTGAGTGTTTAATAATGGTTTAACTTAAGGTGGCAACTAAAACTCACATCTGGGTGGATTGAGACACCTGGAGAACCCAGTGTTGTCTGTATGTATAAGGTCCGCCACCCAGGCTCAAAGGGATCATAAGATTGTTCATGCTAGAAACTTCCGTGTGCAGCCGCAAGCTATTATGGGCTCTAGCATAGCTGAGTAGGTTACTGGATCTCTTGAAGAGGTGGACTAGCAGATGTAGGAGAAAGTAGGTGTACCGGTCCATCCAGAGTAGAGAGTGACTGTTTCTGAAAGACTGTGTCTCGGTCATCCGTTTCTCAAACATCATGTAGTGCGAGAATCAAGCGGAGGCGATCGAGTCTTGTGGGAAAAGTGCACAAACCTCTGCAAAGTGTACAAACTGATCATGATTAGCCGTGTCCCCGGTTATGGACAACTTGAGTATCTAGTACCTGGATTATCATTTGAATCTCATCACCGTGATACTTATAATTAATTTTGTTGGGTTAATGATGTTACTTAATTGGGATTGAGTTGGAGGTACCTTCTCAATGTTTCAACCACCATGATAGTTAAATAAAATTTATTCCTTTGTAGTAGGATAAAATTGGCTTTTCGCAAAACTGTAACCATAGAGCTTTCCACCAGCCATATATGCATATAGTATAGCATTATCATTGTTCATTGCTCTCTATGTGTTGCTTTGCCAGCATATTCTATGTGCTGACCCGTTTCGGGCTGCAACGTTTCATGTTGCAGACTTTTCAGACGACGAGTAAGGTGCCTTAGGTCGTGGTCTTATACTCAGTGATGCCGCTGGAGTTGATGGACTCACTTATCTTCCAAGTCTTCCGCTGTTATCGTTGTTAGATGGCCTTAAGCCATGTTTATTATACTTAATCTCTTCGGAGATATTCGATGTAATAAGTGTGTGATTGCTACTCTATTATAAATACTCCATTTGTACTGTGCGTGTCAGCATTACTGATCCAGGGATGACACTGGTGCACAGCAGCACAGGCCATTTGAGGTCTGGTCGCTACACCGGAGAGATCTAGGGTTACATGGAGTCGGTTACATAAGAAGAAATCTTCACAGCTGGTCGCCTAGCTTGCCTTCCACAGAAAGGAAAGTCCAATCCGGACATGAGTATGGTATTCGGTCTTCATGTCTTCACAGCCCATCAGTCCGGCCCATGGATAACAGGCCGGACGCCCGAGGACCCCTTAGTCCAGGACTCCCTCAGTAGCCCCTGAACCTGGCTTCAATGATGAGGAGTCCGACGCGCAGATTGTCTTCGGCATTGCAAGGCGGGTTCCCCTTTCTTCGAACTCCAAGATAGTCTTCGAACGTAGTAGATATATCCGGACCTGTATATATAGTTGCAGAAAATATACGAGCCTAATTCATTGGTAACTGTTCATGACATCACGCCTACCCGGTCACTATTTCCAACCGTTGGCCGGCGCGTCGCCCCACGTCTCGGGACGCGGTTTTACTGGCTTGTCTTGCAAAGGCAGAGATCGTGTTCCCTTATTCACGAGATTTTCATTAATGCAGGCGTGGGTAACCCCATCGTCCCCCGGGTACAACTCTCCGGAGATTGGTAAATTTCGAGACCCAGGTGGATACGCTTAGTACTTGGGGTCTTTATATAGGGTCCCAGACTCGTCTTCTTCCTTTGCGCTTGCTTCTTCCTCAACCCTAGCCACCCCAAGTTCCAATCCTCGGGTTCCCATCGCCACCAGCCCCAATCATGTCCGGATCCAGCCATCCAGGCCAGTGGGTGGCTTCTTCTGTCACAGAGGAGGATATTGCGAAGCTCCGCACAGCGAGGTATCTGACCCCGGAAATCCTCCATCGGCTTCCTGCACAGGGGCAGGTCGTTCCTACCCCCAAATCCAGCGAGAGGGTAGTGTTTGTGTCCCACTTCCTCCACGGGTTAGGGTTCGCGCTTAACCCCTTCGTCCGGGGGCTCATGTTTTACTATGGGCTAGACTTTCACGATCTGGCCCCGGACTCTATTCTCCTCATCTCGACATTTATCGTCACATGTGAGGCCTTCCTCCGGACTCCTCCGCACTTTGGTTTTTGGCTCAAGACCTTTGACGTGAGGCCGCAGGTGACAGAGGAGGAGCAGGCAGAGTGCGACAGCGTCATAATAGGCAAGCTTGCCAGCGCGGTTTGGTTTGAAGGATCTTTCGCCAAGTCTTCCAACCTATGGCCGCAGGGGTGGTTTTATATCAACGAGCCGCGGGGCTCCAAGTGGGCGGCTACGCCCGCGTTTCGACCCGGCCCTCCAATTCAGCTTGCTTCATGGATCAATAAGGGACTGGACTGGGGATCCATCAATGAAGTGCAGCTCTGCAAGGTCGCGTTTGAAGCCTTATCGAGAAGGGCGTCGATCTTGTGAACGTCGTTCAAGTAATGCTAGTCCGCCGGACCCTGCCATGTCAGCGGCGGCCTCTCCGTATGTGGGAGTTTAATCCCGAAGGACGGCAGACTCTTCAGCACTTCCTCGGCACTACGCACGAGGGAATGTGGAAATTATATTTCGGGGAACGAGAGCAATGGCCGGACACTGAAGATGTTGGCCTCGACTGCAATCATCCGGACACCGCGGTAAGTATTCGATCTCTGCACACCCTTTATTCGAGTATCTCTTGGTCAGATATTGAACAATCCATCCCTTCACAGGACTGGATAAAGAAAGCAGTGTTGATCTGGTGTCCGGCGCCCCTTCTCGAGGATTCTGCGAACGCCCTACTAACGAGGATGCTGACTCCGACACCGTACCAGGTGTCCGCGGAGGAGGGCGAGAACAGGGAGGCCGAAGGTGGTCTCTGCCCCAAGGATAAATCAGACGTTGTGTTCGGGGAAACCGAAACCCTCTTGCCCGAGGGCAAAGGTGCAGAGGAGGCCTTCCATGGCAAGAAAAGGGCCGCTTCTGAAGTCTGGAGGGGAAACCTTCCAAGAAAGGGAAAATGCCATCGACGGGTGGCTTGGGCCGGGTAAGCGATGTTGATGTCGAGCTTTATGATGAGGATAAAACTCTGGCCAAACCGTAAGTGCAGCAGGGTACTTAAACCATACCTGCTTCCTTTCTTATTACTGAAGTAATCTTCTGACATCCGTATGTCCTCGCAGGTTAACGCCTGGGGTTTCCCAATCGTCCTCCTCCTTGGGAGACCTTCTTCCAGAAATGATGGAGAGTGACACGCCTTCTCCGGCCCCCTCACCCAACAGGGCGGATGATTCTGAGGTATCGTCCCGGGGGCTCCTCCTGGTCGACAAGCAGTGCAGGAAACGAAGAGGGCATTACCCGAAGGTGGTGTCTCTGTCACTCAGGGTTCGGGAATCAAGCATGGCGGCCCCTCCCTATCCGGTTTAGAGCCGGAGACAATCCCGGGGGCGAGTGGGCGGATACCTTCAAAGGAATACCGTACTCCGGCAGCGGCTTCCGAAGACCCAGAAGCGCCGGAAATGCTAGCGGACATGCTGCGACAAGCGTCCGTTTCAGAGGAACACCGTGCCTTGATGGTTACGGTGGTCGAAAAGGTTCTATCCGCGAAGAGCAGGTTGAACGAGGCCTTCACGAGCCTCCTAAGGGGTTTTGATGTTTGTGATGTAGTTTTGCCAATTGAATAATATTGACAGAATGCACCTGTTGTATATGAAGTAGCCCCTGAGACTTGGATTGCCTTTCGACGGAAGCAATCGGAGGATCAAAAAGATATGCTCAGTTGCTAACCCTGATTTAACTTCGAATACAGGCTGCCCCCCCTCCTGCGGCTACCCGAAATATGGAAGTGGCCGAACTGCAGCGAAAGCTGGATATTGCGGAAGATGACATTGGATTGATCAACAGGCGTCTTGACGACTCGCAAGGTATATATGTCGAGCATTCCTTACACCAATGTGCTTGTGATGTAGGCCTGATGCCGAAAATGGTTTATATGAAATGTGCATGATTGCAGATGGTGCTGCCGCCGTTGAAGCTCTTCGGGCGGAGCTAGCCCGGGCCAAGGAGCAGGCCCGGCGTAGTGATGCGACTGCCGAGAAGGCATCGACTGATTTAAGAGCCGAACAAGCAGCTCGACGCCAAAGTGGGGAGAAAATATCCGCACTGGCGCTTGAATTGAAGAATACTGCGAACCGATGTGAATTCCTTGAGAAGGAGAATAAAGCCAAAATGGCTGAGCTTAATAAGGCCGTACGAGAGGCGAGTGAAGCTCGGTTTGAATCTAGGGCAGCTCGTGAAGATATTCGTCAAGCTAAGGAGATAGCAGCCGATAAGCCCTTTTTGCTTCAGACCAAGTTTGGCGATCCGGACTATGCTCGGCTAAACCAGGTCTAGAGTTCTCCGGCTGAATTTTTGGACTTGCCGAAGAGTTCTTCCGATGCGGCGCAATTTTACCGTGCACAAGAGGGGTATGCAATGGAGAAGCTTTTCTGGTCACAACTCGGCGCGTCGAAGCGCCCTCTGTTGCTCAATGAACAGATGTCCCAGTGGGCCGAGCTTCATAGGATATCTGGCGATGCCATGAAGAACGTCATAATCCGTTTGTGGCCAAGTGAGCCTATTCCGAGTAGTTATTTTGGCCTGGTGCGGCGGCTTGTTGACGCGGTGCCACATATCGACGTTGTGAAGCGGTCGGCGTGCATTGAGGATGCACGGATGGCCTTTGCTTGAGTCAAAACATTTTGGGGGAAAGATGAAGGCCATTGATGTTGCCGCGAGGAGTCCACCCAAGGGCCAGGACCGTAGTGAGCCAGAGCACTATTTTGAAGACCTCTTGGATGCCGCCCGCTTGATAGAGGGTCAATGCTCGAAAGATATAATGTTCGAGTGATTTATATAATGATGTAACAGACAACTTTATAGCTAATCTATTTATATTTTGCTCAAAAGCTTGAATTCCTCCTCTGTGGCCGTTTTAGTATAATCTGAAAGTTTTCCAGTCGTCGGCTTTAGCCCCCTTGTAGGAAGTACGGGGGTGTTCGGAAAAGCATTTAATCACTCTTTATCCAACGTCTTGGTCCATAAAGGAGGTGATAATGCGGCGAACCAGACAATTGGACTATAGGGCATTAACACTTTCACTTAGCCATAGGAGTTTTATGGTGGGGCTACGACATAGCCCCTGGTATGTATACGGCGCTTAGTGCCTTACATATGTTGATCTAAAAAAGATCCCTCGTGTGACACGGAGAATCGCTAAAGATTCAAATAAGTCGTCAAGTGGTTGACCAGCTCTCGCGGCATCATGACAGTCAGTTTTCGGCTTTCTCTACTGAGGTGCTCATCTGGTCTAGGCCAGGGCACAATGGCAGTAGTTCTCCCTTTACTACCCTAGCCGATAGAGCGGAACGTAGGGTAGCAAGCACAGGAGCCGGGCAACCCAACTATTGACCAAAGACAATGATTCGGAGCTGATGCATATAAGGCCAAACTTGCGACACCGAAGTACGCTAGAGCTGTTCGGACTTTTACTGGCGGCTCATTTGTTCTACCGGGCCCCTGGCAAGTTATGCCGAGGAGCGTCTTGTAAGGCAGCCATTACAGCCGGACTCATTGTAGAAAGAGCATAAAAGATTAGTTCGGATAAAGTTTACTGGGAGCCGAGCAATATGCCAATGATAAATATATATAAAGAGTAAAAACCACAACCCAGCTATTTGACATGCTCGGGGTTGGGAACAGAGGAAAAAGGGCATGGTACAGGCTCAAAAGAAAGAGTGCGGTTACAAAAGCTTATTTTGGACTTCCTGTCGCACGTCTGCGCCGCCCGTCCTCGGGGAGGGGAATCCTTAACGGGAGTGGCCCCGTAGGTGAGTGTGCGGATCCGAATTTCGAGAGAGTCCGATGTAGATGCTGTCCTGATGGTCACCTGTTTTTAAGAAATGGTACAGAGAAATAGGAAAGAAGGATAAGAACGTTACGGGGATTCTTGCAGGGTTGTCCATATTGTGCCGCCGCCGATGCCCATGGTATCTTGAGTGCATAGTGATGTATGCGTGGTGTGAACTTTGCCAGTACAGTAGGTGGGCGGCGGAAGCCGAACTGCTATTTCCGTTCTGGGAGTGGTCGAACTTCAGAGGGAAAGTGTTTCTGGCCCTTGGTGTTCGGCTGGCGAGCCGATCCGTCGTCTCTATCGCCTGGTGACCTCCTCCCCTCGTGATCGGCGTTGAGCTTGCCTGCCTGCTTGAGGACCCAACAGTTTCTGTTCGTATGATTAGCTGGCCTATCAGGGTGACCGTGAATCTGACAAGGTCGGTCCAATATCCTGTCAAGGGTGGATGGTCCATCCTGGTTTGCCTTTAGTGGCTTCTTCCGTTGACCGGGCTTCGGATTGTGAAATCCGGCGTTCACCGCTGTGTCACATATATTACTGTGACTGTTGTGTTCGGTTCGTCGTGGCTTGCCGTTGCCGTCTCGAATTTCGGAAGTGCCCAGGTCGCTGGCGTTGTTGCTTTTACGAGCGAGCCAGTTGTCTTCTCCTGCACAAAAGCGGGTCATTAGAGCGGTAAGGGCTGTCATGGACTTAGGTCCTTCCTCGCCGAGGTGACGCGCTAGCCATTCATCCCGGATGCCATGTTTGAAGGCTGCGAGGGCTTCTGCGTCCGGACAGTCGACAATTTGGTTCTTTTTGACTAAGAACCTAGTCCAGAGCTCCCTAGCTGACTCGCCGAGTTTCTGGACAATATGACTTAAGTCATCGGCATCTAGCGGCCGGACATATGTTCCCTGGAAGTTGTCTCGAAAGGCGTCTTCCAAATCTTCCCAGCTACCAATAGAATTTTCTGGTAAACTGTTTAGCCAGTAGCGAGCTGGCCCTTTAAGCTTGAGAGGTATGTATTTAATGGCATGAAGGTCGCCTCCGCGAGCCATGTGAATATGGAGGAGGTAATCCTCAATCCATACCGCGGGATCTGTTGTTCCATCGTACGATTCGATGTTAATGGGTTTAAACCCGTCTGGAAATTCATGCTTCATTACCTCGTCAGTGAAGCAGAGAGGGTGTGCGGCTCCTCTATGTCGAGCCACACTTTGAAGCACTTCCAGCGGACTCCGTTTACGGAGTTCGGACCGGGCATGGTCGGCTCTGTAGTGTCCGAATGGGTGACCATCATCGTCGGTCGGGGGGTATCTCCGTGATCTGTACATCGATCTTGTGCGCCCTGCTCTATCCTCCAGGTCTTGGTTGATGTTGCGAGTGTTCCCTTGAGCTGTTTTGCTCTTGATTTGACGGCCGGATGGGTTGGTATGTTGCTCTTCTTGGGCCGCCGCTTTGTCTAGACCGAACTGTGGCCGGCCCGCCGCATTGTTCGATGGTGATGTGGGCTCCAACGCCCTGCCATCGTATCGAGGGAGCCACCTACTCTTGGGGTGGCTTTCGTCTGGGCCGCTAAGGCCATATTCTTCGGCGGCCAGGACCTCGGTCCATCTGTCATTGAGCAAATCCTGGCTTGCTTGAAGCTGCAGCCGCTTCTTCCTTAGGCTCCTTGCAGTGGCTATAAGCCGGCGTTTAAAGTGTTCCTGCTCAAGAGGTTCCTTAGGCACGATAAAATCCTCGCTGCCGAGGATCTCCTCTTCCTGGGAGGGTGGGAGATAATTGCTGTCCTCCGAGTCTCCATATGTGGCCTGTTCATCAGGGTTGTCTTCCCCGCTTTCCTGTTCCTCCTGTTCGGATTCTACCTCAACAGGGTCTTCATTGTCCGGAGTGTTGTCTTTTCTGGTGCTAGCAGTGTTTTCTCTTTGAGCGATATGGCTTGGAGCGGCGCCGTGGGCGCCGCTGTTTGGACTGTGTACCAGGAGGTTTATTCTCGACGGATCCTTCTCATCATCGGGTGAGTCTATCATACACACATCATACCAGGAAGTGGCCATCCCGTGTCTAGTGGGTAGCAAGCTCTGGCTCCGCCCCTCATCGTCATCCATACCGGCGATGTCTTCGGAGCGGGGGCCAGGCGTGTTGGTTGGGTCTTCGACGGTGGATATAAAGTGGTTGGCGGGTGGGAAGCAAAATTCTCCATCATCCGCCATAAGTTCGAACCGAACATAGTTCGGCGATGAGCCATCTGCGAGGTATAGGTTTTTTAATGAGTTTAGTAGGTCGCCCATGGGCATGTGTTGGAAGACATCTGCGGCGCTGAACTTGAAGAACGATAACCGATCGAGTTTGGTATCCGCGGGCTCGCAGGGTTCGTAACTCGACGCGGGAGAAGAGTCCGGGGTTCCGTTGATGCAGATGCCGTACGCAGTGGAATCTGCGAGCGACTCCAACGCCGCAGAATCAGTAGCTCCCGTGATGGGGTTAAGCTTCCCATCTTCGGGGGACTTGATCTGCTCCGGATCTAAGGCCAGAGTTGCTGCAGGAGCTCTCTCCTGGATGCGGCCCGATGACAGGTTTAAGCCATGTCCATCGGGGCAGCGGGGAGCGCTTGCCGCGGTCTCGAATCCGTCGAAGATCAAGTCTCCACGGATGTCTACAACGTAGTTCAAGCTTTCGAATCTGACCTGATGGCCAGGGGCGTAGCTGTCGATCTGCTCCAGATGGCCAAGCGAGTTGGCCCGCAGTACGAAGCCGCCGAACACAAAGATCTGTCTGGGGAGAAAGGTTTCTCCCTGGACAGCGTCATCATTGACGATTGAAGGGGCCATCAAACCTTTTGATGACGGCACAGTGAAACTCTCAATGAAAGCACCAATGTCGGTGTCAAAACTGGCGGATCTCGGGTAGGGGGTCTCGAACTGTGCGTCTAGGATCGATGGTAACAGGAGACGGGGGACACGATGTTTACCCAGGTTCGGGCCCTCTCTATGGAGGTAATACCCTACTTCCTGCTTGATTGATCTTGATGAATATGAGTGTTACAAGAGTTGATCTACCACGAGATCGTAATGGCTAAACCCTAAAAGTCTAGACTATGTGTATATGGTAATGAATCTGTGCTATCCGGACTATTCTCTCCGGTTTATATAGACACCGGAGAGATCTAGGGTTACATGGAGTTGGTTACATAAGAAGGAATCTTCACAACTGGTCGCCTAGCTTGCCTTCCACACCAAGGAAAGTCCAATCCGGACACGGGTATGGTCTTCGGTCTTCATGTCTTCACAGCCCATCAGTCCGGCCCATGGATAACAGGCCGGACGCCTGAGGACCCCTTATTCCAGGACTCCCTCACCCCCCTCTAGACATACTTTCGATCCTACAAGTGGTATCAGAGCTTTGGTCTCCATTTGCCTTGATTTCCATAGCTTTTGGTGATCATAGCCTTGGTTTCACAACCTAGGAGAGTATGGCGTCTAGCGAGGGAAATTACCACCGTAGAGGTCCTTACTTTGATGGTACTAATTTTGCTAGTTGGAAGCATAAAATGAAAATGCATATTCTTGGACATAACCTCGCCATTTGGTCTATTGTGTGTATTGGCTTGCAAGGTTAATTCTTTGATGGGAGAGTGTAACACCCAAAATTTTGGCCTTGTTTTATTTATTAAAATGTTGCCAGGAAATAAAACTTTTCCATTTGTCAAGTTTTACCTTTTGTGATTTTGGATTTTTGCCTCTAGTGGGAGAAACCTTCAAAGGTATTGTTGGACTTGTTTACTCTCTATGATAAAACAATTATTTATCAGTGGATTCAAATGTTGCAAGATTTATTTTCTCAAAGCTTTATTCCTTTAAAATGATTTCTTTTGCATTTGGAGCCTGTTTTGCACTACAACCATTGGACAAATGCATTTAAAATTTCCACCAAAATTTGGGGATGTCATGTGATGGTTCCACATCACTTTTATGCAAAAATACCTTCTGGCCATTGGAGATTTTGAGCTCTACACTAACTTTTCCAATCTGGTCCAGTGGGCACTTTTGCACTACAACCCATTTGAATATTTCTTTAAAAATTCTTCCAAGTGTTTGGAGATGTCAGTGGATGCATACAATTCATCTTCAAGCAAAAACCCAGTGTTGTTCCTTGGAAAATTTGAGTGGATCAACCTGTTTTTCTTTCTGGTCCAACTTGGTTTTTTTGAGAACTCTGACAGTAGGAGAGGCTCCTACTGACTTTTAAATTAGTGCAACACCAGGATCAGGGGAGGTGTGGCCCCATAGTTACAAGGTATGTAGATGAGTAGTACAATACAAACTAGGTGGAGCAAGGAGGTGTCAAAACCTACTAGAAAGAAACAAGCTAGGGGGTGGTAGAGATCAGAGAGTGCCCACCAATCCTTTGATGAAGGGGTGGAGAGAGATTTTTGTGCGGTGTACCATCATGGACATATCATCTTTGAACCTGCCTCTCCAAGATTCCATTGATGGCATCACATTCCTAAAATGTTTATTATTCCTCTCTTTCCACACCCCCTAAGCTGCTATGATGAAAATTTCCATGAATAATGGACCACCCCAGGATCTTCTTCCCTCTGGTCCAACTTGGTGATTTGTACTGCAACCTATTTTTTTCCTTGCTCTAGTAACCCTGAGCTTTTTCCTACTTGTAGCCCTCCCTTCAAAACCCTTAAGTCCATGAGATTGGAACCATTGGCATATTTTTGGTGCATGCAATGTCAGCCTTTAGTTTCTGCCCAAAACTGGTTTTCTCAAATTCTTGCACTATCACCTTTCTGTTTTTGCCAAACTAATCTTACCACCATCTCCTGCATCTAAAGAGACCCTGATCTGGAGATTTTGGCCACTCCCAGATTTGTCTAAGTGCACTTGGCATTATGTCGAACACTTGGTGTGCACAGTTAGCTTGAGGCATGTTTTCTACTTTGCACTGTGATTTTGTTCCACTGACCCAACAACCTTGTCCACTAAGCTCCTAGCCATCCCTACCCTTGTTCTGTTCTTTGCCAGCTCCACCCTCGCGCTCTAGATCGCACTGGCGTTTCGTCGAGCAGGTGCCGTGCGTGCTCTGGGCGCGCCCAGAGCGCACGTTTTGCACGCGCGCGCACTGAGCCGACACGCCGCACTGCCGCACTCGACGCGACCCGTCCCTGGCCCCTACTGCATCGCTGAACCGCGCACTAGCCTGCTCCCTGCTCCACGGCATCTCTGGCGCCCTGCTGCGCCGCTGGCCGCGCCCTTGGCGGCACGCCGGCGTCGGGAGTGGCCTCTGCCATGTTCGGCACCGCCCAAACCACGCCAGCGCGCCAGCTGCCCCTGGGAATAGCTCGTGCTTATCCTCATGCTCGTCGGAATGCTTTCGTCGCCGCCACGATGCCCTGCAACTACAGAAAAGTGGTCGCCGGCGATCTTATCCTCGGCCACCGCGGGAGCCAGCCTCGAGCGCCTATTTAAAGGGTCCCCAAGCTCGTTGAAGGCTTCAGGCGACATCAGACTCTCCCCGTAGAGCTTCCCAAGCAGTGGATCGACCCGTAGTGGCCATCTTCCTCAACTCCGGCCGGTTCGGCCGCCGCTAAGCTCCGGTGCGATTCGTCGCAGCCGGCCACCCTTTCGCCCAACAAACGCCACCAGTAGCTTCCCATAGTTCTTGCGGAGCTGCCCAGCTACCCAACTTCGGTCGGAGGCCACCGGAGCACAAAAGTCACTTCGCCACCGTAGCCCTCTCCGCCGCGGAGCTCGCCGCCGGCGACTCCTTCCACCTCCGACGACCCAACAACCACCCAGAGGACCGCCTCGGTCTGACCGTTCCATCCCCGCCCTTGGATGCCCGTGAGGCGCTGCCGTTCGTCGACGGCGATCGCCGGAGCCCCGCTCCCATCAGGTAGAAGAGAGGAGAAGGAGGGAAGAACGGTCAAACCTGACCAGTGGGCCCCCTGGACCCACTGTCAGTGACCCGCGCGGCCGCCCTCTCTCTGCTTAAGTGAAGGCGCATAACTCCAGAGTGCGTCTCCTCTACTGCGAAAGCGTATTCCTTCTGAATCGTTTTCTTTTCTGGTTTTATTTAAAAACAGAGGTTTGACCAAACTTTGACTGGCTATAACTTTTAAAATAAAACTCCAAAAGAGTTGATTCTTTTTCCTACCTCTCTCAAATTTCATCTAGTTTATTTTAAGATTTATTTCAAAAATATTTGAGACACCTTTTGGTACGGTGTTTGAAGTATTTGTTATTTGTATATTTTGCAAAATAGGATTTTGGAGAAAAAGGGAAAGCTTCCAAAAAAATGCATCCTTTGCATACTCTTGAAGGCAAGCATTTCTGAACTCTGGCATAATATTTTGTTGTGGTGTTTTGATACGATCCCAACACCTTTTGACTTGGAGTATGTGATAGCTTTATGTATCGATATAGTCTCGTGCATGAGTGCACTTTGGAGTTGTTTTGTGGTCAGCAATGGATACACTAATGATTTGGATCATCCTCGTGAGCTTCTCATGCATACCGGTAGGAAGCCGGGAAAGTCGTGGTCTTGGGTAGACACGAGCTTGTCCCTAGCCCCTCGTCGAGACGAGTATGCCCGGTATGGCATGGTGAGGCTCGAGGAGTGGTGATTTATATTCACTAGTGGTAACATTGTTGGACGATTCTTGGACCACCTGAGTCGGTTGTAGATCGAGTCTTGATCAATAGCTTCCTTATTTGTTGGTACCACCACTTGTCCCTGCAGGGGACAGGGTATGGTTCAGTAAGTTGTCAACCCCTACCAAAGCACACACCGTACAGAGGGGCCATAGTGGAAGATACCGGAGGCCTCCGGTAGGCATGCCACTTGGTGTCACGACCGGTTTTTCAATAAAATAATTATTGAGAGACCAATCCCTTATACGGACCAGCGAGGAAGAATTCCTTCTCACTGGTAGACAATATCTTGGTCACAGAAGAAAAATACCAGGAGTACTAAATATAATACAAGGTTGAGCAGAGACTGCTCAACAATTTATTACATGCACGCCGCTAAAACAATATGGCGGATAGGGTGGCAACTACTAACTCACGATAATAACGGTGGTGGAAATATCACCGCGAAGCGAGTGATATGATTCCAGAAGACTACAGCTCTTCGAGCGTCAGAGTGAGGCTCGAGAAGACTTATTACGGGTGGCGGAAGCGTATACAATACAAGTGACCAATATCCGGGATCGCGCAGGACTGACTAGGACTCCTCTAGGCATCGGACGCGCTATCAAACTCTTCATCCAAGAGATCGCCTTCGTCAACATCTGGCCAAATCAACAAGCCAGGTGAGTACTATGAAAGTACTCGCAAGACAGTTCGGACATAAGATATAATAAATGTAAACATGAAGCACATGAACAAGTTAACCAGTGCGATCAGACATAGAGGTAATAAATACTGGGTGCCAAGCGAGGGTCTGAATGACGCCTCGAGCGGAAACTGCAGAATAGTAATACTGGTGCCAAACGAGTGTCTGAAAGACTCCTCGAGCGGAAAAGGCGGAATAATAATACTGGTGCCAAACGAGTGTCTGAAAGACTCCTCGAGCGGAAAAGGCGGAATAATAATACTGGTGCCAAACGAGTGTCTGAAAGACTCCTCTAGCGGAAAAGGAGGAATAATAATACTGGTGCCAAACGACTGTCTGAAAGACTCCTCGAGCGGAAAATGCGGAATAATAATACAGGTGCCAAACGAGTGTCTGAAAGACTCCTCGAGCGGAAAATGCAGAATAATAATGCCACAGTCGGGCGTCGGGGCGACACCACATAAAGGGCTTATATTTAAAGTGAGAAACGAGTACACGCCACAGTCGGACGTCTGCGCGACGTCTCATAAAGGGCTTATATTGTAGCTCAATAATACAATAGTTCAGGAGCATAATTTATCACAGGCATGAGGCAAATATAAAGTTAGTCCATCCACAGGAATAACAATAAATCTGAATTTACCACTTGAGCTTGTTCACCGGGGACAAGTTTTTCACACGAATAGATATGGATATAATGTTTACATTACTGATCATGGATACGATTCGGAAGGAATTGACTCTGCAGAGTTTGTACTTAACCACAGCCAATGGATTTCAGTAGTCACGGGGACTAGTTCCGTCTACGGTGTTTTGGAAGAAACACGTCTAACCAGTACACACCCAATTCAACCATCCGAAGCCAAGGATCACCCTCGGCGACATTCAAGAAAAACCTTGAGACGGGGATGCTACAACCTCGCATAGCATGGGATCAAATTTCTATACGCGCACTCTAAGGGGGTGCCCCCCCTCTCGGTCCCAACCGGAAACACCCATGCCCCCTGACCGGATGACTGGCTTTAATCCTGGGCCAAGGTACCATCATCCCGGCCTCTCTGTTTGGTGTGTACACGGAAAGAGGTTACCAACTTACTAAACCGCATCCTGGCAATGAGACATGTGGTAGCACGGAAGGGGAAAGAACGGTAACACGGCTCCAACCATGTTGACGTCGGAAAAGTCGGATGACGCAAGGCTGGTATGCTACAACAGTACCACCTTGCTGCCCTTCATGTCACCACATGATTAGGCCACCTCTCATCAGAGGTCATCGCAACTTTGGAACATGCGGGAAAAGGACGATAACGTGGCTCCAACCACGTTAACGTCGAAGAAAGTCGGATGACGCAAGGCTGGTATGCTACAACAGTACCACCTTGCTGCCCTTCATGTCACCACATGATTAGGCCATCTCTCATCAGAGATCATCGCGACTTTGGAACAACCGGGTCGTTGCCTTACGAGCAACGAGGTATGTACCGACACTCATATGCCACGCACAAACTCTCACGTGAACATGTAAAACATCTGTCATATCAAATGTTCAAAACATGCTTGCCTAGTTCGGAGAAGTCGGAGTCTAGCTCGGCGAAGTTCGCGGCTCCGTCACCTCCTCCGGAACCTACGGCAATCACGAAACGGGTACTAACGTGAAAACCAACACTTGCACAGAAACTTTTCCAAATATTTTTCAAATAAATCCCATAAAAAACTAGACAAGATTTGAAGATTGTCAGAAAAAGAATCACTCAAAATTCCTTTTTATTAAAAAGTTATAAAGGTTTCTGTCCAGGGACTTATCTGTAATGAAACAGAAAAGTTCCAGGGTTTTAACTGAGAAAACAGAAAACGCTTCGGTTGGGAATGCGCAAGCGCAAAGGAGAAAACGTATTTTGCCCGAAGGCGCCAACAGAAAACGGTTCGCGAATAAAAGAACAGAGGCTGACACGCGGGGTCCACATGTCAGGTTTGAAAAGCTCGCCGGCGCCCGAAGACTGCGGTGGACGCCGGCGTCGAACCACGGCGAGTTAGGAGAAACTGAGGGTACCAAGAGCTTCAGCGTCTTCTTCCGCGTCGGTGGGTGGTGGACTCGTCCAACGGGGAGCACCACGTCGACGGCGACACTTTCTCCGGCGGACGGCGGCTCGGGTGAAGATGGGGAACTCCGGTGGAGGGCTGCAAGCTTCAAATGGAAGTGCGGGTCAGAAAGAGGGATGCATGGTTAAGCTACTGGTAAGAGAATGGAGGCGGAGGAGCACACACGGGGGCGAATCGGGCTGGATCCCGTGGCGGGTCGCGGCGGCCGGAGTCGAGGAAGGAGACCTCCTCGGGGCTCTTCCAGTGGCTAGGCGTGCTCTAGGGGGAGTGCAGGGCTGGTGGGTGCTCGAGTTGAAGCTCGGGGCCTCTATTTATAGGCGGATCGACGGGGTGGCCGTGAACGGAGAATCTCCGGCGAGCGATTACGGCGGAGCAGTGGATTGGCAGGCGGTTTGAGCGGCCAGGCAGCATCAGTCGAGGTTACGGGAGTCGTTTTACAGCTAAACGGAGATGGTCTTGGCGTAATGGCGTCGGTCCACGGTGAGGTGACCGCACGGGCTCAACGGCGGCAGAGAGCGCGCTCCGCGCCCTGCGGTTCACGACGAGAGCGGCAGCGCATTCGGGGGAGTGGAAGGCCACGCGGCGAGCTCCGGTGGTTTGGGCGGCGCTGGGTGGCGTCGTCGGCGCCGTGTCTCCCGCTGGCGTCCGCAAAGCCACCGCCGGCGTCGGTCACGGGGCGGCGCACCTTCTGCTGCTCGTCGCCGACGCCCGCAAGGCGCCAGGCGTTCGTGCGGTGCAGGAACAAGAGGGCGGGGACGAGGAGCAAGGCGACACGGTGGCACTGGCGAGATCGACGTCCTCCTCTGAAGAAAACAATAGCAAGCCACTGCAGTGTTCTCTGAACTTTCTGAATGTGACAAGGACAGTGCACTGCAGGTGTTCGACAGAAGGTTTTTGCAATCAGATGAATTTTTCTGGAGCTGTAACTTGGTGAGATGACAACTCAATGCACCCAGAGGCTGCCTGATTTTATTTGGAATTTTTGGAGAAGGTTTTGAATGAATTTCACCAAATTTGACAAATCTGGTCCAAACTTGCAGCAAGTGTAGTTTGAAAATTTTGAACTGAAGACCAGTGGATCTTCATGGTTCTAGGTTGAGGGTTCAAAGGACTAGGAGGGGAAGAAGGTTTGGTGCCAAAAATCAAGACAGAAAGTGGAGTTCCTTTGTAAATCTCCAAGTGCTAGAAAAGAAGCCATAAATTTATTTGAATAGAATTTAAATGGAAGTAATCACATGGGGAGGTCCAACTTGCTGGATTTGATGCAAATCATGATCCAAAGGTGAGGAAGTGGTTAGGAGAGAGGATTTGCACTAATGCCATGGCAAGAAGGAATTGTTGAAAGTGGCAAAGGACTTTCCAAAAGCCATAGTGCAAATTCAAAAAGATTTTCAAAAGTTATTTTCCCAAATGAAAAACATTTTGTCTTGAGTCCAAATGAAACGCAAGAACTTCCAAGACCAAAGGCAGATCTTGGGTGAATCCAAACAAAACTTTTGCCATAAAGAAAAATATATGAGAGGGAGAGTTCTCTTGAAGAAAAATTTAAATCACTCCCCTCAAGTCAAATAAAAACTTGGGTGTCACATCCCGCAGGCAAGCTCTTGGGTTTTCTGGTTTCTCACAGAGGCATCGAAGCTAACCCGGAAAAGATCAAAGCAATCACCTCTCTGGCTAAGCCGGCGTCCTCGAGATTTCTGCTGATCCTCAAATAGATATGGATACTCTGCTCGAAGGAAATCCTCCCTTTCCCATGTAGCTTCATCCTCAGTGTGGTTGCTCCACTGAACCCTGAAAAAACTTGTTGTTTTCTGACGGGTCCTCCGTTCAGACTCTTCTAAAATCTTTACTGGTCTTTCTCTGTAGGTGAGATCTGGTTGCATATCAATGTCCTCATGAGGTACACGTTTTTCTGGGTTGCTCACACATTTTCTTAACTGTGAGACGTGGAACACGTCATGGACGTCTGACAGCTCCTTGGGGAGGTCTAGTTGGTAGGCCACCGTGCCTCTTCGTGCCTTTACACAAAATGGTCCAATAAATCTTGGGGCTAGCTTCCCCTTTATTTTGAACCGTTGCAGACCCCTCATAGGAGATACTCGGAGGTATACGGAATCACCGGGTTCAAAGCTGACCTCACGGTGCTTCTGATCATAGTAGCTCTTTTGGCGGCTCTGTGCTGTCTTGAGTCTGTCCCGGATTTGTTTAACTTTCTCCTCGGCCTCTTTAAGCATATCCGGGCCGAAGATACGGCTGTCACCTGTCTCTGACCAATTCAATGGGGTACGACACCTTCGTCCGTACAATGCTTCAAAGGGTGCCATTTGCAAGCTGGCTTGGTAACTGTTGTTGTAAGCAAATTCGGCATACGGCAAACTCTCTTCCCAACTGGATCCATAGGTGAGCACACAGGCTCTTAGCATATCCTCTAGGATCTGGTTCACACGTTCCGTCTGTCCATCAGTCTGAGGGTGGTATGCTGTACGGAAAGCTAGTTGCGTGCCCAGAGCTTGTTGTAGGTGGTCCCAAAATTTGGAGACAAATTGGGTGCCTCGGTCTGATATTATAGTCTTTGGGACTCCGTGCAAACAAACTATACGGGAGAGATAAAGTTTTGCCAGTCTTTGGGTGGAGTAGGTAGTCTTCACGGGAATGAAATGAGCAACCTTGGTTAGTCGGTCTGTGATGACCCATATGGCGTCATTCCCACGCTGTGATCGGGGTAATCCGACGATGAAATCCATTCCTATTTCATCCCATTTCCACTCTGGTATCCTGTTTGGTTGGAGTAGCCCTGCTGGCTTTTGATGCTCGGCCTTGATGCGCTGACACGAATCGCAACAAGCAATGAATGTGGCTATATCTCTTTTCATACCGTGCCACCAAAATCTTTCCTGAATGTCCTTGTACATTTTGGTTCCTCCAGGATGAATCGAGTATGGAGCGGTGTGGCTCTCCGTCAAGATCTGTTGCTTGAGTTCCTCAATGTTAGGTACGCAAAGTCTGTCTCGGTACCATAATGTTCCTTCACTGTCGGTGACGAACTCTGAAGTCTTACTAAGATTCATTTTCTTCTTTATGCCTTTGATGCTGGGATGTCCCTGCTGAGCCTTCTTGATTTGTTCCACCAGGGTGGGTTGTATCTCCAGGTTCGATACGGTGCCCTCAGAGAGTAACATCATGTTGAGCCTAGCGAACTCTCGCTGAAACTCAGGCCTCAAGTTTTGCGGACCGTCATTGTCCATGCTGGGGTTTCGACTAAGGGCATCGGCCACTACATTTGCTTTCCCTGGGTGGTAGTGAATGCAGACATCATAGTCTTTGACCAGTTCCAACCAGCGTCGTTGGCGTAAATTCAGCTCTGGCTGTGTGAAAATATATTTGAGGCTCTTATGGTCTGTATATATTTCACAGCGATTTCCCAACAGAAAGTGCCTCCATTCCTTGAGTGCATGTATGACTACTGCTAGCTCCAGGTCATGTGTTGGGTAATTTTCCTCATGTTTTCGCAGCTGCCTGGAGGCATATGCGACAACCTTGCCATCCTGCATTAGCACGCATCCGAGACCTTTTCGGGACGCGTCACAATACACTTCAAAGCTCTTGTCTATGTCTGGCACAGTTAAGACTGGTGCGGCTGTCAGCTTCTTCTTGAGTTCTTGGAAGCTCTGCTCACATGCTTCCGTCCATACGAATTTCTTGTCCTTCTTGAGTAACTGTGTCATAGGTTTTGCCACAGTGGAGAATCCTTCAATAAATCTCCTGTAATATCCGGCCATTCCTAGGAAACTCTGCACATCTGTAACATTGGCGGGTGGCTTCCAGTCTAGTATGGCCTTGACTTTTTCTGGGTCTACGGTCACGCCTTCTTGGTTCAATATATGACCCAAGAAACCAACTTGTCTTAGCCAAAATTCGCATTTGCTAAATTTTGCGTATAACTGATGCTTCCTCAATTCTCCCAAAACAATCCTGAGGTGCTCAGCATGCTCTTCTGGTGTCCTTGAGTAAACCAGAATATCGTCAATGAATACCACCACAAATTTGTCCATGAATTTCATGAACACTTTGTTCATGAGGTGGACGAAATATGCGGGGGCGTTCGTTAGTCCAAAAGGCATCACTATAAACTCGTATAACCCATATCTGGAAGCGAATGCTGTCTTGGGGATATCTTCTGTCCGTACCTTCAGTTGATGGTATCCCGATCTCAAATCAATCTTTGAAAATACCTTGGCTTGTGCGAGCTGGTCAAACAAAGCATTTATCCGTGGCATCGGATATTTGTTTTTGATGGTGACCATATTGAGGGCTCGATAGTCTATACACAGTCTCAGTGTCCCATCCTTCTTCTTGGCGAACAACACTGGCGAACCCCATGGTGAGGAGCTGGCTCGAATAAATCCTTTGTCCAACAACTCCTTTATCTGCTTCTTTAACTCCACCAATTCTGAGGGTGCCATTCTATACGGCTTCTTATAGATGGGAGCAGTGCCAGGTGCTAGTTCAATGCTAAATTCTATCTCTCGGTCTGGTGGCATGCCTGGTAGTTCTTCAGGGAACACATTAGGAAACTCGCATACCACTGGAACTTTTCTCAGTTCTGCAATGTCCATCTTGTTCAGTTTTGGTTGCTGTGATCGTGGCCTTTCTTGGGCGGAAACTCTTATCGTCTTGCCGTGATGGTGGGTGAGAATCACTGTCCGATTGAAACAGTCGATGAATCCTTTGTTGGTGCTCAACCAGTCCATCCCTAAAATGACATCCAGTCCTTTACTTTCCAACACGATGAGATTCGCGTGGAATTGTAGTCCTTCGAACTCAATGACCACTCTTCGGCAGTAACCCTGAGCGATTTGCTTATTTCCGGGGGACTTGATGATCATAGATTTTTCCAAGGGAAGTATCGGAAAACCATGTTGTGAAACAAAACTCTTCGAAACGAACGAATGGGAAGCTCCAGAATCAAACAAAACTGTGGCAGGTACTGTGTTGACAGGGAACGTACCGAGCACGATATCTGGGGCATTCTGCGCTTCTTCCCTGGTCATATGGTTCAGGTGACCCTTCCTGTGGTTGTTGCTGGGGTTGAAGTTGTTGCGCTTGGGGGCTGGATTGTTTCCACCATTGTTCGGCTTGGGTGCCGAGTCTCTTGGCTTCGGGCACTGTTTAGCATAATGCCCTTGTTGACCACAAGCATAGCAGGTGACCCCTGGAGGGTATGTGAACTCCTTGTCCCTGGCATGAAATTGTCCGACGGGCCTTGGCTCAGTAGTCGTGGATCTCCTTGTGTCTGTCCTTGGGACCTCAGTCTTGCCTCGGTTGCTGCGGGCAAGAGTCGTCTTGTCCCTCTTCCGCTTGCGGATATCTTCCAGACTACGGCGCTCATTCTCCAGGGTGATGGCCTTGTCCACCAGCGTCTTAAAATCCGGAAAGGTGTGCATGATCAGTTGGCATCTTAACGCTGGTGCCAGGCCGTCCAGGAATTTTTCCATCTTCTTGCTTTCTGTCATGTGCTCGTCGTAGGCATAACGAGACAGCTGAGTGAACTGACCATTGTACTCTTTCACTGACATGCCTCTTTGCTTCAGGTCATCAAACTCTCTCTTCTTGATCTTTAGGATGCTCCTGGGGATGTGTGCCCCACGGAAGCCTTCCTTGAACTCTTCCCAGGTGATGTTGTGTTCCCGGGGATGCATGTGTAGGAAGTTTTCCCACCATGCTGCGGCTGCTCCAGTAAGGTAGTGTGGTGTATAAAGCACCTTCTCATGATCTGAGCACTGAGCAATAATCAGTTTCCTTTCAATCTCACGAAGCCAATCATCGGCCTCCAGTGGTCTATCGGTGTGAGCAAAAGTTGAGGGGCGAGTCTTCTGTAACTCAGATAACTTGGAATGTGGTTGATAGGGTTCACGGTGGTTTCCCATGTTGAGGACATGGTTCATCATCTCTTGGTGCTGTTGCTGGCTTTGCTCGAAGAGACAGCGTACTTGAGACAGTGCTGCTTCGCTGTCTTGTTGGCTGGACTGGCCCTGAGTGAAATTGTTGCTGGTCTGTGTCCCGTAAACCTCTTCTGGTTGATTGGGCATGGAGCGAGTCCACGGGCGAGACATTTTTCTAGTCTGGGGTATTATTTGCAAAACCCATGAGAAAAATTGTGTATCACAAAAAAAAATCTCGCAAAGGCAATAATCAAAAGGCTTCAAGGTTTTCAAAGAAACACAAATGATTTTTCATGGAGAAGAAGTGCTTAACATAAATCTTACATGCGGAAAGCAAACACAAGATACAGCACTCAGGATGCGCGTACACAATCCTGACATGTTATTAAAAACTAGCGTACTACTCCGAAAGGCAGCAAACACACCAACACAACTAACGTACAGATAAAACAACATATCATACAAGCAGGCATAACACGCGGCTACTCGGTGCTCTCAGTCGGAGATGGTGAAGATCTCCTTCCCCTTGCCGATGGCAAGGCTCAGCGGTCCAGGAGAGTCAACCTCCTCCTCTCTAGCTGGCTCCTGGCGCGTGACGCTGCGCTGCGGTGATGGTGCGGGGGCGACTGGTGGTAGAGCGCGTGCGGCAGGCGGTGCGGCTCTGACAGGAGTAGGAGCGATGACGCGGTCGAACTCCTCAGTGGTAGGCAGACGGCGAGCAGTGGCCAAAACGGCCGGTGCATACGAGGCTGAAGATGAGACGAATGTCAGAGGCGGCGCCGTGTGGAGAAGCTCCTTCCTGCTGGCAGGACCGCCCCGGACTAAGTCCATGCGGGCAGCCACAAGATCATCTACGAGGTTGTCGAAAGACTCCTCCAGAGCCTTGAGATACTCCACAACCATCTCGATGGCTTCATCTCTTTCTCCCCGATGGCAGGCGAACGCATAGTGGCTGGTGTATGGCACATGGCATGGGAGGTAGCGGTAGCGACGAGTCTTCATCGTAGGAAGGATGTCCCGAAGGCGAGCTATCGCCTCGCGGGCAGCCATCTGCATGGCATGCCTCTCCGTAGGCATGGCACTTCCCACAAAACGGAAGTGGCGAGCAGCAGATCGTCCTCCCTTGAACTGCACCACAGCTTGGTGCATAGACACGTCGTCACTGAGCTTGTGCTGATAGAGTGTGAACTCCGGGCGAGCTGCTGGCCCAATCACGAGCTTGGTGATGGAGACGAGGAGCTTGACAAACCCCTCGGGCACGTTGGTGAACACTCGATTCTCACAGCTGCTGCCAGCCATCTACAAAAGTAGGCAAAAATTCTGAGTAGTCATGTCATAAATTTATGATGACTAACAGAAAATAGCTACAATTGCAAAAATGCTGAAAAAGCACAAAAACGCTAATAACCGATTAGCGCTCGCACCTAGTGGCTTCCTACAGTCAGCCTGGCTCTGATACCAAGCTTGTCACGAGCGGTTTTTCAATAAAATAATTATTGAGAGACCAATCCCTTATACGGACCAGCGAGGAAGAGTTCCTTCTCACTGGTAGACAATATCTTGGTCACAGAAGAAAAATACCAGGAGTACTAAATATAATACAAGGTTGAGCAGAGACTGCTCAACAATTTATTACATGCACGCCGCTAAAACAATACGGCGGATAGGGTGGCAACTACTAACTCACGATAATAACGGTGGTGGAAATATCACCGCGAAGCGAGTGATATGATTCCAGAAGACTACAGCTCTTCGAGCGTCGGAGTGAGGCTCGAGAAGACTTATTGCGGGTGGCGGAAGCGTATACAATACAAGTGACCAATATCCGGGATCGCGCAGGACTGACTGGGACTCCTCTAGGCATCGGACGCGCTATCAAACTCTTCATCCAAGAGATCGCCTTCGTCAACATCTGGCCAAATCAACAAGCCAGGTGAGTACTATGAAAGTACTCGCAAGACAGTTCGGACATAAGATATAATAAATGTAAACATGAAGCACATGAACAAGTTAACCAGTGCGATCAGACATAGAGGTAATAAATACTGGGTGCCAAGCGAGGGTCTGAATGACGCCTCGAGCGGAAACTGTAGAATAGTAATACTGGTGCCAAACGAGTGTCTGAAAGACTCCTCGAGCGGAAAAGGCGGAATAATAATACTGGTGCCAAACGAGTGTCTGAAAGACTCCTCGAGCGGAAAAGGCGGAATAATAATACTGGTGCCAAACGAGTGTCTGAAAGACTCCTCGAGCGGAAAAGGCGGAATAATAATACTGGTGCCAAACGAGTGTCTGAAAGACTCCTCGAGCGGAAAATGCGGAATAATAATACAGGTGCCAAACGAGTGTCTGAAAGACTCCTCGAGCAGAAAATGCAGAATAATAATGCCACAGTCGGGCGTCGGGGCGACACCACATAAAGGGCTTATATTTAAAGTGAGAAACGAGTACACGCCACAGTCGGACGTCTGCGCGACGTCTCATAAAGGGCTTATATTGTAGCTCAATAATACAATAGTTCGGGAACATAATTTATCACAGGCATGAGGCAAATATAAAGTTAGTCCATCCACAGGAATAACAATAAATCTGAATTTACCACTTGAGCTTGTTCACCGAGGACAAGTTTTTCACACAGATAGATATGGATATAATGTTTACATTACTGATCATGGATACGATGATTTGGAAGGAATTGACTCTGCAGAGTTTGTACTTAACCACAGCCAACGGATTTCAGTAGTCACGGGGACTAGTTCCGTCTACGGTGTTTTGGAAGAAACACGTCTAACCAGTACACACCCAATTCAACCATCCGAAGCCAGGGATCACCCTCGGCGACGTTCAAGAAAAACCTTGAGACGGGGATGCTACAACCTCGCGTAGCATGGGATCAAATTTCTATACGCGCGCTCTAAGGGGGTGCCCCCCTCTCGGTCCCAACCGAAAACACCCATGCCCCCTGACCGGATGACTGGCTTTAATCCTGAGCCAAGGTACCATCATCCCGGCTTCTTTGTTTGGTGTGTACACGGAAAGAGGTTACCAACTTACTAAACCGCATCCTGGCAATGAGACATGTGGTAGCACGGAAGGGGAAAGAACGGTAACACGGCTCCAACCATGTTAACATCGGAAAAGTCGGATGACGCAAGGCTGGTATGCTACAACAGTACCACCTTGCTGCCCTTCATGTCACCACATGATTAGGCCACCTCTCATCAGAGGTCATCGCAACTTTGGAACATGCGGGAAAAGGACGATAACGTGGCTCCAACCACGTTAACGTCGAAGAAAGTCGGATGACGCAAGGCTGGTATGCTACAACAGTACCACCTTGCTGCCCTTCATGTCACCACATGATTAGGCCATCTCTCATCAGAGATCATCGCGACTTTGGAACAACCGGGTCGTTGCCTTACGAGCAACGAGGTATGTACCGACACTCATATGCCACGCACAAACTCTCACGTGAACATGTAAAACATCTGTAATATCAAATGTTCAAAACATGCTTGCCTAGTTCGGAGAAGTCGGAGTCTAGCTCGGCGAAGTTCGCGGCTCCGTCACCTCTTCCGGAACCTACGGCAATCACGAAACGGGTACTAACGTGAAAACCAACACTTGCACAGAAACTTTTCCAAATATTTTTCAAATAAATCCCATAAAAAACTAGACAAAATTTGAAGATTGTCAGAAAAAGAATCACTCAAAAATTCCTTTTTATTAAAAAGTTATAAAGGTTTCTGTCCAGGGACTTATCTGTAATGAAACAGAAAAGTTCCAGGGTTTTAACTGAGAAAACAGAAAATGCTTCGGTTGGGAATGCGCAAGCGCAAAGGAGAAAACGTATTTTGCCCGAAGGCGCCAACAGAAAACGGTTCGCGAATAAAAGAACAGAGGCTGACACGCGGGGTCCACATGTCAGGTTTGAAAAGCTCGCCGGTGCCCGAAGATTGCGGTGGACGCCTGCGTCGAACCACGGCGAGTTAGGAGAAACGGAGGGTACCAAGAGCTTCAGCGTCTTCTTCCGCGTCGGTGGGTGGTGGACTCGTCCAACGGGGAGCACCACGTCGACGGCGACACTTTCTCCGGCGGAGGGCGGCTCGGGTGAGGATGGGGAAGTCCGGTGGAGGGCTGCAAGCTTCAAATGGAAGTGCGGGTCAGAAAGAGGGATGCATGGTGAAGCTACTGGTAAGAGAATGGAGGCGGAGGAGCACACACGGGGGCAAATCGGGTTGGATCCCGTGGCGGGTCGCGGCGGCCGGAGTCGAGGAAGGAGACCTCCTCGGGGCTCTTCCAGTGGCTAGGCGTGCTCTAGGGGGAGTGCAGGGCTGGTGGGTGCTCGAGTTGAAGCTCGGGGCCTCTATTTATAGGCGGATCGACAGGGTGGCCGTGAATGGAGAATCTCCGGCGAGCGATTACGGCGGAGCAGTGGATTGGCAGGCGGTTTGAGCGGCCAGGCAGCATCTGTGGAGGTTACTGGAGTCGTTTTACAGCTAAACGGAGATGGTCTTGGCGTAATGGCGTCGGTCCACGGTGAGGTGACCGCACGGGCTCAACAGCGGCAGAGAGCGCGCTCCGCGCCCTGCGGTTCACGACGAGAGCGGCAGCGCATTCGGGGGAGTGGAAGGCCACGCGGCGAGCTCTGGTGGTTTGGGCGGCGCTGGGTGGCGTCGTCGGCACCGTGTCTCCCGCTGGCGTCCGCAAAGCCGCCGCCGGCGTCGGTCACGGGGCGGCGCACCTTCTGCTGCTCGTCGCCGACGCCCGCAAGGCGCCAGGCATTCGTGCGGTGCAGGAACAAGAGGGCGGGGACGAGGAGCAAGGCGACGCGGTGGCACTGGCGAGATCGACGTCCTCCTCTGAAGAAAACGACAGCAAGCCACTGCAGTGTTCTCTGAACTTTCTGAATGTGACAAGGACAGTGCACTGCAGGTGTTCGACAGAAGGTTTTTGCTATCAGATGAATTTTTCTGGAGCTGTAACTTGGTGAGATGACCACTCAATGCACCCAGAGGCTGCCTGATTTTACTTGGAATTTTTGGAGAAGGTTTTGAATGAATTTCACCAAATTTGACAAATCTGGTCCAAACTTGCAGCAAGTGTAGTTTGAAAATTTTGAACTGAAGACCAGTGGATCTTCATGGATCTTGGCTGAGGGTTCAAAGGACTAGGGAGGAGAGTTGGTTTGAGGGCAAAAATCAAAACAGAAAATGGAGTTCCTTTGTAAATCTCCAAGTAGTAGGATAGAAGACAGAAATTTGTTTGAATAAGATTCAAATGGAAATGATCACATGGGGAGGTCAAACTTGCTGGATTTGATGCAAATCACGATCCAAAGGTGAGGAAGTGGTTAGGAGAGAGGATTTGCACTAATGCCATGGCAAGAAGGAATTGTTGAAAGTGGCAAAGGACTTTCCAAAAGCCATAGTGCAAATTCAAAAAGATTTTCAAAAGTTATTTTCCCAAATGAAAAACATTTTGTCTTGAGTCCAAATGAAAAGCAAGAACTTCCAAGACCAAAGGCAGATCTTGGGTGAATCCAAACAAAACTTTTGCCATAAAGAAAAATATATGAGAGGGAGAGTTCTCTTGAAGAAAAATTTAAATCACTCCCCTCAAGTCAAATAAAATCTTTTGAAAAATCCAAATAAAAACTTGGGTGTCACACTTGGTCAGGGGGCATGGGTGTTTCCGGTTGGGACCGAGAGGGGGGGGCACCCCCTTAGAGCGCGCGAATAGAAATTTGATCCCATGCTACGTCGAGGTTGTAGCCTCCCCACTTAGAGTTTTGCTTGGCAGATGTCGTGGGTGATTCCAGACACCGGTGAGTTAAGCTGGTGTGTGCAGGTCAGGCGTGTTTTCAATTAAAAGACCGTAGACGGAATTAGTCCCGAGGGACTAAGTAAACCCGTTACTCGTGGGAAAATGGTACTCCCTCTGTAGAGGATATATCCTGTTGGATAGTCATGTTCTTGAGTAAAGACCACAGTCTGAGTTGAACCTAGTAACGGTATTCGGATGGAGAACGAATTAGCTAGAGCTCAGTGACGGTTTTCGGATGGAGAACGAATTAGCTAGAGCTCAGTAACGGTATTCGGATGGAGATACGTTTCGACTAGACCATATTATCGGTTTTCGGATGGAGAAGCGACTGTACTAAATATTGTTTATGGTTGTGGCACATATGGATTGTGATCTTCATTATTTTGGACTAACCATTTACATTATGTATTTTTTTGAGTATCCCTGGGATGGTTCTACCTCCTGGATATTCACTGTGATGATTCTCTTATAAGCCCTTTCTGTGGTGTCGCTCAGACGCCCGACTGCGGCATGCTTGTTGTTCATTTACCTGGTATAAGCCCTTTATGTGGTGTGGCCCCGACGCCCGACTGCGGCATTATTATTCTTGCAGTTTCCTCTCATGGAGTCATTCAGACCCTCGTTTGGCACCAGTATTATTATTCTTGCAGTTTCCTCTCGAGGTGTCATTCAGACCCTCGTTTGGCACCAGTATTACTATTCTTGCAGTTTCCGCTCGAGGAGTCTTTCAGACCCTCGTTTGGCACCCAGTACTTTACTTTGGATTATTTATAACCACATGTGTGCATCTTGGTTTTTCGTATATTTCGTGACGGTCGTGCGATCGCATAATAATCCGGAGCATGTTTGATATATTATACCCGTGTTCTTAATGTTTGCGAGTACATTCAAACGTACTCATTGGCTTGTCCCTGGCTATTGTCTTGGCCAGATTCCTCGCTTGGAGATAAGCATCGCGGTGTCAACCTCGGAACCTACGTGTTGACATTTGCAGCCTCGCGAAGATAGGAGTTACCCTGGTCAGCTGTTCTTGTGGGAAATGGAGTCCCATAGACGCAGATGTACCCAACCGCTTCCGCCCTCAGCCACTAGAAACCAAGTGTTGTACTCCTAGGCCTAAATGGTCTTGTACTACATATTTTTTTTGTACCTCGCTTGGAATTCTTGTATCAAGTTGGTGCCTCATCAGCTAACAGTAATCCTGGCGCTGATGGGCACAAGGCCGTTTTCTGGGAAATCATTATCTCAAAAATCCGGTCGTGACAGAGAGAACCAAACTGTGAAGCTACCGCGGAAGAGTTGAAGATGCTGCAGTACAATGCTCAAGCTTGTGATATTCTCTTCAACGGATTGTGCCCCGAAGAATTCAACAAAATCAGCCGTCTTGAGAATGCAAAGGAAATTTGGGATACTTTGATTGATATGCATGAGGGTACCGACTCCGTCAAGGAATCCAAATTGGATGTGCTTCAAAGTCAACTTGACAAGTTCAAAATGAAGGATGGTGAAGGTGTCGCTGAAATGTACTCTAGGCTCGCTCTCATCACAAATGAGATTGCCGGCTTAGGAAGTGAAGAGATGACCGATAGATTCATCATCAAGAAGATCCTAAGAGCCTTGGATGGAAAATATGATACCGTGTGCACAATGATCCAAATGATGCCCAATTAGAAAGATCTCAAGCCTACAGAAGTCATTGGAAGAATTGTTGCTCATGAGATGTCACTCGAGGATAAGGAAGAGCTTCACAACAAGTCAACTGGTGCTTACAAAGCCTCATGTGTTGCGCCCACATCTTCAAGTGAGAAACAAACCTTCAATGAGGAATTGAGCCTAATGGTGTAGAATTTCAACAAGTTCTACACGAGTAGAAGCAAGGAAAGAAGTCCCAAGTCAAGGTCCTACAATGACAAAAGATCTTTGAGTCGTGAACGTAATTGCTACAATTGTGGAAGACCTGGGCACTACTCCAAAGAGTGTACGGCTCCCTACAAAAGAAGAGAAGATTCACCCAAAAGGAGAAGTAGAAGAGAAGAATCACCACCTAGAGAAAGGAGGAGTAGAGATGATCTAACCTCTCGCAGAAGCAAGGATTCGGAAAGGAAGGACAAATCATCAAAGAGCTACACAAAACAAAGACATCAAGCTCATGTTGGTGAATGGGTATCCGGCTCCGACTCCGACCATCACTCCGAGAGAAGTTATCACTCCGACTCCAAATATACTCAGGATGAAGGTGTTGCCGGTCTAGCACTTGTGTCAAACAACTCCTACGACATATTTGATTCACCAAATGAAGGAATTGGAATATGCTTCATGGCTAAAGGCCGAAAGGTATCACACCCCGAGTATGTTGATTTCAGTAGTGATGAAGATGATTTGCTAGGTGATGATGATTTACTTGTTGACAACTCTAGTGATGAAAACTATGATGAACTTGCTATTAATCATGATAATCAAGATAAAATGAATGATGATGATAAGAAGGAGATTGAGCGTCTAACTCAAGAACTAAACACTCTTAAGTTAGCTCATGAAACTACCTTGGAAGATCATCGAGAACTTTTAAAGACTCATGAAAATTTACGCTTTGAAAAGCTCAACCTTGAGCAAGAGCATGGGTTCTTAAAAGCAATCAATGATGATCTTCGCAAGAAAAGTTCTTCTTACATTGCCAAGCGTCACTTGTGCGCGTCGGTCCTAAACAAACAATTTTTTACCCCTTTCCGCGACGGCATTTGGAACCGTCGCCAAGTGAGTGTGTGCAATAGGGTGTCCTTCCCACACGACCCAGAAATCGTCGGGGATAGGCCCTCCTGGGACCTAGGTTGGGGCCGTGTGCGATCGGGCGAGGCATCAAAACCCAATCATTTCCGTAGGTATGTACATCCCACACGGTAATCCAAGAAAATCATTTCCGTAGGTATGTACATCCCACACGGTAACCCGAGAAAATCATTTCCGTAGGTATGTACATCCCACACGGTGAATCCCAGAAAAAACATTTCCGTTCGTATGTATATCACACACAGCCAATCCAAGGAATACGTTTCCGTTCTTATGTACATCCCACACAGTCAATCCAGGGAAAATGTTTCCATTCGGATGTACATCCCACACAGTTTTATGTATACGCTCGTGTGTGAAAGGTGTAACTATCACACACACTCTGTCTTGGTTAACTGTTTGCTTTCATTAACTACATCACACACGATTTGATGTAGAAAACTGTGTGGCATTGGGCTATCCATCGCAAGTGCTTTTACTGCTAGAACCGTTTGCAAAGGTCCATGACCGTCTGTTCTATTTTTATTTTTGCCTGTAATTTATTATTCTAATTGGAAATTTTGAAATACGAAACGTGCTATTCAAATTCTCAGCCAATGGTTCAACAACGAATCCATAAATAAAATTTCCACTACAATATGTTCAGTAATTACAGGATTATGCAGCAATTAACTATGATGAACCGCAGTATTTAAAGGCGGTAAAGGTGAAGAGACAAGTGTAAATCATTTTGACTGCCAATAGTGTTGAAGAAGCGGAATGCCCATAATGTGCCTTCCTGCATGCCATAGGCGCGAACCACTTTTGTCCAACCCCTTGTGACGATCACCCGCCCATCCTTCACCGCCTTCAGGAAGACTTCTAGAGCATTATCATGGTAGCATGATGTAACACCCCGAATGTAACTTCCCATATTTGTAACTCCAACTCTTGCCATTTTCGGCTATGTGTTATGATATTCCCTTCATGGTCGGGTTTTGTTTTTTTTCATTTTGCATTTTGTTCTTGTCAATGCATCCCGTATCATGTCATCGTGTGCATTGCATTTGCATACGTGTTCGTCTCATGCATCCGAGCATTTTCCCCGTTTTCCATTTTGCAATCCGGCACTCCCACCTCCTCCGGCGCACTCCTCTTGTTTCTTTTCGTGAGCGGGTGTTGAACGTTCTCGGAATGGACCGAGGCTTGTCAAGTGGCCTTGGTATAACACCGGTAGACCACCGGTCAAGTTTCGTTCCATTTGGAGGTCGTTTGGTACTCCAACGGTTAACCGGGCAACCGCAAAGTCTGTTTGTGTGTTGCAGCAAAACCCCTCTCTAAACAGCCCAAAACCCCTCTAAGTCACTTCCATGCTCTAGGTCGTTCGATCACGATCGTGTGGGCGAAAACCGCACCTCATTTGGACTCTCCTAGCTCCCTCTACCTATATATTTGCACCTCCCCCCGAAAATCTCGGATTCCGAAACCCTAGTCCTCTCCCTCCGCGCGCCGGACGTGTCCGCCCGGCGCCGGACGTGTCCGCCCGGCGCCGGACGAAACCGCGCCGCCGCGCCCCGGCACTCACAGCACGGCACGTGTCACTCCGTCGCCGCCCGTACGCCCGCGGCCCGCGGAGCCCATCCAGGGCCCGCGCGAGCCCGCCGCGCCGCCGCCTGGCCCGTTCGCCGCCCGGGCGCCTCGCCTCCCTCCGCCGCCGCGTCACCTCGCCGCGCCAGCGTCCGGCCACCGCCGACCGCCTCCGCCCATCGCCGTCGCGCCCCGCACCTCTCCGGCGAGGCCGGCCCCGAGCGCCGCCTCCCCGTCCCTCCTCACCGGCGCCCCGTCCTCTCCCCGAGCGCCGCCCTCTCCTTTCCCCATCTCCGGCGATGAGCACCAGCTCCGGCGAGGCGAGCTCCAGCCGGTCCTGTCGTGGAATTGTCATGGCAGATGTCCTCGTGCAAGGACTAAGTCGTGGAGCCATCGCAGCTAGGAAGCTTAAAGGGGTTAAGCGGGATAAGGAACACGAGGGTTATACTAGTTCGGCCCTTACGGTGAAGGTAAAAGCCTACGTCCAGTTGAGGTGGTATTACTTAGGGTTTTGATGACCAGGGAGCTTAATCGCTATGCCTGGCTCTTGATCTGTTGTCTCTCGTCCTGAACCGCCGCCGGGTCATCCCTTTATATAGAGAGGTTGACGCCCCGCGGCTCTCAGAGTCCCGGCCGGCTTATAACAGTATCCGGCTTGGACTCTTAACTACTCTTGCCTTACATTACAAGTCTTGCCATAACGGCGGGTTATCACTACGGGCCTTAAGCCGCCTCCGGGTCTTAAGCCCATTATTGATCCGCCATCCTCAAGCTTGGTACTGGGCTTCACGTGATGACCATTATGACGTAACCCGGCCCCTCCTGGGCGGGTGACTCTAATGGTCATATCCTCAACATTAGGCCCCAGATTGATTTGAACCGGTTCATGTCAATCTTCAAAAATCTTCAAAATCTTCCGGCTTCTGCTTGTGCAAAGGTTATAACCCGCCATGATGTCATCTTCTGGATTCTTGGTAACCCGCCATGACGTCATCTTCCATTAAATTCATTTTTTATTCTGTCATATCTCAACGGATCTTATCTTTAAAGACCATCCTGAAAATCGAGGCGTTTCTGCGGCAATATAATCATGTCTTCCGCCTCCTCTTTTCCCGCGCCCATTTAGCAGCCGGCCCTTATAAATAGGCCCGGCCCATAGGTCTTCGTCACTCTTCCCCTTCATCGTCTTCCTCCTCTGACGCTCCAGAGCCCGAGCTCCGCCGCCACCGCCGCGCACCTCGTCTTCACCGACCAAGGCCGCTGCATCAACCTGTCTTGACCAGAATCCTGCGGCGCGCCTCCGCTGCTCATCAGTACCAGTAAGTCCTCGCCGTCCCGTACCTTAGATCCGCATTAGAGCTTGCAAGTTTTCTGTGTTCTTCGTAGTTCATCGCGATTTCTTCACAGTTCCGCCACCGAGGTTCCCTTTGATCCAAAAACGGTACAGACTCCTTGCGGTAGTAGTTTCTCACTCATTTTTATGCTAGTAAATCCCCTTTGTCCACAACAAGACCTCATTTAGAGCTTATGAACTTCTCTGTATCAGTTTTTAGGTCTAGAAGTTTTTCCTTTCTAAACGACCGTTTGATCCAAAATAATCCCTGCAATCTGTAAAACTTGTTTGTGCAACACTTAGACAAAAAACTGCATCTGTTAACCATGGCGGCTCATATCGCCGGCTTAAAAGAGGCCATGCTTTGTGAAATTTCCGGCTCATTCATAATAGAGTTTTAAACAACTTGAATTGCTTATGATATCCACAGCGGCTTAGATAACCCGACACAATTAGCCATATATCATTAGGCCCCTTCATAAGCCGCCATCTTGAATGCTGAACTGAGATCTTTCTCCGGCTTAAATTTGAACCGGAAATTTTCTTTTGTCATAGGCTTCCGTCTTTCACAGTGCCGCCCAAGGCTCCGAAGGCACCCATTAGGTGCAACTGGGTGAGATCCAACGTTACTGATAATACCTTAGATGACTTCGTGAAGACGGGTTACCTGCCTAAGAAGGAGGTCATGTCCTATCGTGCCCCTGACCCGTCCGAAGAAAGACCTCAACCAAGAGACGGAGAGGTTGTTACATTTGCTGATCACATGAGCCGGGGTTTTGCACCTCCCGGCTCGAAATTCTTCAGAGATGTTCTGCACTTTTTCGATCTGCGACCTCAAGACATTGGACCCAATTCCATGTCGAACATTTGTAACTTCCAAGTGTTCTGTGAGGTGTACCTTGGAGAAGAGCCCAGCCTACTACTCTTTAGGGAGCTGTTTTATCTGAACCGCCAGAACGAGTGTGCCAACGGGCCTAGCTTGGAACTTGGCGGAATCTCAATTCAACGACGGAGAGATTGCCTCTTTCCTTATGCTGAGCCGCTAAGCCACCCAAAGGACTGGAACCAGACATGGTTCTACTGCCAGGATACTTCTCCGGCTGATGAGAACCCTCTGCCCGGCTTTCGCGCCCTGCGTCTGGAGTCAAATCACCCCCTGCCAGACAAATTATCTCAAGCTAAGCATCAACCACTTATCCCCACCATCAACAAGATTAAAGCTCTTCTGGGAAACGGCCTTAGCGGCGTTGATCTGGTCCGGGTCTGGATTGCTTGGCGGGTGATTCCTCTAAGCCGCCGCCCCGGCTTAATGTGTGATTACACGGGCCGGAAGGATGATCCTCTTCGGCACAGCCCCAATGACTTACCTGAGGACGTCATTGATGACATGACCAAGTCCCTTCTAAACGAGAGCTTAGCAGATTACAGGAGGACAGGCTTAAGTCCCTTCTGCAAAGCTAACCCGGCTCCGGCGGTAAGCTACTGATCTGAGCACCTTACTTTCCATTTTAACATTTTTCATCTTTAACTTCAAGAAACCTTTGTTGTATTTTTCGGGCTAATGATAAGTTCTGGAAGGTCAGGTATGACCATGAGGCTGCTTAAAAAGCCAGGAAGGTTAAAAAAAGCCGCCAGGAGAGCTGCTCCCCGCAAGAAGGGGAGTAAGCCTAGCGCCTCAGACCTGCTTCAGTTGGATGACACCTCCGAGTCAGAGGTAGCCCTTTATTCTTTAGGCTCTTCTTTTGTTTTTTTGTCTGTTTTTAACCACCTTATTGACACTGATTATCAGCAGGATGATACCAGAGCGAGTAACCCGGTGATTGAAGAGGTAACTATACTTTCCTCCGACTCGGAGCCCTTGCCAAGGCTGAAAGTCCAAAGAGTAACCCGGAAAGTAAGGTTTTCACATCCTTTAGCTTATCAAGATCCTCAATTTCTTTTGAAGCGACAGATTCATGAGAGCCGTAGGCAAACCCGGACCAACAAGGAAGCAGACCTCTCCTCCGGCTTACGTGAAGCATCAAGGAAGCGCCGGACCGGGGTTATCTCCAACTTATATCCTTTTCATCCTTTGGCGGGCGTCACTCGTCAACCACTCAATTCTTCTGATTCAAACTATCAGGAAACTTCACCTTCCTCCGGGGACTCCATGCAATCTAACTTGCCGGCTTTCAAGACCGCTCCCGGGTAATGATGATCAGCTTACTTTGTGCTTATCTTACTCATGTTTTTGCACTAACCTTTTGACTTTCAGTGCACAAGCAAAACTCAACAAGAGGGCAAAGAAAAGTAACCCGGTCGAAGAGCCGGTCTTGACTGAACCCAACGCCTCTGCCTCTGAGCCGCTGTTTGCACCAGCTCCAGAAACCACCGCTCCAACTGAAGAACAAGCCATGGAAGGTTCTGACAACCCGGAGATTCCCAGCCCAGCTCAACCGGCCGATGACCCAGATGTGGTGATTACCCGGACCGAATATGTTGAGCCGGGAAGACCCACTGTGCTGGCAAGATGCTCTGCTAAGGAAGAACTGCTGGAGCGCCGCAGGGCCAGACTGGATATCACTAACTATGCTAACTTGAGCATTGCAGATATTGTCGCTGGTTATATTGGTCAAGTGCACAACAGCCGGGACCTGGAAATTGACATGGTGAAGCAGATACAGCGAAAATCTGAGGTATAATTCTCTTGCTTACTCCATAGTCATCCTTACCATGCTAGCCCCCAAGTCTATTACTTCTGATAGAATATGTTGTAGACTTAATACCGGCTTACCTGGTAACACTCAAGGGCCGGGTTAAACAGCCTAGGTGAACCGGTCTTTTACCTTATGTTTTAATCAAGTACTTGAGCAACTTTGCCCATTAGCCCCCAAGTGCCAAGCACCTTTGCCTGCAAAGTGCTTGGGACTTATTTTCATGAACCGGCATTATAAATAAAGCTTCTCAGCCTACATTAGCCCCCAAGTGCCAAGTGTCTTTGCTTGCAAAGTGCTTGGGACTTTAATGTTGCATGATAGTCACTCAAACTGTAACCCGGAACTTTTACAGGCTGCCTGCAAGAAACTTGAATCGGAAATCTCTGATCTGAAGACCCGCCTGAAGACTCAGGAAAATGAGACCCAGAAGGACAATGCCAAATTTGAGTTCAGTGTATCTGCACAAGAAAAACTAAAGAAAAAAAATCTGAAACAGAAAGAAAAGCCTGGGCCGATGAGAAGACTGCCTTGCTCAGCCGGGCCGAACAAGCGGAGGCAGCTCTTACTGAAAGAACCGCCGAACTCTCCGGCTTAAAACGCCATGTATCGCAGATGGTCTCCGCAATCTTCAGTAAGTTACTCTGTAAGCTTTAAATAAGTTTACATCATTCATGTCTCATAAGCCCCTCCATTGCCATCAGCTCACCTGGCTTTGTTATACAGGTCCCAGAAGCTCCAATCTCAATCAGAACATGCTGACCAAGCTGAAGGCTGTTTACACCTTGGTGGAGCAACTCTACACCGGGTCACAGCATGCTTTAGCCGTTGTGGCTCTGTCCAATGAGGTTCCCACTCACCTGGCAGACATACTCAGGTGGCTTGCCGTACTTCCTCAACGCTTCCAAGAGCTGAGACGGGCTTCTGCAAGAGCCGGAGCTATAGCTGCTCTGAGCCGGGCCAAGGCGTTTCTACCGGAGCTAGACCCGGCCGACATCGCTCTTGGATACCCCAGCCTGAAGGAAGACGGTACCCCCTTTGACCAGAAAGACTTCGCCGCCTGTGTGAAGAGCGTGCGCCCAGTGGCCACCTTGATTGGGAATGACACAGATCTTACCAAGTATCAGCCGGGCTATGACACAGAGAATCAGAGGATCCCAACTCCACGCTATGAAGCAGTCAGCTTGATCCCTCCGACTCGTAAGCATACCTTCACCCCAGAAGTTGACCCGGCCGGGTTAATTGATGATGAGGCTCAATTCGAAGCTTTGAGTGGCATTGACTGGAAATCAACAACCTTCCAGGTCATGGAAACAGCCAGAGGAGCGGAGAGGGATGAGCCGGGAGCTTCAACCCAACAAGCACCTTGACTTCTTAGGCGGCTCATGGTTACGCCTTAAAAACAATGCCTCACCTTTTGGACTCGGGGAGTCCTGTAATAGAGTAGGACAAACACTTAATTTTGTCCTGCCATCGTGCACGTGTGCAGCGCTTAACTCTGTTGAAGCTGCTCTTTTATATTCCTCCGGGTTATGTTTGATCATTTACTTTTCTTAATTGTCCTGCAAGCCTTCAAGTACACTTCCGGTTTATGTAACCCAGATAATGAGGTTGAGAACTCAACTCCGGCTCACCAGCATCGATAATGCTTATTGTGTGCTATCAACATTGTTAATCAAAGTTAAGCCGGCGGAGTAAGAACCGCCCTTGCACACTGTTGATATGATCAGAAGAACTTGTTGCAAACCAAAAGATCAAAACTTAGGGGCTTCTGGTTCGAATACGACCAGAGAACCATCCCAAAGGGGTTATGCTAAGATTCGAATGCAATCATATAGCCCCAGTGGCTTTGGCGTTGCCGATCAAGAGGGTACCGACAGCTATGTTCTCTTAGGTTCGAATACGACCCATGTTTGAACAGGAAGCCCCCAAATGACCTTAAGAGTTGTTTAACGACGCTGATTCGAATACGATCCACGTCGGTTCCCAAAGGGGGTTGAGCTATGATTCAAATATGACCAAGAAAAACTCCCCAATGAGCTCGGTAATTTGCCAATCAAGTGGGTATTGACAGCTATGTTCTCTTTGGTTCGAATATGACCTATGTTTGAACAGGAAGCCCCCAAGTGATCATATTGTTAACGGCTAGATTCGAATACGATCATAAGCCGGATCCACCTCCAAGTGACCATGTAATGTTGTAATGGAAATAACACATTTACCTTTGGAGGAGAAAAGGATAGAGGTCCTACTTTATTATTTATCATAATATATACATGGCTATAGAAATATGTACATTATGAGAGCCGGTGGCTCAAGTGTAATAAGGCCGAAGCTGAGCTATGTTCCACGGCCGACGGGTCTCTTCCTCCGACTTACGTGAATCTTTGTGCTCCCGAACATCGATAAGGTAGTATGACCCGTTGTGCAAGTTCTTGCTGACCACAAAGGGCCCTTCCCAAGGCGGGGATAACTTGTGTGCATCTGTTTGATCTTGGATGAGCCGGAGCACCAGATCACCTCCCTGGAAGACCCTGGACTTAACCCGGCGGCTGTGATAGCGGCGTAGGTCTTGTTGGTAAATCGCCGAGCGAGCTGCTGCCACATCACGTTGTTCGTCCAACAAGTCAAGAGCATCTTGGCGCGCCCGCTCATTATCCGCCTCAACATAAGCCGCCACTCGAGGCGAGTCATGACGGATGTCGCTAGGGAGGACCGCCTCCGCTCCATAAATCATGAAGAAAGGCGTGTAACCCGTAGACCTGTTAGGAGTAGTATTGATGCTCCATAACACGGAGGGTAACTCCTCCACCCAACAACCCGGCGTCCGTTGCAAAGGGACCAAGAGCCGGGGCCTGATGCCCTTCAAGATTTCCTGATTGGCTCTCTCAGCTTGACCATTGGACTGAGGGTGAGCCACTGATGAAACATCAAGCCGAATATGCTCTCGTTGACAAAACTCCTCCATGGCGCCCTTAGACAGATTGGTACCATTGTCAGTTATAATGCTGTGTGGAAAACCAAAGCGAAATATCACCCTTTTCATGAACTGAACCGCTGTGGCTGCGTCACACTTACTAACTCGCTCTGCTTCAACCCACTTTGTGAACTTGTCGACCGCCACCAAGAGGTGGGTCTTCTTATCCTTGGATCTTTTAAAAGGTCCAACCATATCCAGCCCCCAGACCGCAAATGGCCAAGTGATTGGAATCATCCTCAATTCTTGAGCCGGCACATGAGCCCGTCGCGAGAACCTCTGACAACCGTCGCATTTACTGACCAAGTCCTCTACATCAGCATGAGCCGTCAGCCAATAAAAACCATGAAGAAAAGCCTTGGCCACAAGGGATTTCGAGCCGGCATGATGGCCACAATCCCCCTCGTGAATCTCACGTAAAATTTCTTGACCTTCCTCAGGGGAAACTCAACGCTGGAAAGTTCCAGTGATACTGCGACGATGCAGCTCGCCATTGATAATTATCATTGACTTAGACCGCCGGGTTATTTGTCTGGCCAAAGTTCCATCCTCAGGCAATTCTCCCCGGGTCATGTAAGCCAAGTATGGTACTGTCCAGTCTGGGATAATGTGGAGAGCCGCCACCAACTGCGCCTCCGGGTCAGGAACAACCAAGTCTTCCTCTGTAGGCAACTTAACAGAAGGGTTATGCAAAATGTCCAAGAAAATATTAGGCGGCACCGACTTTCGCTGAGAGCCCAGCCGGCTTAATGCATCAGCCGCCTCGTTCTTCCTGCGATCGATGTGCTCTACTTGGTAACCCTGAAAATGTCCAGCAATGGCATCGACTTCGCGGTGATAAGCCGCCATGAGAGGGTCCTTGGAATCCCACTTGCCTAAGACTTGTTGGGCCACTAAATCCGAGTCGCCAAAGCACCTTACCCGGCTCAAGCTCATCTCCTTAGCCATCCGAAGACCATGGAGCAAGGCCTCGTACTCAGCCGCATTGTTAGTACAGGGAAACATCAACCGTAGCACATAGTAAAACTTGTCACCTCGAGGGGAAGTTAATACAACTCCAGCCCCCGAGCCCTCCAATTGCCTAGACCCGTCGAAGTGAATAGTCCAGTATGTATTATCCGGTTTCTCTTCAGGCACCTACAGCTCTGTCCAATCGTTGATGAAATCCACCAATGCTTGAGATTTGATAGCAGTGCGTGGCTCGTATTTCAGACCATGAGGCCCAAGTTCTATAGCCCACTTAGCCACTCTTCCTGTGGCTTCTCTGTTTTGGATGATATCTCCTAGGGGAGCAGAACTAACCAAAGTGATAGGGTGACCCTGGAAATACTTCTGCCATGAATACCCCATAAACAAGCTTCTGCCAATGTGGATACAGTTGTTTGGACTGAATGAGTACTTCGCTGACGTAGTAAACCGGCCGCTGAACCGGATACTCCTTACCCGCTTCCTTACGCTCCACCACCACAGCCACACTGAAGGCTCGTGTGTTAGCGGCTACATACAGCAATAAGGGCTCCTTGTCAACAGGAGCAGCAAGGACCGGGGGCTCAGCCAGCTGTCTCTTCAAATCCTCAAAAGCAGTATTAGCAGCATCATTCCAGATAAAGTCATCTGTTTTCTTCATCAGCTGGTACAGTGGCATAGCCTTTTCACCCAAACGGCTTATAAACCGGCTCAAAGCAGCGATGCGGCCCGCCAGACGCTGGACGTCGTTTATGCACGCCGGCTTAGCCAGAGAGGTGATTGCTTTGATCTTTTCCGGGTTAGCTTCGATGCCTCTGTGAGAAACCAGAAAACCCAAGAGCTTGCCTGCGGGATGTGACACCCAAGTTTTTATTTGGATTTTTCAAAAGATTTTATTTGACTTGAGGGGAGTGATTTAAATTTTTCTTCAAGAGAACTCTCCCTCTCATATATTTTTCTTTATGGCAAAAGTTTTGTTTGGATTCACCCAAGATCTGCCTTTGGTCTTGGAAGTTCTTGCTTTTCATTTGGACTCAAGACAAAATGTTTTTCATTTGGGAAAATAACTTTTGAAAATCTTTTTGAATTTGCACTATGGCTTTTGGAAAGTCCTTTGCCACTTTCAACAATTCCTTCTTGCCATGGCATTAGTGCAAATCCTCTCTCCTAACCACTTCCTCACCTTTGGATCATGATTTGCATCAAATCCAGCAAGTTGAACCTCCCCATGTGATTACTTCCATTTAAATTCTATTCAAATAAATTTATGGCTTCTTTTCTAGCACTTGGAGATTTACAAAGGAACTCCACTTTCTGTCTTGATTTTTGGCACCAAACCTTCTTCCCCTCCTAGTCCTTTGAACCCTCAACCTAGAACCATGAAGATCCACTGGTCTTCAGTTCAAAATTTTCAAACTACACTTGCTGCAAGTTTGGACCAGATTTGTCAAATTTGGTGAAATTCATTCAAAACCTTCTCCAAAAATTCCAAGTAAAATCAGGCAGCCTCTGGGTGCATTGAGTGGTCATCTCACCAAGTTACAGCTCCAGAAAAATTCATCTGATTGGAAAAACCTTCTGTCGAACACCTGCAGTGCACTGTCCTTGTCACATTCAGAAAGTTCAGAGAACACTGCAGTGGCTTGCTGTCGTTTTCTTCAGAGGAGGACGTCGATCTCGCCAGTGCCGCCGCGTCGCCTTGCTCCTCGTCCCCGCCCTCTTGTTCCTGCACCGCACGAACGCCTGGCGCCTTGCGGGCGTCAGCGACGAGCAGCAGAAGGTGCGCCGCCCCGTGACCGACGCCGGCGGCGGCTTTGCGGATGCCAGCGGGAGACACGGCGCCGACGACGCCACCCAGCGCCGCCCAAACCACCGGAGCTCGCCGCGTGGCCTTCCACTCCCCCGAATGCGCTGCCGCTCTTGTCGTGAACCGCAGGGCGCGGAGCGCGCTCTCTGCCGCCGTTGAGCCCGTGCGGTCACCTCACCGTGGACCGACGCCATTACGCCAAGACCATCTCCGTTTAGCTGTAAAACGACTCCAGTAACCTCCACTGATGCTGCCTGGCCGCTCAAACCGCCTGCCAATCCACTGCTCCGCCGTAATCGCTCGCCGGAGATTCTCCGTTCACGGCCACCCCGTCGATCCGCCTATAAATAGAGGCCCCGAGCTTCAACTCGAGCACCCACCAGCCCTGCACTCCCCCTAGAGCACGCCTAGCCACTTGAAGAGCCCCGAGGAGGTCTCCTTCCTCGACTCCGGCCGCCGCGACCCGCCACGGGATCCAGCCCGATTCGCCCCCGTGTGTGCTCCTCCGCCTCCATTCTCTTACCAGTAGCTTCACCATGCATCCCTCTTTCTGACCCGCACTTCAATTTGAAGCTTGCAGCCCTCCACCGGAGTTCCCCATCCTCACCCGAGCCGCCGTCCGCCGGAGAAAGTGTCGCCGTCGACGTGGTGCTCCCCGTTGGACGAGTCCACCACCCACCGACGCGGAATAAGACGCTGAAGCTCTTGGTACCCTCCGTTTCTCCTAACTCGCCGTGGTTCGACGCCGGCGTCCACCGCAGTCTTCGGGCGCCGGCGAGCTTTTCAAACCTGACATGTGGACCCCGCGTGTCAGCCTCTGTTCTTTTATTCGCGAACCGTTTTTTGTTGGCGCCTTCGGGCAAAATACGTTTTCTCCTTTGCGCTTGCGCATTCCCAACCGAAGCATTTTCTGTTTTCTCAGTTAAAACCCTGGAACTTTTCTGTTTCATTACAGATAAGTCCCTGGACAGAAACCTTTATAACTTTTTAATAAAAAGGAATTTTTGAGTGATTCTTTTTCTGACAATCTTCAAATTTTGTCTAGTTTTTTATGGGATTTATTTAAAAAATATTTGGAAAAGTTTCTGTGCAAGTGTTGGTTTTCACGTTAGTACCCGTTCCGTAATTGCCGTAGGTTCCGGAAGAGGTGACGGAGCCGCGAACTTCACCGAGCTAGACTCCGGCTTCTCCAAACCAGGCAAGCATGTTTTGAACATTTGATATGACAGATGTTTTACATGTTCACGTGAGAGTTTGTGCGTGGCATATGAGTGTCGGTACATACCTCGTTGCTCGTAAGGCAACGACCCGGTTGTTCCAAAGTCGCGATGATCTCTGATGAGAGATGGCCTAATCATGTGGTGACATGAAGGGCAGCAAGGTGGTACTGTTGTAGCATACCAGCCTTGCGTCATCCGACTTTCTTCGACGTTAACGTGGTTGGAGCCACGTTATCGTCCTTTTCCCGCATGTTCCAAAGTTGCGATGACCTCTGATGAGAGGTGGCCTAATCATGTGGTGACATGAAGGGCAGCAAGGTGGTACTGTTGTAGCATACCAGCCTTGCGTCATCCGACTTTTCCGACGTTAACATGGTTGGAGCCGTGTTACCGTTCTTTCCCCTTCCGTGCTACCACATGTCTCATTGCCAGGATGCGGTTTAGTAAGTTGGTAACCTCTTTCCGTGTACACACCAAACAGAGAGGCCGGGATGACGGTACCTTGGCCCAGGATTAAAGCCAGTCATCCGGTCAGGGGGCATGGGTGTTTCCGGTTGGGACCGAGAGGGGGGGCACCCCCTTAGAGCGCGCGTATAGAAATTTGATCCCATGCTACGCGAGGTTGTAGCCTCCCCGTCTCAAGGTTTTTCTTGAACGTCGCCGAGGGTGATCCCTGGCTTCGGATGGTTGAATTGGGTGTGTACTGGTTAGACGTGTTTCTTCCAAAATACCGTAGACGGAACTAGTCCCCGTGACTACTGAAATCCGTTGGCTGTGGTTAAGTACAAACTCTGCAGAGTCAATTCTTTCCAAATCATCGTATCCATGATCAGTAATGTAAACATTATATCCATACTATCCGTGTGAAAAACTTGTCCCCGGTGAACAAGCTCAGTAGTAAACCCAGTTTTATTGTTACTCCTGTGGATGGACTAACTTTATATTCGTCGCATGCTTGTGAAAATTTATGTTTCCGAACGATTGTATTATTGAGCTGTGATATAAGCCCTTTATGTGACGTCGCGCAGACGTCCGACTGTGGCATGCACTGTCTTTATTTTCTGTTATAAGCCCTTTATGTGGTGTCGCCCCGACGCCCGACTGCGGCATTGTTATTCCGCATTTTCCGCTCGAGGAGTTATTCAGACACTCGTTTGGCACCAGTATTGTTATTCCGCATCTTCCGCTCGAGGAGTCTTTCAGACACTCGTTTGGCACCAGTATTGTTATTCCGCATCTTCCGCTCGAGGATTCTTTCAGACACTCGTTTGGCACCAGTATTATTATTCCGCATTTTCTGCTCGAGGAGTCTTTCAGACACTCGTTTGGCACCAGTATTATTATGCTGAATTTTCCGCTCGAGGAGTCTTTCAGACACTCGTTTGGCACCAGTATTACTATTCTGCAGTTTCCGCTCGAGGCGTCATTCAGACCCTCGCTTGGCACCCAGTATTTATTATCTCTATGTCTGATCGCACTGGTTAACTTGTTCATATACTTCATGTTGCATTCGTTATATCTTATGTCCGAACTGTCTTGCGAGTACTTTCATAGTACTCACCTGGCTTGTTGATTTGGCCAGATGTCGACGAAGGCGATCTCTTGGATGAAGAGTTTGATAACGCGTCCGATACCTAGAGGAGTCCCAGTCAGTCCTGCGCGATCCTGGATATTGGTCACTTGCATTTTATACGCTTCTGCCACCTGCAATAAGTCTTCTCGAGCCTCACTCCGACGCTCGAAGAGCTGTAGTCTTCTGGAATCATATCACTCGCTTCGCGGTGATATTTCCACCACCGTTATTATCGTGAGATAGTAGTTGCCACCCTATCCGCCGTATTGTTTTAGCGGCGTGCATGTAATAAATTGTTGAGCAGTCTCTGCTCAACCTTGTATTATATTTAGTACTCCTGGTATTTTTCTGTGACCAAGATATTGTCTACCAGTGAGAAGGAATTCTTCCTCGCTAGTCCGTATAAGGGATTGGTCTCTCAATAATTATTTTATTGAAAAACCGGTCGTGACACGGGAACACCAAAAACACACTTGGCCGGGTTAAGCATCATCTTGTAAACCCGGAGATTATCAAAGGTTTCTCTAAGATCATCTACCAAGGTCTCCTTCTCCCTGGATTTAACCACGATATCATGCAGATAGGCATGAACGTTGCGCCCAATCTGGTTATGAAGACAATTCTGCACACAACGCTGGTAAGTCGCCTGTGCACTCTTGAGCCCAAAAGGCATAGACACATAACAGAAGGCTCCAAAGGGAGTGATGAACGTCTTCTCCTGGTCCTTAACTGCCATTTTAATCTGATGGTATCCAGAATAAGCATCCAAAAAACTTAAGCGCTCACAACCCGCCGTAGCATCAATAATTTGATCAATACAGGGGAGAGCAAAAGGATCAGCCGGACAAGCCTTGTTTAAGTCCGTGTAGTCCACACACATCCGCCAGGTGCCGTTCTTCTTGAGCACGAGCACCGGGTTAGCTAACCATTCTGGATGAAAAACTTCAACAATAAACCCGGCCGCCAAGAGCCGGGCTACCTCCTCACCAATGGCTTTCCGCCTCTCCTCATTAAACCGCCGGAGGAATTGTCTGACCGGCTTAAATTTCGGATCTATATTGAGAGTGTGCTCAGCGAGTTCTCTAGGTACACTCGGCATGTCAGAAGGTTTCCATGCAAAGATGTCCCTGTTCTCACGGATGAACTCGATGAGCGCGCCTTCCTATTTCGGATCCAGATTGGCACTGACGCTGAACTGCTGAGATGAATCACCTGGAACAAAGTCAACAAGTTTAGTCTCATCAGCGGACTTAAATTTCATTACCGGCTCATGCTCCGTGGTTGGCTTTTTCAAAGACGTCATATCTGCCGGGTCAACATTGTCCTTGTAAAACTTCAACTCCTCTGTTGCACAAACAGATTCCGCGTAAGCCGCGTCACCTTCCTCACATTCCAAGGCTATCTTTTGGCTGCCATGAACCGTAATGGTCCCATTGTGACCCGGCATCTTGAGCTGCAGATACACGTAACACGGCCGTGCCATGAACTTGGCGTAAGCCGGCCGCCCAAACAAGGCATGGTACGGGCTTCTTATCTTGACCACCTCAAAGGTTAGTTTTTCCGCCCTGTGGTTGTACTCATCTCCAAAGGCCACTTCCAGCTCGATCTTACCGACCGGATATGCCGACTTGCCGGGCACCACGCCATGGAAAACAGTATTGGATTGGCTGAGGTTTTTATCAGTTAAACCCATACGACGGAAGGTCTCATAATAGAGGATGTTGATGCTGTTGCCTCCGTCCATGAGCACTTTAGTGAATTTATACCCCCCAACCTGAGGAGCCACCACCAAGGCCAGGTGACCCGGATTATCAACCCAGGGAGGATGATCTTCCCTACTCCACCCAATAGGCTGCTCAGACCATCTTAAATAGCATGGAACCGCCGGCTCAACAACATTCACAGCCCTTTTATGGAGCTTCTGCTCTCGCTTGCACAGACTGGTAGTAAATACGTGATACTGCCCACCATTAAGCTGCTTTGGATTAGTCTGGTATCCCCCCTGCTGCTGCTGATGACCCTGGCCGGACTGCTGATTAAAGCCCCCTTGAACATTCTGAGAATTGGAATTTGAACCGCCGCCCGGGCCATGAAAGCCGCCACCGCCTGAGCCGCTGCCCGGGCCACTGTTTCCATTGAAAGCATTGGAATTTTTAAAGGCCTTCATGATTGTGCAGTCCTTCCATAGATGAGTGGCCGGCTTTTCCCTAGATCCATGCCTTGGGCAAGGCTCATTCAACAATTGTTCAAGCGTCGGGCCTGACCCGCCGGCTCGGGGAGGTGGTCTCCCCTTGCGCCGGTGGTTGTTACCCTGTGAATTGGCGTTGGCCACAAATTCCATACTGCCATCAGCCTTACGCTTGTTACCTCCTTGGTTCGCCGAGTTGTGCTGGGGGCCCTTGCCATTGCCATTCCGTTTTCCCTTCCCTGTCCTTTCATCATCCGACGCGGGATCCTTGGTACTATCAGAGTCGGCATACTTGACCAGAGCCGCCATCAGCGTACCCATATCATTGCAATCGCGCTTGAGCCGCCCGAGCTTCATCTTCAGGGGCGCAAAACGGCAATTCTGCTCTAACATTAAGACTGCAGAGCCGGCATCCATCTTATCAGATGAATGTATTATCTCTTTGACCCGGCGAACCCAATGGGTTGTAGACTCACCCTCCTGCTGGTTACAGTTAGTCAAATCCACAATTGACATAGATTGCCTACATGTATCTTTGAAGTTTTGGATGAACCGGGCTTTTAGCTCAGCCCAAGACCCGATAGAGTTCGGTGGCAGTCCTTTCAACCAAGTGCGGGCAGTCCCATCTAACATCATGGTGAAGTACTTGGCCATTGCCGCTTCACTGACCTCCAGCAACTCCATAGCCATCTCGTAAATCTCGATCCATGCTCCGGGTTGTAAATCAGCCGTGTAATTAGGCACCTTCCTAGGCCCTTTGAAATCCTTGGGCAGACATTCATTACGGAGAGCCGGCACCAGAAAAGGAACACCTCCAGTCCTCGTAGGTATACCCGCATCGATGGAAGTCGTCGGATGAGCCGGGAGTGGCTGGTAAGCCGTCAACTGAGCCGCCTGCTCTGCCTCTTGTCGTGCTCTGTCTTGGTCTACCGCGTTAAAAGCTCCATTATGAACCGGGCCGTGGCCTGGAGGCAAGTCACGGCGTCGGACATTGCTAGAGCCGGTCGCTGAGACCATGTGTCTGCTATAACTCGGGCTCCGGCCTGGACGAGGGGTTGAATGAATCCTGTCCCGGCTGTATGAATATGCCTCCTGTTGCGCCAGAGCCGTCTGAAGGAGTTCTCTGACCCGACGGGTTTCAACCGCCGTCGGAGAGTCGCCATCGATTGGGAGAGCCGCTAGTCGCGCCGCCGCGGCGACCATGTTTTCCAACGGGTTGGCATAATGACCCGGTGGTATTGGCACGTACTGAGGCGGGGCAGCGTTCACCCGGGGAGGCCCCATCACTTGGGGCTGAATTGACGTTCCAGCCCCGGGCGCCGTGATCTCTGGCGGGTTACTGGGCCCTGCACCAGGCGTGTTGAAGAGGTTCCGAGGATCGTAAACCGGAGGGAGTCAAGATTGGGCCTTTTGATGCCTCCTTCTCATGACCTCATTGGACGCGTTCTGATCCATCGTGAGCCGGAAAGACTACGCCTGAATCAGCTGAGTCTGGGCGTCGAGAGCCGCCTCTCTGCAGCCATCCTGATCCCTTCCGCCGCCAAATCCTCCTTGGCTTTTGCTAGATCCAACATTAACTGTGCCACCTCCGCGTCATGCTGAGCTTGATCCGCTGGGGCGACCGTAGCGGTTAACAGGGCCGTCATCTTGTCTGTGAGATCCATCAGCACCTGAGCCGGCGAGGGCACAAGGCTTCCTGCCTCGGCGGCGGGGTTTTGAACAGGTTGTGCACCAGCCATAAAGATTCCAACCCGGCTCGGCGGCTCAAAGGGGTCCGGAATACTGTCTCCATCGGAACAGCCCCTGAGCCTGCCATCTTGAAGTTGGTATAACGAGTCGGTCTCCTCTGTGGATGACTCGCCGTCAGAGCGAGCGGCCGTCTCCTCGCTAGATCCAGATCTTTCAGAGAGTCCTCCATGGACGCATCCCACGAAAGCATGCTTCAAGGCAGGCAGAGTCCGGGCGGGTCGTGCACACTGAGTCGTCTCGATGACATCGGCGCAGAGGTCCAGTTCAAGGCCTGGCTCACCAATCTTGCCAATAAAGACATGGATTCCGCCGAAGGGGACCCGGTACCCGTACTCGATTGATCCGGCGTCGGGGCCCCAGTTTGCATCGTCGATGTAGAGCTTGCCGCGATGACTCTTGGTCATCCGGCCCACAGCATATCCCTTGAGCCCTTCGAAGCTGCCCTTCAAGAACTCAGATCCACCGTGCGCTGGCCCCACAGTGGGCACCAATTGTCGTGGAATTGTCACGGCAGATGTCCTCGTGCAAGGACTTAGTCGTGGAGCCATCGCAGCTAGGAAGCTTAAAGGGGTTAAGCGGGATAAGGAACACGAGGGTTACTGGTTCGGCCCCTTACGGTGAAGGTAAAAGCCTACGTCCAGTTGAGGTGCTTTTACTTAGGGTTTCGATGACCAGGGAGCTTAATCGCTATGCCTGGCTCTTGATCTGTTGTCTCTTGTCCTGAACCGCCGGGCGGCTCATCCCTTTATATAGAGAGGTTGACGCCCCGCGGCTCTCAGAGTCCCGGCCGGCTTATAACAGTATCCGGCTTAGACTCTTAACTACTCTTGCCTTACATTACAAGTCTTGCCATAACGGCGGGTTATCACTACGGGCCTTAAGCCGCCTCCGGGTCTTAAGCCCATTATTGATCCGCCATCCTCAAGCTTGGTACTGGGCTTCACGTGATGACCATTATGACGTAACCCGGCACCTCCTGGGCGGGTGACTCTAATGGTCATATCCTCAACAGGTTCCGAGCCAGATCTGGATCGAGTCCTCGGGTTGACTTTTTCTCCCCTCTCCCGAAAATCCTCCAAGTCCTTTATTTTTCACAGTATATTGCTAGGTTCATCGCATCATAACTCTCTACATATAGCTCCGTTTCGCACGTGTAATATATCAAAATGTTCGTCTCGAGATGCTCTTCATTTTGTTCCATTGCACCATGTTCATTTGAGTCTATCTTAATGCCCAAATCTCTGGTGCAAGAGTGCTAGTTGCTGTTATCTGCTGTTACTTATCAGAACTTGGTGATTTATTATGTTTGTTGCATTTAATCTGTGCATCTTATGGGCATGAGCTCTACATGTGTTTTGTTGTATGCCACGCCATCTTTCCAGGGGTATATGCCATGTATTTTTGTAATCTCTGTGGTGGCTAGCACAAGCATGCAAACTAGGCTCCGTAATGTTTCTGATTTCAGAGACCTAGTATTTTCTCTAAGTCTGTGACTGCTGTTATTTTTTTGCTATCTATCCATGTGGCTACAGAGAGATCCATGCTTATTTTGGTGATGTTCATTAAGGATATTCTGTAGATATTGTTGTAATTGATCTATTCATGCCTTTGTTTGCAATTATGGAGTGCCATAGCATGACTCAATCTTGCTCTACTTTTGCTATAAAATATTTCTGGCAGATTGTTTACGTGTTATTCAATTTTGCCAAGCTTGTTGTAGTTGATCCATACATGCTATGTATTTGCTCTTGCCATGGATAGCTTTATAAACATGCCATCTTGCTGTAGGTATGCTTTTTTTTGGCATGAATTGCTTTGTGGTGAGTGCTTCAAGCTCACCAAGATGCCCTCATAATGTCTGTTTCTGCCATGCTCTGTTTTCTGCCGAGTCTGAAACCTGTTAACGAAACTTGCTATGTTTACATGGTTGCCATCATATCTTCTGTCCTTTTTGGCTTATGGTAAGTAAGGGACTTTTGTCATAAGCATTTATTAGAATACTGCCATGCCTTGTTTTGCCATGTTAAGTTTCTGTAGCATGTTGTTTTCGTGCTCGGAACATTGCTACCTGATGTTGTTTCTGCCATGTCCAGTAATTTCTCTAAGTCTGTGAACCTGTTATCTTTTGCACTTTTTCCATGCCTGTTTGAACCTGCTGTGGTGTGAACTAGCCGTAGCTCAGTGTTCATCTTTTGTCGAGCATCTCCTGCAGATCACTTCCGTAGGCTTTTTTGCTACGTTGGAGTGATGTAGCATTGTTACTTGTTGCATTCTAAGTGCTATCATGTTGTTAATTGCAGATTCGTGTGATTCTTGTTTTGCTTGCCATTTGCAAACCGTGCATCCGTTTCCGGTGATCTTTATATCGATTTCGACCAAAATCATCTCATCTTTCCAGTGGCATGCTTGGTTTGCCAAGTTACTGCCTTGTTCATCATTTTCGTTCCGGAGCACGCATATGCATCGCATATCATATCTTGCATATCATTCATGTATTGCATCATGTTGCTTGTGCATTTCCCGTGATTGATTGTGGTTCCATTGCTTGTGTTCTTGTCTTGGGTAGAGCCGGGAGACGAGTTCGTGAACGAGGAACCTGTTGAGTACGCTTACGAGGATCAAGATTTCGACAACTCTGAGAACCTTGTAGGCAAGATGACCACCCCTCGAAAGCACTTCTATCTTTGCTTTGCTAGTTGTTCGTTCTATTGCCATGCTGTGCTACCTACCACTTGCTATATCATGCCTCCCATATTGCCATGTCAGCCTCTAACCATCCTTTCCTAGCAAACCGTTGTTTGGCTAAGTTACCGCTTTTGCTCAGCCCTTCTTATAGCGTTGTTAGTTGTAGGTGAAGTTGAAGTTTGTTCCATGTTGGAACATGGATATTTTGGAATATCACAATATCTCTTATTATATTAATGCATCTATATATTTGGTAAAGGGTGGAAGGCTCGGCCTTATGCCTGGTGTTTTGTTCCACTCTTGCTGCCCTATGTTTCTGTCTTACCGGTATTATGTTCCTTGAGTTTGCGTTCCTTACGCGGTTGGGTGATTAATGGGACCCCCTTGAAAGTTCGGCTTGAATAAAACTCCTCCAGCAAGGCCCAACTTTGGTCTTACCATTTTCCACCTAAGCTTTTTCCCCCCGGTTTTCGCGAGCCCGAGGGTCATCTTATTTTAACCCCCGGGCCAGTGTTCCTCCGAGTGCTGGTCCAAACTAGAGCATCGTGCGGGACCGTCCCTTGGCAACTTGGTTATGTTGGTACCTGTACGCTTTGCTTATCCGGTGTGCCCTGAGAACGAGATATGTGCAGCTCCTATCAGGATTTGTCGGCACATTCGGGCGGCTTTGCTGGTCTTGTTTTACCATTGTCGAAATGTCTTGTAAACCGGGATTCTGAGACTGATCGGGTCTTTTCGGGAGAAGGTTTATCCTTCAATCACCATGAGAGCTTATAATGGGCTAAGTTGGGACACCCCTGCAGGGTATTATCTTTCGAAAGCCGTGCCCGCGGTTATGAGGCAGATGGGAATTTGTTAATGTCCGGTTGTAGAGAACTTGCCACTTGACCCAGTTAAAATACATCAACTGTGTGTGTAGCCGTGATGGTCTCTTCTCGGTGGAGTCCGGGGAGTGAACACAGTTTGAGTTATGTTTGACGTAAGTAGGAGTTCAGGATCACTTCTTGGTCATTACTAGTTGACGACCATTCCATTGCTTCTCTTCTCGCTCTCATTTGCATATGTTAGCCACCATATATGCTTAGTTCCTGCTGCAGCTCCACCTCTTTACACCATCCTTTCCTATAAGCTTAAATAGTTTTGATCTCGCGGGTGTGAGATTGCTGAGTCCTCGTGACTCACAGATTCTACCAAAACAGTTGCAGGTGCCGACGATGCCAGTGCAGATGATGAGATCAACCTCAAGTGGGAGTTCGATGAGGAACATGGTCGTTACTATGTGTCTTTTCCTGATGATCAGTAGTGGAGCGCAGTTGGGACGATCGGGGATCCAGCATTTGGGTTTATCTTATTTTCATTTGGATCTTGACTGTACTCGGTCTATGTATGGATTTTGGATGATGTATGAATTATATCTATGTATTGTGTGAAGTGGCGATTGTAAGCCAACTCTCGTTATCCCATTCTTGTTCATTCCATGGGATTGTGTGAAGGTGACCCTTCTTGCGACAAAACCACAATGCGGTTATGCCTCTAAGTCGTGCCTCGACACGTGGGAGATATAGCCACATCGTGGACGTTACAAGTTCGTATCAGAGCCATCCCCGACTTAGGAGCCCCCTGCTTGATCAAATCGCTGGCGTTGTTGAGTCTAGAACAAAAATGTTTTGAGTCTTAGGATTATATATATCGTAGAGTAGGATTCTTTTTACTCCTCAGTCCCTTCGTCGCTCTGGTGAGGTCTCCTGACTTAGAAGTTTTGACTCTTCTCTCCTCAAATTTCACTAAATGTTTTTTAGGATCACGCGGGTATCTTAGAATCGTTCCGATGGTTTTGTGACGAGAACATTGTTCTTGGTGCCTCCTGACATTTAGGGGTTGTGGCAGTGTCCCGGGGAGTTGAGCTCCGAGGTGTTGTCATCACAATTTTATCGTTGCAGTTCTGGAATACCTGAGTTTCACCGACATCGAAATCTCTTTTATGCAGTTGTTGGTGAGATCACCTCGACGCCACCGAGTACTGGGGCGGGAGTTCGGGAGTATTTCCATAACTCGTATAACGGATGTTTTTCGAAGGTTGAGGTACACGATTTCCGAAGTTTCTTGGTTATGTGTTGACGGATGGATACAGCTGGATCTAGGGATTGCTAGTTTGGGTGATATATTTTGTGTCCCCTGTATCCCCAACACCAGATTGCATAACCAGAAAGTTTCGGGAGTTTATAAGTGGGAATTCAAGTAGCTCTTAGGATATGTTTCCGACAGATGCATGATATGAGATTGGGGTTCGACGTCTAGTGGTCCGGCTTTCCACGGTTGGTTTTACAGTGGTCTCGTAGTGTCTTAAAGAGTCCTTGGCTATGCCGACTCGGGGACGCTTCGTATGTCATGTGCACTGCCTTGTACATGATGGTGCTGTACGATCGAGCCCGTGTGGGCCCCACCATGAAAACTTCGGACGAAATCTCTATCATATGTTTGTTCCGGCTTAATCTGCAAGCCAATACTTTGTTTTGTTTTGAATTGTGGTATTCGAGTTGCTTCGAAGTCAAATGTTGATTCCATACCTTTTTCTAAGTGTCTTCTCACCTTAATGGAAGTGTGATGATTTACTACGGAATTCATTCGTTCATCCTCGTTCGAATGTTTATTGTGAAGACTATATGTTGCAATTTCTATCCGTTGATTCAATTTGACTATCTGTCTATCAAGATGCTAACGGATGTCACCCTCTTTAGGATGGCTCCACCAACGCGTCAGAATCCAGAACGCAATGATGGGAGTCAGGCGAACCCTCCGCCACCACCTCCGCCTCCGGAGGCATGGCAAGCTATCATGGCAGCCACCAACGCCAATGCTCAGATGATTCTGCAACTCTTGCAAGAACGCACCCAAGGGCAAGGCAATCAAGGAAATCAAGGCCAGGGCAACAATCAGTCTCACTTCACTACCCTCAACCAATTTCTTGCAAATCAGCCCAAGTCTTTCAGCTACTGTGCCGAGGCCACGGATGCCGATGATTGGCTCGTGGACATCAACAAGCATTTTGAATGTAGCAATGTCAGGCCTGAGGACTATGTCAAGTTCGCTTCTTTTCAACTCAAGGACCAAGCTGCTGATTGGTATCAACAATACAAAGATTCCAAAGGAGGTCGTGTGATCACTTGGACTGACTTCTGTCGGGATTTCAAAGCGCACCACATTCCACAAGGTGTTGTTGAGAGCAAGCGTGAGGAGTTCCGCAATCTCAAGCAAGGCAACATGTCTGTGTATCAATTCAATATCCAGTTTCAGAAACTTGCTCGCTTCGCTAAACAAGACGTTCCTGATGAAAAGAGCATGATCTATCATTTTAGAGGTGGCCTTAGAGAGGATCTGCAGTTAGCTCTCGTTCTTGTTGAGCCTACTCAGTTTGATCAATTCTACAATACGGCACTGAAGCAAGAGGCTGCTCAGCTCAAGTGTGAGGCTTCTAAGAAGAGAGTCAGAGACGCAGTTCAGTCTTCTTCTTCCTCACTAGTGGCTGCTAAGCAACAGAAGTTCTGGTTCCCTCCTCCTCCTACGTTTCGTCAGCCTTACTAGCAGAAGAACAAAGGTGGCCATGGATCTTCCCACTCTTCCAACTCTGGCTATCAGAACAAGTCTCAGAATCAAGCTCCAAAGTCCAATGCTCCTTATCACCATCCACTCTCAGAGGTGACTTGCAACAAGTCTCAGCAGAAAGGTCACTATGCTAACAAGTGCTTCAACCAAAGGCGCCTTCCACCTCCTCCTCCTATGAGATCTTCCAGCAATGCAGTGGTCAAGCATAATCCAAAGTCTGCTAAGGTGAACATGATGAATGCAGCTCAAGCAGAGGAATCTACTGATGTGATAATGGGTAATCTCTCAGTTAATGATATTCCTGCAAAAGTCTTATTTGATACTGGTGCATCGCTTTGTTTCATGTCGAGATCGTTCTTTGCAAAGAATGATTTTACTTGGTCTTATCTAGATAAACCATTGGGTGTTGTTTCTCCGGGGAAGTCAATGAGAGCCAACTCGATAGTTCCGGATGTTTCCATCAAGATGGGGAACTATAAATTTCTGTCTTCTCCAGTTGTTCTTGGTGACTCAGATATTGATCTTATTCTCGGGATGGACTGGCTTTCTAAGCACAAGGCTCAACTTGATTGTGCTGCCAGGGAAATTCAATTGACACACTCTTCTGAGGATGTTATCATTTATGCTGCTCGTGATGAAACCATTCGGTTATTTTCTCTCAATGACAAGGGCGAGTTGAATGCCATCTCTCAAATTCTAGTCGTTTGTGAGTACCAGGATGTCTTTCCAGAAGAGCTTCCGGGTATGCCTCCTCACTGGCCAGTTGAGTTCGTTATCGATCTTGAGCCCGGCACTGAACCCGTTTGCAAGCGTCCATACAAGCTTGGACCCAAGGAGCTGAAGGAATTGAAGAAACAGCTCGATGAACAAGAGCGTCTGGGTTTGATCAGACCGAGTTCATCTCCATGGGGTTGTGGTGTTCTTTTTGTCCAGAAGAAGGATGGCATGGACCGACTTTGTGTCGACTACCGTCCATTGAACAAGAAGACAATCAAGAACAAGTATCCACTTCCCAACATCAATGAGCTATTCGAGCAACTCAAAGGTGACAAAGTATTCTCCAAGCTTGACCTTTGTATGGGTTATCATCAGATTCGCATTCGTGAAGAAGATATTCCCAAGACAACATTCAGAACAAGCTTTGGTTATTATGAATATACTGTCATGTCTTTCGGCCTTGTCAATGCTCCTCCAACATTTTCTCGGATGATGAATTTCATCTTCAACCCCTATACCAATGAATTCTTCCTGGTGTATCTCGATGATATCTTGGTCTTCTCCAAGAATAAGAAGGATCATGCCAAACATTTGCGATTGGTGCTCGACAAGCTTAGAGAGTATCAATTTTATGCGAAGTTTTCCAAATGTGAGTTTTGGCTTGATGAAGTTCTTTACCTTGGTCATATCATCTCTGCCAAGGGCATCGCTATTAATCCCGAGAAGGTGTCCGCAATTGTGAATTGGGAAACTCCTCAGAATGCCAAGCAGCTTCGCAGTTTTCTTGGTCTTGCAAGCTATTGCCGAAGATTCGTTGAGAATTTCTCTAAGATTGCAAAGCCTCTTTCCAACCTCCTCCAGAAGCATGTGAAGTATGTCTGGTCTCCTGAGTGTGACGTTGCTTTCAACACTCTCAAAGAGAAACTCGTCACAGCTCCTGTCTTAACTCCTCCTGACGAATCCAAGCCATTTGAAGTTTTCTATGATGCTTCTCTTCAAGGTCCCGGTGCTGTGTTAATGCAAGAGAAGAAAGTTGTGGCCTATACCTCTCGTCAGTTGAAGCCCAACGAAAAGAACTACCCCACTCACGATCTTGAGTTGGCGGCAGTTGTCCATGCATTGATAACATGGAGACATCTCTTGTTGGGAAGACAAGTGGACATATTCACCAATCACAAGAGTCTCAAGTACATCTTCACTCAGCCCAACCTCAACCTCAGGCAGACTCGATGGGTCGAAATGATTCAAGAGTACAATCCGAGTATTGAATATACTCCAGGCAAAGCCAATGTCATTGCAGATGCTTTGAGCAGGAAGGCTTATTGCAATAGCTTAATTCTCAAGCCATTCCAACCGGATCTTTGTGAAGCTTTCCGCAAGCTAAATCTCCAAGTTGTTCCTCAAGGCTTTCTTGACAACCTCATAGTCTCTCCTACTTTGGAAGATCAAATTCGTGAGGCACAACTCCTGGATACCATGGTGAAGAAGGTGAAACGTGGTATCGACAAGGGTCTTTCCAAATACAAGTGCTATCGCATTGATGACAGAGACACTTTATTCTTCGAGGACCGGACTGTGGTTCCTCAAGGTGATCTAAGGAAAGTCATAATGAACGAGGCGCACATTTCTCTTCTTTTCATTCATCCTGGAAGTACGAAGATGTACCATGACCTCAAGCAGTCGTATTGGTGGACTCGAATGAAGCGAGAAATCGCGCAATTCGTGAATGAATGTGATGTCTGTCGAAGAGTGAAAGTAGAACACCAACGACCAGCTGGTCTCCTCCAACCTCTTGCTATCCCAGAGTGGAAGTATGATCATATCGAAATGGACTTCGTGACTGGATTTCCAAAGTCCAAGCGCGGAAATGATGCTATCTTCGTTGTCATCGACAAGCTTTCTAAAGTGGCTCATTCCCTTCCAATCAAAGAGTCTATCACAGCAGCTCAGTTGGCAGAGCTATACACCTCTAGGATTGTCTCCTTGCACGGCATTCCACAATTGATTTCTTCAGATCGTGGAAGCATCTTCACCTCTAAGTTCTGGGACTCCTTCCAGAAGGCCATGGGCACCAACATTCGCTTCAGCACAGCTTTCCATCCTCAAACTGGTGGCCAAGTCGAGCGAGTCAATCAAATTCTTGAAGATATGCTCAGGGCTTGTGTCATTTCCTTTGGCATGAAATGGGAAGATTGTCTTCCATATGCCGAATTCTCCTACAACAACAGCTTCCAAGCAAGTTCGGACAAGGCCCCATTCGAGATCCTCTATGGCAGAAAGTGCCGTACTCCTCTCAATGGGTCAGAGACTGGTGAACGCCAACTTATTGGCAATGACTTAATCACAAAGGCTGAAGAAATGTGTAAAGTCATCCGTGAAAATCTCAAAGCCGCGCAATCGCGCCAGAAGAGTTACTATGATGGTAAGCATCGGGATGTGGCTTTCGAGATCGGAGACCATGTCTACCTCCGCGTCTCTCCAATGAAAGGCACTCGTCGCTTCGGTATCAAAGGGAAGCTTGCTCCTAGATACATGGGTCCTTTCAAGATCATTGGCAAAAGAGGCGACCTCGCCTATCAACTTGAGCTTCCTTCCAACTTCGCAAACGTGCACGATGTGTTCCACGTGTCACAGCTCCGCAAGTGCTTCAAGACGCCTGAGCGCACAATCAACTTCGAAGAGATTGACCTCCAAGAAGATCTGTCTTATCATGAGCACCCCGTTGCTATTCTTGAAGAAACTGAGCGCAAGACTCGCAAGAAGTCAATCAAATTCCTGAAAGTGAAGTGGTCACACCATTCCGATCGAGAATCCACCTGGAAACGCGAGGACCACCTCCGTTCCGAATATCCGGAGTTCTTTCAGTCCTAGATCTCGGGACGAGATCCTCTTGTAGTGGTGGAGTGTTGTAACACCCCGGATGTAACTTTCCATATTTGTAACTCCAACTCTTGCCATTTTCGGCTATGTGTTATGATATTCCCTTCGTGGTCGGGTTTTGTTTTTTTTTGTTTTGCATTTTGTTCTTGTCATGCATCCCATATCATGTCATCATGTGCATTGCATTTGCATACGTGTTCGTCTCATGCATCCGAGCATTTTCCCCGTTGTCCGTTTTGCAATCCGGCACTCCCACCTCCTTCGGCGCACTCCTCTTGTTTCTTTTCGTGAGAGGGTGTTGAACGTTCTCAGAATGGACCGAGGCTTGTCAAGTGGCCTTGGTATAACACCGGTAGACCACCGGTGAAGTTTCGTTCCATTTGGAGGTCGTTTGGTACTCCAACGGTTAACCGGGCAACCGCAAAGTCCGTTTGTGTGTTGCAGCAAAACCCCTCCCTAAATAGCCCAAAACCCCTCTAAGTCACTTCCATGCTCTAGGTCGTTCGATCACGATCGTGTGGGCGAAAACCGCACCTCATTTGGACTCTCCTAGCTCCCTCTACCTATATATTTGCACCTCCCCCCGAAAATCTCGGATCCCGAAACCCTAGTCCTCTCCCTCCGCGCGCCGGACCTGTCCGCCCGGCGCCGGACGAATCCGCGCCGCTGCGCCCCGCCACTCACAGCATGCCACGTGTCACTCCGCCGCCGCCCGTACTCTTGCCTTACATTACAAGTCTTGCCATAACGGCGGGTTATCACTACGGGCCTTAAGCCGCCTCCGGGTCTTAAGCCCATTATTGATCCGCCATCCTCAAGCTTGGTACTGGGCTTCACGTGATGACCATTATGACGTAACCCGGCCCCTCCTGGGCGGGTGATTCTAATGGTCATATCCTCAACAGGTCCCGAGCCAGATCTGGATCGAGTCCTCGGGTTGACTTTTTCTCCCCTCTCCCGAAAATCCTCCAAGTCCTTTATTTTTCACAGTATATTGCTATGTTCATCGCATCATAACTCTCCGCATATAGCTCTGTTTTCACGTGTAATATATCAAAATGTTCGTATCGAGATTCTCTTCATTTCGTTCCATTGCACCATGTTCATTTGAGTCCATCTTGATGCCCAAATCTCTGGTGCAAGAGTGCTAGTTGCTGTTATCTGCTGTTACTTATCAGAACTTGGTGATTTGTTATTTTTGTTGCATTTAATCTGTGCATCTTATGGGCATGAGCTCTAAATGTGTTTTGTTGTATGCCATGCCATATTACCAGGGGTGTATGCCATGTATTTTTATGATCTCTTTGGTGGCTAGCACAAGCATGCAAACTAGGCTCCGTAATGTTTCTGCTCCAAGTCTGTGACTGCTGTTATTTTGTTGCTATGTATCCATGTGGATACAGAGAGATCCATGCTGATTTTGGTGATGTTCAGTAAGGATGTTTTGTAGATATTGTTGTAATTGATCCATTCATGCCTTTGTTTGCAATTATGGAGTGCCATAGCATGACTCAATCTTGCTCTACTTTTGCTATAAAATATTTCTGGCAGATTGTTTACGTGTTACTCAATTTTGCCAAGCTTGTTGTAGTTGATCCATACATGCTATGTATTTGATCTTGCCATGGATAGCTTTATAAACATGCCATCTTGCTGTAGGTATGCTTGTTTTTTCATGCATTGCTTTGGGGTGAGTGCTTCAAGCTCACCAAGATGCCCTCATAATGTCTGTTTCTGCCATGCTCTGTTTTCTGCCGAGTCTGAAACCTGTTAACGAAACTTGCTATGTTTACATGGTTGCCATCATATCTTCTGTCCTTTTTGGCTTATGGTAAGTAAAGGACTTTTGTCATATGCATTTATTATAATACTGCCATGCCTTGTTTTGCCATGTTAAGTTTCTGTAGCATGTTGTTTTCGTGCTCGGAACATTGCTACCTGATGCTGTTTCTGCCATGTCCAGTAATTTCTCTTAAGTCTGTGAACCTGTTATCTTTTTCACTTTTTCCATGCCTGTTTGAACCTGCTGTGGTGTGAACTAGCCGTAGCTCAGTGTTCATCTTTTGTCGAGCATCTCCTGCAGATCACTTCCGTAGGCTTTTTTGCTACGTTGGAGTGATGTAGCATTGTTACTTGTTGCATTCTAAGTGCTATCATGTTGTTAATTGCAGATTCGTGTGATTCTTGTTTTGCTTGCCATTTGCAAACCGTGCATCCGTTTCCAGTGATCTTTATATCGATTTCGACCAAAATCATCTCATCTTTCCAGTGGCATGCTTGGTTTGCCAAGTTACTGCCTTGTTCATCATTTTCGTTCCGGAGCACGCATATGCATCGCATATCATATCTTGCATATCATTCATGTATTGCATCATGTTACTTGTGCATTTCCCGTGATTGATTGTGGTTCCATTGCTTGTGTTCTTGTCTTGGGTAGAGCCGGGAGACGAGTTCGTGAATGAGGAACCTGTTGAGTACGCTTACGAGGATCAAGCTTTCGACAACTCTGAGAACCTTGCAGGCAAGATGACCACCCCTCGAAATCACTTCTATCTTTGCTTTGCTAGTTGTTCGTTCTATTGCCATGCTGCGCTACCTACCACTTGCTATATCATGCCTCCCATATTGCCATGTCAGCCTCTAACCATCCTTTCCTAGCAAACCGTTGTTTGGCTAAGTTACCGCTTTTGCTCAGCCCTTCTTATAGCGTTGTTAGTTGCAGGTGATGTTGATGTTTGTTCCTTGTTGGAACATGGATATTTTGGAATATCACAATATCTCTTATTATATTAATGCATCTATATATTTGGTAAAGGGTGGAAGGTTCGGCCTTATGCCTGGTGTTTTGTTCCACTCTTGCAGCCCTATGTTTCTGTCTTACCGGTATTATGTTCCTTGAGTTTGCGTTCCTTACGCGGTTGGGTGATTTATGGGACCCCCTTGACAGTTCGCCTTGAATAAAACTCCTCCAGCAAGGCCCAACTTTGGTTTTACCATTTGCCACCTAAGCTTTTTCCCCCGGGTTTTCGCGAGCCCGAGGGTCATCTTATTTTAACCCCCTGGCCAGTGTTCCTCTGAGTGCTGGTCCAAACTAGAGCACCGTGCGGGACCGTCCCTTGGCAACTTGGGTTATGTTGGTACCTGTACGCTTCGCTTATCCGGTGTGCCCTGAGAACGAGATATGTGCAGCTCCTATCGGGATTTGTCGGCACAGTCGGGCGGCTTTGCTGGTCTTGTTTTACCATTGTCGAAATGTCTTGTAAACCGGGATTCCGAGACTGATCGGGTCTTTCCGGGAGAAGGTTTATCCTTCGTTGACCGTGAGAGCTTATAATGGGCTAAGTTGGGACACCCCTGCAGGGTATTATCTTTCGAAAGCTGTGCCCACGGTTATGAGGCAGATGGGAATTTGTTAATGTCCGGTTGTAGAGAACTTGCCACTTGACCCAGTTAAAATACATCAACTGTGTGTGTAGCCGTGATGGTCTCTTCTCGGCGGGGTCCGGGGAGTGAACACGGTTTGAGTTATGTTTGACGTAAGTAGGAGTTCAGGATCACTTCTTGGTCATTACTAGTTGACGACCGTTCCGTTGCTTCTCTTCTCGCTCTCATTTGCGTATGTTAGCCACCATATATGCTTAGTGCCTACTGCAGCTCCACCTCTTTACACCATCCTTTCCTATAAGCTTAAATAGTTTTGATCTCGCGGGTGTGAGATTGCTGAGTCCTCGTGACTCACAGATTCTACCAAAACAGTTGCAGGTGCTAACGATGCCAGTGCGGATGATGAGATCGACCTCAAGTGGGAGTTTGATGAGGAACGTGGTCGTTACTATGTGTCTTTTCCTGATGATCAGTAGTGGAGCCCAGTTGGGACGACCGGGGATCTAGCATTTGGGTTTATCTTATTTTCATTTGGATCTTGACCGTACTCGGTCTATGTGTGGATTTTGGATGGTGTATGAATTATATTTATGTATTGTGTGAAGTGGCGATTGTAAGCCAACTCTCGTTATCCCATTCTTGTTCATTACAAGGGATTGTGTGAAGGTGACCCTTCTTGCGACAAAACCATAATGTGGTTATGCCTCTAAGTCGTGCCTCGACACGTGGGAGATATAGCCGCATCATGGACGTTACACATGAATTATATACTTTAACCTTAGTTGCCTCCACTCCGGTCATGTAGTTTGCAAGGTAATCATCAGTAAATAGCTTCGGAAACCACTGAAAAGAGAAAAATATCAGATACTGAGGTCTAATAGAGTAACTTGTTGGGGGCAGGGGGAAAAGGCAACACATTGATTACCATCCTAAAGTTCACTGTTGTCTTCGACAAAGTGTAAATAAAGAGCTTAATTCCAATCACCCATTTCTTTTGCCTAACAATCTTTCTTAGTTTCCTCACTTGATGCTTGTTCATGAATATCTCATTGCCCCATACGCAAAAGGGATCGAAGCGTGGATCAGTACACCTCATATATGTGAAGGAAATATACCCTAGAGGCAATAATAAAGTTATTATTTATTTCCTTATATCATGATAAATATTTATTATTCATGCTAGAATTGTATTAACTGGAAACATAATACATG